>NC_090924.1:1063791226-1064416226 GCF_040938575.1 Ambystoma mexicanum | reverse complement strand
CATTTCCTCTTTTTCACTTGCTCCATCCAGATCAGCTTAGTATCATTTTCTTGCATTTGCAGGGATCTATTTAGGATAAACCATGTCTTGGCACATAGCCGTATCAGACAATCTTTCTCTGCATGTTTGTCAGCTGCATTCAGTAGTCTCAAAAGGTAGACCTGAATTATGCTGCCTTATGCAACAATTCTGTCTAGTGGTTGTTTCTGTACTTCACCATAGATTTGGTCATGCTATTCTGTGGCATTATTTAATGACCATGTCCCATGTGCATATAGCTTTCTCAGGGAATGTGCCCTCCATTTGAGACATTCTAAAATTCACTTTTAGTGTCACACTGCTATCATGAAATGGGTTCCCTCTAATGCACGTATGGTAGTGTGAGGCACACTTGCCATGCCCAGTAGGAGCCCTATAGCCACTTTCCCAGGAAACGCACTGTGTATGTAGGATATTCTGTGTAAATTTGGGCTTTGGCAGTATTTTCTTACAGCTAAAGAATGAGCGGTAGTTTGGTAATACTTATCCTCGCATTTAGTCTGGGTTTGGCCTCATATCACTCTAGTGACCATAACTTCTTATATTATATTGGAGAATCTAGTAATATATATACTACTAGTGGTATTTTGTGGTAATAGGTTATTTAGTGGTGAGCATAGTTTCCTTCCCTACATTATAACTCCATCATCAACAAAACCTTCCTTTCTATTAGAATACCTCCTAGTGATCTATAGAGAGGGCCTTGGACCTATACAAAAAAAGGGGACCCAACGCTTTTATATAGAGTGCCACCTACAGCTTGTGGCCGGTATCACTGGCTTATCTACACCAGTGATCATGGTGCTCATAGGCATTGCTGCCTTATGGACCTCCAGCAATCTATATTATATTAGATACCATCCAACAACATGCAAGGAGGTCACAAACGGACACACCTGTTTGTCACTGCTTATTTTTGGTTATTATTCTATCTGCATGGGCAAATTGACAAATGTATTACCAAAGAGAATGAATCTCTCCTGTGTTACAAATAAAATCCCAAATGCAATATAAAAAAAAACTCTATGCAATCTGATTTTATATATTATTTGTATTGCAAACAAATACAAATCATAATAAAAATCTTACCATGTGCATTTTCCCACAATCTGTAACAAAACAGAAACAGAGCAAACAAGTTTTTTCTTTTAAAAAGTATGAATTGTTTTTTAACATTATACACATGACGGATCAAGATACAGAATATTTCCCTAGCTACTCTGCCTACCTGATATTTTTAGATCGGTAATTCGTACAAAAGCACACAGTTACCTCACTTGAACTGTGTCTGCTTACCAGAAATATTTGTGGCTCTCTCCCACACACGACCTTCCTTCACTCGCCTCCGAAGAACAGGCCCAGTCAGCATGAGCTGTCCCTGTAATCTTGGTGTCTGGGATGCACGGCGAAACTTCCAAGCCAGTGCCAGTGACAACAAGAACATCTATCTCCAGATCCCAGCCAACACGAACTAACTTCCCTCTGTCAGTTTTCCCCTTAGCAGACATCTGTACCTACCCACTTTGCCTACGTGATATATCTGCAGACACTTTCCTACAATCAGGTTGAAAGGCAGCATCACCCTTCACTTTTACACAATAGAACCTTTGTTCAGTGAGCAACTGTTTCAATTATTATTTCCTTTTGCGCATACTTTCTGCTTTCTGCAAACACAGAAAGAGAAAGAAGAAAAAGAAATGCCAGTGCACATTTGAAAAACGAATTTCAAAATATGTATTTTCACCTCATTTTGTACATGGGACTACATTATAATGTTAAGGGATTAGCATTAGTGATTAGGAATTGTTAATTAAGTCAGTCAGTTATATAAATAATGTTACATAATGTAGTCTTCTATGCATAAGGTATTCAAGAGAAGAAAGAAAAAAAAATGGTGCACTTTTCTCCCTGCAGTTTCACATTGAGCTTTTTGCTGCATTATGAATCCTGTACCTTGCATGCCACCAGCAACCTATTCACATGTTATATTGGCAACCTAAAAATGGCTATATGTGTGTACAACATTATTGCTGGCAAAAAAAAAAATCATCACATTTAGTGAAGCGCTGTATATTCTAAAGCACTATAAATACCATAAAGCGCTATATATATTACTACAGAACTAGCAACACCATCCCGCTCTCTGGAACTGCCTCTGCCCTCATGTGGAGGTCCTCCCTGAATAGTGGGAACTTTTTCTTCATCGCCTTATCCACCTTTCTGAGCTGCTAGAGACCCCTGAAGAGACCCCGTTTTGCCCATTGGAACAACTGCGTGTACTTGCATTACATGTACTATTGAGCACAAGGCTCCCCTCTTCTTGGACTGCCTCTTAGTTAGGTGTATTGTCGATGTTGAGGGGCCTAAGACTACCTGCACTGCTTGTTTCCTTCCCATCTAGGTTGTCGACATATTTTGTGCATCATACTCACCCCTCCTGAGACTTAGACTTGACTGCCTGCCATAGCTACCTTGATTGGTCTGGCTTGTCCAGAGGTTACCTTGTTCCAAGAAACTAGGCTGGACTTCTGAACTTCTGCCCACCAGGTCAGAGTTTGGAAATCCATCTTAACACCAAGTAAACAGTAGTTCAGTATGGAATGCCTAAATGCAAATATAGTAAATGGAGGGGGGCTAATAAGATGTTAAAAATAAGGGAACCTCACTACAGTAAGTAGTTAACTTTAGGAGTATAAATTGGTAAGAAATGCAGTGTGGGCGATAAGTACAGTAGGCAGATGAAACTGGCATATAAATGCAATTGGTGACATTATATTAAAAGAGTACAGTATATGCATGCTCGTAGGAGGCTCTGATAGGAGAACCAAAGTCAGTTTTTAGAAGGGTGAGCTAGATGAATAATTTGAAGTTTAGCACGTGCACTCCGAGGGTAGGCAAGCAGCTTCACAAGAGTCAGCTTGCAATGGGGAGGGCAGTTTCTAACCTGCTTGGCAACGAGTGTTGAGAGTAACACTCAGTGAGTCAATGGGCTAGGCCGGAGAGTGCTAAATGCACCATAGGGTAGGTATGCAATAGGCTAATAGTCAGGCAACGTAAGCTTCAAACAATACTCAATGGACTAATCAATGGACTAGGCAAAGAATTGGCTGATCGACATGACAACATATGCTAAAAAGATACATTCAATGGACTTGTAATTTGAAGTTTAGCACGTGCACTCCGAGGTTAGGCAAGCCGCTTCATAAGTTTCAGCTTGTAATGGGGGCGGCGTCTAGACTACAAAGCAGCGAATATTGAGAGTAACACTCAGTGAGTCAATGGGCTAGGCCGGCTAAAAGCGGCATGGCTACCTCCATATTTGTAATGAGGCCCATTGTCCTTAAACTGCTGATTATTAAAGCATATAGGATGTTCCCTGCCTTTATCATGTAACTAGGAAAGAACGGCTCCTATGTGTTTCAACAGGGATGCTCACTGCGACCTATGGTCTGTTGGTATCACTACAGGTTTGTGTGGAATTTTGGTCCACTTTCCCTTCCTTTTTTACCAGATTATATTATAAGTGCAACTAAGCATCTTAAATCAGCTTCCCCGTCGGATGCCATCCTCCTGATGATTCTCCTGGAAATCATGTCACAAATTGCCTCCTGGGTGTCTCAAGCTTCTCATCTGTTTTGTTCATCTGGGACCCTTCCAGTCAGGATTTTGGCCTGTTCGAGGCACAGAGAGTATTCTTATCTCCATTTTGGACAACCTCACTCAACTGGTAGACTGGCTGGCAGGGTGGGTAGGTGCATTAATTCTTTTTCGATCTATCAACCTCTTTTACAATAGTGGATCACCCGTGTGCTGCTGCACTGCCTCTCGCTGGCTAACCTTTCCAGGCATGTTCTCTCCTGGTTCTCATTTATCCTGATAAATAGGACACAGACCCTAGCTCGCTACTCATTCATGTCGCAAACTAACATACTCCCTTGTGGTGTCTTGCAGCGCTCTGCCTTGTCTCCTGCCTTATTCAACATTTACATTCAGCCTATTTTGCTGCTCATTCACTCCCACAGCTTCCGTTGCTACTCCTATGACACACAAATCATCGGCCGGCTTGACTTGGTGCAGCCTGAAACAGTGTCTCAGCTTAAGGGTTGCCTGGCAGTGCTGGATAGTCAGATGGGCAGCAACCGTCTCAAGTTCAATAGAGACAAGATGGAGGTGTTGGTGTGGGATCCCCTTCTGGTCTTCATTCTGGTTCCCCTTCCACTTCTTTGGTTTGATTGTCTGCCTGGTGTACCCTGGAGCTTGGCCCCTGCCCTTCAGCTATTTCTCTGGTGAAGCACATTGGGTTCATGTTTTCCGATTCCCTGTCTGCCGCAGCCCCAGTCAGTTCTATCTGGAAAACTTGCTATTTTAAACTGAGGGTCCATCGAAAAGGTTTTGCCTTTCCTTCCAGATCAGCTCTGCACCATGGTGGTTTCCTTTCTTATTCTGAGCCGCTTAGATTATTGCAACTCCATCCTTCTGGCTCAACCTCTATACGTTTTGCACTGATTACAGTTATTGCAAAATCATGCAGCCCATATTGCCACAGATACTCCCTATGGCTCACACATTTCCCCTATATTCTGGCCACTTCACTGGCTGCCGGTCAAAAAATTGGTTACTTTCAAATCTCTCTGTATCGTCCACTGGGTTTATTATGGTTTTGGAGCAGAGTAATTGCAGGAGAAGATTCAACGTTATGTGCAAAGCCGCTCCCTCTACTCGCTGGATGCTCGTCTTCTTGATATCCCCCCCGATTCTGACTCATTTGAATGAGTGGTCGCCCATTTTCTATCACAGCGGCCAAGCTATGGAATGCTCTTCCCTTTTCCCTTTAAGCTACAGAAGACCATTTCAGTTAATGTTGTCTCTTGAAAACTTCTCTGTTTTAGGCTAGCTCCAACATTGGTCTATCCTTCAGCACTGTGATGCCTCTGGCGAACGTGCACTTTATAAAAAACAATAACGTAACCTACCCCAGTGTCAGAGGCATCTGTCTGAACTGAAAATGGGGTCTCCTGTAATCAGGTGCCCTTGCAACAGGGGTCTGACAAAGGTAATCCTTTAGGCCTTGGAATGCCTTCTCACACTCCTCAGACTGAGAAACATTCTTATGCTTCTTAGTAGTTGTAAGGGCAGCCAGAGGGACAATTATTGTTCCATATTCTTCCATAAAGTGTCTGTAATAACCAGTGAGGCCTAGAAAATCTCTCACTTGTGTTTGGATGGTGGGGGTTGCCCAATCTGTCCACCACCTGTACTTTGCTGTGAAGAGGCCGGCTCTTAACCCCACCAGCCTCATGCCAAAGGTAGATCACTGAATCCTGACCAATCTGGCATGTGGTAGTCTTTCTAGTGAGGTGAGACTGATAAAGAGCCTGCAACACAATAAAAAATTATAATATTTTGATATTTATATAGCGTGTGAATCCCAGATGCATTACATAGCACATATGTACATTATATTACTCATCATCATTATTATTATTATTATTATTATTATTATTATTATTATTATTATTATTATTATTATTATTATTACCCAATCAAAATTTATACTCACTTTATCAACCTGAGGAGGATGAAAGTCTGAGTTAACCTCGCTGGGATTTGAATCTGTGACCTGCAGATCCCACACAGATCACAGCAATAAGTGCTTAACCTGCCAAGTCGTCTTACCAGCATTTCGAGGTGCCTCACATGTTCTTCCAAAGTCGGACCAAAAACTGCTATATCATCCATGCACAATTCATCCGTCACATTCATGGACATGGTTGACCAACTTTTGAAATGTGGTAGATGAATTCTTCAGACCAAAGGTCATTACCCTGAAATGGTAAAGTCCCTGAGGTGTTGAAAATGCAGTCTTCTCCTTCGCATTTTCTGTCAGGGATATTTGCCAATACCCTGCAGGGAGGTCAAAGGCGTTAAGGTACTTGGCAGCACCTAGATTGTCCACCAACTCATCTGCTCACGGAGGGGATGAGCATCTGTCTTGGTGACAGCATTCAGAGCTCTGTAGTTCACACAGAATCTCAAATCAGATGTACCTACCATCGGTACCAGAAGCACAGGACTGGATCGAGGACTACTAGTGGGCTCTATCACCCCTTGGACAACATTCTGTTGGCCTCAGACTTTATGTGGGAATTCACTTTGTCTGACATCCTATAGCTCCTACTTTGAATTGTGCAGTGTCTCCAGTGTCAATACCATGCTTGCACCCAGGTGTCGAGCCTGCAGTGAGTAAAAACAAGGGGGAAATACTGCTTAAGCAGGGTTTTCACCTCAGCTTGTTGCTGAGGAGTCAGTTGAGAGAACACATTGACACCCTCAATGGAGACATCAGAAGGGCTGCCTTGGAACAAGTCAGGGAAAGGTTCAGATTCCTCCTCTTCGCTATCTGAAAAGTGGGCCTCCCATTTCAAACCTAGGGCTAAATTGCCTTCAATCTTTTTCAAAAAACACTTTGGGAGCCTGTCCAAGTCTTTGAAGGTACACTAAATAGTTTAGCTCACCCATTATCTCCACATTGAGGTAAGGCCCTGACCACTTATCCTGAAAAACTCTAGGCCTTATAGGGTTCATAATCAGGAGTTGTTGGACTGGGGAAAAATGCACAAGTGAACATTTCCGGCCATACCAATTTCTGACCAAAGCCTGACCAGCCTTCACCATGTCATTGCCCTGAGCCGTTAGTAAAGCTTTTCTCTTCGTAAAGTCCACTCCACAGTCCAGTACATTGGTAGTGACAGGGGTGGGAATCTCCCATCCTTTCTTGACTATGGCAAGGGGTCCCCTGATAGGGTGACCCAACAAGAGTACAAAGGAGCTGAAGCCAAAACCCTGGTGAGGGTCCTCTCTGTAGGCAAATAATCAATCTGACATCAGGAGATCTCACTTTCCCCACTGGGCTCCTCAAGAGGTCCAATCAAGCTTTTGGAAGTTCTTTTGAATCACTCAAATAGGCCACTGGTCTGCAGATGAAAATGTATAAGTGAACCCACATTCCTTCCACATGGCATGCATATATTTGTACATTAAGTTGTAGTCTCTGTCAGACACAACTTCTTTATGGAAGCCAACCCTAGTAAATATACCCAGTAATGCTCAAGCATCTGACTTGGTAGTCACTTTTGGCAGTGGGATGGTTAAAGGATATCTCGTTGCATCATCAACTACCACAAGAATACACCTACTGCCAGAGAATGTAGGAGGATCAAGGGGACCAACAATGTCAATCTCTACCCTCTCGAATGGCATACCCACTACTGGTAGGGGTACCAACGGATTCTGGATTTGTGCACCACTTTTGCCATAAATCTGACAACTAGCACAACTCCTGCAGTGACTTGCTACTTGTGCCATATCTTATGCCTGTAGAAGTGCATGTTCAACCTCTCCATAGTCTTCTTGATGCCAAGATAACCTGCAAGGGGGACCTTATGCTCCAATTGCAGGATAAAGTGTCTCACCTGAAGGCCAACCACCAAGCTTCTATAGGTCTCCTTCCGAGCACTGTATTGGCTCACTGTACAGGAGCCAACCTTTACAATATATCCTGTGCATCCCAGGGGCTTCACTCTCTAAGGCCTAAGGAGACAGGCCAGCTTCCATTTAAAGTGATGGACCCTCACGTTGGGCCTAACCATCCTCTCTCCCTTTTTGCTTGTTCCTCTCCTCATGCTTACCAGATGCATGCTTGTCCTTAAGTGACACCCTATGGGAAACCTAAACATCAGCAGTATTGGCCATCTTCTTAGGATTTCATTCCTTAGAATCTACAAGATGCTGCTTAAGCTCAGGAGGACAAGAGGCACAAATATGTTCCACACTCCAAATTATGGGAGAGCCCAAATGATCACTCAAATAGAGTGATCTTCTACCTTAGTTTTGGGTTGTCAAATCATTCATTAGTTAGAAGGTAGAAAAAAATAAATTATAAGCAGTTGATCCCTCATTAATATTCTACTAGTAATTATGTTCACATTATTTTATTAAAGGATAAATCATTTTTAAACATGTTCATAATATGAGACCACAGTAGATAATAATTCTTACAAAGAACTCTAAGAAACATATACAAATATAAGTGACACCACAATACTTGTAAAAATAGAAGAGAGGATATTTAAAGTACATCCAAATTTGAAATAAAATTAAAAAAAGGGAAAGAATAATCCTTCTTGTTTGTTCTTAGGACCTTAGAAAGGTCTCCAACTTGAATTTTCGGATTTTGTTATTACTCAAAATCACTAGCTTTACATGTTTCAGTCCTCTGTGTTAGTTCTGGACTTTCATCAGGAGTATTCATGTCCACAATAGAGTTCCAAACATAGAAAACTCTTCTTCCTCATACACACTGAGCAAATTCTTAGTAAATCTAGGATGAGAAGAGGATCCGGAACCTGTGGAGGAGCTTTGAGACCATTGTAGTCTGGCCAACTCCAACTGGTGATCCTTGTCTTTTTATGTCTCAGTCTTGTCAAACTCCAGCTTAGCCATGTTAACATGTAACTCTTTCTGTCTTTTAAGCTCTCACAAGGCCTCAGCTTCTGAAATTGACAGGGAAACTTTAGAAGACTCATCTTTGTCTTCCTGTGCATTCTTAATAGTGGCAGTTACCACAAGTCCATTAATGAAACATGTGTGAGCCTCTCTACTGAGGACGGACATGGTTCAAATAACCTGTTTTATGGAATTTCTTCCACTCAAGTTTTAGCTCACTGCACCATTCACTGTTGAGAACATCCTCCACCAAAGTTGTAGTATGGCAGTGCTTTAATATAGTGGTTACAGAGTTACCACTGCATTACCACCATTATTGTTCTACCCCACCCTACTCGTAATGTAGCCCTATGTCTTTTCCACTATATAGTGAACAAACACTGGAATACACTACTAAGGGACATCTGCACCCTGCATCACTACATGAAATTCAGGAAATGTGTTTAAAAAACTGGCTCTTTAATGCTTAACAGACAGAGGGCCTCATTACGAGGTTGGAGGTAAGGCAAAAACGATGCCAGTATGGTAATAACAGCATTGTTATACCGCTCCATTGAATTCCGACCCGCAAACCCAGTATTAGCGGCACCCTAAATAACGGTGCCGCTAATAGCAGCATAGGCGCGTACACGCTCCCCATTAGAGAGCAAATACCGGCATGCCGGTAATAGGGGGAAATTCCAACCCACGCAGACATGCAAATACTGCATCGCGAAGCCAGTAATCACGGGCTGCACGATGCCGGCCATACAGGCATCGCGGACCACCTGCAAACAGCAATCGGGATACAAGGCAACTGCCACTGGTGCACACAATCCCCACAGGTGTAGTTAATGGAGGATGGGCCAGTATAAAATGAGCACACACACACCACACCCCTTCCAACATAAAAATGCTACCACTAGCTGTTGCAATCATGGCGCTGGAGGACATGCCCATACTGCTACAACTACAGCAACAGCAACAGCAACAACAACAACAACAACAACAGCAACAACAACAACTACAACAACAACAACTACAGCAGCTACAACAACAACTACAGCAGCAACAACAGGCAGCACAGAGGAGACGCAGGAGGAGAAGGAGGGTGAGACAGGCCCAGCAATTACCACCAGCGCAGCCACCAGTGCCTCGTAGGCAGCCATCAATCCCTTGCACCAGACCCAGCCCATTTAACCTAACCAATGAACAGATCCACACCCTGTACCGGTTGGACCGTGACACCATCACCCCCATAGTGGACCTGATACAGAACGACATTGCCAGCCTCATAGAAAAACGCACTGCCATCCCCCCGCTACTAAAGGTGGTGTGTGTGCTATACTTCCTGGCCACAGGCACCTATCAACACACAGTGGGCCAGCTGCATGGCATTTCACAACCACTATTTTCACACATGCTGAACCAAGTGCTGGATGCCCTCCTGAAGCATGCAAGAACCACATATCCCTACCACGGACTGCCCGGGAGATAGCCGAAACCAAAGTAGGCTTCCATGCACTGGCAGGCCTGCCCAATTGTGTTGGTGCCCTCAACTGCACCCATGTGGAATTGGTAGTCCCACATGCCATAGAGGAGGTGTACCGCAATTGCAAGCTATACCACTCCATCAATGTGCAAATGGTATGTGACACCAGCAAGATCATCACCCATTGCTGCGTCCGATTTCCTGGATCAACACATGATGCCATGGTTCTGCGCAACTCCACGCTACCCTGTCACATGGAGCGACATGCTGGATCACGTGCCTGGCTGCTTGGTGAGTTGCACAACTGTCCCATGGCTGTGCTGTGGGGTACTGAGGTGTGGGGATGCAGGGGGCGGGGCATACTGCACCTGAGTGGGAAAGGGGGGAATAGTGCACCTGGGTGGGAAAGGCGGGGAATAGTGCACCTGGGTGGAAAAGGGGGGGAATAGTGCACCTGGGTGGGAAAGGGGGGGCATACTGCACCTGGGTGGGAAAGGGGGGGGAATAGAGCACATGGGTGGGAAAGGGGGGAAATACTGCACCTGGGTGGCAATAGCCAGTGATTGGAGAATGCATGCAGAGCTAAACACTCCTCACCTGAACCAGCAAAACGGAACATGACACATCACTGGGCCACATATCACAAATAATGCATATGGATGACAACAAGTAAGAGGCACAACCAGGCCACCATGGTGATGGCAAGCAATGCATGACTGAATAGGATGGCAACTGTGGCAATGTGGCTAGTGTGACCATGCATAGTGAAGAATATCCACCATGAATTGGAGGCTAAACATTGTCGCACTACCACAGCACATCTGCCTCAGCATGCATGATTACACCCTGCATCATCTATTTAACCCCATCCAGACTACCACACCTCATTACAGTATACATTGCATCTAGAGGACTATTTTGTATACGTACAGGGACATGTGCATGCCCACACTAAATAGCTGCCACCATGACTGTGCTCCCTGAAGGTGGCAGTTCAGAGTGACACACACCTATTTGTATCTGCTTGCAGGTGATGGAGGATATCCCTTGAGGCTGTATCTACTTACCCCTGTCCGGAACCCGCAGAACAGCCATGAAGAGGAGTACAATCGTGTGCACACCCGTACCCATGTTGTGATTGAGCAGACCTTTGGCCTGTTGAAGGCACGGTTCCGCTGCCTAAGCAGGTCTGGTGGGGCACTCCTATTTAAGCCTGAGAAGGTGGCAAAGATCACCATGGCCTGTGTTATGCTGCACAACATGTGCGTCCGGAGGAATGTACCACTGCCACCTGACATTGACATGCATGTGCCGGATGAGGATGAAGGGGATGGAGACGGAGGCGAAGGAGCCCCCCTGCCAGTACGTGATGCATGGGATGGCCATGCTGTACGTCAAGCACTAATCCACAAATACTTCTGAAATGCAGGGACCATGAAAGTCATGTGCCAGTGACACACTGGCTGCATGTGGACATGCACACTTGTTTTGTTTGAAGTTCACCACTGTACACCATCACACATTAAATGTACATGCACAAAATTAGGTATGTCCAGCCATTGATTTTCTAGCAAACAATGGGTGTATTTTTCAGACACGTAATAATGTAGACATTCCCCTCACAACCCCCAGTGAACTCCCTCACCCACCCTACAAACCCCAAAAATACCCCAGTGAGCTCCCTCACGCACCCTACAAACCCCAAAAATACCACAGTGAACTCCCTCATCCACCCTACAAACCCCAAATGTCCCCAAATGGCCCCCAAACACTGTTCCCTTGACCAACGTCCATTTGTCCAACGGCATTGTCTGCCCACTCTACTTCTTTGTTTTTTTGTGATCCGGGGGTGCCATGTCCAAGCTCTGTGCACTCCTCCGGTTCATCCACATGGGGTTTGAGTGGGCTGAGGTCGAAGGGGTTGTGGCAGTGGACGTTTCAGTGGGTGGTCCCATGCCTGCTCCAAGGTGTGGTTGCTGAATATGAGGCAGGTTGGACATCAGGGCTTGCGTAAGTGCCCCCAGACACTCCCTCATGGCAGTTGTGGACGCCTCAACGGTTGCAACGTTAGCAGCGATGGCTGTAGCGATGGCCCTCATGGAGTCATGACCATCGGCAATTTGTTGCCGCAGTAGGTCTAGCATTGACTCCTGTCGTGCCTCAACCCTCGACAGGCGAGCCTCAAAGGAGTCGTTGGCAGCAGGAGTGCTGGTGGCCGGGGTGGTGGTAGCCAGGGTGGTGGCAGCCAGGGTGTTGGCAGCCAGGGTGGTGGTAGCCAGGGTGGTGGCAGCCAGGGTGGTGGTAGCCAGGGTGGTGGTAGCCAGGGTGGTGGCAACCAGGGTGGTGGATGGCACGTGAGTGGGGCCCACGTCCAGGGCGCTGTCCTCCTCGAAGAGGTACATGTCAGACTCTCTGAGGTCTGAGTCGTGGAGGCAGGGATCGTCACTGCGCTCGGCCTCTGTAGGGGGAGGATGGTAATGGGGGTTGGGGTTGGAGTGGTGGACACGACTGTGTCACCCTCGTTCTCCACATCAGCATCTGCAACGTCCGGGGTGGTTGGCGGAGCGGGAACGGAAACGCCTCCCACTGTTGTGGGTGGCTGCTGCTGGACTCTGGCTGCAGGTGTTTCCTGCTGGGTTTCTGCCTGGTGTGGCACACTGCCTGTTGGTCTGGGCAGCTTCTTGGGCTGGGGGGTGGCGGTGGCGGTGGCCCTGGTCCCATGCCGTGATGTAGATGCACTTGCACCCCTGTCCTGCCTGCCATCTTCCTCATCGGTGCCTGGGGGATAGAAAAGATGCAGGCCATCAGTGATGGTGTCACATGGCAGCGATGATCTATAGCGCTGATATGTTCATACATTCATGCATCCAATTATTACAGGGGTGTGGCATTTGGTGTTCTGAGGGGGCATGTGGGCAATCAATGCATGGCTGGTGGCATGGCATTGGTATGGTGTCTGTGTGGTGAGTTACATGGGCACGGTCGAGTCATGTTGCACGTGTGTTGGTATTGGGATTGGCACTCAGCATGCATTTGTGTGTGGCAGGGTGTGGCACACATTCTTGACTGGATATGTTGATGTGGGCCTGGGACATGCATTGCCTTGCCTATTCTCACTTCCACGTCACTTGTGCCACATTATGGTTCACCCTACAGGGATGTGATGGGTCACTCACCTTTTTCTGGGGATTATGCGGCGCCCATCTCCAGCTCTCCGAATCCCTCTCTGGACTTGGGATCTATGAATATATTGGTTTTCTCCTCCCATGGCATCAGCTTCGCTGGTGAGTGTGGCCCCCCGCCTGTCGCCATGGCGGCCCTCCTGTTGTCTGCCAGGATGTTTTTTACCCTGAGGCGGAGGTCATCCAACCGCTTGCGACAGTCGCGCACAGTCCTTGGGGTGGTTCCCACTGCCGACACCCTCTGGGCAACCTCCTGCCAGACTTCCTTCTTTTTCATCTGGGCCACATGCTTCATGTCGGTAGACCTGATGATTTCTGCATCCTGGGCCAGGGTGTCTGCGAGCATATTAAGCTCAGTGTCAGAAAAATGCTGTTTGCGCTTCCGGGGGGTCATCTTCCTGGTTGCCTTGGACATCCTGAGTATTTTCTGCCACAGCACAACACAAATGGACTGGTGGTTGGGGAGGATGGCAATGGATTGTGTTTTTAAAGATGGCCGCCGGCCCATTTCCCGTACCTGCGCGATGACGTAATGTCCGGGTACGTTTTTTTTTGCGAACACGGTATTACCATGGTCGTATTACCGTGCCAGTATTTAGGGGTTGGTATGAGGCGGTACCGCTATGGGCGGGTCCCGCGATGCCGGTATAGGGGGGTTGGAGGGCCTTTAGCAGCATGGCGGTATTGCCATTACCGGCATGGGGAACGCGCGTACTCGTGCACTCGTAATCACCTGCTATTAGCGGGTTCATACAAGCACAGACCCGCTCATTCCGGCATGCCGGTAATTAAACCGCTTTTACCGGGTTACTCGTAATGAGGCCTAGAATGTTTACCCTACACCTATGAAGCAGTGGAAGTGACACTTTTCAAAAGTTTGAATTTCAAGCACAGGTACGACTGGAGAGAATGCTATACTGGATCCCACCAATCCACCTAGAAGACAATGCACAGAACTCAGGAATCTATAATGACTATAATGACTAGGAGACAAAACATCAAGGTTCCGGCAAAACCCTAAGTAAATGCATTCACTGTCTCAAGGAATACATAAACCTCAACACAGGACAACTTCATGCATACCTCTCACCATTACAAAACTGAGAGAAAGATCAATAATTTTAAAGCACAGCAAAAAGCCCCAGAAGACTACCCAGGTTTTGACTAACCCTCAATTTTCCTCCACCTTAGCCAGAACTCATAAACACAAACCATACCGTCTTGCATAGCTTTAAAAAAAATACCCTCTCCCAGACTGTGAACACTGCAAAGTTATACCTCTAGCTACAAATGACATACTCATCCACTGGCCAAAGAATTGCCACACTATAAGCACATGTCCACTCCTCTGGACAATAAGCTCTCAATGGGCCTCATTCCAAGTGTGTTAACAAGGGTGCCAGTAAGCTTGCCGGCATCCTAGTTCCCGGACCGCCACACTACAAGTCTGTCTGCGGGGGCCTTTATGTCTCTGTTGGGGAGGAGGTGGTCCAATCCCACCCCCCTCACCATTCCCCAGTTAATAAACCTTTTAGGGGTGTGCCGCAATGCAATATAACATAGATATTTGCGTGTATAACACAACCCATAGACATGTTTTAGGATTCCATTTTGTACCGCGGTAGACACCATCTTTTACTAGGCCCAGAAATCATCCCCCTGCAGAAAGCAGCTCTCATATCCACTAAAATGCCTGTGCCCTCTTGACCCCACCCAGTCGGACCACAGCCCTATAGCTCTGACCCCTCAACTCCTTTCATACAGACACCTATCTGACCTGGCCTCACCCTGAGTGCACCAGACCCTCTTCAAATCCTAATCCGGCGTAGCGATATGCATTTTCCTGAATCAACACATATCCCCTGAAACCAGTAAGACAGATGGCAAATCAAACCTTCTGGTGGGCACCTGAGTGCGGGGCATGAAGTAATCAAAAGCATTGTGGAAGGTAAGTGTTGGCATGCCAGTAAAGTAGCTCATTTGACCTAAGTACCCCCATTCATACAAGATTTTATGTGCATCATAATTCTCATATTATCAGTTACTGTTGTTTAGTTTAGTTAGATAGATGTGTGTCTTGTTATGCCCTGACCTTCACCACGAAGATGAAGCCAGCCAAACCACGTGCTACTGGAGTGACACCAGAGCAGCAGCTATTCCAACCTGGCCATCCCATATGGAATTGACTGTATCATTCTGTTTCTCCAATTATTCTCCAGATTTGTGCACCTATAGCCCCTCGTCACAAGTGATGTATTTTCTCCTTAAAATTTGCTTCCTGTGCATTGTTTGGCAGAACACTCTTGGGCAGCAGAGCTCTTTGCTTGCATTGCAATCTTATATATAGTTTGTTATTCTTGCAATTTATCTCAGAGCTTCATTCCCCTGATGGGGAGTGTCCTATTATTTGGTCTATTGGATATTCTGTGCATTGTTGGGTGTGTGCCTTCACTTGGTGACCCCTTTGACTTGATAGTCCTTGAGTCCCTGAACCTGCGGCGAGATCCAGGGCCTCTCCTGTAAGGCCGCCCCCACCTACGCCTGACCAGTCCCCAAAAAACACATATGCTAAAAAGAGAAGGTTTTTCATGGGTTCCGGCTTTGCGAATTCCCTGCTGCTCCCCTGAGCAGGGTGCAGCAAGAACGGGGAGTACCAGAGGTTGTGAATAAACCATGAATGGAGGCTCTTGGGAGAACACGGGCATGTGAGTATAAACTGCAATATAAAACAAACTGAGGAGAATATAGAGTGGTGTGACTGAGAGGGACATGCAATGACTGAATATGAATGAGTTCCTATTTTTCTTCGAACAAAGCACTTTCTCTTTTTCATGGCCATTAGGTTTTGAGGTTAAAGGAGTAGAAAAGGTGATATAAAGGAGATACGGGAACCTTAGCTCCGAATGGTGGTGGAAGACGGCACTGTAATGCACTGTCCCCACCAGTGCGGTTAAAGAAGTGAAGAGATAAAAAAGTAGAAGCCCATATAAGTAGAAGCATTGGGAACAAATAGTGGTTATTTTTTTAGTATGTTATCTTAGCATCTTTTCTTACCATTGTGGATGGAGGCCCAGGAGGGGCAAGGTGATGTGAGTGTTGGGAAGAGTGTGAATGTGAATAGGCTCTGACAGAAGGGGGAGTATATGTTTCATGTTTCTCTGTCCATAGTATTGTTGTCATGAATATGTCACTGCATATTGTGTTATATGTTTGCTATTGTACGATGTATTTGTGTTTAGGGAAAATCTGAAGTTTTATTGACTATCTTTAGAAGGAAGGTGCAAATACAGCAAAAAGGGTGAGGAGTAGCCAGATCGCTCGCGGGAAGTGAAGAGAAATAGTTATAAGCAGGGAGGGAGAGAACTAGAAGGATGGAACGGACACTCCAATGTCCCACATTTGTGAGCAGCTCCCCTTGTACAGTGAACAAATTAAAAAATATCATGAACAATGGGTGAATGAAACCAAGGGGGAAGGACGGACTCACACCAGGCTGGAAGAGGGGTATTTTGATAAGGGGACCCTAGAACACCTATCCACTTATCTGACTGCAAAATACAAGGCAACGCAATTCCAAAACAGAAGGGAGATATTGGACTTGTGGAAGATGTTTGAGGAAAAGTAAAAGGGAAGGTAAGGGAGTATCAGAGACAAGAGTGAGGGAGGAAACAGAGCAGGCAATAGAAGAGGAGAAAGGAGACAAACCCAAAAATATATACCCACTGCTCACAAGAGCTACAGAAGGATAGGTAGACCCATCATATCAACCAGGAAGCAGCACCCCAAGCGTTCCAGGCACAGTACAACCCCCTCCCTATGATCCGTCTATTGCAGCCACTCCAGTGAACACAGGAGTGAGCAAACAGGATCTAGAAGTAGAATTACATGACACCCGAACAGAATTAGTCTGATTGCGAGCAGTGTGTGAGGGAGCATGAGTAGTCGAAGGAGGGCCCCAGCTCATGGGAGCAACATCACCCATCCCGAAGGTGAATGGAAGGCGGTAGATTTCTTATTTCTAATAGATGATACACCCATACGAGCAGTACAAGTAGAAAGGGAGAGAGAAGACGACAGTGTAGGGTAGGACCCAGTGGCTTAAGTGAGGGACAAGGAATACTGGGGTGACTTTGATGAACTCAAGGAGGGAGTAATGGAAGAGGTACAGCAGATGCAGTGGGCCTCCCCTAGAAGGAACGGGACATGGGAAGGGAGGCTCAGAAATAGAATGGGGAGGATTGCCTTGGCAAAGAAGAAAGCAGTTAAAGGGAGTACAGGAAAGACGAAATCAAAATTACAAATGCCTTTTATACACAAAGGAGCAGGGAGACCTCATTATGTGCGCTGGGCGCAGATGGACAAAAATAACATTCTCAACCCCTCTACCCCCACTCACAATGGGCACAGGGAAATGGATGTATCCCTTCAAAAAGAATACTGTTGCTGTGCTCTTGGCTATAGGAGATATCAACAACCTTCTAGTTTCTGCGGTAGGAAATCAAGAAGACTCCGTCTGGGCAAAGGAGGGTTTCCCCGGGGTAACAATTGGGAACAACACGCACGATGGGGCATCATTTAACAATGTTAGGACACAAGTATGGGATGCCCTGCGAAGGACCTTCCCTGACACCCCTGATTTACATTCTATAATGCACTGCTCTATGGGGGACGAGGAAGAGGCTGCGCAGTACATTCTTCGGGTGCAGGAGATGTGGAGGGCACAAACAGGCACAGCGTGGGATCAAAACACCTCCCTATTTTATTTCATAATTAAACAAGCCCTCCCGAAGGAAGTACAGAAGGCCCTTGATGAAATAGCTGGGATAGAAGCCAAGGGCTGGCCTGAAATACAGATCATTATAATACATCATTGCAGGAGGATCAAAGAAAGGGAGAAATAAATCACACAAAGAAGATTAGCTGAAGAAGCAAAACTAGTACAGAGTAAACTGGTAAAGGTCGCTGCAGTAACAGCAGCACTGCCCTCAGAGCCAAGAGGGGAGGAGGGAAGTGTCTCCGTGGCTACACAAGCTAGAATGGTCGCAATGTGGGCAGACAATGGGCAGCAGCAGTGGGGAGGAGAACAAGAATACATGGGTTACCAATGGCAAAGAAGACCGGCAAGATGACGAGGTAGGCTTTGGGGTCAGAAAGGAGGGGGTATGGAGGGCAAGGACCAAGGGGAGAGAGCTTGAACAGTGTTGGTTGTGTGGGAAGTGGGGCAATTTTGCAAGGGAATGTCGCAACAGGCAAGGGGGCAATTATCAATACAACCAGGGATCCAACAATCAATCACATTGCAGGCACCTGCACCCAGGTAGCCCATATGGCCTTTCCCAAGGAAGTTATGAACAAGACGAGCAGCCAAATAGTAGACCAATAAAAGGCTATAACACCCTCTGACATCCCCCACATGCCATGCAATCACAGCCAAGCCGGCCTAACCAAATGGTCGATTGACATAACAACCCTTTTGCCACCGCCCCAAACAAAGTGCTGGCCCCCTACCAAGGGGCCTGTGTACTCAGTGACAATATTTTTTCTTGCCCAGGAACAGATACTCACCACGACTAGGACAGCCCACAGACAGCACTTGTGTGTCCAGTCCTTTACACTACCTTATATCCAGAAGAGGAAACACTGGTGGGGGCAGGGATAGGAAAGAAACAGTTTGTCTTTATGGTGGACTCAGGGGTGGAAAAATCTTGTATTTGTGAAGGTGTTTTTTCCGTTGTAAAATAAAAATCTTGAGACGCAAAGAATCTCTGAGGCTGTAGTCTCAGTTCCTTTCACCGAAGAGCTGGATATCAAGATAGGGTGGAGAACGATTAGGACACCCTTACTCTATTATGAAAGCTCACCTGTCAATCTGTTAGGACGAGATTTGCTCAGCAAGTTGAACGTGACCATATCATTTACTGACCAAGGGACTGTCTGTTCTACCCATGTATGTGTCCTATTAGAGCAATGCTTCTCATTAACAGAATTGTGAATTAAATAAAGGTGAGGGGAGTGCCTGTGAATCTTGATATGTTTATTTATGACATTCGAGTGTTAGCAAAGGCAGTATCAGAACTCACCAGAAAGGAATGAAGAGTACCGTCAGATTTCGTGTTCCACCCTGTAGCAGTGCCTGAAATAGTGTTCGGCACCATACTGACACTAGACTAAGAGTACAGGTGTCTGCGAGAAGAATAGTGGCAATAGGAACAGACATGCAAGGATGTGAGTGGCGTACAGTGTTATACATTGACCCCAATGTACCATTAAGAGAAATAACAGATGAGGAACTATTCACTGACAACAACCAGTATGGGGAACTAATTCTGGAAATAAGCTTACCGTGTGAAGTAATGCTCCAATACAGAAAGGTACCCAGCCCCCTCATGGCAGTCGTCAGTGCGCCACGTCCTACTACAATACAGATATGCAATAAGTGCCCCCTCACTTATGGACCACTAACCCACATGAGGGCTTTTGAGAGAAGTGACCCCTGTAAAAATCACCCTGAAAGCAGGGGCAATACTCCCCAGTGTGAAGCAATAACCATTGTCTCAAGAAACAATACAAGCTCTCTTACAACAAGGCATAATTGTTCCCTCTAATTCGCCATGCAAAACGGCAGTGTATCCAATTAAGAAAGCAACCAAGGGTTGTGGCGTATGGTCCAGGATGTCCGCCCCTTAACAACATAGTGCAGAAAGAGTTCCCAATTGTCCCAAATTCTGCATCCATTTTGTGTAGCATCCCAAAGCAGTGCCTCTTCACCCAGATTCACAACACCTCATTGCCTTCACACTAGGGGGGAGGATATACAAACATCGCAGATTGCCTCAGGGGCACTGCGAGAGTCCCAGCATATTCAACAGGATTTTGCATGACGACCTTAGCAATATTTAGGTCCCAAGTATCATCATTCAATACATAGATGACCTACTGGTTTGCAGTGACAGTGAAGAGGGGTGCCAAGGGACTCTATAGCTTTACTACAACTACTTGCTAACAAGGTGTACAAAGTACACAAGAAAAAGCTACAGTATTGTATGACTGAGGTTCTGTACTTGGGCCAATGGATTTCCAAAGATGGTAAAAGAATAATACCTGACAGGGCAGCTGCAGTGCATGCCTCAGCCAGACCCCATACTGTGAGAGATATGCAAAAATTCCTCAGAATCGTTAATTACTGTAGAGCGTGGATACTTGATTATTAGGCCTATACCTAACTGCTCTTTGAAGGACTCAAGGTAGCCCAAAAGGAGAAAACACACATAGAATGAACAACAGAAATGCAAAATGCTTTTGAAAATCTCAAGGAATTGATCTGCACCGCAACCAGTTTTAGCTACACCCGACTAAGATCGGGAGTTCTACGTGTTTTCACACTCCAGTGGAACACTAATGACAGCAGTTCTAACACAAAAAACATCCATTGGCCACAAACCACTTGCATGTTACATTGACACCCTTGATTCAGTGATGCAGGGCTATTTCGCAGCAGCCTCCTTTGCTATTGAAAAACGCTCCACAATTGTAATGGGTTCATCTGTCACTCTAAATCTTGAGCACTCCCTATTTGCCATTCTCGAGAGATCAAAATCCACATTACCACCCAATGAGCGTCAGTATATGAAATCATCATATCCAGCCCCAATGTCCATGTGGTGCATTGCAAAACTGTAAATCCAGTGACCTTTATTACTGAACCATGCACTATGCAAGATATGCAAGAAAATGACTGAGCACATACGATGAGGAAGGAGATGACACCCCAAAGGCAAGGGAAAATGCATTAGAGGAAGGAGAAGTGTACTTTGTAGATGGATCAGCTTCTATCTGTCCAGGAACAGGAGAGAAGCATGTTGGGGCATCAGTAGTGAGATCGGAGGATGGGGAATATGAGGTGCTAGTAAAGAAACAATTACCCATGCATTTCTCTGCCCAAGCCGCAGAATTAGTGGCACTGATTGAATCACTTCATACAGCAAAGGGATGTGCAGTAATGATTTATTCTGCCTCAGCTTACGTGACCACCTTGGTACATGCTGGGTTGTCGAGATAGAGAATAAGGGTGTTCAGGAGAGCTGATGGGACTCTGGTACAACATGCTCAGTTATTAATCAAATTGATGGAAGCAAGCCCTTGCAGAACCCTCCCTAGTAGCCCTGGTAAAATGCCAAGTGCACATTCATAACACTGATGAAACATCCTTAGGAAACGCAGCAGCAGCCACAGCCACCAAAGAAGCAGCTCACATCAAGCTACGGACCCTCACAGAATGCATACTAATAAACAAACAAGAACCACCAAAAGAGGAAGCTTACAGTACATTACCCATAGCCCAAATTATAGAGATACAAAAGACAACACCACCTGCAGATCAAGAATAATGGACTAAACAAGGTTGCATACAATCTATGACAGATTTACTCTGGAGGCAAAATAACACAGGAAAAGCGGTAATGCCTTTGGAACTTTTGATCGTGGCTTTTGAACAATTGCATTTCCCAACACATACTACCAAACAACACATTGCCGCTGATCTCCAGGAGGATTGGTTTATTCCAGACCTGCAGGAACATCCTAATAAAATGGTCATAGAATGCACGACATGTCAAACATACAATTCAGGAATGACTCTGAGAACAGTTAGAGAAACACTGCCTCACCCTGTAGGGCCCTTCCATGAACTGCACATCGATTATGCAGACATGGGAGAGAGATGTAATGGAGTAAGATATCTAATAGTGGTGGTGTGTCCCTTTTCACAATGGGTAGAAGCAGGACCCTGTGCCCACCCAGATACAAAGTGTGCGGCCAAATTCCTTGTCAGGGAGGTATTTCCCTAATGGGGAATATGTGACATAATACTTTTCCGACAATGGAACGCACTTTGTAAACGATTTAATTCAAGGAAGTGACTTTACTATTGGGAATAAAACACAAAATGTGCTCCATTTACCACCCAAAAGCAAACAAAAATACTTAAGAGTATATTATATCAACTATGTCACTCACTAAAGAAAAATTGGGTCTACTGCCTACCTTTGGCCCTGTTTCAACTCTGAACACAACCAATGTCCGGAACACCATCGGTCCCCCACAAGATAGTAACTGGTTGACGCATGCAAACGCCTTTGTCACCAGTGCGGAGAATGTCAGATGCACACAAAACAAGAACAGTATTAGGAGAGGAGTTCAAAGAATACCTTACCCAATGAACAAGAGTTGTCAGGAACATAGCAAAACAAATGGCACCCCCATTTACCAGAGAAAATGAAACAGACACAACCACTGCTGTGGCAGACATTCCAGAACAACTGATGCCTGGCCAACTGGTGTACGTAAGAAGTTTTCTACACAAATGGAACTCTTCAAGGTTCCATGGCCCATACAAAGTGATCTATTGTACCCCCTCAGCGGTAAAGTTCAAGGGACTACGGCATTCAGCTATCAGATATAAGAAAGGCACACAAAAGTGTAGTGCATGAGACAATGGGTGAAGAACAAAGAAATGTTGTTGTACCCTAAAATAAATAGCAAAGAAATAACTGAATGTAAATAAAACAAAAAATAGACTGCATGAAATAATTGATGAAAGAAATGTTCATATATATAATGTTTTTGTATCACGTTCAATACTGCCTTTCTTCCACACTGCCCTATCATCTCTCCCTTTCTCTCTCTTCCAATAAAAAAGGTGATGAATTGAATAGTGTAGTCCTGCCCGCTCCTATCTCTTTCACATCTCTAGCGCTGACTTTACCTAACTCACAAGTTTACTATACTTCCGACTTGTCCCATCTGCGTATATATTAAACCCCAATCCCGCTTTTTATTTATCTCTTAGGTGCCATAATGATGGACATACAGCAAATGCGGATAATGAGTAAGTCAGCAGTAGGAATAAAAATAGTATAATGCCTTCATATAGCTTCCAGTGTGCACTAAATTGTATTGCTATGTTGTTCACTTTGATGGTTTTGGTATTGGGTGGCATCTTTTATCTGGGGTCCACATATAAAAGAAGATGGGAGGAGGCAATTTGGAGGAATGGTAACAAGGCATCCCACAATCTAATAACGCTGCACAAAAATGTTACCAAAATCAACTGGTTACCTCAATTGTCCAATTGTCCATGTGTATATGTTTACTACCTCACTAGATGTTTCACAACCTGCTATCATAGCTACATCATCCTTTAGTGAACATGAGTATGTATCCCAAACCCCACTATCTAATACAAGATCTTCCTACTATATTACACCAACAATGTACTAACAAGAATCAATGGATAGTAATACTGATAAAATGTTGAAATATTTCCCATGTACAGTGAACTACCTACACATGTCCAAGGACCACTCTGTAGTATTTATGATACGTGTAAAGTTTTCACAAAATAAAAGAGATCTCTTTTACATTACTGAAGGAGGAAAAGAGAGGCAAATAAACACCAGTATGAAGCCTACCATGGGTGAGGACTAGATACTATTGACGATCTTTGCCACCCTGGCCAAGATAGTAGCTGGTATTCTGACATAAGTTCAAACGGTAAAAGAACAACTAAACGTATTTATTATGCGTGTTCCTTAATTCCCCATGCCTCTGGTACACTGAAAATTATAGTACCTCAAGAAGTCCTTGTAGTGGAAGCCCTCCTTCATCTGGCAATATGTTGTATTAAGAGTTCATTTCAGTCATGCTCAGTAAAATTACAACTCCAGCCGCCGGATGAAAAAATGTGCAAAGGTCCAGACTGCCTGAAGGAACTAATCCTGGCAATTGAAGGCACACGTTTCGCTGACAACAAGAGACTGCAGGCAGCGTACATGTGCAAGGCAGAAGCATTACAAGGATGGACAGATCATCAACTAAACTGAATGGATCAAACCTGTGCTCAAACCTGGACAAAACACGTCCCAAAGCTGACATGGGTCACAGCCTTCAAAAAAACTCATTAAGGTCTGACAAAAGGACAATTATGACCTATGCTTCTATGGTGAAGGACTATGGGGTCCACTCGCTATTCCCGATCTTCGAAAGGGCACAGCTGCCTTAATGGACTTTTATTGGGTGTGTGGCAATCAGGCGTATATGCATCTCCCACCATCATGGAGAGGCTACTGTACCCTAGCAATGCTACATTCAGTACTGCTGGTGATACCTGAAGAGGATGTACACCACATCCAACAGAAGAGCAACCCCCATCTACCAAATGTTCTCTTAAGAAGGACAGCCAGATACCGTGCACCTAAAAAACAGCACTCAAACTACAATCCTCTGACCTCCTTGCACAAATACCGGATCAATACAAAATTTTAGCTCAGCAGAGATATTTTTGCATCACTTGTGCCCAGCATCCATATAAGAGCAAACGCCAAATGGCTCCAGATCGTGAAGTGGGAGCTCATCCAGCTGGCAAACGACAATGACAAAGGATTTAATGGCATCAAAGTAGAACGTTGAGCTCTTAGGCCAATGAATATGCAGAACAGGATGGTTCTAGACCTTCTCACTGCAATGGAAGGTAGTGTTCCTGCTGTACATTTGCACCTTCTTCTGACACTGAAAATGGAACATTATCACATTTGATAGCCGCAGAACATGAGCTAGGAGTAAAGATGAAGAAAGAAGGTGGTATCGAGGAGGACAGCTGGTTCACCATGGTATTCAGCTGGTACCGTTGTGGCTTGCAATGACTGTCAAGATGCTGGTACCCATTATCGTCTATTTCATGCTGTTTTTCTGAGTGTGCCAATTAGGGTTGAGATGTTGCACAATAGCAGTATCTAATAGTGCAATTATGATGGAAACAATCGGCAAACAGAATATAGCTAACAAGAAACATCCAGACACCAAAGAGGCCCAGGTGCAAACTGGTGAAAGCAACACGCCCAAATACTGCATGGTTGCTATTTATAACACAGGAGATGAAGTAGATAATCTGTATCACACAACAATTAAGAAACCATTAGACCTTGAAAATTATAGGGAGGTGTGGGTAGATCTGGATGCGGCAAGGATTGCATTCATATGACCTGTACGCCTGAGGAATATGCTGGACGTGGGGAGAGTTTCTCCCCTCAAGTCCTAATGTGGCATATATTTCCCAGAAGCAACACATATCCCCTGATACCAGTAAGATAGATGGCAAATCAAACCTTCGGATGGGCACCTTAGTGCGGGGCATGAAGTCATCAAAAGCATTGTGGAGGGTAAGGGTTGGAATGCCAATAGACTAGCTCATTTGACCTAAGTACCCCCATTCATACAAGATTTTATGTGCACCATTAGTCTCATACTATCAGTTTCTGTTGTTTAGTTTAGTTAGATAGATGTGTGTCTTGTTATGCCCTGACCTTCACTGCGAAGATGAGCCCAGCCGACCCAGGTTCTACGGGAGCGACACCAGAGCAGCAGCCAATCCAACCTGGCCATCCCAACGGTATGAGTGAAGTTCCCCGGTTATAGAACCAGTGCAGGCCATATAGCAATTTATACGGAATTGATTGTATCATTCTGTTTCTCCAATTATTATCCAGATTTGTGTAGGTCTAGCCCTTCGTCACAAGTAACGTATTTGCTCCTTAAAATGTGCTGCCTGTGTATTGTTTGGCAGAGAGCTCTCGGAAAGCAGAGTTCTTTGCTTGCATTGCAATCTTATATAAAGTTTGCTATACTTGCAATTTATCTCAGAGTTGCATTCCCCAGATGGGGAGCACCCTCATTATTTGGTCTATTGGATATTACGCGCATTGTTGGGCTTGTGCCTTCACCCGGCAGGCTTACCTGCCAGGCACAACAGTCCCTGTAGGCAGAATTTTCACTGAAGCACCGGTACTGTTATCAATGGTGCTGTTGCTTCCGTCTCTCCACTCCCATGGAGTTTTATGGGACTCCACAGGAATGGGTAGTTACTGAATCTGCCGCCCTACATTCTGCACCTCTGGGACTTGTAATGCCCAGGTGGCCTCCGGGAAATACAGGCGGTGGATTCTGTGTTTCTGGTCAGCACAACCTCGGAATGAGGCCCAATGTCTCTCAGATTTCACACAAAGAAAGCTTACGATTAGGCTGTTCTCAGGGTATTTCCCAATTGAAACCTAAACAGAAAGCAGAGTAATCTTGCCTTTGCATCTCCTCTCATCTAACCAATCCCACTCACTCTCTTTCAGATCCACAGAGTTCCGGGAAACCATGCAAATGGCAGTAGTGTGTAATACAAATCCTAATAACATAGTGTACAATGGGCCTCATTACAAGTGCACCGGTCCGGAGTTAACACTGCCGTTAAAACCATACCGGCACCGTTTCCACATCCGCCCAATCATGACCCGCGTCCCTGGAAATAGCACCCCCCCAAACCGCCACTGCGGAGTAAAGGTCCCCGGAAAATCCGCCTGCACGGAAACTGCCCCGTTACCGGCAATACGAAACACAGCAAGGATCACAACTAGCGCGGAAATGGAAACACCGCCAAAATTGCGTTAAAACCGTGATCACGGAGGCGGTACCGCCGCCACCACGAACAAGACGTTAAACAATGCCTGCTGAACTGAATCAGGGCACAGGTGCACTGAATCAGCCCAGCTGGACCCAGGGCCAGACCCAGCCAAACACAACACAGAAACATGCAGGCAGCAGCTCTAGTAGCACTGGGACTGGGCCTATTCAACCAACAGGCAGCACTGCACATGATGGCAGTAATGGTGCAGAGGAGGAGGCGGAGGCGGAGGAGGCGTAGGCGCCAACCAGCCAACCCTGCACCATGGCCAACCCCATTGTCCATCCGGCACAACACCGCAGACAGCCAGCAATACCACGCATCAGGGCCTCACCCTGGCACCTTACCCCTGGACAGACCCACACACTATACCAGCTGGACTGTCCCACAATCTTGTACATCACTGCCATGATTGAGGACAACATCAGCAGCCACATAGACACCCCCACTGCCACCCCCCCCTCCTGAAGATAGTGTCTGTGCTGCATTTCCTTGGCACTGGCACCTATCAACACACGTTGGTGAGCTGCACGGCATATCACAACCCTGTTTTTCGAAAATCCTGGTCCAGGTACTCAATGCCCTGTTGCTCCATGTGTCCGAACACATAGCCCTACCCCGTACACTCCCCGAGGTCATTGTCACCAAGTTGGCCTTCCATGCCATAGCAGCCATGTTAAATTCCATAGGTGCAGTCGACTGCACCCACATCGAGCTGACAGTACCACGTGCAATTGACATGGTCTTCCGCAATAGGAAACAGTACCACTCACTGAATGTACAGATGGTATGTGATGCCATGCAACTGATTACACACTGCTGCGCACGTTTCCCAGGCACAACCCATGACTCAATGGTACTGCGCAATTCCACGTTGCCACGGTACATGGAACGCTATGCTGGACAAAGCACCCAGCTATTAGGTGAGCACAGCTGACAATGCTCTGACCCTGTTGAAGTGGTGTGTGTGTCTCCAGGACAATGGGCAATGTGAGTGTGGCGCTGTGACCGCACATGCATCACGGCACCTGCCATCAACCAAATAGATTGCGTATCACAAACATCATGAAGTAAGACATGACAGGTCACCACTGTGTGCCCTTAAACACCCTGCCACATGACACACACAGCCGATACTGTCCCATACACCTTGTGCCACTGCTAACACCCACCCACAAATGGGACACTGACCTCCCAATGCACATGATGCCTGTAAATGAGACGTCCTGCATTAACTACTTCTACACAATGGAGTGACTCTGCCATGTGTGCACAGCACTGCACTATGCCATAATCACAATCAAATGTCACCCACAGGTCAGCGTACACGTGCACGTACATGTGAGGGCCGATATCCAGTTGGCTGCATCCACTGTGATGGCCAATAATCACTTCCAACCACTGCATGGCACATATGCATGAATGAACAATGATACAAGATAGCACAGCATCAGGTGAAGACATGATACCACAAACACTGACATGTCCCCCCATCTCCATCCCATGTAGGTGATGCTGGATATGCACTCACGCCATGGCTGATGACACCTGTATGGAGACCAAGGAACAGGCCTGAAGAGGCGTACAATAGGGCACATATCCGCACACGTGGAATTATTGAGAGGACATTTGGACTGCTGAAGGCCTGGTTCCGCTGCTTGAGCAGATCTGTTGGGGCACTGCTGTACAGCCCAGTGAAGACGGGTAAAATCACACTGGTATGTGCCATGCTGCACAATATCTGCCGGGCGAGTACCGGATTGAGTACCGCTTAGCCGCGTTGTCTGCTGCTCGTGCTCCTGTGCTCCTGTGTTCCCGTGCTGGACTTGTGTTGGACTTTGGCGCTGGACGCTGGATGCTTTCCTGGGGAGTTTACTTTGGCGTTCTTGGCGCCAGAACTGTGTGCTTGAGCTCCTTCGGCTCCACCCCTTTCCGCGGCGATTGGCTGCATGGTGAATCTGCCTAATCTACAAATATCTTGCGCACGCGCACAGCGAGCGCGCACACGGGTGAGTACCGGATTGAGTACCGCTTAGCCGCGTTGTCTGCTGCTCGTGCTCCTGTGCTCCTGTGTTCCCGTGCTGGACTTGTGTTGGACTTTGGCGCTGGACGCTTTCCTGGGGAGGTGATGCAAGGACTTTGTCATTTGAAAAAAACTTTATTGACACTGTTGCAAACACAGTGAAAGTGATAAAGTGTTGTTTGTTTGTTTTCTAGTTTACTTTGGCGTTCTTGGCGCCAGAACTGTGTGCTTGAGCTCTTTCGGCTCCACCCCTTACCGCGGCGATTGGCTGCGTGGTGAATCTGCCTAATCTACAAATATCTTGCGCACGCGCACAGCGCGCGCGCACACGGGCGAGTACCGGATTGAGTACCGCTTAGCTGCTTTGCCGTATTGATGGAGGAGGTGGCTTAATCTATATCTTCTTTCACGTGTAAGTGTTTACTAAATCCTCATAGAGTATTACGTATACAAACACCTTGAGTGCTCTATTGTGCTGTAACTTAGCTATTTAACGCCCTTTTGTTGAAATTGAAATTGAAATGCTTAAACGTGGCCGCCTTTATTCTCTGAAAACCGATATGCCATCTGTGACAAATGTTTGTAATAGCTTTGATGGTAATCATAATAATCTGCAACAAAAAAAGACTTCTTTTAAGTCTATTGTTCTGACTCCATGCCCATTGACACCAAGGGGCCCCAGTTTAACAGTATTGCAACCATTGTGCTTGTCAACGCCTAAACAAGGAGGGCAGTCGATAGAAAAATCTTATCAGCTATTTAACTTACCTAAACCAAGCAACCACCCTGTTTTACCTACACAGCGTCCTTCCTACAGACTTGTTGCTGGCCTAAGGGTGCCTTGTGAACTCTCTGACAAAACAATGCTAAATTCGCCTTGTCAGATGTCTCCAGTAGTCGATGCCCAAAGCACTCATTCATTTATTTCCACTGATTACATTCCCGACACAAATGACGATCACGAGGTGTCCCTTCATGTGCGTCAGTGCGAATCTCCTATCACGATTTGCAACTCCCAAAACTCACAAGCAAAATCTGAATCCCCAATATCAGTTCATTCCTTGTCTGCAATCTCATATGTCCACCCAACACCACGCCGCCCTAGGGTTGATCCATCAGGCGACTTTGTTGAAAGTCAGTCATTGCTGTTACAAACCACACTGACGGCAATTAACACCACCCTAATGGCTTTGTTTAAACTCTTCGAAGTATTGGATGGAAAAATAACAAAACAAAAATCCAAGTTGGATGACTTATTGTTATGGACACAGAATATGAAACTGGTATCCCAGCCTGCATCTCATCTAACGGTCGGCATGCTGAGCGGTACATCAATTGGCAATCGGCTAATGCCGGACTCTGTCTCTTCAATACCCCCTCTAGATTTAGTCTCAGCCCTTTCAACCGCCCCTTTACATCCGATGGTGCCCATCATTTCTCATATTATTACATCTAGTCCGACAAAATCATCTGTCGCCCCGGCCACTGAGAACAAATCATGGGTGAGTGTACAAGACTCAATTATATCGGATTCGATGTCTGATAATGCCCTGCCCATTGTGAATAACATTGCTTTAACATCTGAGAGTAACTCTGTTATGTCTAACATAGTGTCTATTGGGAATAATATTCCTTTAACATCTGAAAGTACCGCTGCTGTATCACCTAAACCTAGGCAGATTGTCAAGGCACCTACCAAAAAACAAAATGTCCGTGGCTCGAATGCCAAAAGCGTCCATACACGCCTTTTTTAAAAAGATCACCGCGACTTGTCCCATGCCTTATGATCCCGTAACCATACGCCCAGTCACCTCAGCTAGTGTCACAATTAACTCTGTTGCGCAGGTTTTGCCTGCACCCCCTGTGGTACATGACCCGTTGGATGCCTTGGTTGAAGTACTTGAAACTGCCCATATCAATAACAACTATGATCCGTCTTCGCCAAGGACATTGGTCATACCCTCGGTTAAACAGTCATTAACACCCAAAAATCATGAAAATGATTTACAAAAGGTTGATTTTCTGAGGGAAATGCGTAGAGCGCTGGATTCTTACTTAGACGAACGTGGTTTGGCACATAAGGATTCACTAACGAAATTAGCTTCTGACACTCATGCAAAAACGGTCTTGTGGTCATCCCCGGTTGTTCAACCAATAACTCCATTGAATCCAACAAACAATGGGGTCTCGAATGTATCTAATCAAGCTCCTTGTTTGACCCCCGGAAATCCACAATACAATTTGGAAAGAAGTAACAACTCGTCCAATAATCAGGAACCGAGAAATAGTAATCGTAAACTGACCCGTCACTCGACTTCGCCTGCCTCAGCTTGTCACACGTTAATTTTGAAATGCCGTGAAGGTCCCTATCCTAAATTCAACTTAAACAGACAAAGTGTCTTGAATATTTTTGGCGATGTATACGAACTAGGGGATCTAACATCTCTTGATATCGCCCAAGTTGAATATCTCACTGATGATTCAACAACGATTGTGAGATTATGGATTCCTTCAGGTCTAGTCCTAAATACAATATGGCTGGCAAAAATGTCCCTATTTAATATGGGATTTTTGCTAGCTCAAGACCCGGATCGCATCACAAAATGTAACAATGCTCCCCGTGCTCAGCAATTCAAAACTTATTCGAGTTCTTGTGATGACATGCAGGCGGCGAGATATTAACCATTAATTACTTTACAGCCTTATGCCATTAAGATAGCTTCCTGGAACACTCGTGGTCATGCCCATTTACTAACTTCCTTAAAAACATTTGCAGGTTATGCGATAATTGCTCTCCAAGAGACTTGGTATTTGGAACCACCTACTTGGGACAATTTTGATGTCATTCTTTTACCTGCAAAGATGGGATCTCGTGGTCGGCCTTCGTCAGGTTTATTGGTGGCTGTAAATAAAAAATTGGGATTTCAAATCGAAGCCTGGAGCCATGTGAACATTTATATGCAATTGGTGAAAATTAACTGTAAAAATCACACAATAGCCCTCATTAATATCTACCGTAATCCGGTAGGGATATCTGAATCAATTTTTTTTGCGGGGTTAACAGGGTTTATAGACCTCATATCAGCTATTGCTGGCATTACGGAAACTTTTATTATGGGCGACTTAAACATGGATTGTTTATCCTCTCCTCTTAAAATCAAGACGAAGGCCGTTACCACCTGGTCAAGGATTATGTCTGATTGTAATATGCGAATGGTGAATGGCTCGGTAGTTAATGATATTCCACCGAATCCTACATGGCAGAGAGACACCAGCCATAGCATCATTGACTATATGTATGTTGCATATGCCATGTTTTCCGAGATTCTGTCGTTTGAGATAATCCAGCAGTTGTCAAGTGATCATCACTTGCTCTCGTTACAATATGCCTGGCTATCTAATAGCACATCTAGAAAATGGTTGAACCAACCTTTAATGGTTAATAACACCAAGACCCGTTTAAAATGGTCTTATGGAAACTTAATGAAGTTCACCCATGCAATACATAAATCAGATAACTCGCACAATTTGATCGAATACATTGATTTTCTTGAACCTTTTTGGAACACTATTGTTCCCAATGCTTACGTTAAAAATCATAGCCACACATTTGACCTTGCAATTAAAATCCGCAAGGCGGAATATCATAAGGAAAAGAGATCAATTCTCAGGTCAAATACGGTAAACTCCAATTCTGCTTTAAAAACAGCTAAATGCAAATACCAGAATTGGATTCGTGGATGCCGAGCCCGTATCTACCAACAAGATGGCGAAGCCATGTTTTCTGCAATCTGGTCTAAAAACTCTGCAGAGATATGGCGCCACCTTAATCAGAAATCAAATCAAACCCAAGCGTATGTACAAACAGGAACTGTTAAAGAGGATGTCTAGATATCTCATTTTACAGATTTATATAGAGACCCAGGCTTCGATCCAAAGGATTATCAGCTTCGATCCTCCACATCCTGGACCATCCATTGCTCTCCCAACCTACTCGAAGAGCTGATTCAGAAGCTAAGTTCATCTCGTGCTGCTGGCCCCGATGGCCTCCACAACGCCATCTTGAAAGAAAATTCAAGACTTTGGGCCCTAAATCTTAATGCAATCTCCTCCCAAGTAATGATCCATCGTAGATTGCCAACCTCTTGGTTATGCTCAGTAGTAGTCCCCATCTATAAGAAGGGTGACCGCGCTGACCCTCGAAATTATCGCCCAATTGCTTTGTTAGATGCTCCAGGCAAACTCTTTGCAAAGCTAGTATTGGCAGAATTTAATCAATGGACTGAAAGTAGTGGTAAGCGTGATTGGCATCAAACAGGGTTTGTAGCAGGGATGGGGACTGGTATTAATCTATTAACCCTCCATGCAATTAAAGCCCTTAGCCAATCACAAAAACAATCAGTCTACTTTGCGTTCACTGACCTACATACCGCTTTTGATTCTGTTTCCCGCCCCTTACTAGTGACAAAACTCGTAAGAGATAGTTGTCCACCAGACCTTCTTGATATCATCCATGCGTTTCATGGTGCAACGTCGATTCGGGTTAGACTTACCCTGGAGGGCCTGCTGTCAGCTCCAATCAAGATAGCTAGAGGCCTAAAACAAGGATGCTTATTAGCCGCCGCAATCTTCAATTACTTTATCCATGATTTAAGTACTATCTTTTCGCAGACATTTTCTGATGCCCCCATCTTAAAAGGTCAAAAAATAACAAATCTGAACTATGCTGACGACATAGTTCTCATTTCGAAAACTCCGAAGGGCCTACAGAATCTGATTGATACTTTCAGCAAGTATTTACATGAGAACCAACTAATAGTTAATACCAAAAAAACACAGATTGTAGTTTACCATGCAAATCATCTTCATAGATATAAGTTAAAGTGGTCAATAAATAATATACCACTAGAGATTGTCCCAACTTATACCTATCTAGGTGTTGACTTTGATGGTTCCATAAAATCTTGTAGTCAGGTCGAGCGCCTAGAGGCAAAGTTGTTTACGGCCATTTCCCAAACCAAAATAATATTACATAAATTTGGTAAATTTACCATTAAACCGGCTATAACTTTTTGGACCATGAAAGCGATACCTTCTATCTTATACAGCGCGGAAACGCTATTGAACTGTAAAAATTTAAATTTAATTTTTGACACACTTGAAGGCAAATATTGGCGGGCAGTGCTTGCTTTGCCTAACTGTGTTCCTGGTTCTTGGCTGCGCTATGAACTTGGTCTTATTTCAATGCAGGCAGTTTATACGTGGCGCTGCTGTATGCTCTTGCGTAAATGTGTCATGGCATCTCCCAAAACAAACACCCTTTCGATAATTGATGATTATATGTTATCATCAGACAAGTCCTTTGTAAAACAATGGACAGATTTTTGTTTGGAATCCCTAGCGAGTGCAAACATATCAATTGATTTATTGACTTCTAATCCAGAGAAGTCAAGAAATCTGTTATTCCAACTCGACTGGCTTAAGACCCTCGAAAAATGCCAAAAGTACCGTCAACCATGTAGGTTTTGGTTCTGGCCTAAACCAGTTAAAAGTTCAGAGGCTTATCTTCTGAAATCTCCATCGGCATCATTTAGAGCAGGTCTTTTAAGGGCTCGGTTTGATTTATGGCCGACTTACCTAGTTCAAGCAAGACGTAATTTGAGACCGCGAGCACTTACAATATGTAGATTCTGTAAGGATGCAACTACAACCGAGTCTCTTGAACACTTGGTCTGTCACTGTGTCCAACTTGTAACCCTTAGAGCACGGTACTTTTCAAAGGTGATTAGTACCTTAGTAACTATCGACCACGATATGCGTTGGTCGTTTTTATTGTGTTTTAACAATTATTCTGTTCAGATAGCTTTATTTAATTTCGTATCTGCGGTGAATTGGGATATTGATAAATGAGAAGAAGTTGTAATCTCAAGCAGCGTTCACGTGACGCATTGGCAATTAACTGCTATTGAATTTCTGGATAAAATCTAGTTTTATGAATTGTCTAGCTGTGGATGGACTATAGTCTAAAGCTTACGGTTAATCTGGTTGTGGACTGTTATCTGTTTACTGCTTTATTGCTATTGTTATAGCTATAACTTGTTTTATGTATTGTGCTTCGGTCTTTTGGCTATTTTTTGAGTTTGTACATCGCCTATGAATGTAAAAATGAATTGTTGTATATTTTTTTAAACTGTTTCATTTTTTATATTGAAAAGTTGTTTATAACAGCTAAATCAATTAAAAAAAAAAAAATATCTGCCTGCGCAGGAACATCCCAATGCCACCAGACGGAGATGAAGAAGATGGAGATGGAGATGGGGATGGGGATGGGATGGCACCATCTCCCCTTGGGGGGGCACATGATGGCCAAAGAGCACGGGATTAACTGATTCGCATCTACTTCTGAGACACAGAACATTCGCAGCAATGCATGCACATGATGATGACAATAAATGATTTGTAGTACTGCAAATGAAATGATAGATGTCCACACATGTATGTTTAGATTTAAAATGAAGATGTATTGAAGAATTGACAACAGGGAAGGAGGTGCAATGGTAATGGAAACTGTACACCCGTAATCACTCACCGCCCAAACGTACCCACCCCCACCCATGCCCCAATGTCCAAACACCCAAAACAACCTCCCCCACCGCCCAAACGTACCAACCCCAACCCCTGCCCCAATGTCCAAACACCCAAAACGACCTCCCCCACCACCCAAACATGCCCTCCCCTCACACCCTTCAAGTACACATGTGTCCTGCAGTGCCCCGCACACATGCCATCACTTCCGTGTGCGCTTCTGGGCTTGTGTATCCTTGCCCGAGAGCCCTGTTAGGCGACTCAAGCGCCTCCTTAGACTGTCAGTAGTGGAGCTGAATGGGGTGGTGGTATTTGATGGCACCGAATCAGGTATGGATGGCATACGGCCAATATTATCCTGTTGCCCAATCAACAGGCTCTCTATGATCCTGGAGGTGTTATCATTTCCCTCCCGCACATGGTGTGCCAGGGTGACAATAGTGCTGGCAAAGCATCCTATTGACCTTGACAGTCGACGCACTGACGTGCTGTAGCACTCCCTTTGCAGCCGAGATTCCTCAAGCTACCTCTCCACCAGCTGTGTGAGGGTAGCCTGCTGCTCCTCCATCCGCTGCATGCGGGAATTGAGCTCTGCCATAGATGGGGTGGGTGACCTCAGGGGACTTCTGAATGATGTGGGGCTAAACTCAAGCTGGTGAAAGGATCCCAGGGCATCAAATGTGGCCATCTCCCCCTGAGGGCCAGTATTAGGGTGATCTGCCTGGGCACTGTTGTCGCTACAGGCCGCCTCAACTGCAGTGCAGCTGCCTTCTGTGTTGGTTCTGGTGACCATGATGGGTTCCTGTGGCACCTGTGTTGGCTCAGGCAGCGTCGAGACGCTGGGGGTTTCGGTGGTGGTTGCCGGCACATTTGTTGCTGTTGTTACTGGGTGCAGTGATGCCGAACTGCTGGCAGCATCCTCTTGTGCAGGTGCGGTGGCTTGGACACGTGCCGGTGCAGTCTGGCTGGCGGGTTGTGCCGTGTCACTGTCACATGATTCAGCTGTGGGTACACAGAGGACATGTAATTAGTGGTGTGGTGGTGCCTGCTGGGTGCATCACATGCATCATACAGGCTGATCACTGAATAGTGTTAGTTTCATGCATCTGATTGTTGGGGGTATGCATTGATGTGATGTTGGTGGCCATACGGATCTTGATGGGTCCTTTGGCCCTGTCATGCACTGCCCGAGGGGTGGGGGGTTGTTAATGGGTCCTTTGGCCCTGTCATGCCATCAACTTATTCTCATATGGCATTCATGTTTGCGCACTTACCAGCATCTGCAGGTGGGCTCACTCCTGCCTCAGCCTCCCCGACCCCATGGATGCCCTCCAGTTGGAGGAAACTGCTGCAACGCTCCTCCCATGCTTGCAGCCTCAGTGGGGAAGGGGGTCCTCCCCCTGTCCCACTGCTGCGTTGGCGGTGTCTGGAGATCAGGTTCCAGACCCTCAGCCTGAGGTCGTCCCACCGCTTGTGGCAGTCATTGATGCTCCTCATAGTCACGCCCACAGCAGTGCACTTGCTTGCTGCTTCAGCCCACACTTCCTTCCTCCGCTGCTGTGTGGCACGCCGTTGATTGGCGCTGAACAGCATCTCGGCATGCTCAACGATATGCTCCACCAAAACAGTAAGCTCCGCCTCACTGAAGCGCTGTTTGCGCTGCCTCTGAGCTGGAATCCTGGCAGACATGCTGGTGTTCCCTTTTGCCTTCTCACTGTGTGGATTGTGCTTGTGCTGACTCTGGATGGCAATGGATTGTGCTTTATGTGGTCACCGCCTCTCTGTTTCCGGTTTCGGCGATCATGGTATTTCCGGTTCTGTGTCCGTGGCGACGGAGGCAGACACAGGTTTTGCGCTGCTCGTGGCAGCGCTATGTACATTTCCGTGACTTTTTCCATGATGGCGGTAACAACGTTTCCGCGTCCGAGTGGTGCGCGCGACCAGCTTCACGTAATCGGACACTTTTTCCACAACCTTGCGGACACGGAAACTTTGTTTCCACTGCCACGGAATCACCGCGGTCCGGACCTGACAGGTTGTAATGAGGCATAATGTTTCAATATATACAGCAGAATTGTTAGCTAGGCAACTAGCCATAAGGCATGAAAGTTAACAGACAGAAAGAGGTCAGATAAGTATTACATTTTCAGATTCATTAAATGTAATTAAGGCCATTAATAGTAAGAAGGATGACAGACAGTGCATGATTTTGTGCTTAATTGTGTGTTAGTATACATGAAGGTAAGAAATTACAAATTCCTTGGATCCCATACCACTCTGGCACTACTAGCAATAGAATGGTTGATCGGGCCTCAAATACAGGGATGGGAAGAGAACCAATAGTCTGGGGTATCTTTTTCAGAGGCATAAAAAATGAGATATACGTTGACAAGGAAATGTCTGGAATTATGGAAACTCGACAGGGAAATAGTAAACAAGGAATATAGTATTGCACTTTACAATGAATAGATTGCATTCTCATTGCTGCACACAGTGATTTAAATTTAATGGTAAATAGAGTGGGGCTATAACAATGGGGTGTGACCAGAGTTATGGGTATGGCCTGAAGAGTTATGGGCATGACCTAATTGGGTGTCAGCCTGATTAGGCAAAGAATGCATGCCCCAAACAATACATCATGAGAACCTCTGATCATGTATTTTCCAATTCACCAATGTGGGCTCTGGGCTAATTTTAATAATGTAAAAGAGCATTCTGGGAACATAGGAATGAGCAAATAATGTTTATATTTGACAATTTTGTGTGCAAGTGATACAATCATGCAGCCCTTCTGAGCACATAGCACACACTGGGCTTGGTGCTGACTTCATGGGTCACAATCCTCACCCCACCAGTAAAATCTTTTCAAACCATGGTTTATACTGATATTCATTGCGTTATTCCGTCGGTATGTGAGGTGGGACTGCCCTGCGTGAGCAGAAGACGACTTTTTTCATTTTTCTAAAAGTGTTCCTTTCTCTCCTTACAAATGGTTGCTGGTTCCTCTTTCCGTTGCTAACTGGTTGTAGGCAGTCCTCATAACGGCTTTCACACGTTTCTCTGTGATTACTATGAAAACAAAAATGCTGAACACGAAAATGTCGATTTGTTTTCACATATCAACGCAATTATATGAGGAGGAGACCCGCTACAGCCCCCTGCGCTCCCCTTATATTGTTTATTACACCAACCCACCCCCTATATATAATCGCGTGGATATGTGCAGCTCCATTTTTGTATTCAGCCTTTTTTGCTGCAAAATTATGGGGTTATACCCTTTCACACTCCAACAGCGCTATCTACTTACCTTTCAATGCTTGGAAATGCTCCCTGTTTGCGCTTTCATACTCCTAGCGACCTTAAATGGTTCTATTCACTGCTTGGAAATTGTCACTGTTTGTACTTTCACACGGCGAATGGGCATGAATAGGTCTTTATTTTTAATGGTTATCAGTGCAGGGCAGTGAATGAAGCCTGGCGCCACCCCGGCTCGTACTGGCTAGCGCTGCCTTACCTAAAGCCCTGCCTGAAAACAATTATTTGACAAGGAGACAAAACACAACGTTAACTAGAAATAGCACTGAATTTGCTCAGCTCGCTCATGTAATGTGAAAAGTATGGAAATCAAATTACGGTAATGTCAAAAGATTTGACAGAAATGGCTGTAGAAGAAAAATCTTTAGATTAAAGCACCAGCTGAAAAGGACACCATACTATTGAAACAGATAACTGATATTAGTACCCTGCGAGGGATAATCACATGCCAGGGCTTTACCAGACCAGGAATCCCTCTCCCGATTTTCTTTTCCTTTGTCCCCAGCGGGGTGTGGCAGCCCCTCAGCCAATGAGGAGGCTCGGAACAGGGTAATCCCTGCTCCGAGCCATGAAACAGCTGACGACTGCCATCCTCCCCCGCAGGGGAGCGAGGTGTTTTCCCTCCTCTCACCATCCTACACCCCCACGCCAATCCAAACAAATCCTTTCCCGCCCTCCCAACCCCACGCAGCTTCTTTTTGGTCCCTTTTTGGTCCTTTTCCGGGAGCGGACATGCTGTGAACACTTCCGTCCCCAGCGCATTTGCTCCCGATCCGCTACAGGCCGTCATGGAAAGGAAGAGGTGACTACATGTAGCTTCACTCAGGTCTGTAACTATGGGCCTCGGGGCTTAACCAGACTCGGTAATGCCCCTGCGGCTCAGGTCTTATTGCTGAAGAAATATGTGAAGACCTGCTTAAATCATGGACACTATGGGGCCCACATATTCAGACATTCAATTAAATTGTAGGAGCAAACGTTTAACGCAATGCTGATGCTTAGACAACACTATGAGAGAGGAGGTTTGATCATGTATTTAGTCAGAGATGGATTTGCCTTTTTTTTTATTTAAAGCGTGTCAAATTTAAAATCACTTCTCCACACTAAATTAATAACACTACATATATATACCAATTCATCTTAATAATTCCGATATTAAAAAAGAAGATAATACAGCCACATATAGACAAAAATAGCACCCACAATTCATACATATGCTAATTAAAGATACATTAAAATGCATATTCCAATCTCAAATGCGATTAAAACAACCTCATACTATTAACCCCCATGTAATTCTACCAATTTAGCTTCTCTAAAATTCCCCCAGTACTAAAAACAACTCAAGTATCTCCAGAAGTTAATAATTGACTTATTAGATCAAGAGTTTCATTAGTGATAGGCCTGCACATTTTAAACATCAATGCGCTCATGCCTGGCCACAAATCTAGCTTACTGCTGTGCACTGCGTTAAGAGAAGCCTGTTTGTTTCTATAATGACATAATTTTTGCTTAAACGACATAAGCGTATAGACGAAGGAATACCCTGCCAACTCCCAGTAATAGCTTAAGTAGGAAGTTTGTTCACCATTCTCCATTGAGTAGGCGATAGATGTATCACCAAGTAGGGAGGGGGAGTTAAGAATTTCCTATGCAGCCTATTAAACTCTTGGTAGATTGCAGGGTATGGATATATGCCTGAGTTTATATTCGGTCGCATTCCTTGGCCTTATTCATAAATTCTCGCTTAAGGGAGTTATAGCCATATTCCCATTGGGGCTGCTGGCCAATATCATTAAACAAAGGTTTCACACTGATTTTTATATTTACCTAAAGCCTATTTGATATTGCCTGGCATTAGTATTTCTAATTGTTCAGGTAACTTTAAATTCTCTTCTTTCAAAGGACGTCTGGCAAATCTACTCTTCTGTTGACTGATGGACTTTCATTAACACTGTTCAGTACATTTCTAATATTCATGTTTCCTGGCATAATTGTCTGCTTTTAGTTTAACCTGTTTCCGTTACCCCTCATCTCCCACAATTATTTCTCTTGGTCACTCTTAATTAACTCTGTATGCGGTTGGTGATCTTGTGGATTGCTGCAGAATACCCTTGCTTTCTAAACCACTAGATCTTAAAAGCAAAGTGTACATGAAAGGAGACAGCTTCATAGTGTTTGCTTTTACAATGCCAAGGCGTTTCTTGCTATTTGAAGGCAGAGTGCGGGCATGAGATGGGATATGCATTTCCGTAGTGCCTGATTTTCAGCCATCATATATATTCATGCTGGCGGAGAAGTATTGGATTCTTATCAAAATCTTCCTCACTTTACCACCTGGAATCCTTGTAAGTGCTGCTTGCAAAGATTAATATTTTGGTGGCATTTACACTTTTTCCAAAACAAATTTTAAATATATTCTACCCCACGAACACCTCATCACCCTAATAAAACACAGCTATCCCATGACACTCCGGTTTAGCCACAAGCTTTCATCCCCAAAGAACACTGGATAGTGTACCGTTAAGTCAATTTCTACGGTACAGGCGGAATATCTCTGAAACTGTAGAATTTTCTAGGCAGGCAACAGCCTTACAAACAAATTCATTGAAAGGATCTCTGGCATTAAAGAGAAAGTGAGCTTAACCCAATGGGAAACTGTTTTGATACCCAAACCGACCCAAGACCAACAAAAACTGGTATATGTAACAACATATTCTACCCAGAGCAGGAAAATAAAAAGGATCTTGCAGAAACATTGGCATATGTTACAGATGGATCCCAGACTTTTTCCAGAGATTCCAACGTTCGCCTACAGGAACAATAAATCGCTACGCAACAGCTTGATTAGAGCAGACAAGACCACCATGACAACCGGAAAAACTACATATAAGGGCACGGGTCCCATTCCACAATTGCCAGCACTGTGGCAACATACTAAGAGGAAACACAATCAGTCACCCACATACAGGGAAACCTATCCCGCTTAAACATTCCTGCACGTGTGATGCATCAGACGTCATATATGGACTTAAGTGCCCCTGTGGACTGTTCTATGTAGGCATGGCCACTAGAAAAGCAAAAATCAGGTGGTCCAAACACAAATCTAACATCAGAACAAAAAAATCAGAAATCACCTGTTGCAATACATTTCTCAGAAGCCAGGCATTCCGTAGCACAAATGAAATGTGTAATACTCGAGCATGTGAAACTAGGACCTAGAGGCGGAGATATTGTCAGAACTTTACACCAGAGGGAGATAATGTGGATTGATACCCTTGACTGCCTTAGCCCAAGAGGGATGAATGTAGAGCTTGATCTGATGTGCTATGTCTAAGATATCAAGTGTGAAGTTGAGTTACATTTCTGAAACAAAATTTGATCTTAACTTTTGATGCCTGTTTTTATGGTGTAGAGAGATCTTGTCTTAAGGCCAATTGGGGGCCTGGAAATGCACCTAGCTTCCATTGAAGTATGTTGCCCAAGCTCCATATACAGGACATATTGTGATACCAGAGTACACTCTAGAATGTGAGCCGTCAGGTCGGCAGAGTCCAAAGATATATGTACATGCAGAATGTGAGCCGTCAAGTCGGCAGAAACCAAGGGAGTATGTACATACAGAATGTGATCCATGGAGCCGGCAGAGACTAATGTGAAGTGTGATCAGTATAAATAACAACACTGAGCTCTAGTGGACAACACATGGAAAAGAGGGAGACAGAAATGCTATGCTACTTACCTGATTAGATGTTTATACCACACAACAGTTAGCCATGTATGTGCACGAAAGGTAAAGTGAATGAGGTAAATCCTTTGCGAGGTCATAGTGAAGGGACGCAGTGTCGTGCCGCGGGATCACCACTGCATGGGACAGACGGGGACCCAAGCAGGCTTTGAGTCTGCGCCATTCCCCACTCACCCGAGCAGTGGCTGAGCGGCACGACTCTTCGCAAGGAACTAAAACCCTAAAATCTTTCACAGCAAGTATAACTCAATTGGCACCTCGGCCTTTGATCACTTTAAGTGGGTAAAATATATGATTTACAGGCATATATAAACAAAACTCTGGTATACCAGTGATTACCTCTTGGTATATCTATACGATCATGTGGAGCTCCAAATGACTCAGTGAAACTACTATTATTGTCCTTGATAAAGTATTGGTGCCTGTAGCTGCAATTCCATTTGAAATGATGTACCCCAACACGTTTAGGTTCCCCTATGGGAACGTTGTCAATACACACACGCATGCGCAGAACTAGCGGCGGGCGAACCTAAGAGTTCGTTTGTTGCATCCTGCGCCTGCGCAAGGGAGAAGCAGCACATTTGCGGGACAACCACAGAACGATTTGGAGTCCCGTAGGGTTCTTTGTGCACATGCGCAAAGGGAGAGCAGCCCGACCCGCACGAGCACATGCGCACAAACATATGGAGTTTCAATCGCAAACACCAATGAGACCACGATCTTTAGACGTAGTGTTAATTGTGCGCATGCGCCAAGAGATAGCGGCCCGACCCGCACGTATGCATGCGCACTAGCTTATGTAACGTGAACTGCTCACATTTAACGAGTCACGAATGGCAGTGATCTACTCGAATCCTGGACAGCAAAGGATTCTTGCCACACACAAGCACCAAGCGCAGAGGTGAGAGAGAGATCCGTATGGAAACAGCAATGAGAGTACCACAGAATGAACCCAGCACCTTACCTCTTTTGAAATTTTAATTTAAAATACTGCTTAGGATAAAACCACCATTTGCCAGAATACATATGGCTCTTCTTGCCATCTTAGGAGGGCCGGTTAGAGGCTTCCATTTACTTTAGTGACATATAGGAGTTCACCATAGGAACCACATATGTAGGGGATGTCTGTATGTCTGTCCAGAACCTCTATAAGCATATACACATATACTCTCTGTTTCTACTCTAGAAGTTATTTTTGTGAGAGTCTTTGTGAGGTGAAACGGACCACTCATACAACGATTGATGCGCAGTCAAACCTACCTACAAGGGGTGTTCAAAGGACAAAAATAGAGGTGCTCATGGAACCAATAAGGAGGTGTGTTCAGTCTAATTTGCATAAATATGTTGTGCTAGTCGTATTTTATGTAAGATTTTGAGGTTTAACTCCTTAGAGTTGAGATTGCTAATATTAAAACATCAACAAACTACAAGTCATACAAAACAACGCCTTGCGAGCAGCCCTGAACATACCCAAACATGAACACATCTCGGACGCCAGACGCACCTGCCATTGGCTATCCATACCACAAAGAATTGAATATAAAACCATCTCACTCACACACAAATGCCTAGCTAACCAAGCACCCAGATACCTATCCGACAACCTCAAGCACCACACCCCAGCGCGCCCTACCAGATCAGCTCAAACACACTGCTTAAATATCCCAAGATTTAAGCTCCAAAAAGCAGGTGGCTCCAGCTTCCCCGTGCTTGCCTCCAAACTTTGGAATTCACTTCCACTCGAGCTGAGATCAGAACCGTCCTTTCACAGATTTAGACACAACACCAAAACTTGGCTTCTATCCAAAGAAACTGCCTAGCCCTACCGCACTAGCATGCACCAAGACTGTAAATTTGTAAATATGTAATCGATTTGTACATTTCTGCTGCATTATTCTTGTTGTATTCATTATTCTTGTTGTATTCATCGCAAGCGCCTGGATGCCCTAGGGCCAGGCGGCGCTATACAAATAATAAACTAAACTAAACTAAACTAAGTCAGTTAAAAGAAACACTAATAGTGTAATACTCTCCATTTCTTTCCTTTAGGAATTGAGATTAAGAACATGTATATTTTTGGAACAAATAGCATCATTGGCTCTGAAGATGGACTGTTGTAAAGTCCAAAACGCGTTGGCAATATACTAAGAAAACCCTGAGGCTATTTATTGGATTGGTGACTTTAAACCAAAGAACTTTTATGATTTCATCTTGATACAATTTAAGAAAGGACTTTGCTAGTATATGGATCGAAGTTTTACGAATGAAAGTTTGTTAAACAGAATTTGTGATGTGAACTAGTTTTGCTTTAACCTTTTTTTTTCTGAAACACTTTGATAAAAATTGTGTAATTTTACCAATTAAAATAACCCATAGAGGGTTGTTTTCGACTTTTCAAATTTCGAAATACTTTGTGTCAGAAAATTATGTCAGAAAATTGGGTTGACAGACATTTTTTAGGATCTATGAATCTGCATACGCTATGTAATGGAACTAATCCTATGTCATATTATTTGATTTAAATCAATATTGAATCTGTTGTTAGACGCTCATCTAAACCCTCCAAAACCCTATTAGATTAAATCTAAACTGTAATAACGAGAGCCACAATTAATTATTGACTAGCAAGCAGTGGGACCTCTATTAGACCCCTCGTGCCTGCAACACTAACGAACTTGGGATATAATTCCCCTAGGAGTGCACTAAGGGTTGGCACGTAGTGATACATGCCCCTTTTCCCCACTCCGGCCTAGCTGCTCACATAAACGTCCTTCAGGCCTAACGCAGCAAACCCAGTCTGGATGTCCAACCACCAGACTGCAAACACATCCAACTATTATCTTCAACACCACACCTAACGCTAGGATGCAGCTACCATCCGACTATACACCAGCTGCACACATAACAGGATCACCCACGCACCCTATGATGCCATCTATCACTATAGACCTGAACTGTAGTTCCTAGGAGCGTTCAACCTACCAGCGCTTTGAGGTAATACCATTGATATATAGAGTGCTATATAAATGCCAAGTAACATAACATAACATATTAAGTCGATTTTGCCTGTGTTTTCCTCTATGTACTTCAACACTGTTTTTGAAGTGACCAAAATTGGAGGGAGTGGACCTTTTGCACATATGCGCTCCTCTCTAACAACACAACAGCTGCTAATCTCTGCAAAAAACTATCATCGCTTTCAAATCCTCCACCTACAATGCCCGCATTGAAAATGCCAAATCTAACACTCGTGAAATTTTCATCATTCTCAGAGAATTATAAACTCCTACCATCCCTCCCACCACCTTAACCAAAGATTCCACATGATGTTCTAACATCCAAAATGCATACTCACCAAAATTGAAACCATTCAAAAGAAAACTGACATCAAACAAGCCATGATACAACCCTCTCTAAGTCCCTGGACCGTTCCCACCCCCTCTACTGACAACCGCCTCAACCTTCTTTTGTTTCACTTCTTCAATGTCTCTAAAAAAGAAGTCAAAGCCATTCTTAAAAGCCTCAAACCTTCTCCTTGTGAGGGTGACAAATGTCCAGACCTCCTTGCCCCATTAATTACCTCCTTCATCAATGCATACTTCTCCACTGGCATAGTCACCCCCACTCTCAAAGAAGCCTGAGTTCTCCCTCTTTAAAATAAAAACTCACTTGACCCTGCAATCCCCACCAACTACCGCCCAATCACAACTGCCCCCTTCCTACTTAAAATCCTCGACAGAGTAGCCTATCTACAAATCCAAAGTCACCTTGAAATCAAACAAATCTTGGGCATGCACCAATCTGGCTTCCACCCAGGCCATGGGACCGAATTGGCTCTCATGAACCTAAAAATCTGAATTGATTAAATCAGGGATGAAGGTAAACCTGCCCTGCTACTTCTCCTAGACCTATCAGCAACCTTCAACCTTGTCGTCTACCACACAGTCCTAGGTCAGCACCTACCCACTTCTGCCAAGTACTCTCCAGTTGCCTCAGATTGGATAGCTTCCTTCATATAGAGCCATGAAGGTATTTGCAGAGAATGCCAGCGCACCACCAGCACCCATCTCCTGTGGGGTTCCACAAGGATCCTGTGTGTCACCAACTTTGTGTAAAATATTCACCAAACCATTATTCACACTCCTTAACTCCATTGGCATATCCTATACAAACAATGTGGGATGGCACGCATATCGTGCTCCCCCTCCCTGGAAACTACCAGGAAGACTCCTCCTCTCTCAAGTCGGTTTATTTGACAATCCAATCATGGAAGGCCACAAACTGACTATGCCTTAACGATGAGAGACAGAGCTTCTCATAGTGGGCCTTCCCTCAGTAATAAAAAACTAAGACCCCAATACTCATCCTTCAAAATTGATAAAGTAGTAATCCCGGTCTCTCCTGTAGTGAAAACACTTGATGTATATCTGAATGCGGCCCTATCACTAACACGACAAGTGAGCGCCATTGCCTCCAGTGCAGCCTATGTGACCAAGTTAATCAACGCCTCTAGACCTTTCCTATACCCAGACAGTTGCATGACTATACCCTGAGCCATCATAGGATCTAGAATTGGGTACTGCAATGTCCTTTTCTCAGGTAGCACAGATGCTAATATTCGGAAAATGCAGGCCATTCAGCATAACGCTCTTCGAGCTGTGCTTTACATCCCTAAAGCTGACCACATCACTGCTGCTGGAAAGCTTGCCCACTGGCTCCCGATTAGTGAGCAGATTATCTTTAAAACCCTCTCCATTATGCATAAATGCCTATCCAAAGTTAACCCTCCCTACTTATACCAAAAAATCACCAACGTATCCTTTGCCAGACTGACCAGAGCAGTTTACGACCACCGCATTACCCAACCTAAAATTAAACGGGACAAAGCTGGAAGATCTAGCGTCCCAACATTTGCTGCCAAGCAGTGGAACCAACTCCTGCATACTTTCTGGTCCGAACGGACTTACTGGACCGTGAGGAAAGGGCAAAAAACATTGTTTTTTACCCAACTCTGACTCTCACTGCTGCCTCCTCCTGAGGCTTGGAAACAAAAAATGTACGTCAATTAAGAACTCACACCATGTTTTTGTAGGGACCACCTGTGTAACTGGCTTCATGAAACATTGTGTGACCAAACCATTGATTGACTGCCCATAGGCATGCTAATCCCTATGTTGATATCAAGGTAAACCCCCCCAGGGATTATAGGACGAGGCAATAAAGGGTGGGGATACTAAGCCTCAAAATCCAAAATATGCAAATATGTATGTATCCCACCCTAAAAGAAAGAAATCTGAAACAGAATTTTGGTCATCACTCGGTGGTTACTCTGCGAGTGACACTTGTTTACCTCAATCATCCAAATCAGTTATTTATAGAAGTCTTGGGATAATTGAGCATATTGGAGAGGGAAGACATTTTTAAACATGTGCTCTTTAATTCACATTAATAAAGTGCTTTTTGATAAACTACGTTTTAACTCAATATTGACATCTTTCCAAAATGCAAAAATATACACACTGTGATAAACAAACTTAATCGTGGTACATCATGACAGAAAGCATTGATCAACATAAAAACAAGAGATAACGTTTCTAAATATAACATTGAAAGTGAATTTAAAATAGGAAAACTTAAATTCAGTTCCCTAGTCTTACACCCTTTTGGGGGTGTCCTAAGACGATCCCTGTGTCTCTTCCCGACCATTATTCTGTTTTGGTGAAAAGGCAGGAATTAGTAAGGATTAATGAATGTCCTGAGGCTCAAATGAAGCCTGTATCTCGGTCCTTGGGGTTAAAGAATTCTTTGCCTATGTGGGGCTCGGTCACCAACCAAGCTCTTCACGTTTCAGCGGTCATAAGACACTTTTTAGTCCGTCTTCATAAGGGTGTCTTGTTTGAAGACCCTGTATAAATATGCAAAAAACAAACATTATAATTCCCCATCTCAATATTGGTCAGGATGTGCCTGACACTCTATAATCTAAATCAAGCATCAACTTTCTCGGCTGTGGCTTTACCTGCCGATACTGTAATCCCAAGTCTTGGGTCGTGTCCAGTCCTGAGCACAGGGCAATCCCTAGACTCAAGTGTGGTGGCTTCTGTGTTTCTTAACTGCAACAGATCAAGTCCATTTTCGGGTGGAACCCTTCCTATGAGTTCCCCTTGATGTATTATCGTGCTACCTGTTGGTACAAAACAAAATGGTGGAGACCTCGATTTAGTGAGGATAGGTTGTATGGTGCACATGCTCATGGAGGGTAGGGCGCCATATTCAAATTAAGAGAGGCCCCAATTATTACCTTGGTATTGATCCGGGATTCTTGTTTCACAGAGAAGCGCAGAGAATGCTTGTAGGTGTGCCAGGAGGTGTAGAGGTCGTTTGAAGCCTATATATATGCAGCAACGCTCAGTTCCAACTGAAAAACACAATGCAGAACTGTGTGCTAACTGAAACATGTGGTGGTAATATCACTGAATGTGAAGATAGGAATTATGGCGCGATATAGCTACCAGAAAATAGCTGGCATGTGAGCTGGGAGCTCCAGCGTTGGTGTGATGGGTCCAAATGGTTCCACTACGGTCTCTGTCCCTGTAATAGATAAGGGGATGATTACCGTCTGCATTATGGCTGAGTAATGTTAATTATACTTGGGGCTACTGTGCGGATAAGTTGTTTCTTATCCGAGAAGCCGCGTGTCTGGGGCTAGATTGTAATCGGTGATGACTGATAGCGGCGGGTGCCTGGAGCCGTGTGGAAAAATCAGTGGCAGTGTGCTCATTGTCTGACACTTTGTTGTTAGGGCATAGCGTATGCAGGGTATGCTGGGCTATGTCCTGCAATTTCTGCACTTACCTTAATTGGTAATGGCGAGTGGACCTCTAGAAGGAAGGCTCCTTCTCATAGCGCAGATGAATGCTGCAGAGTTCTGGTCCAGTGCGGATGTGTCTGGATGCTGCAGGAGCCGCGTCTCTGCAAGCCGTCTGTGCGCTGGTTGTCAGGGAGGTGCCGGCTTTGTTCTGCTTCTTGATATGATATGATATGATATGGCATTTGTAACGCGCCCATACACAAGTGTTTCAAGGCGCGACGAGGCAGGGGGGGAAAACAAGGGGAGACAGACAACGATCCTACTAGGCCAGGTGTCATTCAGATCGCGCAAGTGCCAGGGTGGAGTTGAAGGGAAAAGTGGAAGGGGAAAGGGAGAGGGGAAAGTGCAGTACAGGGGTATTATCGTACAAGATAAATAACAAGGGCCAGCTGGTGGCAAGTGCGAGGTAAGTGCAGACAAGTGCTGGGAAGGGGGGCTGTAGGGATACAGACACAGTCCCGCAGTGCAGGGGTAGCCAGGGAGGCAGTGCAGGGGAGAGTGGCTGGGCCAGGGACCGAGAACGGTGAGTGGCCCAGTTGCAAATTCAGTGCAGTTTCAGTAATTTTAGCAAGGGAGAGGGGGAGAGAAAGCGGAGGCAAAGATGAAGGTTTTGAGGTGCTTCCGGAACCGGAGATGGTTCTCCTCAACTTTCAGGGAGGCAGGAAGGCTGTTCCAGAGGGAGGCCCCTGCAGCCGAGAGAGATCTGCCCCCAACTCGTTGTTTGGAGAAGCGGCTGACCCTGAGGGAGTTGGAGGCGGATGAGCGAAAAGCTCGAGAAGGAAGATATTTAGGAAGAGAGAATTGAAGGTATTTTGGCCCAAGGCCCCAGACGGCCTTGTGGGCAATGCAGAGGGTTTTGAACTTGATCCTCGCAGTCACTGGGAGCCAGTGTAGCGATTTCAGTCCCGGAGAGATACGGTCCCTGGGCTTGAGACCAAGGACAAGTCTCGCAGTCCTGTTCTGGATGAGTTGCAAAGGACGGAGAGTAGAGGCGGGCAGATTTAGATAGAGACTGTTACAGTAGTCCAGCTTCGAGAGAACCAGGGCTCTAGAGACAGTGAGCTTCTGGGGGAAGGAGAGGAAAGGAAGGATGACTTCTTAGAGACGTCGGATATGGGGGGAGAGAAAGAGAGTGTGGAGTCGAAGATGACCCTGAGGTTTTTTGCCTTGCAGGTAGGAGCAGGAAGAGGGCCTAGAGAGGCCGGCCAGAGAGCTGCAGGGAAGGAGGGGGTAGGTGTGCCGATGAGTAGAATCTCAGTATTACTGGCATTAAGGCAGAGGTCGTTGGCGGCACACCATTCCTGGATAGTGTGGAGTCGAAGATGACCCTGAGGTTTTTTGCCTTGCAGGTAGGAGCAGGAAGAGGGCCTAGAGAGGCCGGCCAGAGAGCTGCAGGGAAGGAGGGAGTAGGTGTGCCGATGAGTAGAATCTCAGTATTACTGGCATTAAGGCAGAGGTCGTTGGCGGCACACCATTCCTGGATAGCAGAAAGACAGTCAGAGATGAGGGAAGGAGAAGAGGAGGCCGAGGGTAGCCTGAAAATGATGCTGGCCATCCGCATAGCACTGAAAGTTGGGGCAGAGAGCGGCGATGCAGTGGGCGAGAAGTGCCAGATACTGGTTGAACAGCCAGGGAGAGAGGTTAGATCCCTGCGGGACACCACAGGTAGAGAAAAAGATGTCAGAGAGGAAGGACCCCAGTTGGACCTGGGAGGGTCGATTGGAGAGAAAAGAGATCAGCCACCCCAGAGCCTGACCAGTGATACCCAGGTTATCACGGAGACGGTTGAGCAGGATGGAATCGCTGCCATGTGACACCATCACTGATGACCTGCATCTCTTCTATCCCCCAGGCACCGATGAGGAAGATGGCAGGCAGGACAGGGGAGCAAGGGCATCTACATCACGGCAAGGGACAAGGGCAACCGCCACCACCACCCCCCAGCCTGAGAAACTGCCCAGACCAACAGGCAGTGTGCCAGACCTGGCAGAAGCCCAGCAAGGAACACCTGCAGCCAGTGTGGGCCACACACATGGAGTCCAGCAGCAGCCACCCACAACAGTGGGATGTGTTTCCGTTCCCGCACCACCAACCACCGCGGACGTTGCAGATGCTGATGTTGACAATGAAGGTGACACAGTCGTGTCCACCACACCCACCCCAAACCCCCTTATCACCCTCCCCCCCATACAGAGGCCGACAGCAGCGACGATCCCTGCCTCCACGACTCGGACCTCGGAGAGTCCGACATATGCCCCTTTGAGGAGGACAGTTCCCTGGATGCGGGCCCCACGCAAGCGCCATCCACCACCCTGGCTACCACCACCCTGGTTACCACCACCCTGGCTACCACCACTCCGGCCACCAGCACTCCCGCTACCAACGACTCCTTTGAGGCTCGCCTGTCGAGGGTGGAGGCACGACAGGAGTTGATGCTAGACCTACTGCGGCAGCATTTTGCCGATGGGAAGGACTCCATGAGGGCCATCGCTACAGACATCGCTGCTAACACTGCTGCCATTGAGGCGTCCACAACTGCCATGAGGGAGTGTCTGGGGCAGTTACGTAAGCCCTGATGTCCAACCTGCCTCAAATGCAGCGCCCACACCTTGGAGCAGGCATGGGACCGGCCACTGACGCGTCCACTGCCACAACCCCTTAGACCTCAGCCCCCTCAAGCCCCGTACGGATGACCCGGAGGAGTGCACGGCGCTTGGACATGCCACCCCCGGATCCCAAAAAGGCGAAGAAGTGGCCAGACAATGCCATTGGACAAATGGACGTTGGTCAAGGGAACAATATTTGGTGTACATTTGGGGACATTTGGGGTTTGTAGTGTGGGTGAGGGAGTTCACTGGGGTATTTTTGGGGTTTGTAGGGTGGTTGAGGGAGTTCACTGGGGTATTTTTGGGGTTTGTAGGGTGGGTGAGGGAGTTCACTGGGGGCTGTGAGGGGAATGTTTACATTATTACGTATCTGACAAATACTCCCGTTGTGTGCAAGAAAAACAATGGTTGGACATACTTCATTTTGTGCATGTACATTTAATATGTGATGGTGTACAGTGGCGAACTTCAAACAAAACAAGTGTGCATGTCAACATGCAGCCAGTGTGTCACTGGCACATGACTTTCATGGTCCCTGCGTTTCAGAAGTATTAGTGGATTAGTGCTTGGCGTACAGCATGGCCATCCCATGCATCATGTACTGGCAGGGGGGCTCCTTCGCCTCCGTCTCCATCCCCTTCATCCTCACCTGGCCCATGGATGTCAATGTCAGGTGGCAGTAGTACATTCCTCTGGACGCACATGTTGTGCAGCATGACACAGGCCATGGTGATCTTTGGCACCTTTTCAGGCCTGTATAGGAGTGCCCCACCAGACCTGCTGAGGCAGCGGAACTGCGCCTTCAACAGGCCAAAGGTCTGCTCAATCAAAACACAGGTACGGGTGTGCACATGATTGTATTCCTCCTCATGGCTGTTCTGCGGGTTCCGCACAGGGGTGAGTAACCATGGCCTCAAGGGATATCCTCCATCACCTGCAAGCAGACACAAATAGGCGTGTGTCACTCTGAACTGCCACCTTCAGGGAGCACAGTCATGGGGGCAGCTATTTGGTGTGGGCATGCACATGTCACTGAACGCATGCAAAGATGTTACTTAGATGCAATCTATACTGTCATGGGGTGTGGTAGTCTGGATGGCGTTCAATAGATGATGCAGGGTGCAATCATGCATGCTGAGGCAGATGTGCAGTGCTATTGCAACAATGTTTAGCCCCCAATGCATGCTGTTCATTCTCTACTATGCATGGTCACACTGACCACATTGCCACAGTTGCCATCCTGTTCATTCATGTCATTCATGCATTGCTTGCCATCACCATGGTGGCCTGGTTGTGCCTCTTACTTGTTGACATCGATATGCATTATTTGTGATATGTGGCCCAGTGGTGTGTCATGTTCCATTTGAATGGTTCAGGTCAGGAGTGTTTAGCTCTGCATGCATTCTCCAATCACCGGCTATTGCCACCCAGGTGCAGTATCCCCCCCCTTTCCCACCCAGGTGCAGTATTCCCCCCTTTTCCCACCTAGGTGCAGTATTCCCCCCTTTCCCACCCAGGTTCAGTACCCCCCCTTTCCCACCCAGGTGCAGTATTCCCCCCCTTATGCATCCCCACACATCAGTGCCCCAAAGCTCTGCCATGGGACGGTTGTGCAACTCACCAAGCAGCCAGGCACGTGGTCCAGCATGTCGCTCCATGTGATGGGGTAGCGTGGAGTTACGCAGTACCATGGCATCATGTGTTGATCCAGGAAATCGGGCACAGCAATGTGTGATGATCTTGCTGGAGTGACATAACATTTGCACATTGATGGAGTGGTATTGCTTGTGATTGCGGTACACCGCCTCTATGGCATGGGGGACTACCAATTCCACATGGGTGCAGTCGAGAGCACCGACACAATTGGGCATGCCTGCCAGTGCATGGAAGCCTACTTTGGTGTCTGCTATCTCCTGGGAAGTCCGTGGTAGGGATATGTGGCTGCTTGCGTGCTTCAGGAGGGCATCCAGCACTTGGTTCAACATGCGTGAAAATAGTGGCTGTGAAATGCCATGCAGCTGGCCCACTGTGTGTTGGTAGGTGCCTGTGGCCAGGAAGTGTAGCACAGACACCACCTTTAGTAGCGGGGCTATGGCAGTGCATATTTCAATGAGGCTGACAATGTCGTTTTGTATCAAGTCCACTATGGTGGTGATGGTGTCACGGTCCAACCGGTACAGGGAGTGGATCTGCTCAGGGGTTAGGTGAAAGGGCTGTGTCTGGTGCGAGGGATTGGTGGTTGCCTATGAGGCACTGCTGCCTGCGCTGGTGGTAATTGCTGGGCCTGTCTCACCCTTCTTCTCCTCCTGTGTCTCCTCTGTGCTGCCTGTTGCTGCTGCTGTAGTTGTTGTTGTTGTTGCTGTTGTTGCTGTAGTTGTATCAGTATGGGCATGTCCTGCAGCGCCACGATTGCAACAGCTAGTGGTAGCATTTTGGTGTTGGAAGGTGTGTGGTATGTGGGTGTGCTCATTTTATACTGGCCCAGCCTCCATTGACTCCACCTGTGGGGATTGTGTGCATCTGTGGCAGTTGCCTTGTATCCTGATTGCTGTTTGTGGGTGGTCCGCGATGCCTGTATGGCCGGCATCGTGCAGCCCGTGATTAACGGCTTCGCGATGCCGGTATTTGCATGTCTGCGTGGGTTGTATCTACCGTGGGTACGAATGATAAGCCCTTCATGAGTACAGATGTTTGTCCCTCTGTTAAATCTATGCCTGCTAAATTGAATATGGGTGTCAGGTGGTTATTCATATTAGAACCAGCAATTTCTGTCTGCCTCTTCTGGGTCTGTAACCCTGTCTTCCTCCTCTTTGCGGTGGTCCCCATTGGGGATACCCCCATGGGGGATTGCCAAAACCACCACCCCCTAAAAAAGGAAAAAATGATGTTAGTGGATTCGGAAAGTTAGATTGAGGTGGACCTGTCTGTCGTTTTGATTGCTCGTCCGAGGAGGATCCGCTGCTAGATCTGGAAAAAGTGACCCCTCTGCGTCGATTCCGTTGTTGTCTGGCAGATTGGGGGCCCGACTGTCCTCCTTGGTTTAGGTTAGCCACGTAATTATCAGCAATGTACGGATATACAATGTCTAATTGGCAATCTTTGATGTCCTTTTGCAATTTGTTTGTCTTCCTGGCTAATGTAGTTGTTTTGAAGTCCTCAAATAGTTTGTTGAGGTCCAGTAGTTGTTTTTGGGCATCGATAATGGTTGTGTTAGATTTGAATTTATTTTCCTCTGTCTCTAGCTCCTTTTGCATCTGATGACTAATTCTCTGTGCCGTAGTAATTGTAAGGACCATTAGGTCCCGGCTGCATTTCTTTGCAATATAACTAAAGTTAGTCACATATTCTCTATCTTCTAGGAAGAGACATTGGGTATTTCTAACTATTAGGCGATTGGGAATAATGCTGGCTTTCAGATATTGCCTTAGAAAATAGGCGTGGAGTTCAGTTCTGAAATTCTTCTTTTTCAGTCTAAGTATTTCGTCCCCTGTGTTGCTGGTCCCGCTTATTGGGTCTTTGCCTGTTATTGGGTCAAAAAATGATGGCCCTCCTATGGTGTCCTGTATTTGTTGTTCAGTGAAACTGAGCGCTGCATGCTCTGCCATTCCCTTGTTAGTTGTGGGAGCAGTGTAATATTACTGAATAGCCAGTGTAGGCTAAACAGTGTAGGTACACAAAGGTTTTCAGGTTGCAAGGGCTCAAATCTGACACTGTGTGACGCAAGTTTTGTTTTATTTGGGAGAGGCTGTAAATGGTCTAAAGAGATGATGGTCAAATTCAATGTGAAAATGATCACAGGTGAAGTCCTATCTGGTGCGGTTTGTCCTTAGCAACTTCAAGGTAAACCCCCCTAGGGGTTATAGGACGAGGCTATAAAGGGTGGGGATACTAAGCCTCAAAATCCAAAATATGTAAATATGAATGTATCCCACCCTAAAAGAAAGAAATCTGAAACAGAATTTTGGTCATCACTCGGTGGTTACTCAGCAAGTGACACTTGTTTTACCTCAATCATCCAAATCAGTTATTTATAGAAGTCTTGGGATAACTGAGCATATTGGAGAGGGAAGAAATGTTTAAACATGTGTTCTTTAATTCACATTAATAAAGTGCTTTTTGATAAAGTACGTTCTAACTCAATATTGAGATCTTTCCAAAATGCAAAAATATACACATTGTGGTAAACAAACTTAATTGTGGTACATCATGACAGAAAGCATTGATCTACATAAAAACAAGAGATAAAGGGCCTGATTCATGGAAGTGATTTATAATGGCGCAATCCCATAGGAAAACGTTCCATGAATCAGACCTCATGTTTCTAAATATAACATTGAAAGTAAATTTAAAATAGGAAAACTTAAATTCAGTTCCCTAGTCTTACATCCAATTTGGGGTGTCCTAAAAAGATCCCTGTGTCTCTCCCCGACAGTTATTCTGTTTTGGTGAAAAGGCAGGAATTAGTAAGGATTAATGAATGTCCTGAGGCTCAAATGAAGCAACCGAGCTCTAATCCCTATGGCCATTAGCTCCCAGTTCCTTCCCCTCCCCACCCTAAACACTGCCTCAAGGGAACTCTTTGAGCTTCCTTTAATCAAGTGTTAACCGTTAAACACAGCACTCAAAGGGCCTGCCAGTGTTTTTTCAAAGCAGTCTTCTGAGAGTTAATGACTTAATTGATTATGCAGCAGCAAACATGTTTATTCGGTTGTATAAAAACAGCCATTAAACGACAGAGATACACATTATTACACAGATCCAGGTTACAGTTTCATAAAAATGCAGTTCCATACAAGATAAGGGAACAAAAAGGAGAAACAAAGGACCACATCACCCTCTGAATAACTCCCCATGCCAGGGCCTGGCCCCCAAAAAGCCTAACCGAACACGGCCCAGGGGAGTGAGGTTTGCCCCAGACAGGGGGAAGGGCCTCCTGACTGGCCTCAAGGGATATTTAGAGCCTAGATATAAGTGTGGGCTGATTACAATTCCGCTCCCGGGCGTCCCTCCCGTCCCCCGCCATTGACCCAGGACCCTACTCGCCAGTCTCCAGTCAGAGAAGGCCAGTTCCACTATGTCCATTGAGCTATTGCCCAAACTGGCCATTCTCCGACAGCCCACCAAGGATTCCCTGGACACAAAGGAACAACCTCTCACGGATCGTAACCAGTGAACGCTTTTATTAACGAGGGACTCCCTGGACTCCAGCAAGTTCCTTTCCCTTTTTGGTACCCTGTGGAGATACACTGTAGCTCGGCCAGTCTGGCCTTGAACAGGAGGCTGAGATGGACCGTCTCTCAGTCGTTGGCCATAGTCGAACATCCCCCCATGATGAGGGCTTATTGAACCTACTGGATTTGGGGCAGATTCTACCGCCCCACTGGGTTCACTATGCTTGTATCCCCCTACCCTGGGAGCTTTTTCAAAGACCGAATATATCATCCCAGACAACAGGCTAGGGCCAGAAGAAGTTGGGGCTATAGTCTCGGGACAAGGAGGGTCGAGGTTCTTGGGGTGTGCTAAAGAAAAGTCAGAGAGACCCTTACAAACAATTGGGGTGGAAAAAGACTCCCCCTCCCCTTTCCCCTTCCCCTGAATGGCTATTAGTGTTGTAAGCAGATTTCTAATAGCAGCCAACTCTGCCAGAACTTGATTACACTTACACCCCCCGAGTGACATGTCCACCTCGACTGATGGGTTGATAACCGGCCCTACCGCCGGGGGGGTTTCACAGTTTGGTTGTTTGGACACCTTGAGTGGGGATGGATGAAGAGAGGGGCTAGCCAATAGGCGCACCGTAGACAAAGGTACACTCCCAAAACTTATATTGCCCAGGGGGAGGTTCCATACAAGAACATCGTCAAGCGAAGGGCTGCCCCCCGCAATTGGGCTGGCCAGAGCAGAGTTGGAAGGAGTCTTTCCCGGGCTGGCACGAATGTTAGAGCCAGATGGCGGGGTGGAAGCCCTGATCTTGCTGGTAGCAGAGGAGCAAGCTGAGGGACATCTGCTGTCTAGTGCTCCAATTCCTGCAGTGACTTCCTCATTGGACTCCGACCTCTCCGTTCCGGGACCAAGAATTCCAGAAAAGGATAACACCTTGGGGAGGCTGACACTCAAGGTGGGAACATGGGGAGAGAGCACAACTGCGGCGGACGGGTGGAACAGCGAACTAGGAGGTCTTCCTCCGATGGAGTCTGTGGTAGCCTGAGGCTCAAAGGTACATTCCCCTCCTTCACAAGGATCAGACAGACTGCCAAGGTTGATAGGTATTGGGCCTTCCCTGATCCCTTGACCTGCGACTATACTGTTCCCCTGCGGTAACCGACAACCCCCTTCTTTCAACTCTGGTGGGGGTTCGGGGGAACAAGTAAAGTGCTCACCCGCATGTACTAGAACAGAGTTTTGTCCATCCAGATTTAGGGCTTTGACTGGCACTCCCTTCTGATCCCGGGCGTGGGACCTCTTCACAGCCAGGACATTCCGCTTGGAGATAGGGCCACTCTTTTGGCGTGCGAGAAGGACCTCTGAGCAAAAAGGAGGGAGGTGGAAGGGTGAGAGCGCTGGTGACGGAGGGGGGGTTTTCCTAGGGGGGCCATGGGCTTTCAAGGATCTCAGGGACTTGAGGAGTGACATTATGGGTTTGGTGGGTCCACACCAGTTTTCACCAGTTTTCAGCCCCTATGTCCAGAACAGACAACAACTCCTCTTACAGTCCCTCGCCAACACTTACTTTCACCCTTTTTCTCCAGGCGGCCGGGCCTTCCTCTTCACCTCCTGAACACTACGTCCTTGCACCGCCTTAAGGTCAGAGTGACAAAGTCCTGAAGTCACACCTCCACGGGACCGCAAACACCCTTCGCGGGACGCCAACACCCGCGCCCTTGCTCCCCCGCGGGCTTCCTGCCCTGCGGGGATGATAAGGAGAAGAAATAGGGAGGGGGCGTGGCCTCCCCTCCGGCAGTACGGTGGCCCTCCTGGGCTGATCAAACACCCTTCGCGGGACGCCAACACCCGCGCCCTTGCTCCCCCGCGGGCTTCCTGCCCTGCGGGGATGATAAGGAGAAGAAATAGGGAGGGGGCGTGGCCTCCCCTCCGGCAGTACGGTGGCCCCCCTGGGCTGATCAAACACCCTTCGCGGGATGCCAACACCCGCGCCCTTGCTCCCCCGCGGGCTTCCTGCCCTGCGGGGATGATAAGGAGAAGAAATAGGGAGGGGGCGTGGCCTCCCCTCCGGCAGTACGGTGGCCCTCCTGGGCTGATCAAACACCCTTCGCGGGACGCCAACACCCGCGCCCTTGCTCCCCCGCGGGCTTCCTGCCCTGCGGGGATGATAAGGAGAAGAAATAGGGAGGGGGCGTGGCCTCCCCTCCGGCAGTACGGTGGCCCTCCTGGGCTGATCAAACACCCTTCGCGGGACGCCAACACCCGCGCCCTTGCTCCCCCGCGGGCTTCCTGCCCTGCGGGGATGATAAGGAGAAGAAATAGGGAGGGGGCGTGGCCTCCCCTCCGGCAGTACGGTGGCCCTCCTGGGCTGATCAAACACCCTTCGCGGGACGCCAACACCCGCGCCCTTGCTCCCCCGCGGGCTTCCTGCCCTGCGGGGATGATAAGGAGAAGAAATAGGGAGGGGGCGTGGCCTCCCCTCCGGCAGTACGGTGGCCCTCCTGGGCTGATCAAACACCCTTATATAAATGCGCTACTGGTGTAACAAAAATGTCTTAACCAGTTCTGACTTCAGCCATTCGATTTATAAGTACTAGCTGCATCCTTTACTGAAGTCATGTTAAAAGCAGTCATTGGCAAACCCAACAGTTTTTGCTTGTGTAAGTATTAGGCTCTGCTTAGGCCCTCATAACATATTTTCAATATTTCTAAACGAAGGGTTAACCTTTCTCTCCAGTAAATTCTAATATAAAAATAAGCTCTGCACTGCTGTTAACTGGCCCCATGTCACATAGGTCACCTTTAGCCAGTGGCATAGTGCTAATTATTTAGCCAATAGTGCAGTGCTTGCTGGGAAGTTTAGCTTTTAAAGACCCTTATTTAATGGAACACGTGAAACTAAAACTCCCATTATCCAATGTGTTGTTGCCTGAAAGTCCAGGCATGGCTGAAGGGGAGCCCCATGACATGGGTACATTTGGCAGAAAATACCCTGGACCCCAAGAAAGCCACACCAGAGGCAACTCACCTCCTCTGGGCCCTGTCCAGGCATTTCTACCCAGTGATCCTGGGCGGATTTCTCCCCAGTGATCTTGGAGAGATCTCACTCCACTGGTTGCGGATGGGTTTCTGTCCAGTGATATTAAATGGGGTTTATGCCCCTGATGTTTGATGTATTTCTCCCCAGTGATCGTTGGTCAATCTCTCCCCAGCAATCGGGTTGGATTTCAGCCTGGGATCTTTACTGTTTCTCCGCACTGATCTTGGGGGGCAGGGACGGGGCTGCGCTCCACTGGTGATTCTGAACAATGGGAGAGAGGAAGAAGCCGGGACAGAAAACCCTGCGTGGAACAGATTGTGAGGCATGAATCACATGACCAGGAGGCGAGACACTAATCACCAACTTAGGTGTCAGGCGACGGCAAGGCCCTGGGGGCCAGAGTCCGGCCCAAGCGTGGGCTTCAGGAACCAGCCCCCAGGGCCACGTCATGATTTCGGCACGGTCGATGGGTCAATCCGACCCTGTTATGATGGGACATGATTATTGGGGCAGTGAGTCACCAACTACTCTATGGGCCTTATTACAAGTACAGCAGTAATGCAGCAGTAATTCTGTTACTGCTGTATTACCATTGCATTACTGCACCGCTGTATTACAAGTTTGGTGGTAGGGAGGCAGATTTACGTCCAGCAAAACGCAGGAAATCCCCATGGAGTCTTGTGGACTCCAACATTGTGGATTAACACTGAAATACCATCACTTGTAATCCCACATTATATCCATAGGGCCAAGCGGTGGTATCGGTAATCAAGTTTGCTGGTAAATCAGCAGATTTGCTGTCAAATGACCTCCAAACTTGTAATGAGGCCCATACATGCCTTAATATTTACTATCCATTTTCCATACCACATATTCATGAATGTCAAACTAACGTTCTTTTTCGACCCTACTTTGCGCATTCTTTTAATTTGTACCACTCAATTTCCAAAAAGAGTTCTAATGTTCTCTTCCTTTCACTCCCCTTAGCACCAGAACTAGTTCAATGTATCTTCTACCCCTACCATGTATCCAATACTGAACGTGCTTTAGTTGTTGATGTGAATATTTTCAGCCTACATTCCGTAAATTGCTATGAGGGTATTATCACTAGTGGCATGCATTACAAACATGCAGGCAATTAATTTCAAGATCCTGACAACTGCCAGGGATGTGTCAATGCTATTACATCGTTTAGAAAGCAAGGTTTAAATTGTCACTCGCAAGCAGACATGGGCTTCCTCACCTGTCATCAAAAAATTGGTGTATAAACAAACATGCAGATTACATTTATCATGCTTACTACGACCCTTCGATAAGGCTAAAGGAACATCATAGTGATTAAGAAACAGGTGACATTTTCTTGCCAGTGATAAATAACCCCTGTCAGATGAAATTATAGCATAGCTTCTCATGGCCTTCTAAGGAAACAACTATGGTCAAGAAGCAAGACATCAAATGACGAGCTTGAAATTGGCTACTGAGTATGAAACAAACATTTCGGAAGTTTTCACAAGCTGTCAAATTAAATCAAGTGTCAAACAATCTATCTTTCTAGAGCTCATCCCTTTTAGATGTATTTCCAGTTGAGATTCCACCGGGAGAATACATAGGGTCTAGATGTTGCAGATATCTCTTTAAATAAGTAGTGCTGTGTGTGTGTGTCTGTGTGCATGTAGGTACACAACACACACACACACACGCTGACCTAATTCGTAAACACATATGGCAAGCATGTCATGTGCTTGAGAAATCGAGTTTTAAATAAGGGTTATCTAGATATTGATTTCTTTAGTCCTATATATTTATAATTCTCCTAGGATTTATGTATATTGGAAATGGCACATTTGCACAGTCATCCTTACCCCGAGAACCCAGATACAACTCTGTGCGGGAAACACAAAGGAAACATAACTTTCAGCTGGGCCCTGGACTCATGGAGTGACAAATGTTGCAGCCATTCTACCGTCACATCCAAATGCTCATGCTGCCCTAATCAGTATATATTCAAGCGTTTGACTTTAGGTCATAAGTGCATTTTCGGGGCTGCCCCACTGTACCTCAAAGAGAGGGGTGTAATTTACCAACCTAACAGGGATCTTCGCTCTGATAAGGCTTGTCTCCTCAGAGTGGATAGGTTCAAAAGAGCCCAGGGAAATGGCCGCTTGTAAAGCTCTGGGTCCCCAATGATGACTGAAATCTCTTGATGTTCTAATTGTTCCTTTAATGAGGTTCCAGTACATCTTTTATGTTTCATATGTCAAGTTCATCAGAGCTCCAGGCAAACATGCACCGGCATCCTCCCAGGTAGGCTTCATCTCACCAACTCTCTCACTCAGAACTCTCAACCATACAAAAACATTCTCACCAGCAAGATTCCATGTCACTCACTCAGCATTCTACTCATTCTGCAAAGACAACATGGAAACCTAAATCACTACATATCTCCCTTCCTTACACAACAAAAACAACGCCTACCAAAACCGGTCACACTCACAACACACAGCACACACAGACACTCCAACACCTGCGCATGCATCTCAACCACATGAATTATGAACACACCCGTACAATACAACCTGAACGCGTCACCAGTTCAAATGGTACCATAACACAATGCTAACAATGCCCCTCCCCTTTTCTACACAGTAAAGGAAGGACACCTACCAATGAAAATTGTACCACTAGCAATCAATCTTCAACAGCTCAGGTATCTCTCTAACCTCTCTCCTCCTCTACCACACAAATACTATAACCAATACTAACCTCATAGCCACACCACACACACAACTCCGAGCTGTGCACCACACACACCAAGGAACAAGGCTGGGCATTCCCAACACCTGAGTGAAACGACTCAATAACACATTGCACCCTAAGGTACCTATGCCGCCACCCCCACTTCGTTGCCTGTGTCCTAAAGATCCACCTAAAGACCAAACACAACTATGAGAAAGTATTGTCACACTCAACATATAAATAAATGCATCACTTTCACCAGAACAACAGTACTCTTGTTACACTCAGCCACCCATAACTTCACAGCCAAATAAATACACACCACTATGATGTGCACCTCACAATCAAAGAACCAGGTTGGACGTTCCAAACGTCCGAGTGAAACAACATCCAAACAGCACAAACAGTGCGATATTGCCACCCCTTATCCGTCACCTGTGTTCCTTGAGTCCAACAAACGAACTCAACTGCTGTGAAGAACAACACCATTGAACACACCGTACACCATTCCATCAAGCACACAAGCACAAAATCACCAAAATGCCAAATCTCTAGAACACCACAAAGACTTACACATGCAGATTCCCACACTGCAAAAACAAAACAGTGCTTTAAAATTAATAACATTTCTGCTAAATTTACTAACTAAACTTCTTAGTTCTCCCTAAATGGCACAAACGTCCTTTAAACAGTCCGACCTGAAAAGCAAAACATTTAGTAAGCATGTTCCATTTATCACATTTCCTGTGCAATGTACTATAGCTATATCAGTCCACTTTACCTATTGCATTGAAAGGTCCATCTGCGGAAAGAACACTGTAAGCACAACTGCTTCATAAACCTGACATTGCTCACATCAAATATGTGTCTCTCAATAAAGGCCACGACACCACACACTCCCATTCAGTGTACATTCACCCAAAAAAATGCTCATGTTGCAATTATGGTGTCAACATATCACAGGCCTCACATGACAATTAAAACCTAACATGTTAAACTGAACTCTGCTGCATACTTTGTAAAACACCACATATAATCAAAACAAAAGTAAATCCATAAACCACCAGCTTATTAACCAGCTCCTTGGCGCTCTCTTAATGGGAAAAATGCCCCTCAGCTGCACCGCAATGGGCTCTAGGCCCCTCCTCATCACAGCATTTGGGCTCCAAACCACTCCAGACACTGCAGTGGCCCCCAGGACCCTCCTCTTCAGACCTTGTGGCTGAAAACCGCTCCAGGCACTGTAATGGCCCCCAGGACCCTCCTCTGTACAGCATATGGGCTCCAAACTCCACAAAATCACTTATGACCCTCGTAGAAACACAGTTCTCATAGTGGGCACCTAGCCCCTCTGCCAGAGAGCAGTGGTCTGGTAGTTTCTCCTAGGCACAGCTCAGGCTCCTAGCCTCTCCCAGTGCTGCTGCCCTGGGCTCCAAGCCCCTCAGCTCCACAACATGACCTCTGGATTCTTCAGTCTCCAGGCGCCGCTTAGGCTCCAAGCCTCTCCTATTGCTGCTGCCATGGGCTCCAAGCCCCTCAGCTGCACGGCATGGCTTCCAAATATTTCCAGGCGCAGCTCAAACTCCCAGCCTCTTCAAATGCTGCTGCCCTGAGCTCCAAAACCCTCCATGCCACAGCTTTGGGTTCCCAAACCCCTTCAGACAGTCACTGGGCCCTCAGCCCTGCCAAAGTTCCTCTGCCTTTCACTGTACGTGACCTGCCCAACTGCTGGCAGGACAGCCAGCCCTTGGCCCAGGCGCTGCTCACTCTCTTCTGCGCCTCTGCCCTTTGCGCTGGGCCCTCCTGCACCTACAGCATAAAGCGCTCGCCCTACCTGGGAGGGTCTTCAACTTGGGTTGGGGGGCGGTGCATGTGCCATCCTCAGTGCTGTCCCCCCAGCACAGCCAGCATCCTCGTCGCCAATGTAAAGCTCTGGGTCCCCAATGATGACTGAAATCTCTTGATGTTCTAATTGTTCCTTTAATGAGGTTCCAGTACATCTTTTATGTTTCATATGTCAAGTTCATCAGAGCTCCAGGCAAACATGCACCGGCATCCTCCCAGGTAGGCTTCATCTCACCAACTCTCTCACTCAGAACTCTCAACCATACAACAACATTCTCACCAGCAAGATTCCATGTCACTCACTCAGCATTCTACTCATTCTGCAAAGACAACATGGAAACCTAAATCACTACACCGCTCCTTCCCGGTCTTGGTGGCACAGCGGTAGTGTTGCTAGGGGGGGCCTGGAGGGGCGGAGGCCCCCCCGTGAAACCCTGTGCCCTCCCTTGTGCCCCCCCTACCTAAGACGAGCAGTGACCATGTTCTCCACCTACTTTTGTCTGTGCTCCCCTACTTTTATCTTTGGCCCCCTCTGTGCCCCTCCTAAATTTGATTCCTGGCGACGCCACTGTGGCACAGGCCTGGAATGAGTTGCCAGAATCATTCGGGAAGGAGGAAAACCATTGTGCCTTCAGGAAATCACTGAAGACAAGGCTGTTTATGTAAAACAATCTGAGATGTTGGTTACCTATAACTCAAAGCTCTGTTCCTCTGTTCAGCACCTGGACACCCTAGGGCTTTGGCGCTTTATAAGAAATAATAACATAACAACATAACATAACACATATGGATCAATGCTGAAAAAATGTAATGTTAGGATGAGTGTTGTTTGAAAAGGAAATGAGCGCCAAGCCTAGTGTGTGTTATTTAAGGATACTGTTGTACCTGAAAAGGGACATGGCCCCTTTAAGATAGGAAACACACCAGAGCTGGAAGAGGGCGGAAGGGGAGGGACGAGGGAGGAGTGGGTCAGTTGTGGATTGAAGTAATAAAGGAAAGTTGAAATATGGAATGTCTCCCGTCCTTATTGGGTTCTACCATGTATGGGTAGTCAGCAGGTATCAAGGAGCCTAACAACTGGCGATAAGGCAGTCCCAGGCGTGCAGCAGGAGGAGAGGTTCGCCATCTCCAGCAGGACGACGAGGCAGCGAGTAACCGTCACGGTCACCCGACGGCAGCAGAGGAGGCCCACTGCCTACAGCAGCAGCCCAGCAGTGAGAGTGGACGCCATAAGCACGGAAACACTATAGTTGAGAAAGATAGGAGCGGGAACAGACACCCGGCAGCAATAGAGGAGAAGACCTGCTGTGCCATGCAAATGCAGTGGAGGAAAGTGCCACCGAGGATCCACAAGCCCAGCTGTGGAAGACAATATCGCCGGACTGCGAACCAGCAGCGGAGGAGGAGCGACGCCAGACCGAGGACCCGAAAGTTGCAAGGAACGCTGGAGGACGGAGTGCCGCGGGACCAGCCCAAGCCAAAAGTAAGAGCTGGAGCCAGGTAACAACCCGCGCCACCCCAGCCAACAAAAGGAACATTTAACAAATATACATTACGGCCGCGTATGATCCCGTGACCCAACGTACAAAAGAAGTACAAAAAGGAACATTTAACAAATATAAATTATGGCCGCGTATGATCCCGCGACCCAACCTACAAAAGAAGTGCACGCATCAACCTTACTGGTAACGCCGGAGCATAACACTGAACGCCCCTACTGCAAAGCCACAGCGTATCATTGCGCGCTCCATCACGAGCCACCACCCCAGGGACCAACCCACAAGGACACGCACGAACGCTGCCAATGTGCTCATAACCCACATGCCTACACGCACTGGAACAACAATACCCAAGGCTACTGACAGAGGAAAAATAAAGAGGAAGACAAGCCCTAAATTGGAATACAAGCCTCTCAAACCACAAGGCTCTCAGTACCCAACCCACAGAGACACTGATACCCTACAAATCAAAATAGACAAGCACAACCCAGGGGGCTTATAATAAAACCCTCTTTTGAATACTACTAACGGCTCCAACCAACTACAGCATAATCATGACCAGTCAAGCACAAGCTGCGGCTGACACAGGAGCTCCCACAGCTGTCACCGCCAGCCTCACATCACATGCCAGCCTCATGAGGAGACCAAGCCTGTTCACCCTCAACCCACACCATGACCAGGGTCAGCGATAGGTGGAATCGGTCAAGAAATTCGAAGGCTTTGTAAGTGTCATCGGCACCCAAGACCCTCCCAACAAAATCAGCATCTTCACAAATGTAGCGGGTAGAGAAATTAAAAACAATATACACATGGTTCCCCAGCAAAACCGCACCACCTATCCGCACCTTCTGGAAGCCATCAACGAAAAACTTGTAATAACACCCAATCGTGACTATGAACGCTATACCTTCAATCAATGCGCCCAGCTCCCCCATGAATCCATAGGAGAATTTGTTATCCGCCTCCAAAGGAAGATTATAAAATGTGACTTTGCCATCTTTAATGACGATGAAGCCATCAGACTGCGCATAATAGAAGGATGCATCTCATCAATGTTCAGAAAACATCTTCTGAAGAAGCCCCTATCCCTCAAAGAGGTACTAGACCTGGCCAGAGTGTATGAAAGGATAGATGTTCAGGCCGCAGCCATAGAAAACGCAAAAAAGGGAGACATCATAGCAGCCATGACCCCATACACCCGATACCCGAATCCTCTCAGTAGATAAACTCCTAGGTACACCACACAGCGAACGCAAAGTGATCGACAATGCTACCGCTGTGGATTCGAGTACCCACACAGAGGACCATGCCCCGCGATTGGCCAATGATGCATGAGATGGGCCCGAACCGCCCGCAGAACACCAGTCGCCTGCCGGAGTCACACAGAGAACAACCCGACCAATGCCCCATCGAAAGGGATACACCCCACAGGCACCCACCAACATCCGAACACAGTGAGGCCACTAGAAGGACTACAAATTGAACCCGACAGGAATGCTCATAAACTGCATGATTTTTGCCGTGCCTATGATGTCCAAAGGAAAGTTTCAATGTGACTTGATTCACCGAGACCTCACGACAACCACCATAATACACGTCATAAGGAGTCCCTCAATAGGACGATGCCTCCTCGGCTACAGGACGGCTAGGGCTCTGGCACTCATCGACCTGCAACACGAACAAACTGTTATAATTAAGGGGAACCCATCAGACAGCGGTGACATTATGACAATAAACTACCGACCCCTCACCAAAGAGGACTTTAAAGCTCAATTCCCAAAATTGTTTGAAGGGTTAGGAATGCTCAAAAACTCTATCATTAAGCTGCAGATCGACCCTAAAGTAACGACTGTGCCGCAAGACCCCTGCAAAGTGGGTTTCCACCTCCAGGCCCAAGTATCAAAAGAAATCCAACTCCTCCGACTCAATGACATCATCAAAAAAGTGGAAGGATCAACACCATGGGTATCCCCCATCGTAATATGGCACAAGGACATCGGACGACTACGCATATGCATCGATATGCACATCCCCAACAACGCCATCCAAAGGGTGAGGCACCCGGGACCAAGCCTGGAGGACATGCTCATCAGGTTGGACCAAGCAACACACTTTTCAGCAGATTTACTGTCAAATGACCTCCAAACTTGTAATGAGGCCCATACAGCCTTAATATTTACTATCCATTTTCCATACCACATATTCATGAATGTCAAACTAACGTTCTTTTTCGACCCTACTTTGCGCATTCTTTTAATTTGTACCACTCAATTTCCAAAAAGAGTTCTAATGTTCTCTTCCTTTCACTCCCCTTAGCACCAGAACTAGTTCAATGTATCTTCTACCCCTACCATGTACCCAATACTGAACGTGCTTTAGTTGTTGATGTGAATATTTTCAGCCTACATTCCGTAAATTGCTATGAGGGTATTATCACTAGTGGCATGCATTACAAACATGCAGGCAATTAATTTCAAGATCCTGACAACTGCCAGGGATGTGTCAATGCTATTACATCGTTTAGAAAGCAAGGTTTAAATTGTCACTCGCAAGCAGACATGGGCTTCCTCACCTGTCATCAAAAAATTGGTGTATAAACAAACATGCAGATTACATTTATCATGCTTACTACGACCCTTCGATAAGGCTAAAGGAACATCATAGTGATTAAGAAACAGGTGACATTTTCTTGCCAGTGATAAATAACCCCTGTCAGATGAAATTATAGCATAGCTTCTCATGGCCTTCTAAGGAAACAACTATGGTCAAGAAGCAAGACATCAAATGACGAGCTTGAAATTGGCTACTGAGTATGAAACAAACATTTCGGAAGTTTTCACAAGCTGCCAAATTAAATCAAGTGTCAAACAATCTATCTTTCTAGAGCTCATCCCTTTTAGATGTATTTCCAGTTGAGATTCCACCGGGAGAATACATAGGGTCTAGATGTTGCAGATATCTCTTTAAATAAGTAGTGCTGTGTGTGTGTGTCTGTGTGCATGTAGGTACACAACACACACACACACACGCTGACCTAATTCGTAAACACATATGGCAAGCATGTCATGTGCTTGAGAAATCGAGTTTTAAATAAGGGTTATCTAGATATTGATTTCTTTAGTCCTATATATTTATAATTCTCCTAGGATTTATGTATATTGGAAATGGCACATTTGCACAGTCATCCTTACCCCGAGAACCCAGATACAACTCTGTGCGGGAAACACAAAGGAAACATAACTTTCAGCTGGGCCCTGGACTCATGGAGTGACAAATGTTGCAGTCATTCTACCGTCACATCCAAATGCTCATGCTGCCCTAATCAGTATATATTCAAGCGTTTGACTTTAGGTCATAAGTGCATTTTCGGGGCCGCCCCACTGTACCTCAAAGAGAGGGGTGTAATTTACCAACCTAACAGGGATCTTCGCTCTGCTAAGGCTTGTCTCCTCAGAGTGGATAGGTTCAAAAGAGCCCAGGGAAATGGGCGCTTGTAAAGCTCTGGGTCCCCAATGATGACTGAAATCTCTTGATGTTCTAATTGTTCCTTTAATGAGGTTCCAGTACATCTTTTATGTTTCATATGTCAAGTTCATCAGAGCTCCAGGCAAACATGCACCGGCATCCTCCCAGGTAGGCTTCATCTCACCAACTCTCTCACTCAGAACTCTCAACCATACAAAAACATTCTCACCAGCAAGATTCCATGTCACTCACTCAGCATTCTACTCATTCTGCAAAGACAACATGGAAACCTAAATCACTACATATCTCCCTTCCTTACACAACAAAAACAACGCCTACCAAAACCGGTCACACTCACAACACACAGCACACACAGACACTCCAACACCTGCGCATGCATCTCAACCACATGAACTATGAACACACCCGTACAATACAACCTGAACGCGTCACCAGTTCAAATGGTACCATAACACAATGCTAACAATGCCCCTCCCCTTTTCTACAGAGTAAAGGAAGGACACCTACCAATGAAAATTGTACCACTAGCAATCAATCTTCAACAGCTCAGGTATCTCTCTAACCTCTCTCCTCCTCTACCACACAAATACTATAACCAATACTAACCTCATAGCCACACCACACACACAACTCCGAGCTGTGCACCACACACACCAAGGAACAAGGCTGGGCATTCCCAACACCTGAGTGAAACGACTCAATAACACATTGCACCCTAAGGTACCTATGCCGCCACCCCCACTTCGTTGCCTGTGTCCTAAAGATCCACCTAAAGACCAAACACAACTATGAGAAAGTATTGTCACACTCAACATATAAATAAATGCATCACTTTCACCAGAACAACAGTACTCTTGTTACACTCAGCCACCCATAACTTCACAGCCAAATAAATACACACCACTATGATGTGCACCTCACAATCAAAGAACCAGGTTGGACGTTCCAAAAGTCCGAGTGAAACAACATCCAAACAGCACAAACAGTGCGATATTGCCACCCCTTATCCGTCACCTGTGTTCCTTGAGTCCAACAAACGAACTCAACTGCTGTGAAGAACAACACCATTGAACACACCGTACACCATTCCATCAAGCACACGAGCACAAAATCACCAAAATGCCAAATCTCTAGCACACCACAAAGACTTACACATGCAGATTCCCACACTGCAAAAACAAAACAGTGCTTTAAAATTAATAACATTTCTGCTAAATTTACTAACTAAACTTCTTAGTTCTCCCTAAATGGCACAAACGTCCTTTAAACAGTCCGACCTGAAAAGCAAAACATTTAGTAAGCATGTTCCATTTATCACATTTCCTGTGCAATGTACTATAGCTATATCAGTCCACTTTACCTATTGCATTGAAAAGTCCATCTGCGGAAAGAACACGCGTTAAGCACAACTGCTTCATAAACCTGACATTGCTCACATCAAATATGTGTCTCTCAATAAAGGCCACGACACCACACACTCCCATTCAGTGTACATTCACCCAAAAAAATGCTCATGTTGCAATTATGGTGTCAACATATCACAGGCCTCACGTGACAATTAAAACCTAACATGTTAAACTGAACTCTGCTGCATACTTTGTAAAATACCACATATAATCAAAACAAAAGTAAATCCATAAACCACCAGCTTATTAACCAGCTCCTTGGCGCTCTCTTAATGGGCAAAATGCCCCTCAGCTGCACCGCAATGGGCTCTAGGCCCCTCCTCATCACAGCATTTGGGCTCCAAACCACTCCAGACACTGCAGTGGCCCCCAAGACCCTCCTCTTCAGACCTTGTGGCTGAAAACCGCTCCAGGCACTGTAATGGCCCCCAGGACCCTCCTCTGTACAGCATATGGGCTCCAAACTCCACAAAATCACTTATGACCCTCGTAGAAACACAGTTCTCATAGTGGGCACCTAGCCCCTCTGCCAGAGAGCAGTGGTCTGGTAGTTTCTCCTAGGCACAGCTCAGGCTCCTAGCCTCTCCCAGTGCTGCTGCCCTGGGCTCCAAGCCCCTCAGCTCCACAACATGACCTCCGGATTCTTCAGTCTCCAGGCGCCGCTTAGGCTCCAAGCCTCTCCTATTGCTGCTGCCATGGGCTCCAAGCCCCTCAGCTGCACGGCATGGCTTCCAAATATTTCCAGGCGCAGCTCAAACTCCCAGCCTCTTCAAATGCTGCTGCCCTGAGCTCCAAAACCCTCCATGCCACAGCTTTGGGTTCCCAAACCCCTTCAGACAGTCACTGGGTCCTCAGCCCTGCCAAAGTTCCTCTGCCTTTCACTGTACGTGACCTGCCCAACTGCTGGCAGGACAGCCAGCCCTTGGCCCAGGCGCTGCTCACTCTCTTCTGCGCCTCTGCCCTTTGCGCTGGGCCCTCCTGCGCCTACAGCATAAAGCGCTCGCCCTACCTGGGAGGGTCTTCAACTTGGGTTGGGGGGCGGTGCATGTGCCATCCTCAGTGCTGTCCCCCCAGCACAGCCAGCATCCTCGTCGCCAATGTAAAGCTCTGGGTCCCCAATGATGACTGAAATCTCTTGATGTTCTAATTGTTCCTTTAATGAGGTTCCAGTATATCTTTTATGTTTCATATGTCAAGTTCATCAGAGCTCCAGGCAAACATGCACCGGCATCCTCCCAGGTAGGCTTCATCTCACCAACTCTCTCACTCAGAACTCTCAACCATACAACAACATTCTCACCAGCAAGATTCCATGTCACTCACTCAGCATTCTACTCATTCTGCAAAGACAACATGGAAACCTAAATCACTACACCACTCCTTCCCGGTCTTGGTGGCACAGCGGTGGTGTTGCTAGGGGGGGGCCTGGAGGGGCGGAGGCCCCCCCGTGAAACCCTGTGCCCTCCCTTGTGCCCCCCCTACCTAAAACGAGCAGTGACCATGTTCTCCACCTACTTTTGTCTGTGCTCCCCTACTTTTATCTTTGGCCCCCTCTGTGCCCCTCCTAAATTTGATTCCTGGCGACGCCACTGTGGCACAGGCCTGGAATGAGTTGCCAGAATCATTCGGGAAGGAGGAAAACCATTGTGCCTTCAGGAAATCACTGAAGACAAGGCTGTTTATGTAAAACAATCTGAGATGTTGGTTACCTATAACTCAAAGCTCTGTTCCTCTGTTCAGCACCTGGACACCGTAGGGCTTTGGCGCTTTATAAGAAATAATAACATAACAACATAACATAACACATATGGATCAATGCTGAAAAAATGTAATGTTAGGATGAGTGTTGTTTGAAAAGGAAATGAGCGCCAAGCCTAGTGTGTGTTATTTAAGGATACTGTTGTACCTGAAAAGGGACGTGGCCCCTTTAAGATAGGAAACACACCAGAGCGGGAAGAGGGCGGAAGGGGAGGGACGAGGGAGGAGTGGGTCAGTTGTGGATTGAAGTAATAAAGGAAAGTTGAAATATGGAATGTCTCCCGTCGTTATTGGGTTCTACCATGTATGGGTAGTCAGCAGGTACCAAGGAGCCTAACAACTGGCGATAAGGCAGTCCCAGGCGTGCAGCAGGAGGAGAGGTTCGCCATCTCCAGCAGGACGACGAGGCAGCGAGTAACCGTCACGGTCACCCGACGGCAGCAGAGGAAGCCCACTGCCTACAGCAGCAGCCCAGCAGTGAGAGTGGACGCCGTAAGCACGGAAACACTATAGTTGAGAAAGATAGGAGCGGGAACAGACACCCGGCAGCAATAGAGGAGAAGACCTGCTGTGCCATGCAAATGCAGCGGAGGAAAGTGCCACCGAGGATCCACAAGCCCAGCTGTGGAAGACAATATCGCCGGACTGCGAACCAGCAGCGGAGGAGGAGTGACGCCAGACCGAGGAACCGAAAGTTGCAAGGAACGCTGGAGGACGGAGTGCCGCGGGACCAGCCCAAGCCAAGAGTAAGAGCTGAAGCCAGGTAACAACCCGCGCCACCCCAGCCAACAAAAGGAACATTTAACAAATATACATTACGGCCGCGTATGATCCCGTGAGCCAACGTACAAAAGAAGTACAAAAAGGAACATTTAACAAATATAAATTATGGCCGCGTATGTTCCCGCGACCCAACCTACAAAAGAAGTGCACGCATCAACCTTACTGGTAACGCCGGAGCATAACACTGAACGCCCCTACTGCAAAGCCACAGCGTATCATTGTGCGCTCCATCACGAGCCACCACCCCAGGGACCAACCCACAAGGACACGCACGAACGCTGCCAATGTGCTCATAACCCACATGCCTACACGCACTGGAACAACAATACCCAAGGCTACTGACAGAGGAAAAATAAAGAGGAAGACAAGCCCTAAATTGGAATACAAGCCTCTCAAACCACAAGGCTCTCAGTACCCAACCCACAAAGACACTGATACCCTACAAATCAAAATAGACAAGCACAACCCAGGGGGCTTATAATAAAACCCTCTTTTGAATACTACTAACGGCTCCAACCAACTACAGCATAATCATGACCAATCAAGCACAAGCTACGGCTGACGCAGGAGCTCCCACAGCTGTCACCGCCAGCCTCACATCACATGCCAGCCTCATGAGGAGACCAAGCCCGTTCACCCTCAACCCACACCATGACCAGGGTCAGCGATAGGTGGAATCAGTCAAGAAATTCGAAGACTTTGTAAGTGCCATCGGCACCCAAGACCCTCCCAACAAAATCAGCATCTTCACAAATGTAGCGGGTAGAGAAATTAAAAACACAATACACATGGTTCCCCAGCAAAACCGCACCACCTATCCGCACCTTCTGGAAGTCATCAACGAAAAACTTGTAATAACACCCAATCGTGACTATAAACGCTATACCTTCAATCAATGCGCCCAGCTCCCCCATGAATCCATAGGAGAATTTGTCATCCGCCTCCAAAGGAAGATTATTAAATGTGACTTTGCCATCTTTAATGACGATGAAGCCATCAGACTGCGCATAATAGAAGGATGCATCTCATCAATGTTCAGAAAACATCTTCTGAAGAAGCCCCTATCCCTCAAAGAGGTACTAGACCTGGCCAGAGTGTATGAAAGGATAGATGTTCAGGCCGCAGCCATAGAAAACGCAAAAAAGGGAGACATCATAGCAGCCATGACCCCATACACCCGATACCCGAATCCTCTCAGTAGATAAACTCCTAGGCACACCACACAGCGAACGCAAAGTGATCGACAATGCTACCGCTGTGGATTCGAGTACCCACACAGAGGACCATGCCCCGCGATTGGCCAATGATGCATGAGATGGGCCCGAACCGCCCGCAGAACACCAGTCGCCTGCCGGAGTCACACAGAGAACAACCCGACCAATGCCCCATCGAAAGGGATACACCCCACAGGCACCCACCAACATCCGAACACAGTGAGGCCACTAGAAGGACTACAAATTGAACCCGACAGGAATGCTCATAAACTGCATGATTTTTGCCGTGCCTATGATGTCCAAAGGAAAGTTTCAATGTGACTTGATTCACCGAGACCTCACGACAACCACCATAATACACGTCATAAGGAGTCCCTCAATAGGACGATGCCTCCTCGGCTACAGTACGGCTAGGGCTCTGGCACTCATCGACCTGCAACACAAACAAACTGTTAGAATTAAGGGGAACCCATCAGACAGCGGTGACATTATGACAATAACCTACCGACCCCTCACCAAAGAGGACTTTAAAGCTCAATTCCCCAAATTGTTTAAAGGGTTAGGAATGCTCAAAAACTCTATCATTAAGCTGCAGATCGACCCTAAAGTAACGACTGTGCCGCAACACCCCTGCAAAGTGGGTTTCCACCTCCAGGCCCAAGTATCAAAAGAAATCCAACTCCTCCGACTCAATGACATCATCAAAAAAGTGGAAGGATCAACACCATGGGTATCCCCCATCGTAATATGGCACAAGGACATCGGACGACTACGCATATGCATCGATATGCACATCCCCAACAACGCCATCCAAAGGGTGAGGCACCCGGGACCAAGCCTGGAGGACATGCTCATCAGGTTGGACCAAGCAACACACTTTTCAAAACTAGACCGCAATCAGGGCTACCGCCAACTCGTCATAGATCCAGATTCAAGGGCAATCACCACCTTTGCATCACACTAAGGGCTATTTAGATACAAACGGCTCAACGTTGGCATCTCTTCCACCGCAGAAATCTTTCGAGAAACAATCAGACGTCTGATATCATCCTAGGTGAATGCCCTGAACTACAGCGATGATACCTTGATCTTCGGGAAGAATCAAGAACAACATGACAGGGCACTCACGGCAGTCTGCAAGATCCTTCAAGAAGCTGGCCTAACACTGAATGGACCCAAGTGCAACATTAACAAAATCAGCCTCAGATTTTTTGGACACATATTTTCGGACAAAGGCATGGGAGCTGACCCAGACAAGATAAAAGCGATCACCGATCTTCAAGCTCCCATGACAAAATCAGAACTACGTTCGTTCCTAGGGATGGCAGGATACTGTGCATGCTATCTCCAAAACTATGCCATGATTACCAACCCGCTCCGAGCCCTCCTCAAGAAGGACAAGCCATTAAACTGGGACCTACACTGCCAGATGGCTTTTCTGGCCATCAAAGAGAGCCTCGCCAACCATCGTCAGCTGGCATACTTCCACCCGGAGTGGCACACTGTCATCACGGTTGATGCCCGTCCAGTCGGCCTAGGAGCCATCCTAGCCCAAACAGACAATACGGACAACGCATGACATGCAGTAGTGGATTATACCAGCCGTGCTCTTACCCACACCGAAAAGCCTTACTCCAAAGCTGAACGAGAAAAGTTCCACCACTTCATAATTGGTCAGAAATTCACCCTAGTAACGGACCATCAAGCGCTCCTCTCACTATTTGGGAACCCAAAAAAAAAAAAGTCCCTCCGAATAGAACACTGGGGGATAAGACAACAAGAATTTGACTACGAGATCATCCACAAACCTGGAGGAGAAGCCAACCCAGTGGACTACTTGTCAAGACACCCATTGATGGGAAGTGACAACTCCCTAGTTCATGAGGCAGAAGAATACATCTCATACCTATCCTCCAACGCCATGCCACCAACCATCTCGACAGCAGTCTTCGCAGCCCGGAGCAAAGCCGACCCTACAATCAAAACCGCCATACACCTCACCCGCACAAACAAATGGAGGGAATCCCATGAAAGAAGAAACGGAAGGGAGGGGGCGGACAAGAAAGACTTAGACTGCCTGGCTAAAATACACTCAGAACTTGTGGCCACTGACCAAGACATACTGCTACGAGGAAACAGGCTAGTGGCCCCGAAAGAACTACGGAAAACACTAGTAGCGCTAGCTCACGAGGGCCACAGATGGATTGACAATACAAAAAAGATCCTAAGAAACCACATTTGGTTCCCCTACATGGACGCTGTAGTGGAAGACATGCTGGCACACTGTAGATCCTGCCAACTAGCAGCGAAGAGGTTATCTCCAAACCCCATGCAGCCGACAACACTTCCAGAGACGCCCTGGCAAAAGGTTGCAATTGACTTCTATGGACTCATGGAAGAAGATGGCCAACTGCTTGTAGCCATCGACGAATACTCAAGATTTCCGTTCATCAAACAAACACAGTCAACATCATTCTGCGAGACAGCGCCCATCATAGATGAACTCTTCAGTGAATGGGGCATCCCAACATCGTCAAGACAGACAACAGATCTCCGTTCCCAGGATGCAAGTTTGCCAAATTCGCAGACCATCTCGGCTTCCATCACCAAAAGGTAACCCCACTCTGGCCTCAGTCTAACGAAATGGTGGAACATTTCATGGCCACTATAAAACTAACAAGGCAAAAAGCTCTAGCAGAGCAAGTGTCGCACTCACAAGCCATCTGCGGCATGCTCAGGAGCTACAGAAATGCACTACATGTTGCAACATGGAAAACACCAGCAAAACTAATGTTGAGATACAAACCCTGAACGCGCATTCCCCAATTGGTGTACTACACACCAGAAGAAGACGCAGGCATAAGAGCGCGAGATGCCAAAAAGAAAAGGAAAGCTAAAGAATGGGCTGACAAAAAGAGGAACGTGAGAGAACCTCAGCTCGAAGTAGGACAGACAGTCCTAGTGCGACAGAACCAGAGGAAGAAGACAGATACCGGTATGACCCGGAACCCCAAATAATCACGGCCATAAAAGGACCCATGATAACTGCGACAGGAGAACCAGGAGAGATAACACAGAACGCATAGTTTTTCAAAAGGCTGTACCTCGAGGATCAAGAGGCATCATGAATAATCTCTGAGGACTCGGAGTCCGAAGAAAACGGATGCCCCCCGGTCGAAGCAAGTGATGAAACCAGAGAGTCTCCAGGCAGACCACACAGAACAGTGAGGAGACTGGTGAGACTCATTGAAGAAATGTGAACCCCAGCTTTCATGTTATGCGCGAGGGAGCTGTTGCACCTGAAAAGGGACGCAACCCCTTTAAGATAGGAAACACACCAGAGCGGGAAGAGGGCAGAAGGGGAGGGACGAGGGAAGGAGTGGGTCAGTTGTGGATTGAAGTAATAAAGGTAAGTTGAAATATGAATGGCTCCCGTCGTTATTGGGTTGTACCATGTATGGGTAGTCAGCAGGTACCAAGGAGCCTAACAGATACAAGCTTGTTATCATATATTTGTCCAATATAAATCTCTGTGGCCATTCTTATGTTCTGTAACAAAGGTGGGTTGCATATTCCCAGGATCCGGGCCATTGCTCCAGGCTTGAGACGAAAAGTATCATGCAAGAAGAAAAAAAGAAATGGAAAAAGACCTTTACCTGCTATGCCCCTTCCTACTGGGAAACCATCCCAGTGGCTATCCGGACTGTGTCAATGCTTTGCAGTTCAGAAAGTAGCTCAAGACCTTTCTATTCAATCAATACCTAGGTGCCACCTAGGCCGCTTGCATTCCTGCATCAAATCCCACCCCACATTGTCGGAACATCCCATGGCAAATATTATAACCCCTTTACCCCATATGTTACCCTCAATGACATGTACAATGTTTTGTAGCTTCCTACCTAGGTTCATGCTATATAAAAATACAATTGCAAATACAAATGTTCCCAAAGGGCTTTTTTATTGTATTCAAAGCAGGCTGAAATCCTCTCTGGTGTTAAATGCCTGTTTTGCCTTTCTCAGACGGGTATTTCAAAGGATTGTAATAGGAGTGTAAAAGACTGTCCATCTTGGAATTGTATTATTATTATTATTATTATTATTATTATTATTATTATTATTATTATTATTATTATTATTGTATTCATTGAGCGCAGACCTAGCTCCGAGAAGCAACAGAGCGCTTTCAGAGGTATACAACAGTACAGATGCATAACAGAGCGCTTTTCAGAGGTTACAACAGAACAGATATACACCAGTGGGTAGGATACAGAGGGGAGACAGAGGAGGGGTACAGCTGTACAGGGTGGTGTGGAGGAGAGGGGTGCACAAAGTCTACTGAGTCAGGTGGCACGGGGGTGACGTGATAGCCGAAGTGTTGAGGATGAGGGACTCCTTGACAAGGTGGGTCTTGAGTTCTTTTCTGAATTGTAGAAGAGCGGGGGCGTGGCTGATACTGACGGGGAGGAGGTTCTATAATCTTGGGGTGCAGGCAGAGAAGGCTAGTTTTCGGGTCCTTTTCTTTTTGCAGTGGCGGAAGTCAAGTCTGCACATGCCTTGGCTTCTAGTGGGGTGCTGTCTGCTGGAGATGCTGAGATTCTCTGCGGGGTAGCTGGGTGGCTTGAGGGCAATTGCCTTATAGATGATGCAGCAAGACTTGAAGGTGATTAGTTCATGCAGTGGGATCCAGTGATGGTCGATGAGGGCCAGTGTGATGTGGTTGTATCTACGTAGACCATTGATGAGGTGTGCAGCCGTGTGTGGGACACTTCTCAGAGACACAAGGGAGGAAAATGGGAGGCCTTCGAGGAGGGCATTGCCTGTGTCCAGGTGAATTAGGAACAGTGCTTGAACGGTGGATCTAAAACTGTTCAGAGGGAGGAAGGGCTTGACTTTCCACAGAAGGGAGAGCTGATAGCAAGCTGTCTGAGTTTTCTTAGCTATGGGTGCCTTCAAGAAAATGTATTTGTTGATGTGGAACCCACGGGACTTGGCGCAGGAGGTGAGCTTGGGTGTGAAGCTCTCGGGGTTCATGGTTAATAGCCAGGTCGGTATGTCTGGGTGTTTGGTGTTGTTGGTTAGGAGTAGGAATTCAGTCTTGGAGGAGTTGAGCTTCAAGTATGCACTGGACATCCACAACTGGATCAGTGAGAGGCAGGTTTGAGCCTATGAATGTTCTTGATGGAGTCTATCTTGAGGTATAGCTGTGTATCATTGGCTTATTGGTGGATGTGGATGTTGTGCGTGGATAGGAGGGCTCCCAGCCGCTCCATATATAAATTGAAGATCACTGGGGAGAGGATGGAACCCTGCAGGACTCTGCAGGTGATGAGTAGCATTAATTATCTAGATGAGTCCATCCAAACAAATTGCTGGTGTTGGTGAGGTAGGACTTGAACCCACGTAGGACAAGGTCTCTTATCCCCATGAGCCAATGTAGGAAGTCCGTAAGCATCTGGTGGTCTACTGTGTTGAAAGCGGCTGAGAGGTCGGGTAGAACATGGAGGCAGGGGTGGCCGTCATGAAGGATATTGAGGTCATCGTTAACCACCTGTATGGTTGCCATGCCCATGCTGCATCTAGATTTGAAGTCAGTTTGGTAGGTTTGGAGGAGATTGTTGGAGTCAATGTGTTGTTGCAGTTGCACGGCTACTGCTTTCTCAATGATCTTACCTAGGAAGGGAAGATGGGTGACAAGGCAATAGTTACCAATGTGCCGGGACCCAGAGTGGGTTTCTTCAGTGGAGGGAGTATTTGTCCTGTCTTTAGTGCTGATGGGAAGGTGCCTTGAGTTAGGGAGCTGTTGATGATCTCCAGGTAGGAAAGGAGAGCTGCTGCAGGAAGGGTCTTGAGGATGGATGCTTAGAGGATGTTGTCTGTATACAATCTGGCTATGAGGGTGGACAGGGTTTTTATCAGGTCCTCTGTAGAAAGTGTTTTGAATGTTATCAAGAGTGTGAGGATTTCATAAGGAGGGACACGAGGTGGGTGTTTGGCTGCAGAGCTGCTGTCTGTGTGATGCCGAATCTTGCTGATTTTGTCTATGAAAGTGTGGAAGGTGGTGGATTTTTCAATGCGGTGTGATATGGCAGGGTTGGGTAGCGGGTTGACACAGTACTTGACTGCTTTGAAGAGGGCTCTGCTTTTGTTGTCAGCTTCGTCTATGGTGTTCAGATAGTAGGAGGCCTTGGCTGTGTTGATTAGTTGTCTGCAGGTTGCTCGGAGTTGCTTGTGGAGCGCAAGGGTGGATGCAGTTCTGGAGTGGCACCAGGTTTTCTATTGTTTCCTAATGACTATTTCGCGGAGGCTGAGTTCTTGCGTGCACCAGGATGCTGATGGTTATGGTTTGAATGTGCATTGTCTCAGAGGCAAGTGTCGGTCAATGGAGGATGAATGGGTGGCACTGAGTGCTTCCAGTGGAGAGTCACAGTTTGGTTGGGGGTGTTCGATCCATTTGAGGTGGAGTTTAGCGAGGTCTTCCATGAGGGCTTCCACCGGGAAGTTCTTGAAGGACTTGAAGATTTGTCTGTTGAATTTCTAATGAGAGTGCTTTACTGGAATGGGTTGCAGTATGTTAAAAGTCAGGGCCATGTGATTAGAGCAGTCAAGCGCCAGAGGCGAGCTGTAGTGGAGGGAAGGCAGTACATTGATGATTAGATCGAGGATGTAAGTCTGAGGTGTCGAGGGTCAAGGAAAGCTCCCTTCATCGGTTTGGTGGCCTTGTTGCCTGGGTGGTTGAAGTTGTCTACAAAGATGTTGTTAGCTTGCATGAGGGAGATGGTGGAATGACAACCTTCTATCAGAAAATAATATTTATGGTTTTTCTAGGTTTTGATAATGGTCTTTGCTCAGTAAAACAAATGTCAGTTTTTCATTATGACTAAAATGTGAAACTGAAGAGATCATTAGAAACTGACACTTTAATAAGAGACATTTTACAAGGTTTGTACAATGAAATTGGTTTCCTTCGTTTTTAAAATAGATTTTAATAGATGCTCTTGCAAACTGCACTCTCCCCTCTTCCAAGATGCCTGTTCATTATCCTCCTCCCTTCTTGACTCTACTTCTCAACTTCTCCTCCTCAGGGACCTCAACATCCACTTGGATAAGGGCCACTTTACAAGGTTTGCACAATTAAACATGTTCCTTTCATTTTTGAAATAGAGATTAAAAGATGCTTTTGCAAACTGCACTTTTTCCTCCTCCTAGATGCATGTTTATTATCCTCCTTTCTCCTTGCCTCTACCTCTCAACTTCTCCTGCTGAGAGACGTCAACATCCACTTGGATGCTTGTAGCCCATCCTCTGGGCTCTTTCGCAACCTCTTTGACTTTCTCTCTCTCTCTCTCTCTCTCTCTCTCTCTCTATACTTTTTCCACTGGTCTGACTGCCTCTGCACCCTGAATGTTCTGATCTCGTCAGACCACCCACCTTCTCGGTCATCCGGCCCATGAAATGAGTGTCAGTGGAGGGTTTTGCCACTACTTTCTCTCCTTCTCCTACAACTGCGACTGACTCATACTCTGACACAGCCCTTTCCAACCTTCATCTCCCAATCTCTAATACTCAGGATGTCCTTGCCATGAGGATCTTTTGAGGCCTGCATCCAAGTGCAACTCCTGCTACGATTCCGACCTCTTCACCCTTAAGTGCAAGTATAGGGTGGCTGAGAGGAAGTGGAGGACATCAGGCTCACCCTCTGACAAACTGGCCTGCGCCTGCTCCAAAGGAAATACAGACTCTCCGTCCTGTCTAAGAAGACAGCCTACATCCAAGCCTGCATCTGTGCGGCCTCTAACAACTCGGTTGAACGTATCACAATCTGCAAGGAGCTGGCTAATCCTGCTGCAGTCTCGACCTCTCATGTTTCCTCCCAGGCCCTTTACATGGATCTGGCATCTGATTTCACCACTAAAACTCAGGACATCCAGTTCACTCTCTCCTCTTCCTCTCCTCTACCTCTAACTCTCCAGGCCCCTCTCCAGCCATTCCTCTTCCCTTCTCCTCCTTCTCCCTGTTCACTCCTGATGATGTTTTTGGACAAGTCCAAAGCTCTACCAGAACTATTAAGGACCACATCAACACCCTTGCTCCTGTCTTAGCCGATTTTTGCAATCACTCTTTTGCCACTGGAAACTTCCCCTCCCCCTTAAGCACTCCCTTGTGCACACTCTCCTTAAGAAGCCCTCTGCCGATCCTTCCTCTCCAACAAACTACCACCCGATCTCCATCACTCCTTTCCTAGGCAAACTCCTGGAAATGCTGGCCATCTCCCAGCTTAATCTACATACTGAATCTGTTGGTCTCCATAACCACAAGTCTGGCTTCAGAGCAGCCACAAGCACAGAAACTGCTCCCCTGAAGACCTGTGAAGACATGAGGCCTCATTACGAGTTTGGAGGCATCCATGAAGCTACTAGCTCCATAGCTGCCTCCAAACCGGGCTCCTTTTCCGGGTTCCTGCAATGGGGACTTACCGGGTCATTCCGACATAGGAGGACCCGGTAAATCCTCCTTGCAGGAACCATTCCCCATTCCCATTTGAGCCCCCATAGGGCTCAATGGGAATGGGGAAGGAGGTTACAACGGGAACATTATAGTGTCCCGTTGTTACCTCCCTCTTCCCCTTTCAGGTCACGGGATGGGAAGCTTGTAATCAGCACTGAGCGCAAGCCTCGTAATGAAGCCCATGTTTTCTAATCTAGACTCTAGCTTTCCATCTGTCCTCATTCTCTTTGATCTCGCCTTTGTTTTCGACACAGTCAACCACGCCATCCTGCTTAATCATCTCCGTGACAACCTCGGTATCACTGGTCAGGCCCTAGCCTAGTTGACCTCCTTTCTCTCTGATTGACCCTCACAGTTCCAACTTGGGTCATTCCTCTCTTCTACGTCTCTCTCTCTACATGTGGTGTGCCTTGGGGGGCTAACCTCTCTCCCAGGCTATTTAACTACTACCTGAAACCTCTGGCCCACTGCATCTCTACCTTCTGTTCTAACTATGAGTGTTATGCGGATGACACTCAGCTCTGCTTAAGGCTCCCCTCAGCCTCCTCTGCTCCTTCTCTCATAACTGAATTCAGGAATGGTGTACCTCCAACAATCTCTGCCTTAATGCCAGTAAGACTGAGATATTCCTCATTGGGACACCTGTTCCCGCCTTCCCTCTCTCACTCAGGCCGCCCACCCTGGGCCTTCTACCTGCACCCTTCTGTGAGGCTAAGAACATTGGCCTTATCTTTGACTCCACCCTCTCCTTCTCTCCTAACATCTCTGATGTCTCTAAGAATTCACACTATCGGCTGCACCTGCTAAGAGGTATACTTGCTTTTCGAACTTTCCTGCAGAAGCTCATTGTCTCAAGAGCCCTGGTTCTATCTAGGCTTGACTACTGCAACAGCCTCTTTCTAAATCTGCCTGTCTCTACTCTTCGCCCTCTGCAACTAATTAATAAAAGGACTGCGTGACTTGTCTCAGGGATTGTATCTCTCCAGCCCTGAAATTTCTCCACTGGATCCTTGTGGCTGCAAGGATCAAGTTCAACGCCCTCTGCATCGTCCACAGGCTTTCTGGGACTAGGGACCACACTGCATCCAACTTTCTCTTCCTTAGCATTTTCCTTCTCGAGCCCTCTGCTCATCCACCTCCAAGGGGTCAGACACTTCACCAGGCAGAGAGTCGGAGGTAGATCTATGTCTTCGGCTAGGGACTCCCTCTGAAAAAGCCTCCCTGCCTCTCTCAAACTTGAGCAGAGCCACTGTAAGGAATGAAGGTGCGAATTAGCCCCCCCATACATTCTACGCAAAATGTACTGCTTGCTCTTGCCATGAGGAAAAAGGCCCTGACTGGAGCAGAGGTGGGACTATTGCAAGACACACTTGGACTCCATTTTCTGTGCCATCAATTCCATCTTTGTACTAGGTCACACTCCAATACTACGAAAGCCACCTCTCCCCTCTGCAGCGCCACGCACAGTGAGCACTCATGTCCCCCACCTTTTCTTCCTCTGTCTGCACTTTACAAATCCCTTTCTCACAGATGCGCCTAGGATAACTGCAACAAATAACACTATGTGTCTTCTCTCTCTTCCTCTGAGATTACTGTCCTATGTGTGTACCGGCCTTAGCCATGACTTGTAACTCATCCATCTCCACAAACCTGCTACGGTACCCCTGATCCCCGCTGTTGGAAAATTACTGCGTGTGCAACCCTGTGACCTCCAAAGGTATTCTTTTGATGTATCAGAAGTGTGACCCTGCTGTGCAGCCCACCCGAGAGTGCCCCCAATAAACCCATATCCCTGTCATAGTATATTCTGTCTTAAAACTAACATGTGTCACTCCCGCCTTGATGTGCTAGAACAACCCAGTCCCCAGGTTATCATGGGGAACGAGACCCCCAAGCCCCTCGCCCTATGAGTAACCACTGCACGACAATGTAATCCCATGTGTGCAATTTATAGGGTTTCATGGTTTACTCAAAGGTATATCGATGTCCATTGTGTATTGCATGTGTAGAATATGTGTTCAGGCCAGCTTAGCTAGTGTCATTCGCATCTCCAGCTTGACCCATCACTCACCCCACCCGGACAAGTCCAGCTGAACCACGTGATGTTCATACTACGCCCAAGAAGCAGCCAATCCTGGCGAAGCAGCACCAACAGGAACCTATGCATTCTCGCCTCATAACCAATAACAATGTATTTTGTAACCCTTATAGCTGACGATTTTGTGCCTTATAATCAAGTGTAATCAAGGGGGAAAAGTTATGAACATTGCAGGCTGGCCCAAGGGTATTGTGAGAGCCCCAGCATATTTAACAGAATTCTACACGAAGACCTTGGCAATGCTGATGTAAAGAGTACAATAATTCCGTACGTGGATGATCTCCTTATTTGTAGTGAAAGCAAAGAGCAATGTAGAGCAGATTCAATAACATTATTAAACTTACTAGCATCAAAGGGTCCAAGGTTGACAAGGGTAACCTCCAATATTGCTTGGCAGAAGTACTATATCTGGGACAGTTAATTTCAAAAGATGGTAAAAGCATCATACCAGATAGAGCGGCAGCCACACCCTAATGCCCAAAACTGTGAAAGACATGCAGAAATTTCTTGGCATGTGTAACTATTGCCGTGCGAGGATACTAGATTATGCCGCTTACACACACACCCTCCTCCAGGGATTAAAGGAAGCACAAAAGAACAATGCTCCTCTAAAATGGACAGAAGAAATGATGACGCAGTACTTTAAATTGCAGGGCCTCATCACAGACGCACCCGTTTTAGCGAACCCAGATTACGAACAAGAGTTTTATTTGTTCTCGCACTGCAACGGAAAAGTAATGACAGCAGTACTTACACAGAAAACATCACTAGGCCACAAGCCACTGGCCTACTACAGCGGCACCTTAGACTCAGTAATACAAGGACACTTTGCATGCGAACAAGCTCTCACAGCCGCCGCCTTCGCAATAGAGAAAAGCGCCACAATAGTGATGGGCTGCTCTGTAACACTGTATGCTGTATGTTGAACACTCTCTATTTGCCATAATAGAATGATCTAAATCCACACTAACTACACAGAGAGCAACCGCATATGAAATAATAATATCCAGCCCAAATGTACATGGTGTCCCGTGCAAAACGGTAAACCCTGCGACATTCATCGCAGAACCCTGCACACTAGAAGACATGCAAGCACATGATTGCGCTTCATATGAGGGGGAAGAAGACGATATCCCAAAAGCAAGTGAAAATGCCTTAGAGGGAGGTTAAATTTACTTCGTACATGGGTCAGCATCTATTGATTGCGAAACAGGAGAAAAACATTTAGGGGCAGCTGTGGTAAGAATTGAAGGAGAAGAGTATGAAGTGATAGTGCAGAAACACCTCCCTTCAGCTAAGGCAGCATATAGCTAAAGGATGTGCAGTAACAATTTACTCTGACTCGGCATAAGTGACAACAACAGTACATTCCGGATTGTCACAATGGTGATGAAGAGGGTTTAGGAGAGCAGACGGCTCTCCTGTACAACATGCAGCACTATTGAATGATCTAATTGAAGCACTAGCCAAACCATCAATGGTAGCTTTAGTGAAATGCCAGGCACATGGCAACAACACAGAGGCAATCTCGCTCTGGAATGCGACAGCAGGCGCAGCTGTGAAAGAAGCAGAGTACCTCGACATCCCTCAGGCAATAGAATGCATAATACAAAGTACAGATGACAAAGAAGAAGGGTACAACTCTACACCCATACTGCAAATAATAGAATTGCAAAGGCACGCACAACCCGAGGAACAGGAGCTATGGGAGAAAAGAGAGTGCAAGCAATCCCCCACAGATTTGTTATGGCGTCAAGAAATGATAGGCAAAGTAGTGATGCCCATAGAATTATTACACATAGCATTCCAACAACTACATTTTCCAACACATGTTACAAAGCAACATATTGCAGCAGATATTCCGGAAGACTGGTTTGTCCCCAATTTGCCAGAGCACTTAACAAAACTGAAAATAGAATGTACAACATGTCAGACATACAGTTCGGGTGTGAACTCTGCGAGGAACACTGCCACACCCATCAGGTCCATTTCGAGAATGACACATAGACTATGCTGACATGGGAGAAAGATGTAACAGGGCAAGATACCTCATATTAATAGTGTGCCCCTTTTCACGTTGGATGGAAGCAGGACCCTGCGTGCGCCTTGATGCAAAGTGCGTGGACAAGTTTTTGGTAAAAGAAGTATTCTCCAGGTGGGGAATATGTGACATGATCTGCTCGGATAATGGCACACACTTTGTAAATGACCTTTTCAAAGAAATGACAACCTTGTTAGGCGTGGAACATAAGCTCTGTTTGATTCATCCCCTGCAAGCTAACGGAATGGTGGAAAATATCAACGGCCTACTCAAGAGTGAAGTGTCTAAATTATGTGACACACTTAAGAAAAACTGGGTGTATTGCTTGCCTCTAACACTGTTCTAACTCGGAACGCAGCCATGTAAGGACCACCATTTAAGCCTGCACGAAATAGTGATGGGAAGGCGCATCCATACGCCACTCTCTCCAGTAAGAAGAGCATCAGACGCTCATAGAGCTGCCACAGTGCTGGGTGATGAATTTAAGGAATATCTCACCCAACTGACACGGGATGTGCGAAGCATAGCAAAACAAATAGCACCTCCTTTCACCCAAGAAAAGTAACTGACACAAACAAACCAGCGCAGGATAGCCCAGCAGCACAGCTAATGCCCGGTGAAAATGTATACATGCGCAGTTTCGTGTGCAGATGGAACTCCCCACGATTTCATGGCCCGTATGAAGTGATCTATTGCACGCCCTCAGCAGTGAAGGTTAGAGGGTTAAAATACTGGGTGCATCTGGCTGCACATGAAAGCACCACCCCTCAGAGCGTGTAACACCAAGGTAAAGATATTGCAACGCCCTAAAAAGAAAAATAATTGCAAAAGAGTTAAAAAGTAAAATCAAAATAAAAGTAAAAATACAAAGAAGTTAATGATGAGAAATGAATGTGAGTTAATATGGAATGAAAATGTTTATAGTTTTGGTTTCTATTTCTCTCCATTTTTACACCCCTTATTTCATTCTTTTCTCAGATCACTTCTCCTATTATTTTCTCTCTCTTTTTCTCTCATTTCTTTTCGTCCCCAAAGTATTGTTCCCAAGAAAGGCCTTCCAAGATTATTCTTTAGGTGTATCAATATAGTACACCTTTAACTGGTGGTTATTCCTATGTCTCTCTATGTCTATATCCCCAAGGTTGTTATAGTTCTATTCTCTTAACTATCTGCTACCTTTTATTGTAAAACCATAATATGAGCTATAAGATGTAAATGAACATAACAAGAATATTGTATTGTATTGTATTGTTTATTTATTTATAGAGCGCACCTGGCCGTTAAGCAACTGGACGCTTGCAAAAAATAAAATCTTGAGTTACAGGTACATAAATATGTTACATTTCTTATGTTACGGGATCATATATCAAGCATTTCTTATGTTACAATATCAGATGACTTACATGTAGGATATGTTACAGTTTCAAGTATTTTACAAAAAATGTACAGAGTATTAGGTACAGTTGTGGCATTTAGCAGTCGTTGGTGTGAAGCCAGAGTTTGACATTCGCTTTGAACACATGGAAGGAAGGGGTGGCTCTGAGTGCCTCTGGGATGGAGTTCCAGAGATGAGCTGCTAGAACTGGGAAGCTGGACCCACCAGTTCTTTTCAGTTTAAAGTTCGGGATTTTGATGCTGTTTGAGAGGGCCTTTCTGATGGGTCGTTCAGAAGTGTACTTTGTGAATTTTTCTTTGAGGTATGCAGGTGCTTTGTTGTTCAGACAATTATGTGTAATGTTCAGAGTTTTAAATTTGATACGGTCATTGATGGCCAGCCAGATGGACAGATATGTGTTGCCCGTTGGGAATAGCTAGGGCTGTTCTAGGGGCATTGTTCTGCAGGGTTTGTTGATGTTATGTTTACTGGTACCTAGGTACAGTGCATTGCAGTAATCTAAGTTGGAGAGGATGAGGGCTCACGCTATGGTGGTACAGCTGTCTGTGGATAGGTATGGTTTACAGGTGTGAATAAGTTTGCAGGTGTAACTGGTTGCTGAGGCTGTCTCATTTACTTGCTTGTCGAGGGTGAGCGCTGTGTCTAGGTAGAATCCTAAGGTTTTAACTTCCTTGGCTACCTTGATTTCGATGCCATCAATCGTAATGGAATTGTACAGATGGGGTAATTTGTTAAGTTTACTGGTAGACCCGATGATTAAGAGCTCGGTCTTGTCGTCGTTAAGACCTAGGCCATGTGTGGCCATCCAGGTTTGGATGATTTGGTAGATTTTATTTATGAGACTGGTGTCCTTTTCATAGTCACCCTGGATTCGGATAAGAATCTGGGTATCATCAGCGTAGTTGGTATATGAGACCCCTAGTTTGTCCAATATATCAAAGAGAGGCTTTGTAAAAATATTGTACAAAGTGGGGGAAACACATGACCCTTGAGGGACTCCACGGGTGATAGGGACTGGATCCGCTGCTGCTGTAGGTGAGAAGACTCTTATGGTTCTCTGGTCCAAGAATGATTTTATCCACACTGTGCCTTTTGTGGAGAAGTTGGCCGTCGATTTGAGGTGATTACAGAGTACCTTGTGATCTACCAGGTCGAAGGCAGCTGATAGGTCTAGGAGTAGGAGAATAGAGATGTTTCCTCTATATTTGCACTCGTCTAGTTGGTTTTTAAGATCAAGGAGAGCCGTTACGGTTCCATGTCTCGGTCTAAATCCTGATTGTCTTGTCCCTAGTAGATTGTTGATTTCCAGATAAGATTGGATCTGTAGATATGCAGCTTTAGCTAAGATTTTGAGGAGGAACGGGACAGTTGTTATGGGCCTATAGTTTGTTGGCCTATAATATAAGATGTAAATGAACATAACAAGAATATGCTACGAAATGGAAAAAGGAAAAAATATGTTTTATTGTGTAATTAAAACGTTTATATCGCCCCTTCAGGTGGAAATATGATGGAAAGGAGGGCCCTCACTAACGACGACTCAAACTTAGATAGCGATAGGGTAGATGTTAATAGTAATAGAAACTATAATTACGACTCTGGTCTTTATTTTTTCTATAATGTTATTTTGCCTTGGATTGTACTGGAGTTTGTCATTTTTTTTTTTTTATTATTAATTTTATATGGTTTACAAGAAAAACCTTTAAAACAGATAGCAAGATACACTTCTTCCTACTTCTTTCCCCAAACATATGTTGTTTAGACGCTTTGTCAGTCGGCTCCTCCTACTATCTAGATCGGCTCTTTTAGCCGGATTTTCAAGTCCTTCAACAGTTGAACTAGACCAAACATAATTTTTCGGTCAGCACCTTCAAACATAACATTCCACCAATCATCAGCTGTGTAGGTACTTCGTGCCTCAAAGAGCGGTCCGAATAACTTTGTTCGCAAGGAGCGAAATTCAAGGCAGAACAACGTCAAGTGTTTTAGTGTCTCTGTCGAACGTTTACAAAAGCGACAGATTAAGTCGACAGGTTCCTTACGTAGCCAAGTACCTGTACGGTCTTTTGTCATGAACAGATTGAGCCGGAAGTGCAGATATAGTAATCTTGAGTTCTGATCAGGGGCTTCTGGTGGAACTTCTCTTAAGAGACGAGAGCTAGATCTGTCAGTACAGGTTTGATGCCAATCCGCGCTCCATAGTTTACGTTTGGCCTTCTCAGGATTTTCAAGTAAGGTAGTAATGGTAATGTCATTTGCGTCCAGAATTTCTTTTTTTTTTTTTTTTTTTTTATTGATTTAGCTGTCGAAACAACTTTTCAATATACGAACATAATAATTTGATGAATTTTTGCTATAATCATAAAATAACAACAGTTTTAGAAGAATTTCATGATAGAATGTACAGAGTCAGACAGCACAGGTGTTGTTGCCCTTCATCACACATATATACACATTTAACTAATACATAATGAAATTAAGATAAAATAAATACACTTCAGAGATATATAATTCAGTAACGATATAGAAAATAAATTAAGAGGAAAAGAAGGAAAAAAGAAGGGATTACCTCTTTTCCTTAACTTTTAGTTTTCAAGCTGCCTACGACTTAGATTACGTCTCATTTAACTTTTATCTAAGCTTAAGGATAATAAAAATTTGGTTAGTGCAATCTGCAAAAGATAGGTATTAGAGCACAATAAAAAGGTCCATCTCATTTCTTGGTCAACAGTTTCCATGCAAGGCAATAGTTTCATGAAATGTATTAACCTTAGTGCATTCAATTTAGGACAGTAACAGACTAAATGTTCCAAGGATTCAATTGTATTGATTTGCATACAGAATCGACATGTTTGTAGGGCTCTTAATCGCAGATTCCGTCTTGCCTGAACCTGGTAAGTGGGCCATAAATCGAATCGTGTTCTCATGAAGGCTGCTCTTAATTTATCAGTGGGGAATTTTAACAGATAAGATTCGGGACATTTCATTGGTTTGGGCCAGAAGCGAAACTTACATGGTTGGCGATACTTTTGGCATTGATCGATGGTATTTGACCAATCTAGAGTATAAAATGCTGTTTTGGAACCTACGGGATTAGCTATTAACTTGTCGATTGAAATGTTAGCAGATGCTAAGGCTTCCAAACACAGATTAATCCACGATTTTACAAAGTGCTTGTCGGTTGTTAGCATGAAAGCACCTATTACAGATAACATATCCATTTTTTGGTTTGCCATAAGACATTTACGAAATAACATACAACATCGCCAAGTATAAATCGCGTGTATGGAGACAAGGCCTACTTCATATCGCAACCAAGCACTTGGAACACAATGGGGAAGGTTGAGCACAGCCCTCCAGAACTTTCCCTCAAGTCTCTCCAGATGTACATGATTGAAATTCAGTAGGGTTTCAGCCCCATACAGAATAGAGGGAATTGCTTTCATGGACCAGTAAGTTATTATCGGTTGAATTGTAAATTTTCCAAATTTATATAAGATGATTTTTGATTGCGAAATTGCTGATGTCAATTTTGCCTCCATGTGATCAAATTGATGATGCGGTTTGAGCGAGCCACTAAATTCACAACCCAGGTAAGTATATGATTGCACAACTTCCAGTGGAGTATGATTAAATAACCATTTGGGTTTATATTTATGTAGCCGATTTGCCTTGTAAACTACAATCTGTTTTTTTTAAAGTTAATTATCAGTTGGTTCTCAATTAGGTACGCGTTGAATGCATCGATGAGGTTCTGTAAGCCTTTCGGCGTTTTTGAAATGAGAACTATGTCGTCCGCGTAGTTTAAATTAGTAATTTTTTGGCCTTGAAGGAGTGGAGCATCGGAGGCAGTATGTAGAAGAATTGGAGTTAGATCATGGATGAAATAATTAAAAATTGCTGCAGCTAATACACACCCTTGCTTTAGGCCCCGGTCTGTTTTAATCGGGGCAGACAACAAACCATCTAAAGTGAGCCTTACACGAATCGAAGTGTCTGCATGAAATGCGTAGATAATATCCTGGAGATCTGGGGGGCAGTTGTCTCTTGTTAGTTTCCTCATAAGCACGGCACGTGAGACAGAGTCAAAGGCCGCATGTAGATTGATGAATGCGAAATAAATGGATTGTTTGTGAGACTGGCTGAGGGCTTTTATTGCATTTAAAGTTAACAGGTTTATACAGGTACCCATACCTGCGACAAATCCCGTTTGTTGCCGATCTCGCTTGGCAGCGAGGTCTGTCCAAAGATTGAATTCATTTAGAACTAGTTTAGCAAAGAGTTTGCCCGGGACATCTAAAAGGGCTATAGGGCGATAATTACAAGGATCAGCACGATCACCCTTCTTATAAATCGGGACTATGACAGAGCATAGCCACAAAGTTGGTAAGATATGGCGTTTCATAATTTCGGAGAAAATGGCATGGAGGTTTTTTGCCCATAGCCTGGGATTTTCTTTCAGGATGGCATTGTGTAGGCCGTCAGGCCCAGCGGCATGTGAAGAGCTCAACTTTGTGATCAGTTCTTCAAGTAGGGCCGGGGAACAGGCAAGGTTCCACTGAGTTTTGGATTGGGGCTTATATACGTTATGATGGAAGAGGGGATCACAATATAAGTTTGAAAAATGTGCGATCCAAGTGGCTTCGGTAACCGCACCTGTTTGAGCATGTGCCTGCGATAAGTTAGAATTCAAGTTGAGGAGGCGCCATATTTCAGCCGAATTCTTGGACTTGATTGAACGCAGCATGGCTTCACTGTCTTGTTGAAACATCCATGCTCGACGTCCCCGAATCCAATTCGAATATTTACATTTAATAGATCTTAATGCCCTGTGAGTATTGGTGTTGTTTAACTTGAGGATGAGTCTCTTTTCCTTGCGATATTCGGCCCTGCGTGCTTTAATTATAGGGTCATAAAGATGTTTGTGTTTTTTTATCTTTGGATTTGGTACGATTGTATTCCGGTATGGTTCAAGTAGATCCGTATACTCAATTAATTCAAGTGAGTTATCAACTGCGAACAATGCATTTGAGAACTGTGTAAGGGTCCTCTCAGACCATTTTAGGCGGTTTTTTGCATTATTAACCGTTAGGTGTTGGGTCATCCATTGTTTGATGAGGGGTGTACCTGACCAGTTAAGATGTAATGAGAGAAGATGGTGATCACTTGCAGCTTGTGTAATTATTTCAAATAAGATAACACTACTATACATAGATTGGTCAATGTACATGTAATCAATGATACTTTGACTCTTACCACGCTGCCATGTAGGTTTCGGGGGGATATCGCGTTCCACTGAGCCATTGATTACTCGCATGTTGCGTTCATACATAAGATGGGACCAGGTGGATAAGGCCTTTGTCTTGTTTTGGTTACCAGGGGATAAACAATCCATATTTAAGTCACCCATGATCAGGGTATCAGTGATACCAGAGGTTGCCGATATTTCATCTAACAGGGCCGTTAACCCCGCAAAGAAGGCTATGTCAGATAGACCTGCCGGATTGCGATAGATGTTAATAAGGGCTATGGTATGGTCACTGTGGGTGATCTTTACTAGTTGCAAAAAGATATTAACATTTAACCACGCCTCCATTTTGAAGCCAAGTTTCTTATTAACTGCAACCATTAAACCAGATGAAGGGCGACCACGTAATCCCATCTTTGCTGGTAACAGAATAACATCAAAGTTGTCCCAAATAGGGGGGACCATATACCAAGTCTCCTGAAGTGCAATTATAGCATAGTCCGTCAAAGATTGTACAGAAGTGGGTAAATGAGTGTAGCCTCGGGTGTTCCAAGAGGCTATTTTAATGACATGAGACTGGGGTGCAATTGGTGGTTAATTATTAGGAAATTGAGGGTCAGCACCGGAACTATAATATATTTGTGATAGGTGTTGGGGAGGGGCCTCAATGTATTCCGTCAAACGGGCTGGGTCTTGCACCAATAGGAAACCCATATTAAAAAGGGTCCTCTTGGCTAACCAGATCGTATTCAAAACAATGCCTGAAGGAATCCAAAGCCTCACAATAGCTGTTGTATCATCATTCAAATATTCCACTTGGGCTATGTCCTGGGAGGTGAAGTCTTCTAATTCTCGGACATCACTGAAGATGTTAAGTACGCTTTGTCGGTTTAGATTGTAGGTTGGGTATTCACCCTCACGGCATTGCAAAATCAATGTATGACAGGTAGAGGCCTTAGGAATCGAGTGCCGGGATAGGGTATTTTTGTTAGGCTTCAAGCCATTATCATGGCGTGTCTGCATATGTCGATCCGGGATGTGTTTTGAAGTCAGTGGAGTCAGGCACGAGGGACGTGTGAAAGCATGTGCATTACCATAAGTTGTAGAGATTGATGATTTTGCCTGTTGAGCTACCGGGGAGGACCAGGATACTGATTTTGATGAAATATCAGTGGTTAACTTTGTTGGTTGTTGGGGTTGCCCATGGTTACACTCGTCCATATAGGCGTCCAACGCCTTTCGCATTTCCTTCAAAATCAGGGATCTTTGACATTCAGATTCGGTGGGTTTGGTCACAGGTGGTACGTTAACCATATGGGGAGTTGGTTGCTCGGTTATCACTAGGTCATGATGTTTGATGTTTGAGTCAGCACTAAGAGTGTTGACCAAAGCATCTAGTGGTTCATAGGCTTCGATGATAGCAGAGGGGGCTTGGTCATTGGGGTACAATGGTAGGTTAGTTGGGGCAGCCGAAATGCTTTTTGGGACAAGTGGAGCATCAGCACTTGGAATGGTGATTTTCTTGAAAAAAGCATTTAATGATGCTTTAGTCACGCGTGGAATAGGCATATTTTTGGTTGTCCTTTTTTTGTGCGATTGTTGTTTAGTGGTAGCTCTGATCTTCTTAATTTTTGGATCAGAGCCAGGGACTGTGCTATGCGTAATATTTGGTGCAGATTGGGGGGGAATGGAGTCCATTACAGGGTCCGACACATGATCATTCAAAGTAAGTTCTTGCACACTGACCCATGAGTTATTTGTTAGGGTCGTGCGAGCAAGAGACTGTTTTGGAGGGCTTGTTGTAATAATATGGGGGACAACGGGCAATGCAAAATGATTTGGAATGCACGGTAAAGATGACCTTGTTGCAATCGTTTTCTTGGTTAAATCGATGCACGGTATGCCTGGATTTACGGAGGAAAAGGAATGAGGGGCCAGGTTAGCTTTTTGAGTCCATACTAATAATTCATCCAACTTGGATTCTTGCTTCGTTATTTTAGCATCCAGAACTTCAAAGAGTTTAAACATGGATAATAAAGTTGTATTAATTGCTGCCAGGGTGGTTTGTAACAGTTGTGGATGAGTTTCGGCTGACTCACACTTTGATTGTATTGCAGGACGCCGCGGGGTTGGGTGTACATAAGAGATAGCAGATAGGGAGTGATCTGAGGGTGGGGAGTCAGAGTTTGAATTATGTAGTGAGTTATGAGAAATGCGCATCGGTATTGGAGACTCGCACTGACTTGCATAAAGAGATACCTCTTGCTTGTCTGGAGAATCAGCGGTGTAGTCAGTTGTCACAGAAGATTCAGAAGAGTTTACAACCAATTGCGGAAGTTGTTGGCGAGGTGAATTTAACATGGTGTTATCAGATATTTCGCCAAATGCCATTAATCCCGCAATGGGCTTGTTGAATGGTCGTTGTGTTGGTAAGCCAGAGCTAGTGTTTGCTTTATGTGGCTGAAAAGCCTGTGGTTTCAACTGAACATTTGGCTTCGGTGTGGATAAGCAGGTCGGTTTAAATAGTAGTACACCCGAGTCTTTCGTGGGTCGTGGGCATGGAGTCAACACAATAGATTTATGAGACATCAAATTTTTGGGGGCAGTGTTCGAGTTGCCATTGGGACTAGAGCTAGTTATTATCATGGGAGGCATGTCAGATTTTAGCGAGTAAACCTGACGACGCTTTGACATGACTCACGCACTCACTGGCGTACAGGCCTGTGCTAAATCAACGGCCACGAGATAGAGCTTGAGCCACTGGGCAGCACTGGACAGCAGTGAAGGAAATAAAAGAGGCTGATCTTATGGAGCACTTACTTTTCTATAAAGTTAATAAAAAAGGCCACCTCCACCGTAAAAGCGGCAAAGCGGGTAAGCGGTACTCAAACCGGTACTCGCCCGTGTGCGCGAGCGCTGTGCGCGTGCGCAAACAATTTGTAGAGGTGAGTGACTCCTTGCACGGCCAATCGCCGTGATAGGGGCGGAGTTGTTGAGCCCAGCCTGGACTAGGCGGATCCAGCGGTGGGGAAGCCAAAACAAACAGAGATTCACTCTTCAAACTTCAAAGTCCAACTTGAAGTCCAACTTCAGAAGTCCTCGCAGAGCGGAACAGGTACAGCGGGTAGTGCGGGTAAGCGGTACTCAAACCGGTACTCGCCCGTGTGCGCCGTCCAGAATTTCAGTGCATTGCCGATTCCATTTAGCAAGCATTGTTTATTCGGGCTCTGAGTCCGGCTTATGTATTATGTTGAATGGAGGGGCTGCATTGGCGAGCTGTGATTTCCTGTATAGAGTTAAAGCATTCCAACAGACTCTCGCTTGTATGGAGGTCAGTCCCAGTTCAAATCTTATGTTGCTAGTCGGACATCCTTTGGAGATGTGTAACGCTCTGGTCCAAAAGTTGTTTTCAAGTGTGTTCCATAGCTCGTATGAGCAGCCGAACATATTTTCAGCACCATAGATCAGGGCCGGTATTGCTTTTTGTCTGTAGAAATTGATCACAGGTTTTATAGAAAATTTCCCGAATTTTTTGTTTATGATCGCGGCCTGACAAGCCAGTTGTTGACATTTCCTTTTGGTGGCCTCAACCCAAGGATTGTCATTTATGTGTGCACTTATTATGGATCCCAAGTATTTTATGTGAGTGGAGATCCTGAGCAGTATTTTTTCCAGGTACCACACAAATTGGGTTGATCTCTTTTTATAGGCTGACAGGTTGCGCAATATCAAGATTTCGCATTTCTTCTTATTTAGACAGAGCTTGTTTTCCATTACGTATCTTTCTAAGGCATCTAGTTTTCGCTGTAGGCCGACCGGTGTGACATCCAGGATTAATAGATCATCAGCATACAACAAGTGACCCAACTGTGAGCCGTGAATGTTAGGTGGAAAAGCTGTTACCTCGTTTAATGCGCCCCCTATGTCGGAAATAAAGAGGTTGAACACAATTGCAGCCAAGGGGCATCCTTGTTTCACTCCTTTATAAGTTGGAATCAAAGGAGATAAGGAACCTCCTTGGTCGAGTCTGACTTGTACAGTGGTGTTAGAATGGAGCTCTTTTATTGCGTCTATAAGATCCGCTGGACACTTCCAAGCTTTGAGTTTTTCCCACAGAATGTGGCGGTCAACACTATCGAAAGCGTGTGAAAAGTCGATAGATGCGTCATAGATGGAAGTGTTAGTTCGTATTGACTCCATTTTTAAGAGATTCAGCAAAAGGGTGTTAAGACTGCAACCTACGCCTTTAACAAAACCCGCTTGTCGTGGGTCATTACGATGATTTTTAAGTGCCCACGATTTTAAGGTTTGTTGAAGTTGAGTTGCATAGATTTTTCCTATTACATCTAACAAGGCAATAGGTCGATAGTCTCTCGGGTCCAGTCTGTTCCCCTTTTTGAAGATTGGCACAATTATAGCATTTTTCCAAGATCTTGGGGTAGCTCGTTTTATTTTTATTCTTTCGAAGAGGAGTAAACAGAGCTTTGCCCATTCTTTCGGGTTTTGTTTCATTGTGTGGTTCGTGAGGCCATCCGGCCCTGGAGCTCTTGATGCGTTGGAGTTCTTAATTGAGTTTGTGATGTCATTTATGTCGAACTCCAGTGTCCACGGGATTTTATGCTCGGTTGTGCTTTTATTTTCCACTTCAAGTGTGTTAAACAAGTTCGTATAGTGTTTAACCCAAGTTTCTTGGCAAATTGGAGATACTTGTAGTGCTATTTGTGGGGCGGCAAGATTGTTTATTACACGCCAAAATTCAGCTGAGTTTTTATTTTTGAGCTTGCGCATCATCTCTTCGGAGTCATTCTGCAGGATTGTAGCGTAGTAATTGTTTCTCCAATTTCTGTATTTTTGCGTTATTCGTTTTTTGGCTGCGTCGTATAATTCTTTGTTGCTTCTAGTTAACATCCTTATTTCTTTACGTAGAGTTCGTTTTTGTTGCAATACTTGTAGATCAAACTTATGTTTGTGCAGTGTTTTTTGTTGTTTAAGGCCTTGTTTGCGTTCCACAAATTGGATCAACAGGTGTTGATATTCAATCACGCCTGGAGTGTCCTCCAAAGCAGATGTTACCGAGTTTATATCTTTGGTTTTAAAGTTAAGTCGAATTCTTCCGGATCGGTACGTGGTGTCATGGAGCCATAATTGTTGGGATGTCTGGCTATAGGCATTGAACGACATCTTTAGCATGTCGTGATCACTGTGTTTCATTTTGGTGATCTCGAGCCGATGTACTTTGGCTGCAAGGTCTTCAGACACGAAGAGATAGTCTATAGTTGAAGAATGATTTTCGCGTCTCCATGTGGGCTGTGCCGGGATATCACCCTGTGTGTTCCCATTCAAAAGTGTAAGGTTTCTCAAGTTCATTTCGTTCATCCAAAGCTGTCCCGTTTTTTGTTGACCTTGTGATTCACGGAGTTTATTTTTGACGCAGTATTCAAATTCAGGCAGTCGACGTTGAGGTCACCGCATAGAAGAATCGATGGTCTGCTTGAATTTTCCATTAGGTTGTCCAATATAGCGGTCACCTGGTCTATAAACTTGACAGCACCAGTTGTAGTATGATTCCAATAGAGATTAATTATGTACATGGACTCTGATTTGTCGAGGGAGGTAATACCCACTTTAGCAATTTGTATATACGATGAAACATTTTCTGTCTCGATTATTCTGAGTCCGCGATCCTTTTTGACCGCTATCAAAAGGCCAGACATTGGCCTACCTTTGGGTGGCTTAATGGCTGGATTTGTCACTATCTCGAAGGCAGGCGACAGCGGACAGGTTGTCAGCAAAGTTTCTTGTAGACAAATCAGGTCTAAGTTGTTCATCCAAGGGGAGTTGAATAGGTGAACAAAACCCAGTGTGTTCCAAGATCCGAAATTAAAGCACTGAGGTGAACTCCGATTTGAGCGTTAGTCATGGTTTTTGTTATTTAGGTTTGCAGCTAACCATGCCCAGTTTCCATTTTCTACGTCATTCTTTTGAGTTGTTCCGATGTTTTTATTCAGACCTTCAACAGTTATTTGGATTTGGTCATTTAAGTAGAACTGAGTTGTTTCTGAGTCCTTTGGTTTGGTCTCAGTTCGAGTTCATGTGCCGGCTTTCGAGTCTTTGTATTCTTTGTATTCTTTGGATTTTGTACTCGAAGTTGTTCTTTTCTTTAGATTTTCCTGGCCGTTGTCATATGTATTATTTAGAAAAGGCTCTGGCATTTTGTCAACTAGGCTTTGTGGATATAGGTCGAAGCCTAGGGAGAAAGGTGCAGGTACCGCATCTAGCAGTATCTCGCGAATAATTTTGGAAGCAAGGTGTAGAGTCACCATATCGTTTCTTTCTTCACAGTGAAACTCCACTATTTTCACGTCATCGGAGTTGAGTGTTCGCAGACTCGGTATCAGGTAAAATAGTTTGTCATTTATATTGGGTGATATAAAAGATGGGGGGACGGCGTACATTTAATCCAAGAAGGGTCAAGCCACATATGGAATGGCTTTAAAGTCATTCGGGCACATAATGCCTCCCTAAATGCTAATTGAACCCCTTTGCACAAAAACCGAACTGTCAAAACCCCCATTTTTACATATGCTGCTATGGGTTATGATGTTGATTATGAAACCATTATATTTAATGGCAATTATTCCCTGTTCGGTATAACTGAATTGCCATATACACGCACGTACACAACTGAAGAACCTACCTCAAATGGTGCTCACATGCACTTTAATCCCAATGCCCCTACGGTTCTGAAAGCAAAGGCCTTCCTTTTTGCTTCTGCTTTCTCTCTCCCTCTACCTTACTGATGCTCCTGTCTGCTGCGCAAACTGGTTACCTGGCCACTCACCAAGCTTACAGGACCAGGCTCCTGCATGACCAGTTGCCCTTGCACTGCCTCTGGGCCTCTCAACCAATTAGGGACGGTATCTGCAACTCTACAGTCCCCTGACTCCATGCACTCATGAGCCACTTCCCTGGCAGCACTTATGTGTTATATTGTACTCTCCCCTCTCTCTCTCCCCTCCTGGTATTCTCCCTCTCCCCTCCTGGCATTCTCCCTCTCCCTCCCCCCTAGCACTTACACCATCTGAATGACACAAGCCCTAGTATGACTGTTGTTTTGTCCTCCTTTTGTTTTCCCTTCCTTGTCTTGTCGCACCTAGAAACACTTGTTTACAGATGTGTTATAAATGACTTATCATATTGTATCATGTCATATCTAGTTGCACTTGCTGATTACTCCTCTCAAGGAGCAGAAGCCAATCTGGTGTTTATGAAGGATATTGTAGGTTTCAGTGTTAACATTGTTCAGCATTTTAGAGGATGAATGGTCTATTTTAAACACCTTTGGCAGAGTGAAACACAGTGGAATACCTCCCTAGTATCAAGAGAGCTCCTCAGAGGACCTTAAGATGTGTGTAGTCACCATCTGACTCCCCACACAGGTCTTCATACTGCACACTGGTTGTGCTCCCTACACAGCTATGAAGTCCATAATGGCCATCCTTTTCTTAACAAGGAAAACCATGATGATTATGCATAATGTATGTGACATGCTCAAAGCATGAAACATGTTGAGGTGGCATTATCAAACAAGCAACTATCATTGTGAGTGACTCTCACCCAGCTGTGGGGACTTGATTTCACTGTGGGGACCTAAACCTAAGTCCCACATGGTGATTCCTTCCAAATGATTTAAAACAACTTAAAAGTCGTCTGTGCCAATTTTTATTACTTTTAAAAAAATGGCCTTGTGGGGACCTGTGTTTATTGTGGTATGTTGATTTTTTACTCAGCTCTGCCCCCGCAGGCTGGGTGTGGTATTGCAGTCATCAACGCACGGACAGTAATTTAAACACACTTGATAAATCGGATGCCCTACATGCTTAGGCAGCAGACAGCAGATTCATGGGAATCATGTATACACAAATGCAATTGTGTTTTAATTGGCCTGAACTCTGCATTTAAATGGAAAATAATGAAATTAAACAGTTTTTCGTGTATTTTGTATGTTTAGAGAATTGGATATAATTGATATGCAGTGTAAGTCTTCCCTCATTGCACAACACACTTCCAGATTAACTTCAAGCATTGGCTACTTTTGTAACAAACCAATCACAATGTGACTTACTTTGCTTACTTAGTTTTCTGTGATTTTGTTGAAGTCCCCATAGGGGTGGTGTGTGATGATATTGAATTCTACACTGTGAAGACAACACATTATGTGCAGTCATCTTGTCTATAGTTTGATATGTGAATTAATTGAATGTTGGCATCACATTTTGTCTGATTATACAAAAAATATTCACAGGGTTGATGTTTTTTTAAAAACTTTATTTATCGTTTGACAAGAACATTATCAATTAACTCAATTTTGTTGCCCGGATTGGTAGTCACAAACTTCTCAAACTCAGAGAGGTCCCGAGACGCTGCTTGTTTGATCGATGGGGTGTTTAACCAATGTTTGAGTTGCTCATATTTATATCTATCTGTCTTCTTAAGGTGAAGGCTGGCCATGCACGCTGCAAAGGTGAGCACCTCTTGGCCCTCCATCATTTCCCCTATCTTTGTACACCCTGCATTTTCTCAATTTTTGTAGGCACCGTTTTCCATACCTGGGGGAAGTCCTGATTCCCAAACATAGGGGAAAAGGGGTCCTGCACTGTTGAGAGTGTTCCCTGCCGTGTCAGATCATCCCACACATCCAGGGGAGCTTTCATCACTGCACTCACTCTTAGGTTTTTATGTCTATCTGTCTTGTTCTTCCATAGAAGTTCCCTCAGTAGAGTTCTAGCTACCACTCTATCTAGCTCAGCCCAAACCTTCTGTTGCACCTCCCCCATCCATTCTTTGAGAACCCACAACTGCGCCGCTTGGTAGTATCTGACAAAGTGCGTAGAGCCAACCCCCCTACCCAATTGGGGCTGTTAACACCGATCTAGATATCCTCAGGGTCTTATCCCTCCACATAAAAGACAAGATTGCTTTAGGTAAAGCCTTGAAAAAAGATCTGGGGATCTTAGTCGGTATCACTTGAAAATAATATAACAATTTCGGGAGAATGGACATCTTTATCGTCATCATGCGCCCCCACCATGAGATCGCTAACGGTTTCCACCTCTCTAAGTCCCGCTTTATCACCCCTAGCAGCTCCGGAAAGTTCGACCGATAGAACTGATCAACCCTACTCATAAGAGTAATCCCTAAATATTTGATCCCTTTATTCACGCATCTAAGACCGAGCGATATGGCCACCCTCCTCATCTCTCCAATATTCCCTACCAACGGAATGATTTCTGACTTGCTCCAATTTAGCTTAAGCCCTGCCACCGCCCCAAAAGATTCAAGCTCCTTAGTCACCTCCGGTAGAGTGCATATCGGGTCCCCTATAGTCATCAACAAATCATCTGCATAAGCAACCACCTTATGCTGCCTCCCCGCCATATCAATCCCCACCACCGCCTCCGACTCCCTGAGTCTACAGAGCAGTGATTCCAGATAGATGCCGTATAACAGTGGTAAGAGGGGACACCCCTGCTTGGTACCCCTTGAGAGCTGCACGCTTCCTGTTATCTCCCCATTAATACATAGTCTGATTGAGGAGGAGTTGTAATTCGCCCTGACCATCTCCTAAAAGTGGACCCCAAACTCCATCCTCTCCAGCGTCTTAAAAAGAATTGACCATTCCACCCGGTCAAATGCCTTTTCGGCATCGATTGCCAGAAGACCTGAGGGAATGTGCTGGATTTCTACTTTCTCCACCAGATGCGCCACCCGTCTGAGATTATCGTGAGTCTGCCTGTCTGGTACGAAACAGGGTTGATGTTTAATTGATACTAATTTGGTTTCATTACAAGTTGATCTCCAGGGGGAAAAAATGGCAGTAATGGAATTGTCGCCACTTTGATCAATCTGCTGATATAAGGGTTACTGAAAATGAACGCTACTTCCTCTGGTAGAATTAACCCTGAAGAAATTAGCGCTGGAGGAATAAGTAATGAAAACCAATGATAATTCCCCCGGAGCTAAATCATCCAGTGGAATTAGCGCTGTGGAAATAAGAATGCTAATTCCATCCTATCTTCAGGTTAAAATACTGAATGAAACACTGCCAAAAATAGTGGCCAATTTAACCAAAAATACTCAAATGGTGAAGGAAAATGCATTTAGGTGATGCAAATGAAGCCACAGATGCACCCAATTGGTCATACAAGGGTATGTGAATACGAATAGTATGTAATAATGCTGAAGTCCCCATAGAGCTGATATGATGGTACTGAATCCACCAAAAGGATGGTGTGTGGTCATGTTGAGGCTCCCACTGGAATGTTGTTTGATGACACAGAGGTCCTCACAGGGATGGTGTGTCATAGCATAGAATGCCCCATAAGAATAGTATGTAATTATGTTCAAAGTCCCATAGAGATGGAATGCAATGATATTGAATCCTCCAACTGGATGGTGTGTGCTGATGTTGATTTCCCCACAGGGTTGATATGTGATGATATTTAAGTCCTCACATGGATGGTGTGCGCTGATGGTGAGGTCACCACAGGGTTGATATGTGATGATATTTAAGTCCTCACATGGATGGTGTGTGCTGATGGTGAGGTCCCCACAGGGTTGATATGTGATGATATTTAAGTCCTCACATGTATGTGTGTGCTGATGGTGAGGTCCCCACAGGGTTGATATGTGATGATATTTAAGTCCTCATATGGATGGTGTGTGCTGTTGGTCAGGTCCCCACAGGGTTGATATGTGTTGATATTTAAGTCCTCACATTGATGGTGTGTGCTGATGGTGAGGTCCCCACAGGGATGATATGTGATGATCTTTAAGTCCTCACATGGATAGTGTGTGATGATTTTGAAGTCTCCTTAATGAAGATGTATTATGATATTAAACTTTTCGTATGTTGGCACTTTGTCATTAAATGCCTTAAGATATATAATGCTTCAAAGAAGTAAAAGAGAGGTTTTGTGAAGATGTTGAAATAATTTAAGAAAGTATTTATAGGCCTGAGCGTGTTTTATGTTGACTTGAACTCATGTAATGGTAATGTTACATCAACCTCTGCTTAGTACGTGGCCAAATCAGAAATTGAACGAAATCTCACCTGACAATGGGGGTCATTACGAGTTGGGCAATATTCTGTCTGTAAATCCACTGGTCTCACCGTTATCACCACTTGGTCTGGCAGATTTAGCGCTGGATTACATGTGGTGGCGGCGGAGAATGTTCCCATGTTTTCAGAGTCCATTGGACTCTATGGGGCATTTTCACAGAATTACTGCAGCAGTAATTCCACACCAGTAAATTCGCTGAAAATTGGTAGAAAGTCAGCAGATTTATCTCCAGTTCATAGCTGGAGGTGAATCCTATACATTTCTGCCAAACTCATAGTTGGGTGGTGTGGTAATGTGGCGTGAACTGTATTAATGCTGCATTTTTATTGCACTGCCCAACTTGTAATGAGGCCAAATATCTTTAGTTTCTCTTCTGTGCAACTGTGAGGTCTTCTGCCACGTTTCACCTACTTCTTGTGCCCATTTATTTAACATGAAATTCATGACTGTCCTTCTTTACCGACATGTTGAAGCTGTCCCTCAACTCTCCATTTAGGAGATTTGTTGTTGCTTCAGAGACCACAGCCAAAAATTCAAAAGATAACTTGGGCAAAGTGCAGGATGCATTTCGTGATTTCAGAGCAAGGATGCCCGTAGTTAATATCATGTGCCCCTAAGCATCCAGTCCCTTGCTCCCCCTGTCAGGAGACAAAGGGGGAAAATGTGGTTTGGAAGCTAGCCATCATGACCTTCACCACCAAACCTTATGGGGATTAATGGGTGGAGAGCGGCAAGACCACCCCCCTTACATTTCTTGGAGGAACTGCTGAGCTCACCTCTGGTGTGACTATACCTATCCTATCCTACCCTTCCTTGACCTAGGCATACGTACCCTTTCTCTTCTGAGGGTTAGTGTACATATTTCTAGTGTAAGTTTCCATTTTTCTTTCGTGTAAATAGGTTTTTGTGCACATTTGTGGATAGGGATTTGTTTATATTCTTGTAATAATTGTGATTTGCCACCACAGCAGATAGACAGGCACCATCATCATGAATTGGGTTCCAGTAGCTAGCTGGACTGATTTTGAGGGGATTAAGACTGACCATTAATTAATTATAGGTGATGTCCCATGGAGCACATCCCTACAACAGATGCTCAAAATGACTATGTCTCTTGAGTCCCTCACAGGCTAGGTCAAGTTCTTGGGTAACGACCTTGGCCTAGCAGGGACCAGCATCCTGGTCTGCCATGGCCCTAAGAAAGTCGACCCTGAGACATTGCCCCTTACGATCCACAGGTGTGACTCAATAGTGTCCTATCCTCTTTGGGCATTCAACATGTGGCCAGTGTTATAGGCGGGCCTACCATCCACACCACCTATGCCTAGCTTAAGAGCTGCCCTGCCTTGACCAACACTGCACACATTCACCCTGCAGCGAGCACTGTAGGTGCCATAATAGCTGCACCCACAAGCAACCCTAGTTCACCTCGGTGTAGCACGCACCAGTCCTACACCAGAGGACAGAGGCACCATACTTTTAACACCAAAAAGCTTTTATTATGGACATAGCACTTCAGATGCATTAACCTTCAACATTCCATCCATTAAGCACTTCAGATGCACTAACCTTGAATATTCCATTCATTAAGCAGCCCCAAGCGTATTCTTGGGTGTGGCTGCTAATGGATTGCCTTTGCACGTGCTTACTCTCTAGGAGTGGCAGGGTGTGGCTGATAAGCCAGCCCTAATGGGCGTGCCCACGATCACAGCTATATAAGCAGCTCTGAACCTCCAGACAGACGCTTTGCGATATTCTGCTCTTTCAAGCAGCATAACGCTCACTGTCGCCTGAGGTCAGACTTACCTTTGCAGATCCTGCTGTAACGCTCACCTGACTCCCACGGAGGCGCTGGCCTGGTTCGCGCTGCTGTGACCTCTTCTAGGTGATGCGCAGGGTTCGGAAGACGGACTGGACCGGGCCCCCAAATCTGGCTTGTCTGGCTCGCAGAAGTATCCTTCTGTAGGCGAAAATAGGGGATTAACTGTCTGCGGGGTAATGCAATCGGCCTCCCACTTTCCCCTCTCACCCTCCTCGAAACCCTTCTGTGATTCCTCGTAGCGTCTCACCTTAGGGTCTGGAAGGACGAGCTCTCCATCCTGCTTCTGATGCAGGGGCGCGTTGGTATCCAGTTACTTCACTGGATTTTCGGATTGGTGAGAACAAAACTTGCTTGGCTTCCAGGTAAGTTTTTTGATAAGAGGTTCCCCTTGTGTCCATGCATTAATGTACTAATGCTAGTGTCTTTTTCCCCATAGGGGCCGGGGTACGGTATGCCGTGGAACAGGCACCGACCCGAGATGAGAGGTGAAATCCTTGTAGAAATCAGGTAAGTCTTTAATGAGCGTTTTTTGGTAATGTCTTTTAATTCGCTCATTAACGCTGATGTCTCTTTTTCCCCTTAGGGGCCGTGGTCTGGAAATGCCAGGATGCGGCGCGGACCCGAAATGAAGAGGGAATGAATCAACAGGTAAGTCTTAACATGGAGATTTAGCTTTCCTTATTCCCTTCTCTCTCTCACCTTTTGTTCTGGTCTTTTTCTCCCTAGGCGCTGGGGCGTGACTGCGAATCCGGATGATCGCTGCTGAACATGGAGGCGCCCTGTAAAGGTGAGTGGAATGCGGCGCTGCAGCGATCGACGCAATGAGCTTTTAAATAAAGGTCTTCCTTTTCAGGATTGTCGGCGAGATGTCTCCGGGATGCGGATTTAGCAGGTAAGGACTTTTCCTTCTTCTGTTCTCTTCTTCTCTTCCTTTGCAGGTGATCCAGGATGCTGGCAGGCGTGGCAGAAGTCAGGATGCAGGAGCAGACACGGTGAGCGTCCAGCTGCTAGATGCAGAACAACGCGAAGCACGTGTGGCTGTTCGGGTGGGGTTAAAATAGCCTTGGAAGAAGTTCCAGGTATGTATCCTTCCTCCAATCAGGTATGTATCCTTCCCCGACCACGCCCGGATGGTAAATTAGTCCCACAGGTAAAGTAGTTCCTTTCAGGCCTCAAGGAGGCCGGGATCCTGCAGCATGGTCTGCATCAGGTAAGTGCACCCAAGCACTCCCATAATGAGCCTGGCGCCATAGATGTCTTTTATGAGCCTGGCGCCATAGGCGCCAGGACACTGTCCAAAGGGCCCCTATATGGGGTTGCTGGGTCCTTCCTTGGGGACTGGATGTCCGCTTTCGGGGACGCAGGGCTTGAACCGGCTCCCCGGGAGCGGGCATCATGACAGCTGCTTCCTGGACATCCTGCTTCCTGCCAGCATACTACCAACTGGGGGAAGATGTTCTTACCTGTGCATCTCTTCCGCAAACCGAGTATTCATCTTTACACTTTCCGGAACGCCGAAATCTTCATCTTGGCACCGCAGCACGACATGCTCCATCGTCGACAGCAGCGCCTGCAAGGAAAAACAGAAGCCAAGGTTAGACATCGATAAAACAGTCAGTTTAAGGCTGAGGTTCGCCATACTACACGCTTTTCCTTAAACCATTACTTACCTGCTGTCGAACATTGCGGTAGCATCCATCTTCCATCCGGCCGCGTCTCACGTCTCACAGCTGAATTGGGGCCGCATTTCCATCAAAGGGAAGAAAACAGAAGAGAGACATTATTGCGGGGGCATACATAGGAGGAACATATAGACATTAAACAGAACTAACAGAATCACAAGAGCTCAAGAAAGACTTACCATTCATAAGGGGAAGCATAGTCACAGCTGGACTGGACTAATCCTTATCAGGGATCAGTGAAGGAACTATATCCCATTCGACGCGTCCCTGCCAGAAGTAGCAGGACGGAGAGCTTATCTTCCATAATTCACAGGTGAACTTTATGGGCCAGCGTATGCTCACAGAAACCGTACTTTGGGGAGAAGAATTTGAGTGGTACAACAATCACAGATTGGTGCACTCACTCTTATCTCCACGCAGGAGTAGTATCACCACATACAACCGCTCACAGCTTTTCTACTGAGGGAGAGGCCTGAAGGGGGTTTCAAGTTCAGGGAGGGCTGCAACTGTGCCCCAACACCTCCGCAGAGACCAGGTGAGCGTAACAATTATCCACATGAGCCATTTGATGATAGGTGGACCAACCAATACCAGGAAGCATTCGAGGAGCTCAAACAGACCCTCACCCCTTGAGCTCCTTGAATCCTCCTTCCAGTCCTGGCCTACACGGATCCTCAGTTGCCTTGCATCTTGCACACTGATGCAAGTCTGCAGGGATTGGGAGCTGTCCTTTACCAGGAGAACAACGATGAGAAGAGATTGGTCACTTTCACCAGCTGAGGTCTGCATGCGTAGGAGAGGAACTACCCAGTCAAGTTGCATTGCTGGTATTGAGGTGGGCTTTCACAGACAAGTTCCAGGATTACCTCTACAGTGCGACTTTCAGAGAGCGGAGAGACAACAACCCCCTGATGTATGTGTTGAAGTCACTTAAACTGGATGCTTCCAGACATTGATGGCTATTATGACCCAGAAGAGGCTGCAATGCTGAAGGAGTGGAAGAAACCTGTGTAGATGGGAGGAATCCGAAATAAGGCCTACACGAGCAGCAGATTTGCACTATTATTGTCAGCACAGTGCCAGGTGTGTCACCAAGAAGACTGCAGCTCATCATGCTGCTTATTTTCATCACCTGCAGGGTTCGCATGGACCTAAACTGCATCGACTTTATCATGTTGGAGGGACAGGCAAGGGATGCAGAACTTCATGCTGGTGACAGACCAATTCACTCTGAACACAGAGGTGTTCCTTCCTAATGATCAATGTGCCACCACTGTTACCAGAGTGCTGTGGGAGAAATCCTTTGCGCACTATAGTTGGACAGTAAGGATTTATTCCAACCAGGGACCGGATTTTGAGTCGACACTTGTAAAGCAGATGCCGGAGCTGGTTGCCATCAAGAAGACCAGTATGCCTCCATACCACCCTTAGAGCAATGCCAAAGTAGAGCGGCTCAATCAAACCCTCTTGCTGATGCTGGGCCTCTAATGCCAGAGGATAAGAACATGTGGTGTCAGCATGTGGCTAATTTGACCCATTGTTATAATTGTACCAAGAATGAAGCCACCAGGTTTACACCATACTACTTGACGTTGGGAAGAGATGCCCAACTGCCTAAAAACGTGTATTTTGGAGTATCCGCAGATGGAACAGGTGACAAGAACTATGACAGCTATGTGAAGCAGCTGAAACATCAACTAGAGCAAGGTCATCAGCTTGTCCAAATTGCTGTGGCGAAAACAACAGAGGGAAACAAACGCTGCTAAGACACCAAGGTTACGTTTCACGCTCTTCTGCCTGTATTTTTTGTTGATCCATAGCCTGGGAAAGAGTGGACAGAACAAGCTGGGAGACAAGTGGGAGGCTCCACCATTCATCATTGAGCAACACTTAGGAGAGCTCCCTGTCTACTGACTGTGGGAAGGCGTAAAGCCAAGGAACATCAAGACATTACAACAGAAACAACCGCTCCCAGTCCAGGTTGAGTCCAGGTTGAGTGTGAGCTGACACTAGCAGTGAGAGAAGAGGACATGAACCTAGGAATTATAGGGTACTGTGGCAGGTGGCCTCTAGATAGAAATTATGGCTCAATTCTTCTTCTTCTTCTTCTTCTTCTTCTTCTTCTTCTTCTTCTTCTTCTTCTTCTTCTTCTTCTTCTTCTTCTTCTTCTTATTATTATTATTATTGTTAGTGTATTTGGAAGGGGAAGGCGGGAAAGGGATCTCCAAGCAATCAGTGGAGGAAACAGTGAGGAGCAGATCACCCGGTCTCAGGATGGATGCAGAGTGGAAGGAGTGTGGAGCCAGGTGTTAGCTAGATAGATTTATAAATCAGGCCAAGGCTATCCTCAAGGTTTGCGATATTTTAATGGGGGGAGCATGCAACAAGTTGAGTGAAAGTCATCTGTGTATGATGCAGCACATAGATTAACTAAATAAATATGTGATTTATACTTAATTTAACCAGTGTCATCCCATTCCACTGATCCACCTTTTTGATTGTTATATATTCTACCTGAAGGATCAGGGACTGTGAGTGCAGGTGCACCCCTTTATTTAGCTCCCCCTCTCTCACCCTCCTCTGTCAGGCGCAGCGCTCTCTGGTAGAGAGAGGGGAGCGCTGTGTAATGATTTAAGGCCTGATCCCTGCCAAGTCAGGCCTCTGAGACTCCCAGGGCTGCATCTGGCAGGCGCAGCGTGGGTGGAGCATTGGTTTCGACCCTGCTCCCAGACTGCCATCAATGCTGGGCTGCCCCTGGCATAAGCTGCCCATCCCCAAAAACTTTGGGGACCCACCACACATGCTGCTGCCATACTTGCCATAGAACCATCAGAACACAGACTTTTATATTTTGGAAGAACTGTTTATATTTTAAAATTACTCTTTTCTCTGCTGTTTTTAGTCATTCAGCTGCTTAGGAAGGTTAATAATGTAAATGGTATTGTGTGATTACCCCTTTTTATATAAATAATATAAAAATATAAAAATCTGCTGGTGTACTGGGAGAAGGGAAACATCTTAAGATCAACTAAACAAACCATACACCAGCATTTTGCTGTCTGCCTTTACATTGTGTGTGCTAAAAGGCATACCCAGTGTTTCTTACCAAGAGGTTTTTGGGGTAACCCATTCTAACCTTTGCATTTTGATCCCATGTCCACTTCCCAACGAGGTGCACCAAGGCAGGGTCAGACTGGGGCATAACATTAGTACAGGCACCAACGAAAAAGTGGCCCACAATCACACATTACTATTGATTACTAGCCAGAACAGACTGAGTACTATCCAAGGCGTAGTAAAATTGGTTACAACTAGTGTGAAAACAAATGAAACCAGCCTACTCTGTCCAAAAGTGGACCATGCTGTAAACAAACACCTGGCCCATTATAGAATCATTGGCTGGCGCTTTCGGGCAAAGCCCTATAAGCCATTCCGAGCCTGCATGCTCTAACCTCTGAGTCACTGGATCTTGCTCCAGAGAGCATATTGTTGTGCATTATGACATGGCAGTCAAAGATGTAATAAATGAAGATGCACCTGGGAACTAGCAATGCCGCTTGGGATAAACAAAGATGCTGGTCTGAGCCATTTGTAATGCAAACAAAGATTTTATTTTCGAACGTTCGGTACAATGCAAGATTTACTTTTACTGTCCAAAAACATACTTAGATGTATTTCCATTATTTGCATATCAAAACGTGTATATAAGTGAGTTTGAAAAGAAACCATAGAAACATTTAATTCCACGGTGGAAAGCATTCTTATAGCGCGTGCTTTAATTGTGTTTATATTTTAAAACGAACATGGCTTTGATTGTAACATTTTTAAAATATCCCGAGTTGGTGAATCCCTTTCTAAATGTTTGGCTCTTAATGAATGCCTCTGTCTGCTGACTGAGGATCACATTCCTGAAAGTCAGAGCCATTGTCATGCCGAAGGTACTTTCACACCTCATGAACACTGCCTTGAGCTCTGCTGCTGTGGAGGAGGGGTGACGCCTGGGGGCAGTCGGAGCCCTGAGCACTCTACAGTTGTAACAGCATTTCCGTTCATTCTAAAGCCCGCTTACACGTATATGCACATTATCAAACACACATGCTATATTGTTCAACTGAGAGGGATTCTTTTATTTTAGACTACGCTTCCTTTATTTTACAGTAATACTTAATTAGACAAACTTTTTCAAACTTAGTTGAATAAATACCCTGTAGGTATAAAACCAGTGCTACAACAGTGTAGGCACTTCTGAAAGTCTGTATTAAGTATTTCTCTATATACATCTTTATTCCTTGATGTCATCTGTAGTAAAATATTAAATATGTGATAGGTGATAAACAACGTAGGTATTGCAGACATACTACTAAATCAAAAGCGCATGGTGTAGATTACAATTCAAATAGGACATTTTTAGCAATGCCAGAACCAGAGTAATGTTTTAAAGCAACCATTCAGTGATTCTTCATTAAAATGATGTGAAAGCGTTATTAGTCCAAAGAATTTTTTATTTTTTTTGCAAGCTTTAAGTGTATAAACGGCAAAGCACCATAAGAAGAAGGGTGATTCTCTCTATTTAAAATAACAATGTACATCTTTCTTTTCTTTGAACATTCCACCTTTTAAAATATTCCTCACTTAAATGAATGCTAATGGGGAAAACAAATGATGACCAGCCATTTTCATTACTCCGAGTCTGGACCTTTCGTGTCACGGTCCTTACATAATGGAGGCCCAGACTACTCTTTCCCTCTTAAGTTAACAGAGGCCCTAAAAGCACAAGTTCTTCCTCCATGTTAATTATGTTTGTGTTCTTTCCTTTAATCTCTTTACAGAGAGCTCTCCTACCTTTACCTTCGCAGGAAGGTAGCTCAGTGGGTTGAGCACTCGCTGATGCATTTTACATGTGATCTGCAGGACACAGGTTTGCATCCCATCAAGCCCAACACATCCTTTCATCCTTCTGAGGTCGATAAATGAGTACCATCTTCGGGTGGGATGACAAATGTATGTAAATATGTTCTTTTTACAGCGTAGGAGAAAAGAAAAAAAGCTGTTAGGCTGCTAGCACTTGTACTCAAAATAAAAATGAATCAACAATATGTAGGGCCCTGAAAAGTAAACAAGGCAAAAGATGAAAGGACGAGGACACAAAATTAGACTTATTCAGAGAATATTATGAAGCGCTGTACAGAACAGACACAACAGTCTGTTGGCAATACATAAAAGATGCAAAACTCCCCCAGATTTCAGCTGAGGAAAAGAAGAAATTAGATAACCCCATGACATCAGAGGAGTTAAGAGCTATAAAATCCCTGAAAATAAACAAAACCCCAGGCCCAGATGGCCTTACTGGCCACTTCTACAAACTGTTCACCAAGGATCTACTTGACCCATTATTAACGCTACATAACTCTTTCCTAATGTCCAGCATCATTTTTAATGCTATGAGTGAGGCCACAGTCACTGTGATTCCCAATCCTGGTAAATATGTGCGTCCTACAAGCCCATAGGCTTCTTGAATCTGGAAGCTAAAATATATGCCACAATATTGGACATTTGAATATTGAATATATATCTGGACCAAGAGAAACCCTGAAAGAATGCCCCAAGAGAGAAGGCAAAAGGGGAAACTACTAGAAGGTGAGAGACATTATTGTGACTTACTTTAGTTCATATTATTGGTAGGGTCAGTTAGGGTTAAGTTTGGACTGAGGACATTTACTTTGGACCTCCTGACAACAGACAAGCACCTTAGTTTCTTTAGGTAGGGAAATCCCTTTAGCGACTGGGAGAGATAGGCCTTTTCTTTATCATTTCATTAGAAGAATATAGACATGTCACAGTGTCTCTGACTCTTTCTTCCGACCCACCACACATGTAATGATAGTTCCCAGTGAGATGTATCATGATGATTTTGAAAATCCCACATTATATGGTCTTCATGTTATTAAAGTTCACAAAGATATGGGATGTTATGTTTAAGTCTCACATGGATGCTGTGTTATAATATAAAATACCTCACAGAGATGGAATGTGTGTGATGATATTGACGTCTGGCCAGGGAGGATCGATGATAATGTTGTTTTCCCAATGTCACAGATGGCCTTCATTTCACACCAATTTCAAAAGACAGTTCAAGGGTTTTTATTAAAATTCTTGGAAAGGGCTCTAAAGGCTATACCTTGCTTTCTCATCCTTCAAAAACAAGACTCTCCCAAACCCAGGTGTACCTATACCCCACTTTAGTATCTATTGCTTGTTGATCCTGTGAGGGATTGCCAGATGGCAAGGGTGTAGTGAAATGATGCAGGTAATTCAATTGTAGGGTTCATAGTCATAATGTTGAATTCAATAATTTCGAAAGTCAAAAAGTCGAATCCAAAAAGTCGAAAACAAAAATGTCGATTTTTTTTTTGTTGATTTTTTTTTTAAATGGGGGGGTTTCCCCCCCAACTCCCCCTTTTTTATTTTTTTTTTGTTTTACCCCTTTTTTTTACCACCGGAACCCCACAAAAAAATATAAATAAAAAAATTAAAAATTCAACATTTTTGTTTTCGACTTTTTGGATTCGACTTTTTTGTAATTCGACTAATTTCATTCGACATTATGACTGGACACCCAATTGTAGAACTGGTGACCTCCTAACCAGGTACACCTTTTCCAAGCTCCATGCAAAAAGCATATTGTACATTTGTGCCATGTTGAATAAGCCACCTCATGTACAATGCCTGCTCTGCAGTGGCACTGAGCAGTATCCGGTCATAGCTGACCTCTTGACAGCTACAGTGACAGCCAAGTGTCTACAACGAATGGCCTGCTTTTAAAATATGCACCTCTATTCCAAAAACTACATAACTAAGAGAATACTGCTCAAAAAAGACCCGCATCTCTATAAGCAATACTGCTGCTCAGAACCCCACTGTGCTGAAGGACCCCTGAAGGTATGTGCAAGGCTCCTCTGTGTTTAGGGAGCAGAGACAATGACTAATCATGTCCTGGAGTCCTTAGAGTGGGACTCACAGTTCCTGAGAGCCAACACAACCAGAATGCCTGCACTTTAACCATCCAACCACTGCAAGCCATTATTCAAGTGCATTTCACACAGTTTGAAGCAACATGACCCTCTAAAGCTGCCTTTGGCCCTCACTGAATTTTGAACCACAGTACCTCGCATTTGAACACGTTCCTTTCTGTGTTGTGCCAGCTGAAGCACTTTCTTACCTGCATTGCTTGAACAACAGTTCAAAGCTCCAGCCTCTTCATCCCCAATTGAGTCAATGATCGACTCTGCCCTGGTGTTCTCTCTGAATGGCATCCTTTGAGCACAGCATCAAACCAACCTGCCTGTGCATCCCTCCATCAGGTCGTCCACCATCGAACCCTGACTGTCAAACTGAACCTGGTGACATCCATGATCCGCATCACTTGAGCATTGCTTCGAACTGCAGCCTTCTCTAGTTCGACCAACCTCCACATCTGCTTGCTATTGGACTACCACGACTGCTGTAGTGTGAACTGAGTCAAATTGCCAAACAGCACAGAGAACCCTGGTTCACAATCATCAAACCGCCAAGACACTCAAGGTATTATTGTCTGATAACTGTTCCTTGACTAATTTCTGGGCCCTACTAGAGACTGGCTAGGTCCCTTTAATCAATTTCACACTTAAAGAACAAATCCTTAACAAGAGCATTGGAGTTTTTATGGCCTTTCCCCCCTCCCTTTTGTAGTGTTTTCTATGTAGTTATTATTGCATACATATGGTGTGTGTTGGAACCTTGATTGGACATTCCTTTATTTGAGACTCTTATAATTCGCTTTTTGTGTTGCTACTGTTTCACATTCACACCCTACTTGAGAGCATAGCCTTCCCTCAGCCCATGTACCACAAAGGGAGGATATATATCTCTTAACTGGGCCTGTTTTGCCTTTATGATTGGGTTCACTCTTGGTAGGTAGACGTGTGAGGGCTGAGTAGGTGCTGTAACCTCCACTAATCCTTTTACTCCCATAGGGCAGAATTCAATTTGTCACACTGGTGGTTGTAACTAGAGACAGAATCTGCATACAGCTTATTAACCAAGATAAAAGTGGCGGTTAATGTTAAATTCAATGCAAAGGCATTTTTTTATTGCACAATGGAACTTAACATGAGCTCTTCACCACATTGTTATTAGTTGAGCTGTGTTCAGGGGACTCCCCAGCAGCAGGAAGCTAGAAGCATGAAGACTTCCAGGGGGGCAGAAGCAGTACTGAGCCCCCAGCTCAAGTACCCATTTATCTGGGGGACATGGAAGTGGATGGACAAAGTGATGGTGCTTCCCACCCACATTAGGTCCACAGAGCAGCTAGTATAGTCTCAAACAGGTCCCAACAGTCCCAGGTCTCAGGTAGTGCCCATGCATTTGTGAGGCCCGACACTTCTGTTAGGTCCCAGGGGAGCCACTGTGGACCAGACCTAGAGGAAATGATGTTCTTACTGCAGCAAAGGCTGGGGATGAGAGTCAGAAATTGACCGCTCCTAGCACCCTAGAGAAGCAGAAGGCTGCTGTTGCTCTAGAGGTGCAATAGCAGAGGGAAAAAAGGTATGTGAGCACTTGTGTCCAGAAAAAGGCTCAGGAACCCACATCTAAGCAAGTTGAGAAGGCAATTCATAAAAGTAAACAGAGGAGGCAGGATCAGTGTCTTACCCCCTGCCAAGAAGGAGACTTAGATCACTCCACTCCTTGAGCAGCAGATTTATATTGTAAATGTGCTCCTTTGTTTTTCTGTCATGTTTTATTATGCCATTGAGGCTTCAAGTATCCTCAATGATTGTGTAGGGACATGCCATTTGGCAACAAGCTTGTTTTCAGACATTGGTAAGAGCACTTGTTTGTGATCTCCCCCCTTTAACTTGTGAAGTTGTGTTTCCTTTTATGGAGCGCCTGTTAATTTTCCTGGGCTTGAGCCAGATTGGTTTTAATTAGGTCTCTAATGTTATGTTATACTATTTTATTAGGATTTTGATTTCTCACTTATGCCATGGTCTTTAGTTACTCTGGTAAATGTGGAAGAGAATGGAAGGGTTTGGTTAGCTGGGAGAAGTGGGACGAGGCAAGATTGCAATGCTTAATGTTGATGGTACTGATTGGAAGTACCATGTTATCTGCATGCCAGAAAACCTTCTAGGTGTGCTAGTAGCATTGTTTTTTGTTGTTGTCTAGAGTGGAGTCTCATTCTTGCATTGTGGGCATGCACTGGCTAGGGGCTAGGTGTGTCAGTTAGTATTAGAGGTGTAGATTTATGTTTTTTGGAGTACGGGGAGACAGGAAACACTGACAACCTTTCATATGCAATTGTGTCAACCTAAAGCCAGCTCCCACCCTCAGTATCAATTGACAGTGAACTGTCATGTCTGGGACTGCATGTTTACAGTAGTCCACCCCGCAGGGGGACCCTATTCATAAGGTATGAGAATGTGGTTTGCAGGAGCCAGAGAGGCTGGACTCGCTGCAGCCTCAAGGGACGCCCGCCGCTTCAATCAGGAACCACAGAGAGCTTCATTAATCAGAGAGACCCTTTGGTCCATAACAGACAGGACAATGGGTGGGGCCTAGTATCACATCTTTCATGCCGTTACCTTCACTTTTGCAAAGTACTCTGGTTATGACCTCATGTATACAGGAGATTGTTGGTAACGACCCCAGGATTGGTTCATTAAGGTAGTCGTAGCCTACATCAATCAATGTGGCCCACTTGGCTTTAAATGAGGGCAGAGCCCCTCTTTTGGCAGATCATCTGAGTGCTTCACCAGAAACCTCATCTGGTTCCCATCTGCAGAAGCTTTGTCTGAAGGTAAAGTCTGTCTTAGATCTACCGCCAGTGAAGGAAGACCAGGATTTCCAAAGAGAGAAACAAGATCACTCCCCTAAGCATCACCCCGGGAACAGAGCGAGATCCAGAACCCAGAGGACCATCTAGCCACTCCAGAACTAGTACTCAGCAGTAGACAGCGTCCTTTGCAGCACGCTTCTTGGAAAGGGAGTGCCAAAAGGTCTCTGCACATATAACCAAGGACCAGGCAGCTGCCTGCAACACACTCCACAGCTGTGGGCCATCTGCCTTAAAGGATGCAAGAGCCCATTGAAGAAGCTCAGAGAAGTGCCTTGACGAGCATCTATAGACGTCCGCCTAAAAGGAAATTTTTGAGGCAGTGGAGTTCATTGAGCTGCAACCGATTGCAATGCTGACCGCTGTCAAGCCGCAGTCGCTTAAAGACATCCAAGATGTCTCAACCAGTGCTTCAGAATCACGATCAGCACTGTGGCAACGATTCCTGACCTTGAGCCGCCTTGTAGGCCAGCCTGCAGCCGTTCCTCCAGCTTTGCTCAGTGAACTGTCTTGCCGCCTGATATCCGCAGCTCACTCCCGTCTTGAACTCTGTCCCAGTAGCCTGAAAAGCACCCTGTGTCCACCTCGACCCTGTCGAGCACCAAGAACAACTACAGCACAAGATACTTTGTGGTTATGTTCCCCTGGTCCTTCGAGGAAGGCGCCTAGAGACATTTTAAGACACATTGCTCCCTTGGTGCTGAAGCCAAGTAACCTTTAACTGTTGTGATTATTAACCATACCGACTTCCCTCCTGTGAGTATCCAGAGTGGATCCCTTTCCCTTTTCCTTCTTTGAAACTATCTGTCCTCTGCATTCCTTTACAGGGTGGGGTGTATTTTGTAGTGTTGCTAGAACTGTCTGTTGTGATACAAATAAAGTAGATATTTTGGATACAACCTTGACTGGACAGTCCCTTTTATAATTGAGAAATAATTGCATTTTTGCTGTGTTGCAACTAACTAACGATCCACAACCTTTCAGAGATAAGCCTGCTGTTCCATCCACGTTACCAAAATTGGCCAAGGTGGTTTTTAATTTTCTTGTTATTCCAATCTGCTCGGATCCCTTCTGGTGTACCAGAGGTGTTTGGCTGATTGACGGTTTAAAAACCAATAGTCACTCCTGGACCACTGGTGCCCCCAGAAGTTGATTTGTCACAGCCCAGAAGTACTTTATGATGTTATTGTAGTCCCCATAGGGATTGTGTGTGATGATATTGAAGTCCCCAAAAGGAAGTTGTGTGACAACGAAGAAGTCTGTGGTGTGTGATAATGCTGTAATCCCTGAGTGGAATGTGTGATGATACTGAAGTCCTTATAGGGATGTTGAGTTATAATAGAGAACTACCCACATGAATGATGTACAATGATGTTGACAATTCCATAAGGATGTGTGACAATGAAGAAGTCTGTGCAGGGATGTGGTGTGATTATGATGTAATTCCAGCATGGAATGTGTGATGATACTGAAGTCCTAGTGAACTACATGCAGGAATGATGTGCGATGATGTTGAAAATTCCACAGGGATGGTGTTTGATCTGAAATCACCAAAGAGAAGGTGTATAATGATGCTTAATAACGTAAAAGCATTGGGTGTGAGATGATCCTGAAATACCCAGAAGTATTGTTTAATGTTAGTGATGTTCCCATGGGGACTGTATGTGATGATGTTGAGGTCAATGCTGTGTGATCACATTGAAGCTCCCAAATGTCTGTGTGATGATATTGTCATTTTACTATAGATTGTTTGCAAACATATTGCTATCCATGAAGGATAATAAGCGATTATGTGTCCCACAAAATGATAGGTCATTATACTGGTGCCCCCACCACTGGTCTTGTGCAGGATTATATTAAAAGTGACATAGGCCTAATTGTTATTACTATTGAGCAACCCACAGGGATGTTTCTGTTCATGCTGAAGTTCTAAGATGATACTGAAATCCCTATAGAGGTAGCATGAGATGATATTGCATTCCCCTTGTGTATTTTCTGTAATGATATTGAATCAATACAGGGAGAATGTGTATACATTTAGGCCCTCATAGCAGGGCTCAACATTTTAACTCGCCACTAGCCATTGGCTGTATGTATGTGTAGAATTGAGGTGGTGAGTGAGTTTTAATGGCTGTCATTTTACCCTTGCTCTTAGGTATTGGTATATATATTTTGATATTGAAGACCGTCCGATTTATTTTGGCCCATTGCAGTAATTATTATTATTTACCAGGGAGAAATGCAACTAACTCCACTAACCGACTGAATGGGCAAAAGGAAGTTAAGGATGTGTGCTGCCCGGCTCTTTCCAAGCTGTAAAGGAAACAAATTTTACAGTGAATCATAAAGCATGACATTACAGTCCCCTTGTTACTCTAATTCCCCAGTCCTCTTATCAAATACCTGGAGAAGGTAAAGAGCAGGTCCAGGCCATTGGATGAAATGTCTGACCGATTACAAAGGATGTTGGGAGTGAAGAAAATGAGGAAAGAACCAAAAAACGGGATGTGGGGTTTCTAGCATGATGCCAGGCACCCCGTTTTATGATTGAGCCTTCCGAAATACTGTTGGTCTTTTGCATCTCTGGGACATTCTTTATTGAAATGTCCAGATATCCCGCAGTATAAACAGATGTTGGCTGCATGCCTTCTTTCTGCCTTGGCTGTGGTTAACGGGCCACTAATTCTTCCTATTTGCATGTGCTCAGTGGGTTGTTCAGGAGGGTTTTGGACTCTGGCAACTTGCCAAAAACAGAGGGGATGATTGTACTTCCCCCTTCCTCTCAATAGGACTGGCATCGACTTGGAGGACCAAATCCACCAAATCAGGATAGGAAGTAGAGATAGGCGGTACCACTGATAATGGGTGCTTAATTCTATTGTTGAGACCCCTATAAAAGAAAGCTTTTTTCTGTTCTGGCCAAGCTGTCTCTACAGCCCGCTGATTGAAACGTGTTATATAATCTAAAACACTGGTGTTACTCTGTGTCAAGGACTTCCCCCCTTCTCACCTGCGTCCGTTCTTTACCGGCGTCCTTGGTTGCTGCCTTCTTACGGATGGAACGGGTTTTGAAGAAGGCGGCCCGTGTCTCTGCCGAATCCAGAATGCGTTCAGTTTTCCAGGAGGCTGAATCCAGGAAAACAGGAGGCAATGCAAGTTCGCTTGAACTCGAATCCAGGAGGTAAGAAGAAGGTGGTGGTCAAGGAAGGGAAAGCAGAGTGGAAAAAGAGAAGAACCGCGAGCTACGGAGCACACGTCTGGTCGCTACTTCACAATAGCATTGAGACGCGCGGAGCCGCGGAAGGCATGGTCTAAAAATAGAGAAAGGTTACGTCCAACGCATGGAGCGAGAAGGGAATGCGCTGGACGGCCATATTGGAAGTATTAATGTGTATAAGCCCGTTGTGACAGGGACCATGAGGCCCAAAAGGGGCGCACTCTGCAATTCATGACACTCTGTGTCAAAACAAGGCCTCAGGCCTTGAAATGGATATAGAACACCGTCATCATTTCCCCTATCACGGCATCCAAATCATAGAGGGCAGGACTCAGGCCGCTGGGACACTGAGGGTTTTCCCGGTAGGCCTCAGGGACATAGAGCCTCTTTTGTTGTTGGAAAGATGCATAATACACCATGTGGGAACATTAAAATGTGTTCAGCACAGTGTTCCACCACCATGTGAAATATTTCCCCCTGCAATTAAATGCCATTGTTGATGTCAAAGGAGTTGTGTATAGGGTCCATCTGTCACTGGTAGGTCTTCGCAACCCTCTATACTATTTTAGTACAATAACCTCGATATGCAATTTAACATTTACATTTCTTTGGTAACCACCCAGCACCGTTTGGTATGCTGACTCTGGCTGTAGGGTCCAGTCTGCTATGCCCCTTATCAGTTTTCATTTTATTCTCAAAAACCACGTTCATTTAAAACGTTGTTAGCTGATGATGTCTCAGGGCTTTTGGGCGCCCATTTCAACACCTTGTGCGTTTCTCTTTAGTTGCAATGTTGGTGGATTAAAAAATGTGCATACTCTTTATAACATTGAGACTGTGTAAAGGACACATAGGCCCTCATTACGACCCAGGCGGTAAGTTACCGCCTGGGTCGTACCCTTACCACCATGGCGTAAACTATTTTTACGCCATGGTGGTTGGCGGAATTACCGCCCCATTCCAAGGTGAGTGGGGCGGTAAATCCCCATTTCCCATTTTACCCTTCCCCATTCCCATTTTCATAGGGCATAATGGGAATGGGGAAAGGCGATAATTACGGCACCGTAAATTACGGTGCCGTAATTATCGCCAAGGTCCCTTTGCGGCATGGATTTCAACGGCTGCAAAAAAGCAGCCGTTAAAAGCCATCCCGCAAAGGGAACCTTGTAATCAGGCGTTAAGGGTCGGCGCCGTTTACGGCGCCGTAAACCCCTTAACGCCTGAGTCAGAATGAGGGCCATAGTTTCATGTAAATATAGATACAAATGTACCCTGAGAAGTCTGTGCATGTTACCACTTGAAATAAAAAATACTAAATTGTAAATCTGACCAAAGTTTATTGATTGAGAAAGGAAACCAGAATATGTTTCATTAAACTAAAGGAGAACATTCTCGTACTGTGAGTTTAAAATCTGTTTCCATGTACTTATTTCATTCACATTGCTAAAACAGCAGAGATACTAGGCTACCATTTGAAGTGTTTGTCTCCCAGTGCATGCCATGGGCCTTGATTGGGGATCAGATTACACCAAGGCCAGAGCCATTGTCATGCTTAAACTCTGTGCGCATTGGAATTTCACACCTCCTGGAAGGCCTTGAGCTGAGAGTGAAGTGGAGGAGTGGGAAGCTCAGGTCTGAGCCACTAACTGTGTTTTTGAAAATGCCACTGGTTACCAAACATGTTAGTTGTCTCTGTCAAAATGAAATTCATTTTCTTATTTCCTCTGTTTGCACTGATGCTTTTGCATATTAGTAAAACTTGCATGATTACACATAGTAAGTCTAACAAAAACTTGGTGGCTATGATAGTATCCACATTTGTCCATAGGTAAATAGCAGTGTGTTTCATCACACTAAATGCTACATAATATGGCAAATGTAATAAATCACTAATAAGTTAAAAAAAGAAAAATGAAACATGATAAATGAATACCCTATATATTGTGATTACTTTAACTCTGAAATTAAAAGTTCACGATTAATAATAAAAAAGAACATTAGTGCGATTGTGAAACGTTTTGTTAGGCAAATAAGTGGCAAGAATACTTTAAAACACAAGCATTGGCACAGTCTATAATTTTGGCGTTTTGTTCTGTTTGCATTTTACATTTACAGGCACCAGGTACATGGAGGATAGAGCAAAGTTTCCAAGGAGAATGCAATAAGGGGTGCAGGTGTGCAAGTGAATGAGGAGGGGAATAGAGCAAGGCAGGAAGCCATTGAGAGAGGGTGCAATTGGTAATGAGCAAGAGGAAATATGAGTGAGAAAGGGTAAGTGAGCGTTTGAGAAATCGTGTGACAGGAAGGATGAGACGCTGTAGGATATGTGGGTGGGGTAGAACGATAAAGGGTAGGGTGGGTAGAGTAGAGAGATGGGGTAGGGGGGTGGGTTAGAGAGAGAGTGAGTAGGGCAGGTTGGTGCGGGTAGAGAAAGTGGGGTTAGGGTGGGTGGGGCTAGAGAGTGGGGTTATGCTGGACAGGTAGGGTAGAGAGAGTCGGGGTTGGGTGGGTGGGGGTAGAGCAAGTGGGGTAGAGAGATTGGGGGTAGGATGGGTGGGATAGAGTGGAGGTAGGCTGGGTAGATTGGGGTAGAGAGTGGAGGTTGGTGGGTTGGCATAGAGAGTGGGGTTTTGGGTGGGTGATGGTAGAGAGTAGGGGATGGGTGGGTGGGGTATGGTGTGTGGAGGGTAGAGAAAGTGGGGGTAGAGAGCATGAGATGTGGGATGGGTGGCAGTAAAGAGAGTGGGGTTGGGGGTAGAGCGAGTGGACATGGCTTGGGTGGGGGTAGAGTGATTTGGTATGGGTTAGATGGGGTAACGTGAGTGGGGTGGGGTGGATGGTGTGGGGTGGGTGGGTCAGGGTAGAGTGAGTGAGGTTGGGGTGGGTGCGGGGGCAGTTGAGTGACTGGGTTTGGGGGTAGAGGGAGTGATTGTCAGTGGGGTTAGAGAGAGTGGGGGTTGAGGGTAGAGGGAGTGATTGTGGCTGGGCGTAGAGGGAGTAGGGGTTGGGGTAGAGGGAGTGATTGTGGGTTGGCATAGAGAGACTAGGGGTGGTGTGGGCTGGGATACAGACAGTGGGGGTGGGGCGGGTGAGGGTAGAAATAGTGGGGGTGGGATAGATGAGGGTAGAGTAGGGATAGAGATAATGGGGGATGGAGGTGGGTGGGTTGGTAGAGAGAGTAGGGGGTGGGTGGATTGGGTAGAGAGTGGCGGGTGGGATGTTTGGGTGAGGTAGAGAGAGTGGGGGTGTGTATATAGAGAGAGTGGGAGGTCAGGGAAGATAGCATGGGGGGTGAGGGGTGAAGTAGAAAGAGTGGGATGTGTGTGTGAGTATAGTGAGTGAGGGTGGTAGAGAGTGAGGGGTGGGGTAGGTGAGTAGGGGTAAAGATAGTGGGGGTAGGCTTGGTGAGGTAGAGAGAGTGGCGATAGTGTGGAAGAGTCAAGTACAGAGAGTGGGGTTAGGGTAGTCGGGGTACAGAGAGTGAGGGTAGGTGAGTGGGGGTGCAGTGGTTAGGGGTATTTGTGTAAAGACCTGAGTGTTAGCGAGGAGCCATTGCTTGAAGAGCAGGGCCTTGAGCTCCTTCCTAAAATTTAGAAGCGAGAGGACAAAACTGGTATTGAGCCGGAAGAGATTCTAGAGTCTGAGCATAGATATTTAAGGCCTGTCTTCTGGTTCTTTACTTCCTGCACTGGCAGAGTTCAGGTCTGCACATGTCCTTGCTTCTGGTGGATCGTAACCAACTGTAATTCCTAAACTTCCCAGTGAGATATCGTGGGAACTTAAGGGTTACGGCATCGCAGGAGATGGAACAGGATTTAAAGGTGATTCATAACTGCAGTGGGAGCCAGGGATATTCAATGATGTGGTCACATTTGCAGAGACCTTTGATGAAAAAAAACAAGGGGGGGTCTCGGGAGTCCCTCTGCCGGACATTAGTCCCAGTTACGAGGGCCTTACCCCGATTCTTTAGCTCACTATCATACCCAAAGCATTATCAGTCTTTGTCCTGCCCTGGGGCAGTCCAGCACCGAAATGCTTGGCAATTCTCCTCTGAACAAGAGTACCAACAGCTACCCCAGATAGGAGTTATGGTCTGGTTGGACCTCATTAGTAGGGTGTAGCTGTGCCTCTTTGGCTCTATGATTTGGATGTTTTTCCTCTGTGAAAGATAGTGAGTTAAAGAATCTTAGTAAGGTTCTCGTAACCAGGACTAATGGCTTGCAGAGGGACTCCCAGGAACCCCCCTTGTTAATTTGCGAGCACTTTGATAAGGCATGATCCAGCATGTAGGACATGTCCCAGGGGTGGCAAGGTTGTCACTTGAAGGCCTCCCAATAGGGGATTGCCATTAATGCAACCCCTCAGCATCTGAAACCATTTTATGAAATCGATCCCAACCTTTACATAATGCTGAAAAGGTTCTATGAGAAAATGTCCTCTTCTATTGATACTTTAGTAGTAGTAGTAATGTATATACCACCTTTTCCCGTTATGGTCTCAATGTGTTTGTGGTGGGAAGGCCCTCTGGGACGAAAGCCCAGGTGTGGGAAAATGCTCAAAAGGCTTAGAAGGTGTGTGTGCTTTTGGCCAAGATTAGGGATTAGATGGGCTGGCTAGACTCCAGTAAGCAACTCAAGAGGTCAGGCATGTGGGTGAGTGCTGAGGGGGGGGGGGGTCATACATGTATGTAAGTGCAAGAGACTCGTTATGTATCCAGCTTGACCAAATGTTGTCGTAGGTTGACGCTGTATCCTAGTGGCAGAGGTGTTGAGGCAAGTCTGGGGTCAGTAGGCTTAAAAATATTAAGTGTCCAGCCAGACAGAATTTTGTTATAGGTCGTACCTACATTCTAATGTTTGTGGATGGATAGACGTGTCTGCAGCAGATACCCAATGAAGTGGTGCATTTATACGCACCTAGAGCTCCGATGGAGCTTTATCTTTGAAATCGCTGTGTCATCAGATCATCTGTGGGGGAAAAAACACCTACCCTTGTAGACTCTTATAGGCACTATGAGCAGGCTACCCTCAAGTCTACTAAGCACAATGGACTGGCTAGCCTGGTACCTCTACTGGGTGTGACAGGCAGGCTACTATTGGATCTAGGGTAATAGGATTCTCTGAATGGAATACCTTTCATATCCCCAAAATACAGCTACGATCACACATTTCATGCCTCCAGAAATTCAACTAAGTGCAAAAATATCCTGCTCCCAAAATACAGCTAGGGTCACACATTTCATGCCTCCAGCAATTCATCTAAGTAAAATATTTCCTTCCCCCAAAATACAGTTACGGTAACGCATTCCATACCCCAACAATCCATCTAAGTGCAATAGATTTCCTACCCCAAAAATGCAGCTAAGTGCATTTAGACCGATTCAAGCTTCTGAAGAGGCAGAAAAAAGCAGCCTTGGCTTACTTCAGATCTTATGTATTGAAATGGCTTCCGAAACAAGCTGGACGCATTGGAGAAGGATAGAAAATCCAATTGTGCGTAGTTCTTAGATCTTATAAAGGGGCTGTGGCCAGGACAAATGAAAAATATGATTCAGATCATATATTTAATAGCTCTGATACATCTAAGGAACTTTCAAAAAGTACTTAAAGAACTTTGTGGTGGTCTTTCTTAGTTTTTGTTTCAGCCAAAAGAGTTCTAGACTTTCAATATATATTGAAGTCACATCTTCTAAAAAATGATATCCTTATGTTACCTCCAGGGATTGCTGCATGATCCATGCCATCCACACATTGTGATGCATGCTCATGCCCTGGTTGACTCTGATTTTTGCAACATTAGTAACATTTAATGTTTCACTTAAGCCTAACCTGTCTTAAATCAGCTGTATCCATTCTATTGCTGAAAAGCCTTCTTTGGACCCCAGCAATCACCCTAACAGTAAGCCACTTTCCCAACTGCTCTATCCGGGCAAGCTAAAGGAAGTCATTACTCCCTCCCAGCTGCATTCTTTTATAGATGAATCCTCTATTTTGGTTAATTCATAGACTCCAGTGTCAGTGACTTGTGGTTATTTACGTATTTAAGACCCCTGGCCGATCTTCTCCATTTCCACTGGCTAACCTTCTTCATTTGTGCCAATGATACCTAGGTGGTCTTCTGACTTGGAGGTGACTTTGGGGTGAGCTGGTGTCCATGGATGATATTTTTAAGAAATGCATGGTGGAGACTGGCCAACAATGAAAAGTAGTAGACTAACATGTAATCCCTCAAATACAGATGTTTTGCTTGCACAGCAAAAAGCAAGTCAAATACTTTTGTTGAAAAATGGAACTCAAAGCTTGTCAATTCCCGGCCTTCAACCCTAGGATCCGGCTCTGTCTATGTGACACAGGTACAAAACCTGGGGTATTGGCCTTCACTATCTTTATACTGGCACATTGGCCACGACTTTATAATGTCTTTCACAGAAAATTCAACTTGCCAGTTTCTTTGTTTGTAGCCGTTTAGACAACTGCATTACAATTTACCTAGGACTACTGAGGCTGAAATACTTCAACTGGTTAAAAACTCAACAGCAAGAAAAATGTGGATTAGGGGAAAGCATTTCTCTACTGCTCTTTATACCTTCTATTGGCTTGCTGATTTATTTGTTGCGCACCATAGCCAGCAGCCATCAGGGCGCACAGCAACACAGGACAGAAGGAAGACAGGATGTAGAACAAGATGGATTTAAAGCAAGATGTTAAGTAAAGACCGTGTTTTAAATCCCTTTGCTGTATGCTCCCACCAAGTCATTAAGATCACCATTACTAGGCTTGGAAAATGTCCCTAGTATTAAACACACAAGAAGGGACAGCACGTCTTTCTCTGTCCCAGCGGCTAGAACTCTCTTTCAGTAGATCTTTGAAGATATCATAACATATGACTGAGATTTCATATTAAAACCATCTTTTCCCATGCTCACTATTTGTTATATTGTCATTCTGTTTGGAGATAGCAGGACTAGCGCCAAGATGTCTTTTCTAGGTGCATGCACTTTAGAAAATGTTTTAGCATACCATACCGAGGCATATGATGCCAATACTAGCCTACTAGTGTGACTTTGTTGTCATATAATGAAAAACCTGGCATAAACAGATGCACACAAATCTTGATGTGAGCCCGTAGTTCACACCAATGCATCCTTTAGAGTGCTGGGATTCACACAGTTCTGTCACAGAGGTGGACCCCACAACCGTTACTGCAGTGTTGCTACCACTGTTCAGTTAAAAGTAGTGTGGCCCTTCTGAGAAAATGCACTGTCATAACAGAGGAATAGGCCACTCAATGTCTGGATTACTCACTTTGGTCAAAATAGAAAGCGGCACTCGGCTACTTCATGTGACCAATTTTTCTACATATAATCAACTTGTTACCATCCAGTTGCCAACTTACCTGAAGAAAATAGGTACCAAGTTGTTTGTGGTTAATATCTATGGGCAACATGACGCGATAAGATGAGAAAACCTCATTCTACACATCACAAGCATTTTAAATGACACATATGAGAAAACCACAGACGCGAACATCTTAGTCTGTGGAGATCTTAACATAGACTGTCTCCCCTCAAACAAAGCTCATGATAGCAAACAAAAACGAGCAAGGGACAGCTGTCATGCCGCAAAAGCATGGCTGAACGAAATGAAAGCCTGGAACCTGATAATGCTCAATGGGAACACCAAAGGGGACGTGCCTGCACAAGCAACCTGGCAGAGACAACAAGCTTCGACAATTGATTATATGTTTGCATCAGAAAAAATAACACTACGAGATAAAACATTATGTGTGATAAAGATGACGCAAAGTGACCACAATATGCTCAAGATCGATATAGATACAGATCATCCCGGTACTAGAAGAACCGAGATGAGAGATCAGCTTCTAGTCGAACCAGGATGGAACAGACTGACTAGATGGAGTCAATATAAACACACTGATAAAACTACTAATGAAAAACAGGATGAAGAACGGATGAATTACCCTTCATTAATCGATCTTTTTCGAGAGACTTATGTCAACAAGAACAAACCGGACTTTAAGCGCCTACATGCATGGGATCTCGAAATAGTAACAAAGAAGAAGGAACTAACCAAAGCATTAAGAAAACTCAATAAGACACATCTACCAGAGTGTGCAAGCTTGATCAAACGAGCAAAGCAAGTCTACAAAAACTGGCTAATTAGTCACAAATCCATCACACTACAACATGATGCTGAACTCATGATGAAGCTACTCACAAACAAAAACACAAGTGAATTCTGGAGACTCCTCAACAGAATAACAGCCCCGCAAGGTGCGCTAGTATGTAACATGGCACCTGAGAAAAAATGGATTGATCATTACACTGCAACATTTACAACCCCAGAAGACACCATAAGCAAGCAGACAATTCCAGATTGTGAGTGGACAATCGAGATTGAAAAAGACGACATTGTAAGAAACATCATGAGACTCAAAACCTCTAGAGCCCAGGCCCAGATGGGGTCACGAATTTCATTCTTAAGGAACATCCGGCATATTGGACAGAATTTTGTAGTGTATTGTTTGAAACTATCTTGCAGAACAAGACTATCCAAACATCCTGGAGGAGCGCAATCGTGGTACCAATATTTAAGAAAGGACTATAATCTGAAACTAAGAACTTTCGCTCGATTGCGCTCCTCGATGTGGTAGGTAAAATCTTTGCTACCCAACTACAGGATCACCTATTAAAGTGGATACAAGAATCCTGTAGATATGATGTGCACCAATAAGGGTTCGTAAAAGGAGTTGGTTGTAGTCTAAACTTAACATTCATAAACTTCCTAAAAATGGAAGCGATACGACAGAAGAAAAAAATCTACCTAGCTTTTATTGACCTATCAAACGCTTTTGATAGTGTTAATCGCGAATTACTATGGTCAAAGTTAACCGAATGGAAATGTCCAGAGAAGCTACTCAGTCCAATAAGAGAACTCTATTCTGCAAACGAATCAAGATCAGACTTGACAACCTCAGAACCCTAAGTGCACCAATAAAAACTAATCATGGTTTAAAGCAGGGCTGCGCCTTTGCGGCAACCCTGTTTTGTTTATTTCTGTCAGACATCGGAAATAAGTTAGGTTCTGTGAATTCATATCCCCCAAAAATTAATGGTAAAGAAATAAACTGGTTACTTTACACAAACGACATAGTCCTCTTAGATTTGACCCCCATTGGACTGAAATGAAAACTGTCTGCATTAGAAAGATAAGTTGCCGAGAACAACTTAAAAATGTATCCAGCTAAGTCGGAAGTTCTGATTTTACAAGACTTATCACAAACCAAAAAAACAAAAAAAAACACAGATCCAACTTGGTGGTTAAATAACGAACCACTAACCTGCGTAACAAAAGTCAAGTACCTTGGAATGTGGGTGAATAGCAACCTAAATGGCGCTCCATGATTCGACACTGTGAAACAAAAATGTAAACAACTAGCGTGTCAAGGTGTACTGAACAGGAAATACAGGAAATTTTCCTTAAAACCGGTCATTTCCCACTACACTCAAAAAGTGGTGTCTACGTTAATTTACGGCGCAGAATGTGCATTAGGAGCTCCTTTCTCTTTATGGCCACAGATGGAAAACCTTTATTGGAGACGTATACTAAATCTTCGCAAGGGTCTTCCAGTTACATGTTTGTGATACAAGCTAAGCCTTGTGGTAATTAATGCGTGAATACTTTGGAGCACACTGTCAACCTACAGGAACATCATTGCTGATAAATGAGCACCACAGCTTGACATCCTAGCTGATTTAGATAAAGGGTGTGCCGATTCAATCCGAACAAAATGGATGCGTGCATGTGAGAACCTTCTAAAAGAACTAAACACTTACTGTGAAACCTTAAAAAACAATCCAAAACCGAGTGAAAAAAAAGCTGTGGGATATGGAATGGTGCACAACAGTAGACAGTAGAAACCGATATAAAGTGATGAAAGACTGTGCAATAGAAGGGAAAGGACGAAATAATCTCCCACAATACATGGAAAAATCTTCTAACACAAACCATCAGAAGACAATGTTGAATTTCCTTCTTAATCTGTTTGACACAAAAACAAGCCTAAACCTTATACACAGAAAACAAGGCGTGGATCAAACCTGTCATTTTTGTAATGATCAGCCAGAAACTCTAAATCACATAACTTTGTATTGCCCCGGGCTAAGATCATTGCGAACAATTTATTTTGGAAACATGATAGAGAAAGCACCATCATTATGTGGGGAAGATTGGTGGCTGATGCTTGCAAATCCAACAAACTAAATCGCGAAAGCGTTGATAAAATTTTTGTGTGAGATGAACTCATGCTAACCATCAACAACATGATAACCTGAGATTACGATACCAACTGACTTTGCTCTGGACTTCTTGTAGAAAAGAGAAATGTGGACTGTATTAATTCCAAACATAATCTTGTGAAGCTCTTCTGTATCTTTTAAAAAGTTTGTATAAACTAATAAAAGTAAAAAAAAAGAAAAACAAATACAGGGGAATATTACTATCCAATGGTACACAGTTTATCTCTGAAGGATCAAAGGATGGGCTAGCCCTGTCATGATTCAAACATTTGATTGCAGGTTGCACACCAATGTCTTTGGTGAATACTTACCACACAGATATCGATGAGATTTGCCCACTGTTATGCCAAAGCAGCTCTATTCGGACATATAAAACCCTTACTAATCCCATTCCCCTGAATATGCACAACTCTATCAATACACCTGCACCTCACTCCTGATGTGGAATACCTTATATTATCAAATGCTCGGCTGAAAATATCACCCTGCTGCTGGTCCTTTTTATGCCGCATGCCTCTATTACAGCACTGAAAGCAAGCACAAACACAAATCTACCAATGCACGTCTGCCCTGATTGCGATACATGTTTCTCCTTTCTGATTCCACACAGAAAGAATAGAAAGTAGCTTTGAATTGATTTTTTTGTACACGTTTGTTGAGACACAAACAAGAATGATGAGGAACACTAGTCTTCTCTTTACATGGTGCCTAACTAATAGTTCCCTGCAACTGCAAACTGATGTTTCACTGATAAACAACTTTGCTTTTTATGACTCATGAATTAATGTCAGAAACGTACTGTAAATCAGCAACATGTATTGAAAAAAAATAGTTTTTTGGCTTGAAATATTACGGCCTTATAAACTAACAACCAAGAGTTAACCCCTTCAGAGCGTCTGCTTCCTTTTCAGACACATTCTGATTGCCATGTATACCAGGGAGCAGAGGTGTGAATGGTAGCCGTCAAGGTATACATGACAAAAGCTGTGAGCAGGTAGCTCTGTTTTGGTCTCATTCACCCACCTTCATCTCCTGGGAAACGCAGATCATCCTATATATGAATAAGTGAAAACTCCCTTTACTTGAGAAGTAACATTAAAGATGTATTAAAACAATTGCTATAAATTGCAAATGAATATGCTTAGCGCATTCAACCCTATCAATGAGGAAAAGTACAAATGCTTGCAATGTTAAAAGGCCATGTGGGCATAGGAATGCACTAGCTGTATGAAGTCAGAATCATATTCTTATTTTTGTGGAACCCTTACCAAGATCCATGGTGTAAGTTAGGAGCGAATTCCCGGGAAACTGTTAGGTTAACAGCATAAGAGATTTAAAATGGATAAAACATATGGACCGACCCAAGTTCCTGTGTTAGGCCATATCCATTACATACACTAACATTATATGGACATCTGCATACACCTGGGTTGCAGCATACAGGTGGCCTCAGTCAATGTTTTCACCTTGGGGAGTCTGACCTTTAGAAGGCTGGTGCTAAACCTTTTTGGCTGGGGGCATGTGGTGGGATGATATTTGCTTCATGTCTGAAAGCGATGGCTTATTTTATATTATTATTTTGCATTTAGTAAAATGAAACAGGACTTTTTACAGATTCACAGCAATTTCATTTATAAAAGAGCAAGTACAAAATAGAAGTTAAAAACAACAAAATTAAAACGCAATTAAAAGAAAAAAAAGAAGAGAAAGAAAAAGGAGACAAAATTCTATTTACAATCAATATTAAACATAGATTAAACCTACACATAGAAATTGAAAGTGGCAATTGTATAAATTTCAATTCGTTCAAGAGTTTTGGCAGTGCTATAAATAGTCGAATCTCCTTTCCAGCGGAGAGTCTATGCGAAAAATCGTGTGTAGATTCATGTCACATCATGGACAAAACCAGAGAAATATTTAACCGTGCGGTTTAAAGTAGATGAACATGAAATCAATACATGCCGCATATCTTGTGGGAATCCTTCATTACATAAGGTACATTCGCCAGTAGAGTGCTTCAATTATTGCCAAATGCGATTTGTCTCATCAGTTTTTGTTAAATTTAAATAAAATCTTAATAACCATTACGCCATACATGGTTTGGAAATGTTCATAAACATAGGAACTTGATTTTTCACACAAGCTAATTATTTTTATTTTTTTTATTCATAATCTGCACCCTAGTTTTGATCCAGTCACAGCGATATAGTATTCGTTTTTTATGTATATTTAATATTAAAATGATGTGGGTAATACTGATTCTGAAAGGGAGGTCAGCTTAGACAGACCCCCTTTTAGTTAAAAGTTTCAAACCAAAGGCATAATGTAAAATGTGCCCTGCTGCAAGAGTCTCGTGACAGCTGCAGCTTCTTCTCATCAGTAGCACAGGGCAGGTTCAAGCCAAGATCTCTGGAATGTGAGTGAAGAGTAAGAAGTACTCACCTTGACCTAGAGCCCATGAATTGGCACTTACGCCAAATGCAAAATTAAGGAAGTGCCCCCAAGCTCTCCCTGCTTCCCCGAACCATCTCAATGCTGTTTTGAGAAACTTTCATGTCGTCCAGGATGTTGCGAGGGAACGTCCGGAATCATTCTTGTCCTTGATTCTCAAACCTCTTTCCATCTTCAGGTTTGCTCAATGCTGCTGCTAAAGCTCTGCTGTCTTCTGGTTTGAGACCCGCCAAGTCTTCCATCATACCCAACTCAACAGCGCTGCCTGGTCACCAGCTTTTTTGTGCTTCAGCCACATGCTGCTGCAAGGCCCCAGACACAGTGTTGAGCCAGCAAGCCACTCACTGCCGAAGGCTAGTCTCTGCTGCTCTACACCTGAGGCCACCAAGGCTCACGGTGCTGCCATGAAGCACTATAAATCCCCAACATTGACTGCTGCCCCAGCATCTTCGTCCCTTAAGCCGATGCCACTGCTGTTTAGTGCCACATTATGGGACCTGGCACTGCCAAACTGACAACGCCCGCCTGGTGCCACAAAGCGCACAGACACTGATTCAAAGGTGAGAAGGCTCATTTAATGCTGTTGGACCACCTACACATAGGAATAAGGTACTGTTGAGAGGTCAAGGTCCCGTGGTCCACCTTTTGGGACCATAGTGATTGATAAGCCCAATTTTGAACCTGTTTCTACCAGAAAATATCCTTTTCAAGTGACATTACTGCAATTACTTGATTGTTTACCACTGGAGTGTTTTTCTTCTCCATTGTTTTTAGTTATTTGCATTTCTTGAGTGTTTAGTTAAAGATATATATATATATATATATATATTTATTCAGTGAAAAAACCTTGTTAAGGGGACATTATGGTTAAGTTACGCTACTAAAAACCCATGAAATTCTTTGAAAAAACTTAGTTAAAGGGACGTTATGGTTCCAAGTAAAACCGGAAAAAAACTCACCAGTTATGGTAAGCTAAGCAACCATAACTCACGCCACCACCGTGCACTGCTAAGAATAACACCCATGACATCAAAGATGACATCACAGATATGATTGATGACATCACTGATGCACATTTTTTCCCATAGACTGAATGGGTAAAAAACTTTGCTCACGCCTACAGCCCTTCATACATATATATAGAACCTTGATTGGACATTTTTTATTTTAGAAATCTTTTTGCTGTTGCTTTTTGGGTTTCTACTGTTATCACATTCAAAACGATTCTAACAGTATAGCCTGCCCACTGCCTTTCTTACCAGAAAAGGCAAAGAGGTATAGCTCTTGTCTTTGCCTGTTTCACTTTTATGATTGTGATCACTTCTGGTTTTGTAGTAGTGTGGGGCTGAGTATATTGTTTAGACACTACTCATCCCTGTACTCCTGTGAAGCACTAGTCACAGGGGCCCAGCTTGATGTACGCGAGCCCATGAGAGAAGTTTCACCTGCGCAGAGACAGAGCAGCAATTACAGAGGGTGGACCAGAGCACAGAATATTTTGCTACTGGCAAGTAGTGCCTCAGAGGTAATTATGGGGAGACAGCCTGAGATTGGCCCTGTGGTGGGTGAAAAAGGTGCAGCAAACCCTCAAGACACAGCCTTTGTACCAAGTGACTCTGAACATTTAATGTGTTGTTTTTCACATGTATGTGTTATGTAATTAAACTCAGTACGACTCATGTTCTGTGTGGTGTCTCTTTGTGCATAACACTTGGCTACTTGACAGACATTTATCATCATTACCATCACATAGTATCCATGCCTGGAATAGCAACAAAAAAAGTACTCTTTGAGAAATGAGTGGAGGAAAAAGTAACATCACTATTGTTACCGACAATTTCTGTAGTGCCTTTAACATCATTACCCTAACAAACTATCTATTTTGAAAATTTAACCTGAGGCTCAAAATACATGTCAATATATATAAAAGGATGACTTCAATCAAAGGCATGATGAGCAGAAGATATGGTCTACACACTGCAGGGGATGTGGTCTACTTGCTAATTTGGTGACTATGGATTATTGAAACTTGACTTGCATTACAGATCACCCCTCTGGGACACATAAATCACCATCATCTTTCACAAAATCTCTGTAGGAGATACGGCCCAATAATCACAAACTATCAATGCAGGAAAATCACAATTCAATTTTACCATCTTAAAAAACATACGTTCAATGATTTTTATATTACCATCACACACCATTCATGTAGGGACATCTTCAGCATTATCATTTTGGGGGAACTTCAAAATCACACACCATATTTGATGGGATTCTAACATCAGTATTGTTAGACACCATTTCTCTGGAGGACTTCAACATGACCATTGCCATGCACCATCTCCATGCAGACTTTCACACTATTATCACAAACCATGTATGTGGGACTTCAACATCCTCATTATCACACACTATCTCTGTGGGGACCTTAATATCATAATTACACGCCATGACTGTGGGGACTGTGATAACATTACTATCACATATCATCTTTGTGGGTATTTCAGCATCACTATTAGGACAAAACATTGCTATTGGGACTTTACTATCATCAAGACACAGTGAAGCTCTGAGGGGTCTTTAAAAGAATTATCATCACACATCTCTATGGGGACTTTAACGTCACAAATTTAACATAATGTCTACGAGGGGGATTTCACACAATATCTTTGTTAGCACATTAACATCATTATAATCACACACCATCTCTGTGTGGACCTTGACATATGATCACACAGCCTCTCTGTGAGGACCTGGGCATCAGTATCATCACACAGCATATATGTGAGGACCTGAGCATATCATCACACAGCATCTCTGTGAGGACATGAACATCAGCATCATCACACAGCATCTCAATGAGGTCCTGAGCATCAGAATTATTACACAGCATCTATGTGGGGATCTGAGCATCAGTATCATCACAGAGCATCTCTGTGAGGACCTGAGCATATCATCACACAGCATCTCTATGAGGATTTCAACATCAGTATTATCAGACAGCATCTCTGTGAGGACCTGAGCGTCAGTGAGCATCGGTATCAGACCTGAACATCAGTATAATCAAACAGCATCTCTGTGAGGACCTGAGCATCAGTATCATCACACAGCATCTCTGTGAGGACATGAGCATCAGTATCATCGCACAGCATCTCTGTGAGGACCTGAACATCAGTATCTTCACACAGTGTTACGCTCACCTGGACCCCACAGGGGTGTCGATCGGACTCGGACAGCTGCGGTCTCCGTCAACGTGATGCGTAGTGCAGAGATGACTGTCTGGACTGGCCCGCCTAGTCTTGTCTGCTGGACCCGAAGAATTATTTTCCTGCAAGTGGAGACAGGGATTAACCACCTGTGGGTTTTAGTGATGGCCTCCCAACTGTTCTCGCTCTCCCCCACTAATCACCTCCGATATCCCCTTAGTAACCTCACCTTATGTTCGTAAAAGATGAGCTCTCCATCCTGCGTGTCTTGTAGGGGCACGTAGATACCAGTTACTTCACTGGTTTGAAGGGGTTGGGAGAGTTCCGGTAAGCATTGACTCTGAAGTCCCAGGCGGGATTGGTAAGTATCAAGTTCAAAGAGTTCAATGTGCCCGATGTTCACTCTTGTCCCCTTCCTTCCTTAATTTGCAACTGAGTTTGTGAGAAGAAGGTCTCGTAGCTGCTGCTGGCGTTCAGGTAAGAGTCTGTGTTACCCAACGCTGTCTGGTAACTATTGCATGCGTTAACGTGTTGTTTTTCTCCCTCTTTACAGATGCAGCATATGTAGATATGGAGAATAATACCGCCGGTGATAAATCAGGTAAGTCTATGGTGGTAAGTGGTATTTGTTGAATCCCTTGGCTCACCTTGTTATTCTTGTGCCCCTAGGTTCCGGAGTACGGCGAAGAAATGATGGAGACAGTACCGGATCGAAAGATGCTGTGAGAACTGGTGAGTATGGCGCCGTGCTGGAGCTGGCGAAGCGACGCGTGCAGGACTAATGTACTTTTCAGGTCGGGAGATGAAATGGATCCGGAATCAGGTGAGGAATTTGAAATAAGTTTGTTTTCTAACCTTGTCCTTTTCTTCCTCTTTATTCTAGGAGCTCCGGATTCGAGGCGGGCGTGGAAGAAGACTGGATGCTGGCTGCAGGCGTGGCAGAAGACTGGATGCTGGCTGCAGGCACGGTGAGAGTCACGCTGCTGGATGCAGAATAACACAAAGCATGTGCTGCTGTTCGGGCGTGGTTTAAATAGCCTCCAAAGTAGTCCCAGGAAAGAAGTTCCCCAGGACCACACCCGAGTAAAAAATAGTCCCTGTAGTAAAATAGTCCCATCCAGGCCTCACGTTGGCTTGGATTTATTTGCAGCATGGTCTGCATGAGGTAAGTAATGTCTATGAGCCTGGCGCCTATGGCGCCAGGACTGATTTTTATTATGAGCCTCGTGCCTACGGCGCCAGGACTGAACCCAGACAGCCCCTAGCTGGGGCTGCTGGGGTTTTTGTAAATGCCTGGATGCCTGCTCCCGGGCCTGATGGGCTTGATCCGGATGCCCGGGGGTAGGCATCATGACACACAGCTACTCTGTGGGGACTTGAACAGATCATCACTGTGCATCTCTGTGAGGACCTGAACATCAGTATCAAGACACATAATCTATATTGGAACTTCTACATCAATAATGTCACACATTATGTCCGTTGGAAGATTAACAAAAAAGAAAGTTGCAGTCAATTTGGCAACACTCACCCACTGAGGAGAACAAAACTAAATTAGCCACCCTCGCCAAACAATATAAAAAGGAAATCATAAGTACTAAAAGAAATACCTTCAATGATAGAATATCTAAGGCCAAATCAGACACCAAGGAGCTATTCTCCATTCTCCGAGAAATGGAATCACCCATACCCCCAACTGACAACATTCCTAAAAATAAGCTTTGGTGCACCAATATACAAAATGCCCTAGCGGGTAAAATCAGCCTGCTCCATACTAAAATTGCGAACAAAAAAGTATCCTTGCTCCTGCCAACGGAACCCACACCGCAGCCACAGCTCACTCCCAACCAACCCAACTCCCCTCACCTATTTAGCTTCAGAAAAATATCTATATTGGAGACAGAAAAAACTATACTATCCCTAAAGCCTTCCAACTGCAAAGGAGACAATTGCCTGGCTCAAATTATCAAAGATGCAGCTCGAGACTTAGCCCCCTTTATCTCGAAACTCATCAATGCATCCTTCAATTCCAATCTAGTACCTAATAACCTCAAACAATCCTGGGTGCTTCCCTTGCTAAAAAAACAAACACTGGACCCTGCAATACCAACAAACTACAGACCCATCACCACCGTCCCATTTCTACTTAAAATCATTGACAGAGTAGCATACCTGCAAATTCAGGACTACTTAGAAACTAACAATCTACTAGGCACACGGCAATCTGGCTTCCGTCCCCTTCATGGAACTGAAACAGCCTTGATTGACCTCAAGACCCAAATTGACGAGTTGAAGGACAATGGTAAATCAGCTATGCTGCTCCTCCTTGACTTATCGGCGGCATTCGACTTGGTAGATCACGCAGTCTTATGCAATCACCTAAGTTCTGCCGCTCATTTCTCAAGTGATGCCATAACCTGGGTACAATCCTTCCTGGCAAACCAGTCAATGAGAGTCTTCTCCCCCCTAGCAGCTGCTGATCCCACACAAGTTTCATGCGGTGTTCCTCAAGGATCATGTGTATCTCCGACGATGTATAACATCTTTACTAAGCCCTTGTTTGACAAGCTGGACAGATTGGGTGTCATCTACACTAATTACGCAGATGACACACAGATCCTAATCCCCCTTTCGGGCAACTTCTTGGAAGACACAGCCTTAGTAAATAGGATATATCTCCTCATTCAGGCATGGATGGCATCGCACGGCCTCTGCCTGAATGACGATAAGACTGAATTACTGATCCTCGGCTCAGAGCTGGCCATTAAAATACTTGACCCTAACTATGCCTCATTTAACATTGACAATAACGTCATCAAAGTGATGCCTGCAGTCAAAACCCTCGGGGTTTATCTTGACTCAGCGCTCACCTTCAAGAAACAAACGAACTCACTAGCATCCTCCACTGCATATACTTGCAAATTGATCCGAGCATGTAGACCTTTTCTAACGGAGACTAGTTGCATTACACTAGCTAATGCTCTCATCATATCCAAGCTGGATTACTGCAATGCCCTTTATGCAGGATCTAACAAGTATATCCTTGACAAACTCCAAACTCTCCAAAATAACGCTGTTAGAGTAGCTTTAAAGATTCCTAATAGAGCTCATATCTCCACCTCTAGGAAAAATATCCATTGGCTAAAAATCAAAGACAGGATCGCCCTCAAAACACTTTCCCTCACCTCCAAATGTCTTAATAACTTAGCCCCCCCTTACCTGGCCAACAGTATCCACAAGAGAACCTCAAACCGTCCCACCAGATTGATTAACGCCTTTACCCTAGTGGTGCCTAGATACAAAAAGAGTACAGCTGGCGGCTCTAGCTTACCGGTCATAGCGGCGCAAAGTTGGAATAAACTCCCGCTAGATCTCAGAACGGACCAACCTTACTCCAGTTTCAGGCGAAAAGTCCTCACCTGGATATGTGCCAATGACACTTAGCTTGACCTCCCCTAACGATACTAGATGACTGTAACTAGATGAATGATTTCTGTTCAACCTGACTGAACCGCAGTCTTGCATTTTTCTTGCTTACCTACCTTGTGTTCTAATATGAACTGTATCAACCGTATTTTTTCCTGTACTGCCCTGTACTCTCTGAACTGTAGTCTGCATTTTCTTGTATACCCACCCCCCGCTCTAATGTGAACTGTATCAACTGCATTTCTCCTGTAACTAAGTCCTTAAGCTTACTTGTACTGTTTGCGCCCAGCTACCCTTTCGGGTTTGGTTCTGCGCTATACCAAATAAATAAACAAACAAACAAACAAACAACATCATAATAATTACACACCATCTTTGTGGGGACTTCAACAGTGGTATTACTAGACAGCATCGCTGTGGGGTCTTTACCATCATTATTGTCACACACCATCTCTATCTCTGTGGGGACTTCATCATTTCCATCACAGAACATTTCTATGGGAACCAGAACATCATTATTATCACACACTATCTCTGTGGGGGACGCTAACATCACTGTTATGACACACCATCTCTGTAAGGACTTTAGCATAATATTAATCACACACTAGCTATGTTGGGACTTCAATAACAATATTATAAAACACAATCTTTGTGGGGACATTCCCTTTACCACAATCATGCAGCATAATTATTGGGAAATTTACTTCACAATCATCACATACAGTCCCAACGTATTGAGTGAAATGTGTATCATTATACCAATACTACAGATCATCGGGCAAGATTGTGACTGTGAAACAATGAAACCTGAATTCAAATCACTGAGTAACGCTCACCTGGTATCCACGGGGACGTCACTCAGCCTGTTCTGACCTCTTACGACTTCGAACCCTTCCCTGGAGTCTACTCGACAGGAGATTGGGCCTGAAACACAGGATTGGTAGAGTTTAACTCCCTATTGTCTCTGTGTGCTTGAACCCCTTCTTCCCCGGGGTCCAACCCTTCCCTTTGATCCACAGCTCACCTTGTTTTCTTGGAAAGTGTGCTCTCCATCCTGCTTTCAGCGCAGGGGCGCGTTGATTGATGCAGGCTCGTTGCTGCCTAGTTACTTCACTGGCAAGAGTCCGACAGGTAAGTATAATGAGTCTTTTGAACAGTTCTCTAACTTCGGTCCTTTCCTTCCTTAGATGATGGAGGGCGTCCGGGGATGGCAAAGTGCTGCTGAGATGAGTAGCGCTGAAGGTGAGTGAGAGCGTGATGCGCGATGCGACCCTTTCGTACTTGTGTTAAACTGAGTTCTTTTTCTGTGTCTTTTAGGTGCCGCAACGTTTTCATCGTGGATGCCAGTTATGAAGAAGAAATGCGGTGAGGAAGCGCGGTATGCGGTGCCTCTAGATGTTTTCACGCTAACCTGGAGTGTCTTTTCACTCTTGCAGATGGCTGAGAAGTTCCGGAGACAGAGTTCCCACAGAGCGGCTTGGATTCAGGTAAGCGTTTGAAGCTCGTACAGTCTTTAAAAATAAGCGAAGATTTGCTGAATGCTTACTAATGACTTTTTTCTGTTCTTTTCCCTTTTCCTTAGGAAGCAGCGTGCCAGGATGGGAATGACACCGCCGAAGATGCCCGCAGAACAGAAGGAGCGATGAATAATGGGCAGAAGCACCACAAGGTAAGGCTGTTCCTAACAGTGTTCTTGTTCTTGCAGGAGCTGAGCGCAGAAGAAAGATGCAGGCCTACTGGAGACCGATCCGAACACGGTGAGTGTAATGCTGCAGGTGCAGAAAACACAAAGAATGTTTCTCAGCTTGGGCGTGGCTTAAATAGTCTCTGGGTATCTCAGGTGTCTCTGGGCTGAACGACATCCAAAAGACTAGACTTGCATATGCAGTTCAGGGAAGTGAAATATGTGGGAGCATCCATCTTGTCCCCATCAATGCACTACAAGTCCAATCCCCAATGTTATCCTATGGGAGTGAGTGAGTCTGGTGCCACAAGCACCAAGTCTGACTCCAAGTGGGTCTTTGGAGGGATGGAGAGGCCCTTGAGGGCCATGTAGGTGATCGTGGCCTAGCTCCAGCCTGACATCTTGGAGGGCTGGGGACATGAGGGGCAGGAATCATGACACACTGCTCCCCGCCTTGACGACAGTATGTGATCCTGGGTTATGCATTTTATCCTTCTCTGTGCCATTTCTCTTTTCTGACATTTTTGGACTATTTTATTATTATTATTATTATTTATTAATGTGATACAGTTTTAAACAAATGTAAAAAACTTTACACATAATTTAACATCAAATATCTAAAAATACAAAATACAACACAGTAAGATACAATATGATTCCAAATCTTAATAAAATCCTTAATACAATTTCTGGGAAGTTAATTCATATGGATTCGGATCGAGATCTAAAAGAGATGAGAAAACATCCTATTCTGATTCATACTAAAAATATTTCATACTTGCACAACGAAACAAAATGTCATTTACTTAACGGGGAGAGACCCCCTTAAGTTTAATTTCATGAGAGCAGCTGCCACTCGCCAAACCTGATAGAGTGCTAAATGCAATTTAGGGTTATATGTGTTAACACATTGCTTCCAAAAGTCTGCTTGGCCCATATAGTCTGTATTGTGGACAAAATCGCCCAAATACTTATTGTATTCTATTCTCATCCTGCCACAGCACGTCAACACGTGTTGAGCCGTCTCAGGTTCGGTAGGAAGATCACAGATCCTGCAGTATCTTTCTGCTAGGTTTAGCCCCAGTACAGGGCCCTGAGTAGATAGAATCGGTAAGTAATTAAGGCGCATTAATAAGATAAACCGCCTCAAATGTTCTGATGGGCACTGATTTAAATAAAGTTGCGCCTTTCCATAGGTGTATAGCCTAAATAAAATAAAACTATAGCTTTTCAGGCTATTAAGATGTTTAAAATTGTTCTGCCAATCCCACAGATTAAGGCGATTGCGCATGCTGGTAATCAGGACTTCATTATCCCGGTCCCATTCAGGTGCCCAGCTGATTTCTTCAGTCAGGGATTGAATCTGATTTTCAAATTTGGCCTGTCTACCAGCCGCACAATCTTCCCTGATCGTCAGTAATAGTTTATTTGTAGGTTTATTATTGAGCTTAATATGGAATTCCATCCTCTTTCTTAATACCATGGCTCTAAGGGAGAAGATTCCCATCTCAAGCCTAATAATTGCCATGGGAATACACTGCGGAAGGCCGAGGATTTTCCTCCAAAACTTACCCTCTATCAGTTGTAACCATCCTAAGTTCATATTAAATTTGATACCAGAATTAAGTGCCTTTAAGTGAATATTTTATAAGAAATGCACTACCTCTACCATCTATCTGTTGAGCATCCCTAGGATGCAGGGAGGTACCAATTGTTATTAATAGAATTGTATAATGTGAAAAGAGTATTGTAAAACCTTTAGTCATGTGTATATGTATGTATTTAATTATTTTATTTTTTTATTTGGTTAGTTGCTAAAAACAATTTTTCAAATATTTAACATTATTGTTTTCACATCCAGATAAAATATTACATTTTACATAACATCATTATACAAAAAAAATGTCCAAACTTAAAATACTTTTCTCTTGGCTAGACAGAATTTTACTCTCTTTAACAGTTTTGTCATTTATGTACATGCAAATTCGGGCACAGTTGCCTCCAAAAAGTGTACAATTGCTACCTTTAGAGCCAATCTTGGACTTGTAAAGAGGAATTTCCAAAGTGTGCCCTCATCCAACTCAGAGAACAACATCAGTACATTTTTAAATAGTTTCATACGCATCAACTGTAAACAGGGACATGCAACAACCAAATGTTGAAGAGTTTCTGTTTGTTGTAGATCTAAACAATATCGACAGCAATTCTCATTTGGGGGAATTAGATTTCTCCTCTGTAATACATCGCGGGTATGCCATAAATTAAATCTAACTTTCATGTATTGTCGTCGTATATGAGGTGAAGGGCATTTGTTTAAGTATTCCGCCATAACTTTGTATTTTTTTTAGCCAAAAACTGCAATATCGAAATCTTTATAGGTTTGGCCAGCTATATTTAATTCCAAATAAGAATGATGAAATAAGTCCCCACAAGGATGGTAACACATGTTTAAGTCCCCACAATGATGGTACCGGACACGTGATTAAAAATAGGCATTTTTGCAAATTTAAGGTTGGATCCTATATTATGAATTTTTTCTGAATATATTTCTGCTATTTGCATGTTTTTTAAACATTGGTAAAGGATAGTCCCCACAAGGTAGGTGTCCACATATAGTCCCCACAAGGTAAGTAAAACGCGTGTGTGTATTTCTTTAGCTCCTTACTGCTTTTATTGACATCACATGTTTCCTACATATCTTAACATATCTCGCAAAGCTGAGGTTTGAGATCATCCAAACAATCAGAGGGTGAGTCACAGGGCACCTTTGGGAGTGTTTTGGCTCAATACTTGCGAACAATGATTATGTACTAGTTGAAGAGCCAATAGAAGTAATTACCCTCAAACTCTATCTGGTGAGTGTCCTCATCAGCGAGACATAGATCAAAACTGATATTCTGGTGACATGCTGGTACTCTGGTACTTAAGCAATACGTGTGTGTTTATCACATACTGCAACATCCAACATGTGTCAACATAACCACCATTATTATCATTGTTCATATTGTTTATTTCGTAAATGTAACCATCCAAAAATTACACTTCATCAACAAATCTACACAAATATTGAATACACTGTGGAATATCCATTTCTATATACAAAATATGATTTACCAGTGTAAATAGCATGAAGTTATGGTCCACAGTTCAATATATCTACTACATTTTACCATCATTTAAGTAGCTTTTTGCTAACGTTTCTAAGTCTCTCAGCTATTTCCCTCCATCTTTCAAGCCTTCACTTTTAGAGCTTGGCTAGCAAAATATATAGTTCATGTATAGCAGTTTGCAATGTCATGATTAGTAGGAATTTCTCAGCCTCTCTATATTATCCATAAACACATGGATCTGGAAAAGGAATAATTAATCTCTTCCCGAGTTATGTATGTATGTATGTATTTTTGGATTTATAAAGCCCAATCCATCACCCAAACTTATCTTGGCGCTATCTAGGTAAACGGCATTAGTAATCATTAGAAGGCAGAAATAGATCACAGTAAATTGAATACATTTGTAAGCCGTTTCCAGAAGGTAAACAGCTCCTCCTCGAATTTAATAGCTAGCAGAAGAGAGTTTCAGGATTGTCCTGCAATGTCAGAGAAATAGCAGCCTCCAGTTCTCTATTTTCTAAAGAAAGGTACTCTGATATCCTGTTGAGATATGATCATACTTTTTAATCTTCAGCAGTATGCTTGCTGTGGCGTTCTGTACTCTGTGTAGGCCCTGAGCTAGAGCAACTGGAAGTCCCAATTAAAGCTTTTATTAAAATGGAATTGAGTTGATACAAAGGTGTTGATAGCCATGGCCTTTTGTGGAAATGCCTGGTCTGAAAGAAGACATTGTAGTCTCTGAAAGTGAAAAGAACTGGACTTTGCAACCATACCAACCTGATTCCTTAAATATAGATCAGCGATGAGGGTGACCCCAATGTTTTGACTGACTCTTTAGGTACTGGACAGATACCTAACGAGGTAGGCCATAAGGTAGAATTCAAAGTGTTTGTTGATGAATTAACTGTTAGTACCTCGTTTTTATCGGGATTTATTTTCAAATAGTTTGAATCCATCCAGTTCTTGATAGTGTTTTCTTATACTAGCTGAAATTATCTCTCTATTAGCTGACAGTTTTGAAAAGAAATCTAGGTATCATAGCCATAGTTAAAGAATGAAAAAATAGAGCCATATTATATCAGTGACAAGGTGAATGTGATAACCTCTGTGGTACCCCACATTTCAAAGGTTTTGAATCAGAGCTAAAGGCATGTATCTGTATTTACTGTATACATTTATTTACAACAGATCAAATTAATTTTAGAGCAATGCAGCAAATTCTGATATTGTGCATCTAACATTGCAGACTAATCCAATATTATCAGTGTCCTAGCTCCACCTCCATCCACCCTTATCTCAGCGTATCCAATATTGTTTGCTGACAAGTTCATTGCTATCGGCTTGTCTGAAGCTGAAACTGTGCTGAGTAGAGTATGTCATCATCCTCAAAATATCTGCATTTAGTGCACCACTGTTCATTTAAGTTGCTTAGCTAAATACAACAGCTAAGACAGGGGGTGAAGGCAAGAATTGCATATATTAGCCATGCTCATGGGTCTTGCCACAACTGGTTTCATGCTTAGGGGTTATATACCAGATTCTAGGGAAGTGTTAAATAGCAAGAGAATATTTGTACACATTAACTGTAAGGTCTCGAGCCACCTTAGATGGTAAAGAGTTTGAGGGTGATTGATTGATTTATATTTTATTTCTATCGCGCTCGTACACAAGTGTTTCAGAGCGCGACAAGGCAAGGGAGGGGAACAGGGGAGAATAAAACAGCGATTTTACTAGGCCCAGTGACATTGAGAATGCACAAGTGCATGGGAGAGGGGGTGGGGAAAAGTGCATGGAAGGAGGGAGAAGTGGAAAGTGCGAAGCAGAGGAGAAACAGATAAATAACAATAAATAATAAAGGCAACAAACAGTGGTAATGCAGCCAGCAATTTGCAAGTGCTAGGTTTAAGGCAGAGACAGGGTAGGTCTGATAAGTGCAGGAAGAAAAAGGGGGGGGCTGTATGGGTACAGATACAGACCCCAGTGCAAGGGGTGGCCTGGAGGCAGTGCGGGTGGGTGGCAGGGTGAGCAGGTAGCTGTGCCCGAAGAACAGAAGGTGGCCAGGTGCGCAGTGCCAAGAGAGAAAAGATCAGCAGGGGAGAGGAGAAGCAAAGGCAGAAGAAAAGAGGAAGGTCTTGAATTTCTTCCAGAACTGGAGCTGGTTCTCCTCAAGTTTTAGAGTGGCAGGGAGGCTGTTCCAGAGGGAGGCCCCAGCCGAAGACAGAGATCTACCCCCAGCTTGTTTCTTTGAAAAACGACTGACCCTGAGGGAGTTGGAGGTAGAGGAGCCAGGAGCTTGAGAGGGGTAGCACTGGAAATTTGAGCAGAAAGTGGCAATGCAGTAGGCGAAAGTTGACAGTTATTGGTTGAAAAGGCAGGGCGAGAGGTTAGACCCCTGGGGAACATCACAGGAAGAGAGGAAGATAGATGGCAGGAAGGACCAAGACAGAACCTATGGAGGATAAGGATGAAGGAGTCAAATATCACATCTTACTTCATGTTATATGTAGTTTTCTTATTGATAGGGGCATCTCAGTTGAAAGCATCAATAATTCCAATCTAATCCTATTAATTTTGTCCATGAAAGAAATTCACCAAAACCTGCTTAAAATTCTTAAGCCATAATATTTTGCTACCATGTTCATGGTGCCATAGTTCAGCTGCCAATGCCTTCAAAAAAGTCCCAGCTTCATGTCCCCAAATTGTAAACCACAAATTGATTGCTCTGGCGGGCATACAATCCAATATATAGGGTATGTCTTCTTTATTATTGACCAATAAGTAGGAAACATTTTGACCTATGCCCTAACGCCTCTTAAGGAAGTTATTCTTAATCCTCTCCTGTTGGCAAGATGATTGTATACCCCAGATCTCCCTCTCATAAAGAGACCAAAACGTAGCACTATGTACCTTCAGTGGGACCTGTGAGATAAAGCTAGGGACCCTCTTTTTTGAAAGGGGGCCTGACTCCAGAGGGTTTAAGCAGAATTAACAGAAAACGATGGAGTCAAAGGTGGGAACCTTTTGAGTGCAGTGGGGCTAGTTCAGCATGTGTCAACTAGCTCTTTAAAAGGATCACAGAGAGGTGGGAATGTTTACAAACAAGAACAAAGCATTTTATTTACATTCATAAAACCTTGAAACATTTTGAAAAAAAATATAGGGAAAGAAAGAACATATGCCAGTATTAGGCAAAGAACATATGCATTGCATACAGTCAAAAATAATGATGCATATGGGTGGGTTAGTAAATAGTAGGTGACTGTTATTTCATGTATTTCTAAAAATGTAGCAGTACGCAAACATTGTCGACACACAAGGTTCAGGTGTTTCTGGTTTGGTGAGTGATTTGATAGGAAGAACAAAACATGGGCTGTGAGATATGTCCCTTCTGTTAGTGGCACCAAACTGTCTTCAGGACTATGGAATCTTGGAGAACGATGTTGCTTGGGAGAGTGGCAAACACCTACAAGTAATGAGACAAAGGGTGGGAAGAGGAGTGGTTAAGAAGAGAGAGAGGGGTTGTGATTGAGGGCAATTAGGGCAATGGTAGCCTTTTCTGTTAATTCTGTACCTTCAGTGGGATGTCTGTATTGCTTTAATCAATATTTATTTATTTCCTTTTTTTTATTTATAGCAGCACACAAAAGCAAGAGGCACCTAGGCGCTAGTTACAATGGATGTGGTGTTACAAGATGTTATCAGGTGTTAACAGACATGTACGTTCAATTGTTTTTATTTAGTACAAGTGCATACAAGCATATAGCTTTTTGCACAATTCGACCAAAGCTAAAACCACATTAATCATTCATGTCTAAAATCACCACTTTGCGTTAATTGTATTTAGTACATCACATAAACTCCAACAATTTCTCATTTGAAACATTAATTACATTTAGTACTTCACATAAATGTAGACAATTTCTTATTTAAAACACTATATGAACAAGAGTAGCCTCTCATTTCAGTAAAATCGTATTTAAACATTTTATAACAGCAATATCTAAAGAAGATGGCCCTTGACTTGATACAATTCGAGCCCAGAACTCTTCGGTGTTCAGACATCACTCACTAGCTACAAACCTAGAAAATATCTCCACTCTAATTTCCTGGAGCTTATTGCACTCAATAATTAAGTGAAAAATAGTTTATTTTGCTTGCGCACAATATCTACACACTCTATTACATCTAAGAATCTTAGCTCTTGCTCCCTTAATTTCTCTTGTGGGTAATACATTCATTTCAAACCTTAACCTATTCAATCTGTGAGCTCTTGATGGATGATTCCGTAAAAAAAGAGGGAGGGCATTAAAAGCCCTAATTTCGTATTTGAGGTGCTTAAACAACTGATAGTTCAAGACGAACGTTCGGTTGGCAACCCAATCCATCTCGCAAAGTCTGTTTCTTCACCTTATTAGCTGCCAGATCTTTGTATGTCAAATATGCTCATTTAATATCAAGAGAACATGTTGTTTCCATGATGTTATATCATTAAAATTGCTGTTCAACAGTTATTCATGAAGATAAATAAACAGGCTGTTTTGGGTGGGAATTAAAAGCTTCCTAAATAGTTGTAAAAGCATCCAAATGGCACGAGCCATAAATTACATTAGTCCCAATTCATGCCTAATAATTAGGACCGGGACCACTTGGGGCAATACTAAAGCAAACCAGATTCCACCCTATATAATAGACGTGGAATAACCTTTCGGTGATAGTATTTTAGTAAGGGTATCGCTGAATAGCGACCATCTTTTTTATCAAGGGATCGCAATTCAGAGACGTTCAGCATAAGTTGGTTCCTCAAGCTACCATCTTCAGCTCTTTTAGTCCTTTTAGCACATATTATCATTCCTAAGTATTTTTTGTTAAAACTATTTACAACATCCAAAGTGGTCTGATCTATAAGCCAATTCAATTTCAATTTGACCCGTTTGGTATAGTTTAAAGCTAAGATCTTTGACTTATTTATATTTAGAATTAAATCCAGTTTTTTAAAAATACATGTTTAATGCTGACAGTGCGTTCTGCAAACCAATGGGGGTCAAATCAAAGAGAATGACATCATCCGCATATGCTAAATAGTTTAAAACCACCTTCCCCAGTTTAGGGGGAGTGGTGCTGCACTTGAATAGTGCATCATCCAATCTGAAATATAAATATTAAATAAAAGAGTACTAACACACTGCCTTGATGCAGAACACGATATGTGGGGATACATTTTGTTGTATTACCTAATTGATCCAACCAAATGTATACCCTCATGTCTAAGTGAAGGGCTATAGGGATGCTCAAGATTCCATCAGGACACCCCAATGTATCCCATTGCCCCCACAAAATGCTTCTATTAACACAAAGGCATGTGTGATATCTAAAAAAACGATGTATGTAGTTATTTTCTGTTAACTGATTGAGGCAGCAGTAGATGAATCATCAAGCAGTTTAATGAAGCACCAGTTCTGGGTTTCACCCGGATTGATAAACATCAACCCACCCTACTTTGTCTGCCCAAGTCTGAAGCTCCTTTAAAAGTAAAGAGTCAGAAAGTGTACGTGCAATATCTAGTAAAGCTATAGGGCGGTCATTTTCTAGGACGTTTTCTGTCGCCATGCTTATAAATCATGACAATCACTGCAGCAGGAAGCAGGCGTACGTTGCCCCGCGCAGCATAAAAGTGCACGCAAACAACAAACAAGCTCAGACGCTACGATGAATATACCATTCCTTGCAGCAGTGGTCGTGGGACATTGCAGGAGGAGGAGGATAGCCAGGCCCAGAATTTTTACACCAAGGACCAGCCTTTTTGGGATGCCTGATGACCAGGTGTATGGGAGGTACAGGTTCCCACCACACATAATACTCGACCTGGTGAGTGAGTGGGAGGATGACCTCACATCACCCACCCTGTGCTCCCAAGCACTGAGCCCCTTGGAAAAGGTGCTCAATGTACTGGCCACTGGTTCATTTCAGCGGACAAGTGCCATAGTGGGGGGGTGTCACAGGCCACGCAGTCACGCTGCCCATCATGACCGCGCGCTCTTCAGTCCGCAGGCACATATACATGCCCAGAACACCTGCAGAAAGGCAGGCTGCCGTTCAGGACTTTAACGGGGTGGCACACTTCCCCAAAGTGCTAGGTGCCATTGATTGCACCCATGTGGCTCTACGTCCTCCCAGGGCAACTGAGCACATCTATAGAAACCGCAAGCACTGGCATTCCATCAACGTGCAGGTAGTATGTGATGCCAAGGGAATCATCACCTCAGTATATGCCAACTATCCAGGGTCCACCCATGACAGTTTCATTTTCAGAATATCACCCCTAAACCGGGACCTAGAAGCTGGGCGGCATAGCGATACATGGCTGCTTGGTGAGTATAATTGCCTCTGCACATGCATGCAAGAGTAATGTCACAACCCCACTAATGATACCCATCATCACCTCCCCAGGGGACAGTGTCTACCCTCTGAGCACCCACATGATGACGTCAATTCGGAACCCCACCACACCACCCGAGGTAAGATACAACACAGCCCATATTGCAACCCGGGGCATAGTGGAGCGCACATTCGGAGTGCTCAAGTCACGCTTTCGCTCCCTTGACCGCTCTGGTGGGCAGCTGCTATACGCGCCCCCAGTAGTGTGAAGGATCATAGTTGCAGCATGTGTCCGGCACAACGTTGCAACCCGCCGGGGCCTGCCGGTGGACATGGTGGTGCCCCCACATCCCCAACCACATGCAGGGCCGCTGCGCATGGGAGGGGAAAGGGCACGTGGTGAGGCAGCCCGTACCCAGCTGGTGGCTAATTACTTGACCTAAATTCACACCCCTGTGGAGTGCACACAGCCCTGGCACATACCAGCTGACAATCAATGATGATGACATAAGGGACAGTGAAGTGTCACAACCATACCAGCCTGAGATTGGTCACCTGGAAGTGTTACATTGTGTGCATCCCTACCTACTTAAAGACAACCAATGCTGTGTGAAAAAAGACACACATTTATGCTGCATGAATGACTACCCCCTTGCTAAATACAACATGAAAATAGTGCCATGTCACCCAACCCCTCCCCATCTCAGCCACCCAACACACCATGGCATGTCATGCAATGTGAAAGCAACCAAATGAATGCACAACACATGACACAAGTGTCACAAAGTGCACTGTCCCAAATGTAAACAGGCCACAGACAATATGCTCCCAGTAATCAGTAAGAAACAGCACACATGAACAAATACTTACCAGCAACACAATACAGCAACACAGGATGAAACAGTGGCAAAATATGACAGTACAAAATCAAAGTAGTGCAAGTCTTACAACCTGAATAAGCCAGCACATCGACCCCTTCCAACTGCAGAGTGTTGCTGTCAGGCAAATGTGTCAGTGTACTGCATACAACATGAACTGCATCTGCAAAGGAGACGGCCTTGTGAAGACATGAAGAAGGTACATGTGAATAAGGAGGAGGACATGGATGCCCAAGCACATATCAATACACCATGCAGTCTTCAATCCAACAACAATCCCCACTAGGGATGTCCACACAGTTTTGACTACAGACTGCCCACACAGCTCATGGGAGCCCAATGTCACTGTGTAAGTCACTGTCACTTGGTCACACTCTTTGCAAGCCCATGGAAAGGGGAAGCAGGAGGGGTGTGTGTGTGTGTCAGGAACCCAAGCATCTAACCCAAAGACAGGACAAGCCTGTATGTGCCCAGCTGGAATACACAGTGGATGCCCACGGGAGCCACACAAGGCAACACACTGTAAAAAAAATATAAAAATAAAAAGACAAAAATCAAAAATGGCCATGTGTGGACCAGGGGGGGGGGGCACCCAGGAGGTTCGAGGACAGGGTGCACCCCAACACCCACCTGCGTGGATGTTGCGGAAACAAAAAATACCTCCATGGGCTCATGGCCTGCACGGCTACGCTAATGTGGGAGAACTGCTGTCGCTCTCTTCACCCTCTGCTGCTACATCAGGAGGTGGCTGTGCTATGGGAGGCAGCTCACGCAAAGCCCTGGTATGGTCCTCCATGGCAGCAAGCATGCGGGTGTGGAAGGTCTGGTTCTGGAGGATGATAGTACAGAGATCCCCATGCAGCACCTCACTGGTTGCCTGCATTTCTGCATGCATGGCCTCGCGTGATGCCCAGATCTCCTCACGAGTTGCCTGGAGCTCAGCTAAGCGCGAACGTGTGAGCTGCTCCAGCTGTTATTCTGACCTAAAGTTTCGGGAAGCCTCAAGTTCACCCAGAGTCTCCCTGAGGATTTTTACACCAAGGACCAGCCTTTTTGGGATGCCTGATGACCAGGTGTATGGGAGGTACAGGTTCCCACCACACATAATACTCGACCTGGTGAGTGAGTGGGAGGATGACCTGGTGAGTGAGTGGGAGGATGACCTCACATCACCCACCCTGTGCTCCCAAGCACTGAGCCCCTTGGAAAAGGTGCTCAATGTACTGGCCACTGGTTCATTTCAGCGGACAAGTGCCATAGTGGGGGGGTGTCACAGGCCACGCAGTCACGCTGCCTACACCAGGTGTTGGCCATCATGACTGCACGCTCTTCAGTCCGCAGGCACATATACATGCCCAGAACACCTGCAGAAAGGCAGGCCGCCGTCCAGGACTTTTACGGGGTGGCACACTTCCCCAAAGTGCTAGGTGCCATTGATTGCACCTATGTGGCTCTACGTCCCTGAGGAAATGGAGTTCTAACCTCAGGGCTTCCCTGTGGCCCTGTGACTCTACAGATATGGCTTCGTGCAGAGTCTCCAGTGCCGCCCGTCGGTCCCTGTTGGATGCCAACATGTCTTTCATGTGTGATTGGCAAATGGAGTCTGTTTTGCCTGCTGCTGTTGCTCCATCTGCCTTTCAGGGGGGAGAATGGAAGTGGCCACCCTCTCCATTGCCTGAGCCATCATTTCAACCGATGCTCCCTGTTGTGCTGCAATACTGTACATGGAGTTTTCCAATACAGTATTGCCTGGTGGAGTGCGGCCACCGCATCGGCAGGCACCACACCTGTTTGGGGCAAGGTGATCTGCACCTTGCTGTGCTGGCACTGCCTGAGGCTGCAGGACTGCATTCCCCCTCTGTTCTGCTGGCCCAGGAACAGGATCAGATGTTGTGGAGTGTGACCCTGCATCCTTAACCGCCAAAGGTGGAGTTACCAACACTGACATCCCCATAGAGGGGTCTACCCCCGGTGCAGGTGGGTTGGACGGAACAGCATCCCTGCCAGACACACTCACCTGCGACGGCACATAAGTCCCACTGTCCAATTCAGCACCTGAATCATAGAGGTCTGGGGAGGTGCACCCAGAGACACCCGTGGACAGTATGGTCTGCAGGAGGATAGGGTTTTCACCCACCACCACACCATGTCCTCCACTGGTGCCCGGTCGTGGCTGAGATTCCTCCTGGGTCTGCACCATCTCCACCTCAACAGCATCAAGTGTGTCATCACCTGCAAAAACATGAAAGACAACAAATGGAAACAGGCATGAGCACCATAGCACACACGTAGGCCTGACAAGCCAGAATTCCAGTACATGAATTACACATGTCCCACGTGACTATAACCCTGGCATGCGTGCACTGTCAATGAGTTGGAAGGAGAGGCAAAAAGCAGACACTGAGGACACCAAGATGGAAAAGCAACACATTTGCTGCATGCTGGAGAGCACTAGCATCACAGATTAGCCTGTGAGTGGCATGTCCAATACACATACATGACACATGCCAGCACACAGATGGCATGTAGCATAGCCATGGTACATTTGACAAGTGCAGCCATATGTCAGTGAATGAGTATTGTCACCCATCCATGTGAGATGGACATGATGAGATGAAAAAAGCTAAATAGTGTGACAAAATACGCATGTGCCACACACTGCAACACATCCAGTGTACAATTATACAGTGATGGCAGGCAGATGGATACATCAATGGTTGTCACTTCAACATGACAGGAAACAACTACCATGTTCCACATTCAAACAGGCCCCAAAAATTAATGTGAGCAGGCCCTTACTCAATCAGCGTGAATGGTCAAATCATTCCCATAGCAAGGTAATACATGTGGGCCAATGTGGGGTGTAATCTATGACAGAAGCATGTCACATATGTGGCATTAGGGCAGAAAAATGCTTTGGAAAAATGGGAGGATTGAAACAATCAGGCTGAATGAACACTGAAAATTCAGAACAATGTTGTTACAAGATGACAGTTCAAGGGCAACTGCAGTAATGTGGCGCTAATTGGCCACTGTGGTCAGAAGGGATACTGTCATACCCAAATCCAAGGCTGGTGAATGGTTTGGAGGAAGCACATGGGTGACCCATACCACTCAGGAGTAGACACACTCACCTGGCACTCAATCATTACACATCACCCAAGAAACATACACATGGATTACACACACTTGCATGGGCACTCACCGGACAATGCTTCATAATCTGGTAGGTCTCCCAAGCCTTGGATCTGTTCCTCTGTGATGAAGGTTCCAGCAACAGACTCATGTTCAGTGAGTTGGTCGTCCTCTGGTGGAGACCCACCGCCAGTCACCAGAGTAGAGGCATGATTGGAAGCCAGATTGTTCTTTGCTCTGCCTTTAAGGTCATTCCACTGCTTGTAGCAATCATCAGCTGTGTGCCTCACAAATCCAAGGGCACTAATGTGGTCCGCGATGGTCTGCCAGTGGGCCCTACGTTGAGCAGGCGTAGTCTTATAGCCTGCAGTCACCACCATTTCGCGGCTATGTGCCAACACATAGGCCACAAGTGCATCAAGTTTGGCGTCATTGAAGCTAGGCTTCCTTGACGTGCAAGAGTGTGTAGCCGTGTCTGGGGTCTCAGCCTGTAGTGCAAGAGCACCCTTCTTCTTATTCTTCGAAGGTGGTGCAGATCCTAAATGGCTTACGCTGCTCTGGTCAGTAGGGGCAGAAGCGCAGGTGGACTGGGTACTTGAAGCCTGTAAAGGCACAATGACCAAAGGTCTTGGTGCAGGCATTGGCTGCAGGGTGATGTTGGCAGGGCCAACATCCGTGTGATGGACCTGGACCGACACTGTCCTTGCTGGGAGACTCGGAGCTGGAGTGGATTGAGCTGCAGCTGCCCCTGCAGCCTGCGAACCCTGGCTACTTGGGGCAGCAGATGACATTGCTGCCCCAGATCTACGTGGCCTGGTGACAGCACCTTTCACTGCCACACGTGGCTTAGACTTGTTGACCTGGAAGTCAGCCTGGGAGTCATCCTGTGCCGGTTCAGTTGACAAAATGGGCCGGTCCAACAAGGGCTGAGCTGGGATGGTGTCAGCTACAATTTCCACAACCATTGGGGGGGCATAGGTGGCCCGATTGGTCCTCCACACACTGGGCTCTAGGGGCACCCTGCAAATCCTGTCCACGTCACCTACCACGCCCACCACGCCCACCTCTTTGAGATCGGCCACCTTTGCCTCCCTTACTGCTTGGTCGCCTCCCAACCATGGCACTGATGCTGTTGTGAGTATGGGAGTTGCAGTAAAAAATTGTCCTGGGCAATTGGGGTGAAAGGGGTAGGGTACTAGATGGAATTCGTACCCTAGTGCTCTAGCAAGGCTGTGTGTGACCCCTGGGGGAAGATGACAGGTCACGCAACGCACAGGCACCCCAAAAACAAAAGCACACGTGCAAGCACCCTGGTAGACCATGTGCGTGGAAAAATTAACCCGCACTACGCTGTGGCACCCAGAAACACAAAAATAAGCGTATGTGTGTTACACGCAGCCTACAATGACCTCTGAATGGGGTACCCGACACAAGGGGGCAACCACAGTTGGAAAATACATGCGCGACTCACCGTCTACCTTGAAAAAGAACGTGAAAAATATGCACGTGTGCACGTTGGCAACACCCCTGCCAAAAGGAGAAAAGAATGACGCAGTCTGAGGAAACAGGGAGTACGAACTGGAAACGTTGTGAAGTAATCGCGTGTGAACCGACAAGAAGTACAAGAATGACACGCTCGCTCTCCACAAAAAGCACGTACAAGTAAATAGCGTCATACTCGTACCTTTTAAGCCAGCCCACACGTGCAGCGTCACTTACGCGCTTACGCGCTAAGGCCCTTTCCTCCAATAGCACAGTGACATGCGGTTTCCGCACGTGCTGATTCACTATGCACCCGTGTTGTTGGAAACGCCTGTGCGTGTAACGTCACAGACGTGCTTACGCGCTAAGGGCTTTTCCTCGGATTTCACACTGACGTGCAATTATTTCACGCGCCAAATCACTCCGTATCAAGCTGGCCACACAACAACACACGGAAGACCACGCTCCTGCCCAGAAGGCCGCCCCATTACTGCCCCCCAGAGCCCCGAGCACGCTCCCACCTGCCATCTGCTGCTGCCTGCCTGCCTGCTGCCCACGTGCCCTGCTATTTTCTGCCTGCACGTCAGCCAGGGGTGCAATTGCTGTGACCACCCCTGCTGGAACAGAAGACTCCCGACTGGGATACCATCGCTCCACAGCCCAGCCCCAGGACCCAGTTGCCAACCCACACCTGCCTCTGGGGTTGCCATGTCGGGCACAACACCATCTGGCACCACTGGCAACCCCCAGCCAGAGAGGCAGAGGGCCACCAGCTTCAGTGCCAGGGAAGTTGGTGTCCTGGTGGAGCAAGTCCTGGGGCAGTATGATGCCCTCTTAGGAAGTTTATGCGCCGACAATGAAGGACGGACGAGCATCTGGATGGAGATCGTGACTGCCATCCACGAAGAGTGGGTGGCAGTCCGCGACATCAAACATGTCTGGAAGCGCTGGGAGGACTTCAGGTCCAGTACCCTCGACAAGGCCCGGCGCCTCTTGAAGGCAGCGGATGCCAAGGGGTGCCAGGGCCACCTGTCCGACCAACAAATGAGGGTCCTGGAACGCATACACCCAGCTCTCCACGTCCAGGTCCTTGAGAGGCAGACCCGTCTGGAGTCGAGCGGTAAGTGTACATGCATACTGATTGGACGCTGTGCGTGTTGTGGTGTGCCAGTAGTGTGCAGGTTGCACATGTGTTTTTGTAGGGCCATGTATGGATGTGTATGTACAGGGGCGTGAGGCTACCACATGTGAGTCCTCTCATGTGTGAGACACATCGATGGTATATGTTTTGGTGAACATGCTGGCAAAATGCAGGTGTGGGAGCACACATGTTTGAATTTCTGTGTATGAACGTTGGCATGGTTGTGGTGTCACACATGGATGGTGGTTCCTGCTGCATGTATCTGCACTGTATACATGTGCATGTGTGTGTATTTGACAAGTGTGCAACTGTGATGCAACATGGATGCATGTGACACTGACATGTAGAAGGCTGAATGCCAGATGTGACATGGATGGCGATCTCATCACTGCAACAGTTGGTGGAGATGTACACATGCATGTAAGTCTGGTGGCGTGTGTGCATGTGTTGTGGCCTCCCCGTGTTTCATGTGACGTCAGGCTCACCTTCGGCTGCTCGTGCTGTTGTTTGTGTATGGATGGTGCTGCCTGGTGCAATATTGCTGTTGAATTGCTCATGTGTGTGAGTTGAAATGACATGTGTGTTGGGGAGTGTGATGCCATGTCTGAAGTTTGACACTGCCACTCATGTACAACTGTCATGTGTGTATCAGTCCATTGTACAGTGCCCTGATGCCTGTGTTCTATCTCTCCCTGTCTGCAGCGTCAACTGATGAAGAGGGCAGAGAGGGTGCTGTGGAGCAAAGCGGCAGGTATCGCACCATCAACCGGAGACGCAAGGCCCGGCTCCCCTCCCAGGTTGCCATCTCGTCGGGGAGTGAGGAGTCTGGTGCCATGTCCCAGGCCGCAGCTGCCGAGGGTAGGTCCAAGAGGCGGAGGTCGGAGGTGGACTCCTCGGCAGCAGAAGGGGCAGCTGAGACCCCACAGGGTCCGACGGAGGAAGATGGCACAGAGTCATCCAGGTTGGTGGGGGGTTTGGTGGAGGAGGAGGCCATGGAAGGGATACACACGGGGTCTGGAGGTGGGGATTCCACTGGTGCTAGTGGTGCAGTGGCAGGGACAGGAGGCAGCACAGGCCGCCGCGGAGGTGCCTGTGTGTAACCCTGTCCCCGATCCTGTGACTGCATCATCCTGCACCAGCAGGGATGCCTACGTCCAGACCCGTTTTCAGGGAGGGGATGAGCTCACAACAACTGGCCTTCCTCTCCCTGCGGACGTGGCTATCCGGGACCGGGTTGAGCCTGTCCTGGGTGGGATGGCATTGCGTCAACGGAGCATGCAATCTGACCTGCAGTGTTTTCGTGAAGACACTGCACGTCATCTCGGATGCCTCGTTGACCGCGTTGACCTACTGGGACGGGGGACCAGGACTGGATTCCTCCGTATGCTGGACCTTTTTCCAAACCCCTCCTCACCTGAACCCCCTATGCGCCAGTCATCCTCCATGCCATCTTCCCACCCATGTGTCACCTGGGTACTCTGTGGAGCTGCCTCTGACCCCAGCGGCCAGGCTGGTGGACGACACATCACTGCCACAGTTGGGAGTTGGATGTCCAGTAGGGGTGGCCACCACGACAACTGCACCCCAGCCGGAGGACGACTTGCAGGCAGCAAGAGCCAGGGCACAGGCACAGCCGCAGCAGCAACAAGGTGGGAGTGATGATGGCTCGGGGCCATCAACATCGGAGGGGCAGGCATCGGCCAGAGGGCAGGAGGACCCAGGATTGTAAGTGTCTTCCGTGTGGCAGCGGTTGGGCCAGGCCATAGGTGCGGAGCGGCAGCGGGCGGAGAGGCACGGCTCACAATGGTCAGGGCGGAGAACTCCATGCGGAGGGCACTGAGGCGGGCCGAGTGCCTCAAGGCTATTCGTAGGGATTTGGAGTCCAACATGGCATCGTCCCTGCGAACCCTCAGGGCCATGGAAGAGGACCGCCTCCAGGACATTGAGCGGGAGTTCGATGATGCCCTGGCCCGGGACATCGGAAAGTGAGCCGTCGGACTAGCCCACCGCCATTGTAAATAGTTTTTAGTGTTAGGTTTCATTTTCGTTTTCCTTTGATTTGGGGTGATTGGACTATGCCCCACACATTTGTATATAGTTTTTTTCTTAGGTCGTTTCTTAGGTAGGTTTCATTTCTTTTGTTGGGCTCATGGACCCTTGAACATTGCTTGTACATAGTTGGACATTAGATTTATGTGGACTTTTTATTTGGATTTCACCATGGAGCAATTGATTTTACTTTTTACGTTTCCTTTGGATTTCCTTTGGTGGACAGAGAGTTTGGACAATTGATCATTTGAATTTGTTTGGATTGGTTATACTTTTCATTTTCTTCTCTTTTGGACATGCTTTTCATTTCATGTTTGACATTTTTTTATGCTTCCATTTCATTACATTGATTTTGGTCATAAAACATTTTTATATTTTACTTCCATGTGTGTGATTTGCTCATTGGGTTCATGCATGTCAAAATGTGGGTTTACACTATCAATGGCAACTGGTGTGTGTGTGTGTCGGACATGTGTTGATGTACATAGTTGACTTTTGGTTTGTGTCTTGAGATGGGCAAGTCAGTGTGGGGTGGATTGGGAAGATCATTGCATGTCAAGACTGGGGTGGCGTGCTGTGGTATTTTGGTGGACATGAAGCCCATGATTGTGCATCTTCATGTCATGTTGGGGGGGACATGAGTGGGGGCCTGCTGGCAGGTGCCCCTCACTGCTGGGGGGGTGGGGGTGCTGGGGGACATGAGTGGGGGCCTGCTGGCAGGTGCCCCTCACTGCTGGGTGGTTGGGGGTGCTGGGATACATGAGTGAGGGCCTGCTGGCAGGTGCCCCTCACTGCTGGGGGGGTGGGGGTGCTGGGGGATATGAGTGGGGGCCTGCTGGCAGGTGCCCCTCACTGCTGGGTGGTTGGGGGTGCTGGGGGACATGAGTGGGGGCCTTCTGACAGGTTCCCCTCACTGTTGGGGGGTGGGGGTTCTGGGGGACAAGAGTGGGGGCATGCTGACAGGTTCCCTTCACTGTTGGGGGGTGGGGTGCTGGGGGACAAGAGTGGGGGCATGCTGACAGGTTCCCCTCACTGCTGGGTGGTTGGGGGTGCTGGGGGACATGAGTGGGGGCCTGCTGGCAGGTGCCCCTCACTGCGGGGGGGGTGGGAGTGCTGGGGACGTGAGTCAGTGCTCACTTGTGCGTGGTGACATGTGGGCTGGCTGGGGAGCTTCGCCAGGGTGGATGGGCTGCCTGTGGGGCATGGCCAGGGGTGCAGTGTGTTCCCCTGTGTTGTGGTCTTCCTGTACCCCGCTCGCACAAGGCCATTCGCGTGTGTAAACCTTTCAGCGCACCCCGAAATACACGTACCCCGCTCGCACAGGGCCAATTGCATGTAAAACTTTCCCCGCACCCCCGAAATACACGTACCCTGCTCGCACAGGCCCAATCGCGTGTAAAACTTTCCCGCACCCCCGAAATACACGTACCCCGCTCGCACAGGCCCAATCTCATGTAAAACTTTCCCCGCACCCCCGAAATACATGTAGCCCGCTGGAACAGGGCCAATCGCGTGTGAATCTTTCTCCGCACCCCAGAAAAACACATACCCCGCTCACACAGGGCCAATCGCGTGTGAAACTTTCCCAGCACCGCCGAAATACACGTACCCCGCTCGCACAGGGCCAATCGCGTGTGAAACTTTCCCTGCACCCCCGAAATACACATACCCCGCTCGCACAGGCCCAATCGCGTGTAAAACTTTCCCCACACTGCGGGGTATGTGTATTCGGAGGGGTGAGCGGGGAGTTTTACTGACGTTTTCGTGGTTGGGGGGCTGTATGCTGGTCCACTGGGCTGTGCGCCATATACAGGATTTGTGCGCTGTTCATGGCGCATGGGGAGGGGTTGGGGGCGTAACTGGCACTGCTGCAGGGTCGCTCCGCTACTCTGCGCCACGGCTGGTTGTGGATGTTGAAATCCATGAATACGCTGTGCGTGGAAATTGATTTTGGCTCACGCGGCTGGCGCAGACTGCCGCACGCGCACACTCTGCGCCAGCCGCTTGCGCCACTTGTGCGCTCAATTCTATGAATTACCCCTTAGTGTGTTTGTTAAACATCTCAACTCAGCCTATCATTCTTCTGAGGTCGCCAAATGAGTACCAACACAGGTTGGGTGATATTGTATGTATATTTATTCTATATAACGCGCTTAAGCGTAAGTGCTAAATAATAACATATCATTATCATTTGGCCTTGGACGTCCACTTGCATTCACAGTCATTTGCTAATATGGGCCTATACACACTGATATTAACGATACATATGGTGATCCATTCTTGTATGAAATGTATATCACATTATAGTGATATCGTAAAAATATTTTTCTTAGTGTAATTAGGGACAATGCTATGTGATGCCACTTCCTATTTTGTCAAGGGGTGAAAGGTTGTGTTCCATAGTTTCCCATGATGTCACTTTGAGTGGGGTCAAATGACATCACTTCCTGTGATGTCACCAGAAGTCAAGGGTCATGTGATGTCACTTCCGCAACCCCTGGCATTTGGTGAAATGACGTCCCTGCTCTTATAGCACCGATTGCAGACCACTTTTGCCAGCACACTCACTCCGCGCTCTGCTCAGCAAATGGTGTTTTGTAGGATTTCTCCCGGAGCCAGTAAGTTGTAGGCACACCTTCTCCAATAAAAACAAAGAAAGGCTGTCTCCTAGCTTTTCTCTCCTATAATACCCACTGCAGACCACTTCTGTCACCACTTCCATTTAACAGACAATTACATCTGCAGCACGAGCCTGATAAGTCAATACCCGATAGGTTACAGGCAAGTTATAAGTGCAGCGCAAGGCTGAAAAAGTAATAATCAGGTAGGTTACAGACAGGTTGTATCGGCAGCACAAGGCTGAAAAATCATTGGGCCTCATCACAAGCAGGGTGGAGCAGTAAAAATGTGTTGGCAACGCTATTATGCTCTGAGCTGGGTGTAAATCTGCAGACTTTCCACCCATTTTCAGCATAATTGCCCTGAAAATGCCCCATTGGGTCCAACCCAATATAAATGGGGACTTACCATCCCAACACAACTCAGGTTCCGACACTAACAGCGCCAGACCGAGTTGCGATAACGCTATTTGCATTGGTTGGTATCCCGGCAGATTTACTGTCGGGTTACCACCCACTCGTGATGAGACCCATTGTCAGGTAGGTTACAGGCAAATTATAAGTGCAACACGAGGCCAGAGGGCAGGAGGACCCAGGATTGTAAGTGTCTTCCGTGAGGCAGCGGTTGGGCCAGGCCATAGGTGCGGAGCGGCAGCGGGCGGAGAGGCACGGCTCACAATGGTCAGGGCGGAGAACTCCATGCGGAGGGCACTGAGGCGGGCCGAGTGCCTCAAGGTTATTCGCAGGGAGTTGGAGTCCAACATGGCATCGTCCCTGCGAACCCTCAGGGCCATAGAAGAGGACCGCCTCCAGGACATTGAGCGGGAGTTCGATGATGCCCTGGCCCGGGACATCGGAAAGTGAGCCGTCGGACTAGCCCACCGTCATTGTAAAAAGTTTTTAGTGTTAGGTTTCATTTTCGTTTTCCTTTGATTTGGGGTGATTGGACTATGCCCCACACATTTGTATATAGTTTTTTTCTTAGGTCGTTTCTTAGGTAGGTTTCATTTCTTTTGTTGGACTCATGGACCCTTGAACACTGCTTGTACATAGTTGGACATTAGATTTATGTGGACTTTTTATTTGGATTTCACCATGGAGTAATTGATTTTACTTTTTACGTTTCCTTTGGATTTCCTTTGGTGGACAGAGAGTTTGGACAATTGATCATTTGGATTTGTTTGGATTGGTTATACTTTTCATTTTCTTCTCTTTTGGACATGCTTTTCATTTCATGTTTGACATTTTTTTATGCTTCCATTTCATTACATTGATTTTGGTCATAAAACATTTTTATATTTTACTTCCATGTGTGTGATTTGCTCATTGGGTTTATGCATGTCAAAATGTGGGTTTACACTATCAATGGCAACTGGTGTGTGTGTGTGTTGGACATGTGTTGATGTACATAGTTGACTTTTGGTTTGTGTCTTGAGATGGGCAAGTCAGTGTGGGGTGGATTGGGAAGATCATTGCGTGTCAAGACTGGGGTGGCGTGCTGTGGTATTTTGGTGGACATGAAGCCCATGATTGTGCATCTTCATGTCATGTTGGGGGGACATGAGTGGGGGCCTGCTGGCAGGTGCCCCTCACTGCTGGGGGGGTGGGGGTGCTGGGGGACATGAGTGGGGGCCTGCTGGCAGGTGCCCCTCACTGCTGGGTGGCTAGGGGTGCTGGGGGACATGAGTGAGGGCCTGCTGGCAGGTGCCCCTCAATGCTGGGGGGTGGGGGTGCTGGGAGATATGAGTGGGGGCCTGCTGGCAGGTGCCCCTCACTGCTAGGTGGTTGGGGGTGCTGGGGGACATGAGTGGGGGCCTGCTGACAGGTTCTCCTCACTGTTGGGGGGGTGGGGATGCTGGGGGACAAGAGTGGGGGCATGCTGACAGGTTCCCCTCACTGTTGGGGGGGGGTGGGGGTGCTGGGGGACAAGAGTGGGGGCATGCTGACAGGTTCCCCTCTCTGCTGGGTGGTTGGGGGTGCTGGGGGACATGAGTGGGGGCCTGCTGGCAGGTGCCCCTCACTGCGGGGGGGTGGGAGTGCTGAGGACGTGAGTCAGTGCTCACTTGTGCGTGGTGACATGTGGGCTGGCTGGGGAGCTTTGCCAGGGTGGATGGGCTGCCTGTGGGGCATGGCCAGGGGTGCAGTGTGTTCCCCTGTGTTGTGGTCTGCCTGCAGGCCCTTTGGAGGGGTGAGAGGGCACACCTGGGAGGACACACACTGCCAATTTGTTGGGGCACACCCGAAATACACGTACCCCGCTCGCACAAGGCCATTCGTGTGTGTAAACCTTTCAGCGCACCCCGAAATACACGTACCCCGCTCACACAGGGCCAATCACATGTAAAACTTTGCCCGCACCCCCGAAATACACGTACCCCGCTCGCACAGGCCCAATCGCATGTAAAACTTTCCCCGCACCCCCGAAATACACGTAGCCCGCTGGAACAGGGCCAATCGCGTGTGAATCTTTCCCCGCGCCCCTGAAATACACGTACCCCGCTCACACAGGGCCAATCGCTTGTGAAACTTTCCCAGCACAGCCGAAATACACGTACCCTGCTCTCACAGGGCCAACCGCGTGTGAAACTTTCCCTGCACCCCCGAAATACACATACCCCGCTTGCACAGGCCCAATCGCGTGTAAAACTTTCCCCACACTGCGGGGTATGTGTATTCGGAGGGGTGAGCGGGGAGTTTTACTGACGTTTTCGTGGTTGGGGGGCTGTATGCTGGTCCACTGGGCTGTGCGCCATATACAGGATTTGTGCGCTGTTCATGGCGCATGGGGAGGGGTTGGGGGCGTAACTGGCACTGCTGCAGGGTCGCTCCGCTACTCTGCGCCACGGCTGGTTGTGGATGTTGAAATCCATGAATACGCTGTGCGTGGAAATTGATTTTGGCTCACGCGGCTGGCGCAGACTGCCGCACGCGCACACTCTGCGCCAGCTGCATGCGCCACTTGTGCGCTCAGTTCTATGAATTACCCCTTAGTGTGTTTGTTAAACATCTCAACTCAGCCTATCATTCTTCTGAGGTCGCCAAATGAGTACCAACACAGGTTGGGTGATATTGTATGTATATTTATTGTATATAACGCGCTTAAGCGTAAGTGCTAAATAATAACATATCATTATCATTTGGCCTTGGACGTCCGCTTGCATTCACAGTCATTTGCTAATATGGGCCTATACACACTGATATTAACGATACATATGGTGATCCATTCTTGTATGAAATGTATATCACATTATAGTGATATCGTAAAAATATTTTTCTTAGTGTAATTAGGGACAATGCTATGTGATGCCACTTCCTATTTTGTCAAGGGGTGAAAGGTTGTGTTCCATAGTTTCCCATGATGTCACTTTGAGTTGGGTCAAATGACATCACTTCCTGTGATGTCACCAGAAGTCAAGGGTCATGTGATGTCACTTCCGCAACCCCTGGCATTTGGTGAAATGACGTCCCTGCTCTTATAGCACCGATTGCAGACCACTTTTGCCAGCACACTCACTCCGCGCTCTGCTCAGCAAATGGTGTTTTGTAGGATTTCTCCCGGAGCCAGTAAGTTGTAGGCACACCTTCTCCAATAAAAACAAAGAAAGGCTGTCTCCTAGCTTTTCTCTCCTATAATACCCACTGCAGACCACTTCTGTCACCACTTCCATTTAACAGACAATTACATCTGCAGCACGAGCCTGATAAGTCAATACCCGATAGGTTACAGGCAAGTTATAAGTGCAGCGCAAGGCTGAAAAAGTAATAATCAGGTAGGTTACAGACAGGTTGTATCGGCAGCACAAGGCTGAAAAATCATTGGGCCTCATCACAAGCAGGGTGGAGCAGTAAAAATGTGTTGGCAACGCTATTATGCTCTGAGCTGGGTGTAAATCTGCAGACTTTCCACCCATTTTCAGCATAATTGCCCTGAAAATGCCCCATTGGGTCCAACCCAATATAAATGGGGACTTACCATCCCAACACAACTCAGGTTCCGACACTAACAGCGCCAGACCGAGTTGCGATAACGCTATTTGCATTGGTCGGTATCCCGGCAGATTTACTGTCGGGTTACCACCCACTCGTGATGAGACCCATTGTCAGGTAGGTTACAGGCAAATTATAAGTGCAACACGAGGCCAGAGGGCAGGAGGACCCAGGATTGTAAGTGTCTTCCGTGAGGCAGCGGTTGGGCCAGGCCATAGGTGCGGAGCGGCAGCGGGCGGAGAGGCACGGCTCACAATGGTCAGTGCGGAGAACTCCATGCGGAGGGCACTGAGGCGGGCCGAGTGCCTCAAGGTTATTCGCAGGGAGTTGGAGTCCAACATGGCATCGTCCCTGCGAACCCTCAGGGCCATAGAAGAGGACCACCTCCAGGACATTGAGCGGGAGTTCGATGATGCCCTGGCCCGGGACATCGGAAAGTGAGCCGTCGGACTAGCCCACCGTCATTGTAAAAAGTTTTTAGTGTTAGGTTTCATTTTCGTTTTCCTTTGATTTGGGGTGATTGGACTATGCCCCACACATTTGTATATAGTTTTTTTCTTAGGTCGTTTCTTAGGTAGGTTTCATTTCTTTTGTTGGGCTCATGGACCCTTGAACATTGCTTGTACATAGTTGGACATTAGATTTATGTGGACTTTTTATTTGGATTTCACCATGGAGTAATTGATTTTACTTTTTACGTTTCCTTTGGATTTCCTTTGGTGGACAGAGAGTTTGGACAATTGATCATTTGGATTTGTTTGGATTGGTTATACTTTTCATTTTCTTCTCTTTTGGACATGCTTTTCATTTCATGTTTGACATTTTTTTATGCTTCCATTTCATTACATTGATTTTGGTCATAAAACATTTTTATATTTTACTTCCATGTGTGTGATTTGCTCATTGGGTTTATGCATGTCAAAATGTGGGTTTACACTATCAATGGCAACTGGTGTGTGTGTGTGTTGGACATGTGTTGATGTACATAGTTGACTTTTGGTTTGTGTCTTGAGATGGGCAAGTCAGTGTGGGGTGGATTGGGAAGATCATTGCGTGTCAAGACTGGGGTGGCGTGCTGTGGTATTTTGGTGGACATGAAGCCCATGATTGTGCATCTTCATGTCATGTTGGGGGGACATGAGTGGGGGCCTGCTGGCAGGTGCCCCTCACTGCTGGGGGGGTGGGGGTGCTGGGGGACATGAGTGGGGGCCTGCTGGCAGGTGCCCCTCACTGCTGGGTGGTTAGGGGTGCTGGGGGACATGAGTGAGGGCCTGCTGGCAGGTGCCCCTCAATGCTGGGGGGTGGGGGTGCTGGGAGATATGAGTGGGGGCCTGCTGGCAGGTGCCCCTCACTGCTAGGTGGTTGGGGGTGCTGGGGGACATGAGTGGGGGCCTGCTGACAGGTTCTCCTCACTGTTGGGGGGGTGGGGATGCTGGGGGACAAGAGTGGGGGCATGCTGACAGGTTCCCCTCACTGTTGGGGGGGGTGGGGGTGCTGGGGGACAAGAGTGGGGGCATGCTGACAGGTTCCCCTCTCTGCTGGGTGGTTGGGGGTGCTGGGGGACATGAGTGGGGGCCTGCTGGCAGGTGCCCCTCACTGCGGGGGGGGTGGGAGTGCTGAGGACGTGAGTCAGTGCTCACTTGTGCGTGGTGACATGTGGGCTGGCTGGGGAGCTTCGCCAGGGTGGATGGGCTGCCTGTGGGGCATGGCCAGGGGTGCAGTGTGTTCCCCTGTGTTGTGGTCTGCCTGCAGGCCCTTTGGAGGGGTGAGAGGGCACACCTGGGAGGACACACACTGCCAATTCGTTGGGGCACACCCGAAATACACGTACCCCGCTCGCACAAGGCCATTCGTGTGTGTAAACCTTTCAGCGCATCCCGAAATACACGTACCCCGCTCACACAGGGCCAATCACATGTAAAACTTTGCCCGCACCCCCGAAATACACGTACCCCGCTCGCACAGGCCCAATCGCATGTAAAACTTTCCCCACACCCCCGAAATACACGTAGCCCGCTGGAACAGGGCCAATCGCGTGTGAATCTTTCCCCGCGCCCCTGAAATACACGTACCCCGCTCACACAGGGCCAATCGCTTGTGAAACTTTCCCAGCACAGCCGAAATACACGTACCCTGCTCGCACAGGGCCAACCGCGTGTGAAACTTTCCCTGCACCCCCGAAATACACATACCCCGCTTGCACAGGCCCAATCGCGTGTAAAACTTTCCCCACACTGCGGGGTATGTGTATTCGGAGGGGTGAGCGGGGAGTTTTACTGACGTTTTCGTGGTTGGGGGGCTTTATGCTGGTCCACTGGGCTGTGCGCCATATACAGGATTTGTGCGCTGTTCATGGCGCATGTGGAGGGGTTGGGGGCGTAACTGGCACTGCTGCAGGGTCGCTCCGCTACTCTTCGCCACGGCTGGTTGTGGATGTTGAAATCCATGAATACGCTGTGCGTGGAAATTGATTTTGGCTCACGCGGCTGGCGCAGACTGCCGCACGCGCACTCTGCGCCAGCCGCATGCGCCACTTGTGCGCTCAGTTCTATGAATTACCCCTTAGTGTGTTTGTTAAACATCTCAACTCAGCCTATCATTCTTCTGAGGTCGCCAAATGAGTACCAACACAGGTTGGGTGATATTGTATGTATATTTATTCTATATAACGCGCTTAAGCGTAAGTGCTAAATAATAACATATCATTATCATTTGGCCTTGGACGTCCGCTTGCATTCACAGGGCCTCATTACGACCCTGGCGGTAAGGGGTTTGCGCCAGCGTTAGCTGCGCCGACCCCTTACCGCCAACTACGAGTTCCCATTGCGCCATGGTCATTTTTCCGCCCGCTTTTTGCGGGCGTAAAAATCCATGGCGCTATGGGACCTTGGTGTTAATTACGCCACCGTAATTTACGGTGGCGTAATTAACTCCTTCCCCACTCCCAGTATACCCTATGGGGCCGAAATGGGAATGGGGAAGGGTAAATGGGTCAATGGGGACTTACCGCCCCGCCGACCTCGGAATGGGGTGGTAAGTCCACCATCCGCCATGGCGTAAACGGACTTTACGCCATGGCCGGAAAGTCCGTCGATGGCGGAAAAAATCCGCCAGGGTCGTAATGAGGGCCACAGTCATTTGCTAATATGGGCCTATACACACTGATATTAACGATACATATGGTGATCCATTCTTGTATGAAATGTATATCACATTATAGTGATATCGTAAAAATATTTTTCTTAGTGTAATTAGGGACAATGCTATGTGATGCCACTTCCTATTTTGTCAAGGGGTGAAAGGTTGTGTTCCATAGTTTCCCATGATGTCACTTTGAGTTGGGTCAAATGACATCACTTCCTGTGATGTCACCAGAAGTCAAGGGTCATGTGATGTCACTTCCGCAACCCCTGGCATTTGGTGAAATGACGTCCCTGCTCTTATAGCACCGATTGCAGACCACTTTTGCCAGCACACTCACTCCGCGCTCTGCTCAGCAAATGGTGTTTTGTAGGACCTCTCCCAGAGCCAGTAAGTTGTAGGCACACCTTCTCCAATAAAAACAAAGAAAGGCTGTCTCCTAGCTTTTCTCTCCTATAATACCCACTGCAGACCACTTCTGTCACCACTTCCATTTAACAGACAATTACATCTGCAGCACGAGCCTGATAAGTCAATACCCGATAGGTTACAGGCAAGTTATAAGTGCAGCGCAAGGCTGAAAAAGTAATAATCAGGTAGGTTACAGACAGGTTGTATCGGCAGCACAAAGCTGAAAAATCATTGGGCATCATCACAAGCAGGGTGGAGCAGTAAAAATGTGTTGGCAACGCTATTATGCTCTGAGCTGGGTGTAAATCTGCAGACTTTCCACCCATTTTCAGCATAATTGCCCTGAAAATGCCCCATTGGGTCCAACCCAATATAAATGGGGACTTACCATCCCAACACAACTCAGGTTCCGACACTAACAGCGCCAGACCGAGTTGCGATAACGCTATTTGCATTGGTCGGTATCCCGGCAGATTTACTGTCGGGTTACCACCCACTCGTGATGAGACCCATTGTCAGGTAGGTTACAGGCAAATTATAAGTGCAACACGAGGCCAGAGGGCAGGAGGACCCAGGATTGTAAGTGTCTTCCGTGAGGCAGCGGTTGGGCCAGGCCATAGGTGCGGAGCGGCAGCGGGCGGAGAGGCACGGCTCACAATGGTCAGGGCGGAGAACTCCATGCGGAGGGCACTGAGGCGGGCCGAGTGCCTCAAGGCTATTCGCAGGGAGTTGGAGTCCAACATGGCATCGTCCCTGCGAACCCTCAGGGCCTTGGAAGAGGACCGCCTCCAGGACAGTGAGCGGGAGTTCGATGATGCCCTGGCCCGGGACATCGGAAAGTGAGCCGTCGGACTAGCCCACCGTCATTGTAAAAAGTTTTTAGTGTTAGGTTTCATTTTCGTTTTCCTTTGATTTGGGGTGATTGGACTATGCCCCACACATTTGTATATAGTTTTTTTCTTAGGTCGTTTCTTAGGTAGGTTTCATTTCTTTTGTTGGGCTCATGGACCCTTGAACATTGCTTGTACATAGTTGGACATTAGATTTATGTGGACTTTTTATTTGGATTTCACCATGGAGTAATTGATTATACTTTTTACGTTTCCTTTGGATTTCCTTTGGTGGACAGAGAGTTTGGACAATTGATCATTTGGATTTGTTTGGATTGGTTATACTTTCATTTTCTTCTCTTTTGGACATGCTTTTCATTTCATGTTTGACATTTTTTTATGCTTCCATTTCATTACATTGATTTTGGTCATAAAACATTTTTATATTTTACTTCCATGTGTGTGATTTGCTAATTGGGTTTATGCATGTCAAAATGTGGGTTTACACTATCAATGGCAACTGGTGTGTGTGTGTGTTGGACATGTGTTGATGTACATAGTTGACTTTTGGTTTGTGTCTTGAGATGGGCAAGTCAGTGTGGGGTGGATTGGGAAGATCATTGCGTGTCAAGACTGGGGTGGCGTGCTGTGGTATTTTGGTGGACATGAAGCCCATGATTGTGCATCTTCATGTCATGTTGGGGGGACATGAGTGGGGGCCTGCTGGCAGGTGCCCCTCAATGCTGGGGGGTGGGGGTGCTGGGAGATATGAGTGGGGGCCTGCTGGCAGGTGCCCCTCACTGCTAGGTGGTTGGGGGTGCTGGGGGACATGAGTGGGGGCCTGCTGACAGGTTCCCCTCACTGTTGGGGGGGTGGGGATGCGGGGGGACAAGAGTGGGGGCATGCTGACAGGTTCCCCTCACTGTTGGGGGGTGGGGGTGCTGGGGGACAAGAGTGGGGGCATGCTGACAGGTTCCCCTCACTGCTGGGTGGTTGGGGGTGCTGGGGGACATGAGTGGGGGCCTGCTGGCAGGTGCCCCTCACTACGGGGGGGGTGGGAGTGCTGAGGATGTGAGTCAGTGCTCACTTGTGCGTGGTGACATGTGGGCTGGCTGGGGAGCTTCGCCAGGGTGGATGGGCTGCCTGTGGGGCATGGCCAGGGGTGCAGTGTGTTCCCCTGTGTTGTGGTCTGCCTGCAGGCCCTTTGGAGGGGTGAGAGGGCACACCTGGGAGGACACACACTGCCAATTCGTTGGGGCACACCCGAAATACACGTACCCCGCTCGCACAAGGCCATTCGTGTGTGTAAACCTTTCAGCGCACCCCGAAATACACGTACCCCGCTCACACAGGGCCAATCGCATGTAAAACTTTCCCCGCACCCCCGAAATACACGTACCCCGCTCGCACAGGCCCAATCGCATGTAAAACTTTCCCCCCACCCCCGAAATACATGTAGCCCGCTGGAACAGGGCCAATCGCGTGTGAATCTTTCCCCGCGCCCCCGAAATACACGTACCCCGCTCACACAGGGCCAATCGCTTGTGAAACTTTCCCAGCACAGCCAAAATACACGTACCCTACTCGCACAGGGCCAACCGCGTGTGAAACTTTCCCTGCACCCCCGAAATACACATACCCCGCTTGCACAGGCCCAATCGCGTGTAAAACTTTCCCCACACTGCGGGGTATGTGTATTCGGAGGGGTGAGCGGGGAGTTTTACTGACGTTTTCGTGGTTGGGGGCTGTATGCTGGTCCACTGGCCTGTGCACCATGTACAGGATTTGTGCACTGTTCATGGCGCATGGGGAGGGGTTGGGGGCGTAACTGGCACTGCTGCAGGGTCGCTGCGCTACTCTGCGCCATGGCTGGTTGTGGATGTTGAAATCCATGAATACGCTGTGCTTGGAAATTGATTTTGGCTCACGCGGCTGGCGCAGACTGCCCCACGCGCACACTGTGCGCCAGCTGCATGCGCCACTTGTGCGCTGAATTCTATGAATTACCCCTTCGTGTGTTTGTTAAACATCTCAACTCAGCCTATCATTCTTCTGAGGTCGCCAAATGAGTACCAACACAGGTTGGGTGATATTGTATGTATATTTATTCTATATAACGCGCTTAAGCGTAAGTGCTAAATAATAACATATCATTATCATTTGGCCTTGGACGTCCGCTTGCATTCACAGTCATTTGCTAATATGGGCCTATACACACTGATATTAACGATACATATGGTGATCCATTCTTGTATGAAATGTATATCACATTATAGTGATATCGTAAAAATATTTTTCTTAGTGTAATTAGGGACAATTCTATGTGATGCCACTTCCTATTTTGTCAAGGGGTGAAAGGTTGTGTTCCATAGTTTCCCATGATGTCACTTTGAGTGGGGTCAAATGACATCACTTCCTGTGATGTCACCAGAAGTCAAGGGTCATGTGATGTCACTTCCGCAACCCCTGGCATTTGGTGAAATGACGTCCCTGCTCTTATAGCACCGATTGCAGACCACTTTTGCCAGCACACTCACTCCGCACTCTGCTCAGCAAATGGTGTTTTGTAGGATTTCTCCCGGAGCCAGTAAGTTGTAGGCACACCTTCTCCAATAAAAACAAAGAAAGGCTGTCTCCTAGCTTTTCTCTCCTATAATACCCACTGCAGACCACTTCTGTCACCACTTCCATTTAACAGACAATTAGATCTGCAGCACGAGCCTGATAAGTCAATACCCGATAGGTTACAGGCAAGTTATAAGTGCAGCGCAAGGCTGAAAAAGTAATAATCAGGTAGGTTACAGACAGGTTGTATCGGCAGCACAAGGCTGAAGCAACGCTATTATGCTCTGAGCGGGGGGTAAATCTGCAGACTTTCCACCCATTTTCAGCATAATTGCCCTGAAAATGCCCCATTGGGTCCAACCCAATATAAATGGGGACTTACCATCCCAACACAACTCAGGTTCCGACACTAACAGCGCCAGACCGAGTTGCGATAACGCTATTTGCATTGGTCGGTATCCCGGCAGATTTACTGTCGGGTTACCACCCACTCGTGATGAGACCCATTGTCAGGTAGGTTACAGGCAAATTATAAGTGCAACACGAGGCCAGAGGGCAGGATTGTAAGTGTCTTCCGTGAGGCAGCGATTGGGCCAGGCCATAGGTGCGGAGCGGCAGCGGGCGGAGAGGCACGGCTCACAATGATCAGGGCGGAGAACTCCATGCGGAGGGCACTGAGGCGGGCCGAGTGCCTCAAGGCTATTCGCAGGGAGTTGGAGTCCAACATGGCATCGTCCCTGCGAACCCTCAGGGTCATGGAAGAGGACCGCCTCCAGGACATTGAGCGGGAGTTCGATGATGCCCTGGCCCGGGACATCGGAAAGTGAGCCGTCGGACTAGCCCACCGCCATTGTAAAAAGTTTTTAGTGTTAGGTTTCATTTTCGTTTTCCTTTGATTTGGGGTGATTGGACTATGCCCCACACATTTGTATATAGTTTTTTTCTTAGGTCGTTTCTTAGGTAGGTTTCATTTCTTTTGTTGGGCTCATGGACCCTTGAACATTGCTTGTACATAGTTGGACATTAGATTTATGTGGACTTTTTATTTGGATTTCACCATGGAGTAATTGATTTTACTTTTTACGTTTCCTTTGGATTTCCTTTGGTGGACAGAGAGTTTGGACAATTGATCATTTGGATTTGTTTGGATTGGTTATACTTTTCATTTTCTTCTCTTTTGGACATGCTTTTCATTTCATGTTTGACATTTTTTTATGCTTCCATTTCATTACATTGATTTTGGTCATAAAACATTTTTATATTTTACTTCCATGTGTGTGATTTGCTCATTGGGTTCATGCATGTCAAAATGTGGGTTTACACTATCAATGGCAACTGGTGTGTGTGTGTGTTGGACATGTGTTGATGTACATAGTTGACTTTTGGTTTGTGTCTTGAGATGGGCAAGTCAGTGTGGGGTGGATTGGGAAGATCATTGCGTGTCAAGACTGGGGTGGCGTGCTGTGGTATTTTGGTGGACATGAAGCCCATTATTGTGCATCTTCATGTCATGTTGGGGGGGACATGAGTGGGGGCCTGCTGGCAGGTGCCCCTCACTGCTGGTGGGGTGGGGGTGCTAGGGGACATGAGTGGGGTCCTGCTGGCAGGTGCCCCTCACTGCTGGGTGGTTAGGGGTGCTAGGGGACATGAGTGGGGGCCTGCTGGCAGGTGCCCCTCAATGCTGGGTGGTTAGGGGTGCTGGGAGATATGAGTGGGGGCCTGCTGGCAGGTGCCACTTACTGCTAGGTGGTTGGGGGTGCTGGGGGACATAAGTGGGGGCCTGCTGACAGGTTCCCCTCACTGTTGGGGGGGTGGGGGTGCTGGGGGACAAGAGTGGGGCATGCTGACAGGTTCCCCTCACTGTTGGGGGGGTGGGGGTGCTGGGGGACAAGAGTGGGGGCATGCTGACAGGTTCCCCTCACTGCTGGGTGGTTGGGGGTGCTGGGGGACATGAGTGGGGGCCTGCTGGCAGGTGCCCCTCACTGCGGGGGGGGGGGGTGGGAGTGCTGAGGACGTGAGTCAGTGCTCACTTGTGCGTGGTGACATGTGGGCTGGCTGGGGAGCTTCGCCAGGGTGGATGGGCTGCCTGTGGGGCATGGCCAGGGGTGCAGTGTGTTCCCCTGTGTTGTGGTCTGCCTGCAGGCCCTTTGGAGGGGTGAGAGGGCACACCTGGGAGGACACACACTGCCAATTCGATGGGGCACACCCGAAATACACGTACCCCGCTCGCACAAGGCCATTCGCGTGTGTAAACCTTTCAGCGCACCCCGAAATACACGTACCCCGCTCGCACAGGGCCAATCGCATGTAAAACTTTTCCCGCACCCCCGAAATACACGTACCCCGCTCGCACAGGCCCAATCGCAAGTAAAACTTTCCCCGCGCCCCCGAAATACATGTAGCCCGCTGGAACAGGGCCAATCGCGTGTGAATCTTTCCCCGCACCCCCGAAATACACGTACCCCGCTCACACAGGACCAATCGCTTGTGAAACTTTCCCAGCACAGCCGAAATACACGTACCCTGCTCTCACAGGGCCAACCGCGTGTGAAACTTTCCCTGCACCCCCGAAATACACATACCCCGCTTGCACAGGCCCAATCGCGTGTAAAACTTTCCCCACATTGCGGGGTATGTGTATTCGGAGGGGTGAGCGGGGAGTTTTACTGACGTTTTCGTGGTTGGGGGCTGTATGCTGGTCCACTGGCCTGTGCGCCATGTACAGGATTTGTGCACTGTTCATGGCGCATGGGGAGGGGTTGGGGGCGTAACTGGCACTGCTGCAGGGTCGCTGCGCTACTCTGCGCCACGGCTGGTTGTGGATGTTGAAATCCATGAATACGCTGTGCGTGGAAATTGATTTTGGCTCACGCGGCTGGCGCAGACTGCCGCACGCGCACACTGTGCGCCAGCCGCATGCGCCACTTGTGCGCTGAATTCTATGAATTACCCCTTAGTGTGTTTGTTAAACATCTCAACTCAGCCTATCATTCTTCTGAGGTCGCCAAATGAATACCAACACAGGTTGGGTGATATTGTATGTATATTTATTCTATATAACGCGCTTAAGCGTAAGTGCTAAATATTAACATATCATTATCATTTGGCCTTGGACGTCCGCTTGCATTCAGAGTCATTTGCTAATATGGGCCTATACACACTGATATTGACGATACATATGGTGATCCATTCTTGTATGAAATGTATATCACATTATAGTGATATCGTAAAAATATTTTTCTTAGTGTAATTAGGGACAATGCTATGTGATGCCACTTCCTATTTTGTCAAGGGGTGAAAGGTTGTTTTCCATAGTTTCCCATGATGTCACTTTGAGTGGGGTCAAATGACATCACTTCCTGTGATGTCACCAGAAGTCAAGGGTCATGTGATGTCACTTCCGCAACCCCTGGCATTTGGTGACATGACGTCCCTGCTCTTATAGCACCGATTGCAGACCACTTTTGCCAGCACACTCACTCCGCGCTCTGCGCAGCAAATGGTGTTTTGTAGGATTTCTCCCAGAGCCAGTAAGTTGTAGCCACACCTTCTCCAATAAAAACAAAGAAAGGCTGTCTCCTAGCTTTTCTCTCCTATAATACCCACTGCAGACCACTTCTGTCACCACTTCCATTTAACAGACAATTACATCTGCAGCACGAGCCTGATAAGTCAATACCCGGTAGGTTACAGGCAAGTTATAAGTGCAGCGCAAGGCTGAAAAAGTAATAATCAGGTAGGTTACAGACAGGTTGTATCGGCAGCACAAGGCTGAAAAATCATTGGGCCTCATCACAAGCAGGGTGGAGCAGTAAAAATGTGTTGGCAACGCTATTATGCTCTGAGCTGGGGGTAAATCTGCAGACTTTCCACCCATTTTCAGCATAATTGCCCTGAAAATGCCCCATTGGGTCCAACCCAATATAAATGGGGACTTACCATCCCAACACAACTCAGGTTCCGACACTAACAGCGCCAGACCGAGTTGCGATAACGCTATTTGCATTGGTCGGTATCCCGGCAGATTTACTGTCGGGTTACCACCCACTCGTGGTGAGACCCATTGTCAGGTAGGTTACAGGCAAATTATAAGTGCAACACGAGGCTGAAAAAAGTCAAAATCAGGAACGTTGCAGGTACGTTACATATGCAGCAAGTGCCTGAAAGACATTGGGCCGCATTAGGAGTTTGCCGGTCCAGATCAAGGGTGCCGGTAATCTCACCAGCACCATTTTTCTGGATCGGCAGACTGCGAGTCTGCCTGCCATGGCTGCTGTGCCCAACAGGTCTGACCCTGCTGAGCACTGTGGCCATGGTAGGAAGACTGTTCACAGAAGCACGGGACTGTTGCTAACAGTGCCCTGCTGCTTGCAAGTCCTCCTCCCATAGAGTCTCATAGGACTCTACAGGAATGGGGACTAACAATTTGCCGGTGCCTGACTTCCCGGGCTGCCGGACTTGTAATCTCCCGGTGGTACCAGGAAGTCAGGCGCCAGTAAATTATTATGGGTCTGGCGGCAACCCGCAGGTAACGGCGGCAGGGTTACCACTGGACCTATAATGAGGCCCATTATCAGGTAGTTTGCGAGGAAGTTACATATGCACAAGGCTATGTACATACATGCATCACGTTAGCAATAGGGTTCAGTAAAGTTATGAAATTACAATTGCAGTTTTATGAAACAGTTACAAAGAAAAGTATTGCAAATCAATGGTACTAGCGTTAGCGTATGCAGGCCAGTAGCTGGGTGATATACCCCAAATTGGCTCAGTCCATGGTGAGTATAGTGGCCATGCAGGATCCTATCAAGCCCAAAGAGGCCCAAGTAAGGCAGAAGCACACCCCACGCAGGTAGGCCAAAGCTCACCCTATGTGGCAGAGGACTGAATCAGCAGTGAAGGCGTTAGTAACAGGATTGGTGATGCAGGAGAGATGGAGGTAGCAAGGTCTACCTGTAAGTACAGTTGTGGTAAGATGGCAAAAGAAGCAGCATGAGGTGGACTTAGTGTAAAAACAAAGGTTTTCCGGTATGAGCAGGCAGTATAGTGGGAAAGATGTGCTGGACGTTTGGTTTCAGATTGTATGGAAGGTTCCAAGGACACAGTAAAGAGCGCAAAAAAAATAAGCTGCTGGGGACAAAGCATGCAACCTGATAGAATTATGCATTCAGAGGGGGATCAGGGGAGTGAAACATATTGCAGGCCAGTAAAAATACAGTACAAGAGAGTCATATGTGTTAATTTGTTTACCTTCTTATTTGGTGGTTGGCAAGATGATGTAAGCAGCTGCGGCCAAGGTTTTCTGGAACAAGTTTTCATGTTTGTGAAAGATATTGCAAGGGAGGGTCTTGCGCTCCAGTGTGCCATATACACCCAGACAGGACGAGACAGGTTTCCTAGGCTTTTTAAATCGGCCTTCGAAGTCTGGAAATGCCGGCTCCGTCATCCGGCTCACTCCTGCTTTAATATAACCCCCATTTTTATTCCAAACACCAGAATCGATCCAGTTGTTTGCATCATGCAGAATTCAATCCTCTTCTGCATTGTGCTCCAACTACAATTATTACAGGATGCCATTAATCACAGTCTACATTTCTACATGTTGGAGAGAAATACAATGGGCCTCATTACAACTCAGCCGGTATGGAAACAACGGTGGCGGTAAACCCGCCGCCACCGTTGTTTCCATACCGGGTGATCACGACTCTCTGCAGGCGGAGGCGTCAATCCCACCAGGTCTGACCTGGCGGGTTTAACACCGCCTGCCTGCAGGCGGACGAGGAAACACCGGCACCATCACGAGATGGTGCCAGTGTTTCCATGATCCCCATTCCCATTGAGTCCTCTGGGACTCAATGGGAATGGGGATTTACACCATTTCACCTCTGGAATTCCCGGGTCACCGGGGTTGTAATGCCCCGGTAATTCCGGGAATCACGGAGGCGGAATGGTAATACGAGTCTGGCGGTAACCAGGCGGTTTTACCACCTCGGTTACCGCCGGACTCGTAATGAGGCCCATTGTTTTGGACTTCTCTCTGTTAGACATAAGATCAAACTCATCACACTGTTGCATAAAAGGTGCTAATGAACTCAAAATGGTCTTTTCAGTTTTACCAAGTAACACTGTGTCCTCATTCTCAAAAAATGAACTAGGCATTGCCCTAACTCTGATTTTTGGGCTATCATGAGAAGTCTGTCTAAGCTTAATGTCAGAACTAATAGATAAACAAGATTGGGGGCAAAACCACAGCCTTGTCTCACTCCCCACTCCCCTTATGACATACAAATATCTTGTATTTGGCCCTTTTGGCCAAACCTTACACATGCCATATTCAGGCCAATTCATGGAATAAATCGGCATTAAAATGTGTGGAGCAAGCTGGCACAAGCGTGAAAATTCTAGCGCGTGCGAATCTTGGAAGGTCCTGCGTGTGTTTTTCCCGGGATGTGCGCCAAATCCATGCATGTCACTGTGACCTCCCGAAACCATGCGCGACGCACTCAGCGAAAGCATACAACGTGTAGCGCACACACCAAAAAGGGGGCGGAACACACAGAATGGGAAACAACATGTGAAAATGAGGGCGTAACTGGAGAGGAACTGCTGGGAAATACATGGAACGGCCACACGCATGTGAACAACACGTATTCATGGAATCGAATAGGGAAAACCCACGCACGCCAAAAGACACACACAGGCGTAAACACGTCCGCCACACGAAGGCAGGTGGAAGCGTCCCCGCGCAGTATAAAAGTGCGCACAAACAAAGAACACGTATGTACAGCTACGATGAATGTCCCATTTCTCGCAGCACTGATCGTGGGACACCGCCGGAGGAGGAGAATAACCAGCCCCGCATTTATTTGCCCAGGACCAGCCTTTTTGAGATGCCTGATGACCAGGTCTATGGCAGGTATAGGTTTCCACCTCATATAATCCTAGAGCTGGTCACTGAATGGGAGGATGAGCTCACATCACCCACCTTGTGCTCCCAAGCATTGAGCCCCTTGCAAAAGGGGCTCAATGTCCTGCGTTATTTGCCCACTGGGTCATTTCAGTGGACAACTGCCATAGTTGGGGGTGTCTAACAGCCCACACAGTCACGCTGCCTACACCAGGTGTTGGCAATCATGACTGCGCGCCTCTCAGTCTGCAGGCACATATACATGCCCAAAACACCTGCAGAAAGGCAGGCCATGGTCCAGGACTTTTATAGGGTGGCACACTTCCCCAAAGTGCTTGGTGCCATAGATTGCACCCATGTGGCCCTACGTCCACCTAGGGCCACTGAGAACAGCTACCGCAACCGCAAGCTCTGGCATTCCTTAAACGTACAGGTTGTTTGCGATGCCCATGGAATCATCACCTCTGTTTATGCAAACTATCCTGGGTCTACCCATGACAGTTTCATATACAGAATGTCCACCCTGAGCAGGGACCTGGAAGCTGAGAAGCATGGCGATACATGGCTCATTGGTGAGTACAAATGTCTGTGCACATGCATGCATGTCACACACAGACAAATACACAAACCCAACTAATGACAACCATCCTCACCTCCCCAGGGGACAGTGCCTACCCACTGAGCAACCACATAATGACGCCAATACGGAACCCCACCACACCACCCCAGGTAAGATACAACGCTGCCCATATTGCAACCAGGGGCATAGTGGAGCGTACATTCGGAGTGTTCAAGTTACGCTTCCGCTCCCTTGACCGCTCTGGCAGGCAGTTACTATATGCACCCCCAGTAGTGTGCAGGATCATTGTGGCAGCATGTGTCTTGAACAATGTTGCAACATGGCGGGGCATACCGGTGGACATGGTGATGCCCCCACATCCCCAACCACGGGCACAGGTGCTGCTTCTGGGAGGGGAAAGGCCACGTGGCGAGGCAGCCTGGACCCAGCTCGTGGCCACGTTTTTCACCTAAACTCCCATCCCTGCGGAGTGCACACAGGTCTGGCACATACCAGGTGACAATCGATGATGATAAAGAGACAGTCAACTGTCACAATCTTACCACCCTGAGAATGTTGCCACAGAAGTGTTACATTGTGTGCATCCCTAGATACTCAAACATAACCAATCCTGTGTGACCAAAAGGAACACATGCAAGGTGAATATCACACCATCCCCCTGCAAAACAGGCCATGAAAATCACTGGTATGTCACCCAAACCCTCCCAACCCACATCACCCTTGTCGGCCACACCATGACATGGCATGCAACAGCAAAAGAGCAAAACAAAGCACAACACATGAGCAATTAGATATGGAGTGACACATGATAAATGGAAAGAGGCCTGAGACAATCACACCTGAATCATATGAAATGATTGACCAACCACCTCCCACACATACAAAGTCATACACAAATGCATGCCACCAGCAGTACGATCAACAAAAGACAGAATGCATGTTGGCATGCACATTGGCCAATCCAGTTCAGCTAATCCCAAACCCGGGTGCTGTGTGTGTCTCCTGCAACACACCGCTCAGCACACAGCACAGTGAGTAGCCATTGTATTGGGGATTCACTTTGAGCATCATATAAAAAGGACAAGCAACGAAAATAACCCAGTGATGCATATACATGATCCCCAAATAGAAAGTGATAATGCGCTGCACGGACACAGCATGCCAGAGAAGGCAATCTGTGTGCACGTGTGGGCATGGAAGGGTGGTTGTATGTGTGGTGGAGCATTGTGTAAGTGTGTGTGTCAGTATAGACATGCACTGAATACATGCATGTGAAATGAAGTGGCCCTCAGTGTCCTCTAGGGCACAACACATCACACAGGTAAAACATACATGGCCTCGACAAACACGCAGCAACACTCACTGGACTGGGCATCATAGTCCGGCATCTCTCCCATTCCTTTGACCGATTCAGTTGGTATGAACTCTGTAACGAGTGACTCGTGCGGAGTGAAGTCTTCCTCCTCAGGTGCCGGCCCACTGCCAGTCATCAGAGTCATGTTGTAATTTGAGGCACGCTTTGCCTTAGCGCTGCGTTTGAGGTCATTCCAACGCTTTTTGCACTCTTGCGCCGTGCGCACCTCATGGCCAAATGCACTCACATGTTCCGCAACTTGCTTCCAGTGGGTATCACGATGGGCAGCCCTAGTTTGACAATTAGGCACCACTAGCATGTCACGGTTGTGGTCCCGCACGTAGTCCACGAGGAAGTCCAGTTCCTGCGCAAAGAAAGGCTTCTTCCTCGATGTGCAGGAGGCCGTGGCTGTGTGTGGGGTCCCAGCCTGTGCTGCAGGTGCAACCTTCCTCCTCTTGGAAGTTGGGGCAGACCCGGGCAGGCAAATGCCGCCCTGATCACTATAGCCAGTGGCACCGGTGGATTGAGCCAAGGGAGTGGCAGGTGGAAGGACGACCAAAGGCCTGACTTGCGTCAGTGGCAGCTGGGTGCCCTCGAATGGACCCTGCGCAGCAACATCCGCTTTGGCAGGGTCATTGACCACGACTGTCCTGGCAGATGCAGCCAACACCCAGGGTGTTGTTGGCTGCATCTGCCCCTACACTTGCCAACACCCGGCTGGTCGGGGCAGCAGATTACATTACTGCCCCAGGGACATGTGTCTCGGTCAGGGCAGCCCTGCGTGCCCCTACGGTTTTCCTCCTGCCGTGTTGGAAATCTTCCATGGACTCTTCAAGTGCCAACGCAGCCTGCGCTGGCAGACCCTGAGCCTGGGTGGTGGTGTCCAGAGCTGCACCTGCGGCTACCACTACCCTTGGGCCCGTGGCAGTCGATGAAACGGACTGCCGGATCACATGGGCGCCAGTGCCAGATGCAGAAGCTGCATTGCCCAGAACCACAGGGGGTGGTGGCATGACTGCACCAACACATGGCACAACATCTGTCCCAAGTGGCGCACCCCTGCCTCTTCCCCCTCTGCGGCCACCCTGGACACCCTGGAGTCCCCCTACTCCCTGGTCACCCCAGCCACGTCCCTGACCACGCCCGCCATGAGGAGTACGCCCAGCTGAGGCGCCCCTCACCTTTGGTGGCCTCCCAACCATGGCACAGATGGAGTAGTGCCAGCACAGATGGAGAAGTGCCAATGGGAGGTGTACACAACAATTGTCCTGGGCAATTGGGGCGAAGGGGGTGGGAGGCAAGATGTTAACAGCACCCCTGCACCTGCAAGGCTGTATGTGACCCTGGTGATGAAGTGACGGGTCACGCAACACTCAGGCACCCCAAAACTGCTGTAAAACTGTGCACGCAACCCCTGCAGCCTACGTGCATGGAATTAACCTCCCGCAGTTCACAGTGGCACCCAGGAACATGCAAAACGCATACGCGTGGTGCACGCAGGCTACTATAACCTCGAAAACGGGTATGCGATACACAGGGGTACCCGCAGTGGGAAAAATAGCATGCGTGACTCATCGTCAGACTAGCGTGATGATGAAAAACACGCGCAGCCAATACCTTGCCAAAAGAAGAGATACGTCTTTGATACGTTGTGAAGTTGTGATGGTGCGTGAAACAACATGAAGTAGCAACACACGTCAGTCTCCACGAAAGGCACCTACAGCGAACTGCAGGCTCTGCTCACCTTTAACCCGTGCTGAGGGAAATGCCCACGCGCATCACGTCACTTAGGCGCTTAGGCCCTTTCCTTGAATTACACACATTCACACACAGACGTGTGGTTTTTTCACGTGCTGATCCACTATGCACCCGTGTTGAAGGAAACGCCTGTGCGCGCTACGTCACAGATGCGCTTACACGCTAAGGGCCTTTCCTCGAATTACACGCTGATATGCACTTTTTTCACGTGCCAAATCACTCTGTATCAAGCTGGCCACGCGACAACACACGGAAGACCACGCTCCTGCCCAAAAGGCCATTTTTCTGCCCCAAGAGCCCCGATTATGCTCCCACCTACCATCTGCTGCTGCCTGCCTGCCTGCTGCCCACGTGCCCTGCTATTTGGTGCCTGCACATCAGCCATCTGCACGGGTCCATTTGTTGTGTCCACCCCTGCTGGAACAGAAGACTCCCGACTGGGATACCATCGCTCCACAGCCCAGCCCCAGGACCCAGTTGCCCACCCACACCTGCCTCGGGGTCGCCATGTCGGGGCAAACACCATCCGTGAACACTGGCAACCCCCAGCCAGAGAGGAAGAGGGCCCCCAGCTTCAGTGAGAAGGAAGTTGGTGTCCTGGTGGAGAAAGTTCTGGGGCATTATGATGCCCTCTTCACACCATCGAGGGCCGACAAGGAAGGACGGGAGAGGATCTGGGAGGACGTAGTGGTTGCCATCAACGCAGAGTGGGTGGCAACCCGCGACATCAAGCATGTTCGGAAGTGCTGGGAGGACTTCAGGTCCAACAAGGCCCGGCACCCCATGAAGGCAGAGGATGCAGAGGGGTGCCGGGTCAGCCTGACCAACATCCAGATGAGGGTCCTGGAACACATAGGCCCAGCGATCCATGCCCAGATCCTTCGGAGGAAGACCCGTCTGAAGTCGAGCGGTAAGTGGCCATGCATTGCTGTGTGAAACAGGGCATGTTGCAGTGTGCTGGTAGTCATCTACCTGGCTGTATGTGTAACATAGGCCATGTACGGATGTGTGTGTGCATGGACGTTGTGGAGTATATGGTTGTTTTGAGTACCTAATAGAGGTAAATTGGCATTATTTAATGAATAATTACTGACACAGGAACATTTTCTCCAAAGCTCAACAGTGCTATAGGAGCCTAATAATTAAATCATGGCAACTTGCCATTAGACATGATAAATAGGATGAAAAATCAATTGAATCCAATTAAGAGCAATCTAAATGCTCCCCCTCTCATGCAGTGAATGGGCATTCCCATGATAGCCTGATAAGCAAATAGCCAGAATCCAGCAGCTCACTCATGCTAAATGCAAGCCAGCTTCCATCCGAATTGATACTGTTCATTCGGGTACATGCTGATTAAAAGTGATATTATCTGTCGTGAGCGCTGCTGAAAAGGCCGTTTTGTAGTGCAACAGGCACGACAAATCAGGATTTAGGAATAAACTGCAAGACCGCAGACGAAAAAAGCAGACCTCTGCCCCGTCATCTCCCAGGGCCTCTTCCTTACTTTATCTAATGTGGGCTGAAAATATAATAAACAGCCCAATGGAGAAATGAGTGCAATAGTAGAGGAGCACCGTCCAGAAGGCAGCTATAGTTGAAATGATTGGAAACCCGCAGTGGAGATGTGGCACTTTGTAGGTGTCAGTATGTTATGAATGTTTTGTAATAGCAAAAAACGAAATACATTGGCCTACTACCTAGTGGTGTCAAAAAACAAAATTATATTTCTATTATACACCTCCTAATTAAGCACATTATGATCCCACCTTACACGTTCTGCTGTGTTCAGCCTTGTACTGGCTGTAGTTCTGGGTATGATTAAAATTCGATATATTGGCTGATGATAATTTTGCAGCAAGATAAGTAGCTTAACTTCCTTCCAGTCTTACAGTTCCATGGCCTATCATTGAGGTTTGGCAAGCCAACATCCGGCATAGTGGTGGAGAATGGCGTTAGTAAAGCCCTGCCTGCAGACCGCCATGTTGATTAATGTCTGCAGCATGCCAGTGGCAGTAACGGCGTAACTGGGAGTGCTGAAGGGAGAGTAGTATGTTGTAGCTTGGTGGCCACCCATGGAAACTAGTATCTCACAAACTAACCAACATGTAGCTACATTGAATGTCTAATTGTCCAAGTGAGGGAACTCTCACAGAATTAGAGCAGTGTTAGTTGCATACTAGTAGGCCATATCGACTTTAGAGTTGGGTGTATATGTGAGCACGACTGAGCTTTAGCAGATGGCAAGAATTAAGTGTTATTTTGGTATTTATTGGACTTTATGATGAATGCTATTAGGCCATATTCAAGTGCTGATTGTTTCTATAGGCGAGCACTATTGCACTTAATGATGTATGTAAGTAGGGTATATTCATGTATTTTGTACATATGCATGTTTTTCATGTTTTCTGTATTTGATATATGTGGTCATTGGCATGTTCCTTCATAAAATCTAATATTGAAATGTATTTTTCACAAATCGTTTAGATATTAGCTTTATACAATTAATAAACATTTAACCTTGTATAAAATAATGGATGTATCATGACTGAAGTGAGACAGGATATTCTCATTATGAAATAATCGAGTTGGTTGACCGAGCCATTGAACGTTATTGAATTAAAAATGTCTTAATACTGTAGTTAAATCTGCACAGGAAGAGAATGTGTGTTTTCTGATGATGTTCTAGTCCCTGCTCTTCATGTGATTTTATATACCTCTGGTGTATTTTCATGGTTTGGCAGCCAAGCAGTTGCTTGTGGGTGAAGGGGGATAATTACATTGCAGATGACCAACATCAACCAAAGAGATTATGTGGCAGAGATCTCTTTCCTAAAAAATGGCTGCAGATATAGCTCTGTGCTTGCAGGGTGAAAAAGCATGGTTGAAATGACGTACCGGCCCTTGAAGTGGATCACTCCTGAAAAACTGAAGGTACTTCTATGTGCATTTATTCCTGATGTTGAACTGGACATTGGATCCTCTGTGCTTTGATTCCTCTTGCTTTCTTCGCTGTAGACATCTCTTCGATGGAGGCTATCTTGAGGTAAATCTGTGTGTCATCTGCATATTGGTGAATGTGGGTTTTGTGTGGAGCATGGAGAGCTCCTTGCGGTCCCCTGTAAACATTGAAGATAACAGGCGTCAGGATGGATCCTTGTGGTACTCCACAGGTGATGGACAGAGTTGGTGATCTGGAAGAATCCATTTGTACAAACTGTTGGTGGTTCACAAGGTAGGATTTGAACAAGCTGAGGACAATCTTGCTGATCCCTGTGCAGCAATGTAGATTGTCGCTGAGTGTCTGGTGGTCAATGGGTCAAATGCTGCTGAGAAATCAAGGAGAACCAGGATGCAAGGATGGCCATAATCGAGGATTTTAGGGGCATTGTTGATCACCTTGATGATAGCTTTTTCTGTTCTGCATCTGGGTCCGAAGTCAGATTGGAAGGACTGAAGGATGTTATTAACTTCAAAGTTTTGGAGGAGTTGTTTGGCTACTACTTTCTGAAGGATCTTGCCTAGAAAGGGAAGGTGGTAATCGGGCAGCAATTGCTGAGATTGTCATGGACCAGTGTGGTTTTATTAAGACATGGGAGGATTTGTCCAGTCTTGAGGGTCGAGGAAAAGTGCCTTAAGTTAGCAAGCTTCTGATGATTGTCAGGAAAGGGAGGAATGCTTCAGTCGGAAAGGTCTTTAATAAGGAGGCAGGGAGGAAGTCACCTGCATGTGATTTGGCCTTGAGGATGCTAAATTGGCAGTAAGGTCTTCCATAGTTAGCATCTTGAAAGTTGTCCAGGTAGTTGTGGTTTGGAGAGATAGGAGGTGGAATGTGTAGTGCGCTGTCACTTGTGGTGTAGGTGTCTATGTGTTGGCGGATCATGTTGATCTTGTTGATGAAGAAAGAGTTGATGGCAGTGGATCTTTCGATGTAGTGTGCCATGGGTCAGCAAGTGGGTTGATGCAGTGCTTGATGACTTTGAAGAGGACTCTGCTTTCATTTTTGACCTTGACTATGGTGTTTTAGTAGTAGTTGACCTCGGATGTGCAGATCAGTCAAATGTGTTTAGCACAGAGTTCCTTGTGCAGGGCAAGGTCAGATGCGCTACAGGATTTTTACTGATTCTTTTCCTATTTGGTCATTTCTTGAGGTTGAGTTCTTGTGTGTACCAGGGTGGTGAAGGTTTAGACTTGAGGGTGGGCTCTTTCATTGGTGTATAGTGGTTGATGATGTTTGTGAGGATGGTGTTGAATTCGTGAGGGGTGAGTTGCAGTCCTGGTTCATCAGAGGTACATCATCCCATGTGAGTTCTTCCATGTGAGCCTCCACTGGGAAGTTCTTGAAGGATCTGAAGGCTTCATTGCTTGATTTCCAATGGTTTTGCTTGGGAGGTGTGGTGTGACAAATCTGAAAGGGGATTACCAGATGGTACACCTAGTCAAGAGGAATAGGAGATCTGTGATGAAGGTTGGGCGGTGTGGTGGTGAGTTTGAGGATATTACGCTTCCTGTGAGTTGTTTCTTTCATGTCCTATGTGAGGTTTTGGCATGACATGTGGTGTGTGTGTGTGAGACAGATATTTGTGTTTTACTCTCTGATACTTGTACACAAATATCATATTCCCATCTCAGAATAATGGCTTAACCGGCACGGATGCTAGGATGTATAAACAACTAACGTGCAATGTTTCTGTGCAGAAATGTCTACATTGGTCTAATTTGCATGATTAAACAAATATTGAAAACATTGTTTTACATACAGCTGATAGAGTTGTTTACCCTCAACAATGTTTTGTAAGTGAGTAGTTACAATATTCCTATCACAAGCTATACATGTTATTGTATTCATAAAATGTAAGTAGGCAGTTATTTTCCTTTGCATGTAGCAGGTTCAACACATTCTCAATGGAATTTCCAAATTCCGGGCCAGGCCATTTGGTGTTTGTTCCATTGGGGGTCATAGCTGGGCAGTTTATGACCCCTGAGAAGCCTTTCTGTCATGAGATACTTTGTCACAGGGTTCTTTGAAGTACAGTTGCTTCAGCCAAATGTTGACACAGACCTCAGATTCTCAACTAATTATACCAATTTAATGTCATAATGGCATGCTTTAAGCATGAGTAAGTGTGAGTTTCAACCTTCTGGAAGAACCTGGATGATGAGAATGTTTGATTACTTGAGGCAAACAGAACAACAGGCTTTTCATTTTCAGAACAACACTCTATTTTAGGGAATAATTTGGTTGAGCCCACAACAAATGGAGGCTATTAATGAGTAGCATTTGTTTTACTTGCAAGGCCTGGTTTATTTAGAATTGTCTGTAGCTGATGGGGGAAGCATGCAATAATGATTTCTAGGCCAAAGTTACTGTTTCACTCATACATGTAGCATTTAAAGAAACTTCCTTTTCAATATTCACACACTGTAATTGTCACTTTGAAGAAGGGAAACGATTGAATTTCTTTTTGCAATCAAACTACTGTCAACAATGTATAATTTGTCTCCATAGGTTTCTATTTTGTCATGCTGATTCTTAGTCCTGTAAAGAAGAAATAAGATATAATGTAGACCTTAATTCAAGTTTTACTCTTTATAAATTGTCTGTGTTTACACCCCAGATTGACTGTTTTTGATTTAATAAAACTGTTGCTGGATACTTGATCATAATTGGAAAGATTTATTTTGGCCCTGTCAATTACTTTGAACATATACTCTTGCAGTAGCTAGGTACTGACGACACAATACTTTCTTGCATGTGTCTGTTTCACATACTTAGCACATTCTTGTAAAGATTTCTCTACAATCCAAAGAGATTCCAACTTTTACATGTTCTGAATATCCCTTTAATCAAACGTCAGCCTATAGCAACTCACTTAATTTCTTTTGTTCTGCCACTGTAGGACAGAGTTGAATGAACAATATTATGTTTCCCCTAAAGACTCCTGTCCTCTGCATCTTATCTTCTATAGCTCCACCCTCAGCTACCTTTTCACATTTTTTCTCGCCTAACTAAGATCCTAAATCTGCACAATATGTATTCAGCGGTGTGTTTATCTTCTTCCCTCTAGTTATCTTCCCTAAATAATTAAAACGTCTCAACTTGTTTAACCATATCTGTATCTACTCATTCTGTACCTTAGATAAAAAGATGCAGGGATTCGCACAGCCCAAGAAGAAACACCAACCTTCATGGGAAGCCCGCCTTTGAAACTGTTCACAGTGGTTTCAATAAGGCAACTTTTTTAACCTTTGTTTGCACACAGGGCTTAAATGATAGGCAGGCTGCTACTCCTTTAACCACCTCAGTTGGGCATGGTGAAGTCAAGGTGTGTCTGCACCAAAATTGTCAAAACCCAAACCTGTCTACAAGTAATCTAATAAGCAACCTCAGGAAGCAAAGGTAGACAGCTTTTACTTGCATACAGCTGTGCGGAAAGGACAGGAAAACTACCACTGTATCCCCATTCTCAAAAATATTGCCCCATGGCACAAAAACCTCTATGTTCTTCTGGGGTGTTACATAATGAGCCTCATTCATCAAAATGCATTGTCAGGTACATGGGTATGCTCTTATAGTACCATTTGACAACTGTACAATTCAGCTAGCCTACTTACATGATACAGACCACTGCCACTAGTGTATCATTTCCATTACGTGCAATAGGACATGAGCCATCACCTAGTGCCCACTTCTCAGGCCTTAGAATACAACTTAATCAGTGAAACAAAGCTTGTTACTTTTTTTTTTTTTTTTTTTTTTGCAATTTCTAGTTTCTTACAAACTTTTATTACAACTTTCTTCCTCAGTCGCTTCGCTTCTGCAATAGAGCGGACAAGTCGTTGGTTCATGAGTTTATAGTTTGCTCCAGAAAGTTTATGACTGCACAAGTCAAGTGATCTGAGGTCCCGCTTAAAATTTTGAGCCACAGTTCTTCCATGCAATCCGTTTGAGGGGCGAACTTGCGTAGGTGGAGAGACCTTGTGTCCTTCAATGCGTGACAATCAGTCAGAAGATGTTTTAGTGATTCTGAGTGATTTCGACAAAACCTGCATGAGGGGTCTTTTACGTTGTCGATGTGTCGAAGAAAGCACATTTGTCTGGTTTTATGGAGGTTTGTTCTTAGACGCAAAAAGGCATCTCTATGATGGCGAGACGGGAATGTGCTCAGGTATTTCGGTAAGCAGTCTAATTTGTTCGGAGTCATACTCAGATCTATTACAGTCTTTAGTTCATTGAGTTTTTCCGTGTTGTCGATCCAGAGCTGACGTCTCAGTTTTTTTTTTGCGTTTTGGGGTCGTTCTATCAGCATCTCCATGTTGATATTTGCGGCTTGCATAATTGATTTGACTTTTTTGGCCCATACTTCCTGTAGGGTGTTTGAATTTAAGTTTTTTTGTGAGTTGAACAGTTTGAATGCTGGCTCAACCTTCTCTAACGACATCTTTCGTAGTAAAGTCATTGATTTCCAAATGACAGCTCCATACATTGGTTCGAGTCCCAATTCATGGCGAATTACTGATACTGACAGGTATTTGGGTAATCTCAACACCCGACGCCAGAATAGGCCTTCAAGTTTAGACCAGATCTTAAAGTCGATGTTCCAACCTGTCTCAGCACCAAACGTCACGGATGGTATCACTTTTTGTTGGTAGAAGGTGCGTACTGGAATCAGGGAGAATTTTCCGAATTGCGAGTGTATCTTTGCACCTTGTAGGGACAAGGTTTTTATTCTTTTTTCGAGTTCGGACACCCAGCTCCATTCTCTTATAGACATAGAGAATGGAATGCCCAAGTATCGGATTGAGGTCACTTCCTCAATCGGAACGTTGTTTAGAATCCATTTGAATTTCTTGTTTTTCTGGCCCTCGCGTGTCCTAATTTCAGAATTTTTGTTTTATCAACATTAATTTTTAGGTCGTTGTCCGTCATATAGATGTTCAATGCATTTAGTAGCCTCTGTAGCCCTATTTGCGTTTTGTCAACTAGGACAAAGTCATCGGCGTAGATCAAGTAGCTCACGGGAGTGCCATTGAGTTTGGGAGGGAAGCAGTGAGTATTTGTTAGCGCATCTGACACATCTGCAATGTATAATTTGAAGAGTTCCGCAGCAAGAGGGCATCCTTGCTTCACTCCCTTTTTCGTTGGAATTGCTTCAGAAAGAACACCACCTTCGTTCAACCTTATTCTTACTGATGTTGATTCGTGTAAGGCTTTTATGGGATTTAGTATGTTTGGAGGACAATTCCATTTATTCAATTTTCCCCAGAGTTTTTCTCGGTTGATTCCGTCGAAAGCTTGTTGCAGGTCTATAAATGCAAAAAACAATTTTCCCTTACTTCTCAGGGCTTCCAACTTTAGTAGATTAAGTATAGCAAGGTTGTTTTCAGTGCCCACTCCCTTTGTAAAGCCAGTTTGACGTACATCGTTTAAACCGCAGCGGCGTGCCCAAGCTGAGATCTTTTCTTGTAGAAGCGAGGCAAAGACTTTCCCGATGGTGTCCAATAACGCGATAGGGCGATAATTTGTAGGTACGTCTCTGTTGCCCTTTTTGTAGATCGGGACAATGATGGCCTCCAACCAGGATGATGGAATTGTCCTGGAGGAGGTTATTGTCACGAATAGATCGGCTATGAACTTTGCCCATTCTTGGGGATGTTGTTTAAGCATGATGTTCGATATACCATCCGGACCAGCTGCTCAGGAATTTTTTAACTTTGATATGGCGCCATGTATGGTCTCTGCGGTCTCTGCAGTATCCCAGGGCACCTTTCCACCGTTTTTCTCGTCCACCAACACATTGCTAGTGGACGAGAAGACGTTTCTAAAATGCACTGCCCAAGCCGCCTCGGGTATACCGTTTGCCATGATTACAGCTTGATTTGGCTGGTCCATATTTAAAATTCTCCAAATGTCTCTGGTGTTCTGAGATCTTATCAAGGACAACATTTCCTCGCCACGTTCTTGGTCACGTTGGAGGGCAAAAGCTTTTGTCCAGTTTCGATATAATTGTTTTCGATGTTTGATTTTTGCTACTCTATTAACACTACTCTCTGCTCTTAGTTCTTTCAGATCTTTCCTCAGTTTCTTCTTCTCATTATTCTGAGATACGCTCCATGTGTGTTTATGTTTAGACATTGACGTGTTCTTGCTTGATTGGGAGCTGGCCACAGTTAGGAGAATGGCAGGATAATCGGTGAAGACTGTCGATGCCTCATTTCTTGATTGAAAGTCGGCAGTGAGGTATTGTATCTGTTTTGAGGACATCCGAAGTCTATTGCGGCTGGCGTTCACCTCTAAGTGGGTGCATGCCGTGCCGCTTAGATGCTTACAGTGGGGTTGCCAGTGCATTTTCAACGGAAAATGGTCGCTGTTCTTCGTTGGCGTGATCTGCAAATTGGTGATTGTCGGCATCAGGTTATTTGAAACCCAGATGTAATCCAGTGTTTTCTTTATTCCCATGTTCATCCACGTAATTTGTGGCGGAGTGTCACCCGGGACATTGCCGTTTAACATGGTACAATCTCTGGCTTCCATAGCCTCCTGCCATCTTGTTCTTTTAGAAGAATCCTTTGGATCCTTATTGCAGCGATGATTGAAGTCCAAATGGTTGCTATTAAACCAAGATGTATTTAAATCACCGCACACAATTATCCACAGATTGTCACAATTCCTTAGATTTGTGTCGATTGTTGTTGTTATTGAGTGGATAAAAGCCCCAGCCGAGATCTTTGCAGGGTTCCAATATACATTAACTAGCAAAAGATGTTGAGGTGAGCAGAGGTCTTTTCTAGAATCGCTGGTTTTTCTTACGAGTAAAGTTGCCTGTACATGGCCATTTGGATTCGATGTATCTGCCACTTCCCAACCTGTTCCTATTTTTATCAGTGTCAATAATCCTGAAGACGGACGACCTCTCGCATTTTTGCTTGCAGGGTTTATTAGTATGTGGTAGCCGTCTTTTACAGGAAGCTGTCGCATCCAGGTCTCTTGAAGGCATATTATGAAGTTGTCCTCGAGGCCCACTGGAAAGTTGTTGTATAAGTGGCCGAATCCTCTGGTATTCCATGAGATCAGGGTATTTACGGCCTCTGACCCACCATTATCTAGTTAGTATTTTTTCGTGTCATGTTGTGAGGTCTTGTTGGTCTTAGCAGGTATCAGGTTTGAATTTAGATGCCTTCGAATCTGCTCACGCCGATGACTCAGGATGGTTTTTTGTTCATGTTCCTCAGATAGGTTATCTCTGTGCTGTTTGGCTGATTCAAGATATTCAAGAATTTCAAAGCCAAGCCGTAATATGTCTTCTCTTGCCCCCATCATAGATCTTCTAACTGCATGTGAGTTGACATGTAGTAATACGCAGTCGAGTCTTTCTTCAGAGTAGTATTCGACAATCTGGATGTCGTCGGATGAAATTGTCCTTAGAGAAGGGACTGAATGCAAAAGGCGCATGACATTGCCACGATTCAAATTTACATCGGAGTCGTCAGCCAATACGTTGGTCAGTTTGATTTTCTTTGCTGTTATGACACGATGTTGCTCCACAGTGGTGCGTTTTCTTCTTGTATCCCTGAATTTATGATTCTGAGCAATTGTACGCTTTGGATTTAGAACTGTGACTAACTTTTCCGCACTGATGTTTAAGTTAAGACGTTTTCCCCCGAACATTTTACTGTCAGACTTTCTTGCAACTGGTGTGCATTTCTCACTCAGTTTTGTTGGCAAACGTGTTTGGTTTTCTTTCGTTTTCCAAGGGTTGTTGTATGGTTGGATGTGAGGCTCAAGGGGGGTCTTATCAATGTTCGACGTGTTGTCATCAGGGATATGGCCGCCTTCCCCACTCACATCGTGTGAGTAAGTGGACAGGTTACAAAGTTCCTTCAGATCATTTATGGATGAGTCACTGCCAGAATCCGAGACAACCCTCCTGCGCTTGTTTGGATTTGGTTTTGATGACTTAGTCACATGATTTTGCGCAATTTTCTTCAGGGAAGGAGGGTTGGCTGCTTTTTCTTCTTCTTTTTTTTTTTTGCAGTTTTCTCTGCTAGAGACCGGGGTCCGAAATAGAGATTGACTCTTTAGCAATTTTCCTGACGTGTTGTCACGGACAAAGATTTTAGATTTTGGAGGCGTTGTTAGATTTCTAATGAATTTCTTTGAGATTGGAAATTGTTTTGCGACCGTTATAAATCTTGTCTTTTCTTTCTTTTTGTTGTGTGGATCACTACTTGGAGGACCTCCTGGTTTTCTATTTTGTGTGGAGCTTGGAGTCTTAACAGTTTGGAGGGTTTTTGCGCCCCCGTGAAAAATCCCGAAAGAAGCCTTTAGATTTGAGCAACTAGGAGCTGCTGGGGGGAGATCCCAGATGCTAGGAGGGACTTTTCCTTTTAGATTTTGCGGTGCTTCGCTTTCATTTGGCAATTGAGAGCCCTCCACTAAGCAGGATTGAGGTTTCGCAGGAATGTCAGGTTTAGAGCTTGTTTCTTTCATTTTTGACACCTGCTTTAGTGCATTTGCTTCAGCTTTTGCTTGGGGATAAGTAACACCTTGCACGTTCACCTGGACTGTTTTCCCAGGGAGTGTTATTGGCAGTACAGCTGTGTCGCCCGAGTTTATGTGTTGACAAATTCCACTTTCCGGAGTAAACAATTTTGTTGGGGCTAGACTTGGGTGCAGAAGAGATTTTTGCATGAATGTCGACAGGTCATCCATTTGTGTCTTTGCTTCAATTGAATTTTTTCCGATCAGCAGGACTATTTTTCTAAGGCCGTCTTCCATTTCCGATTGATCTTTTGTTCGTTGTTCCAACTGCAGATTAAAGTTATGTTCCAGCAGAGATACTTTTTCTGACAGGTGACCAATGATAGCACCGTTATTATGAAGTAGTTCATTCATGCTTTCGTATAACTTTATGAAGGGTATTAAAGCCTGAGACGTTGCTGCTAGCACGTTGTTATGTATTTGTATTGCTGCAGCGACCGAAAGATTTGCTTTTGCTTCGGAGAATGAGTCCATTGGATTAGGCAATTTTGGCTTGTAGTGACCATTATATTCCGTCTGCTTGGAATGGTAGGCGTTGTTTCTCTCGACCTGCATCGGCGGATACAAGTTTATGAGCGTAACAGGGGGTCGAGCACTTTGGTGCGTTCTCACCACTTTTGTTTGTCGCAAGCTTTGGTCTGAGCATAGTCTCACTCACTTTCTCAGCTCGAACATTTTTCAGTACATGGGGCTGATGTGGACTAGCAACACCTCTCTCCCGTTTCGGTGAGATGACCAGTGTATGTTTTTCGTTTTCTTGAGGACTAGATTTTTGTTGGTAGTTTGTAGTTCCTGATTCAACATTGGGAGGTGACCCCAAAACTGACTTTGTCTGATTTTTTGTCCCATTATCGTGTTTTCCTTCAGGGTAACTTTCAGACAGTTTTGCTTTCATTAAATCGAAGTCGGCTTGTAGCCTTTGTGTAAGTCGGGCCTCCCGACCAGATGAATCAGTTGCAGTGTTTAATGGTCTTGTAGAGGGAGTAAAATGAATGGAGTTTGCTGGCGTGTTCTCTTTGTTGCTGTATGCTGGTTTAAAGCTGTTTCCTGTACTTAAATTAACTGGTATATTGTTTGTAAGTTGATTAATCAGAGGATGACTGTTCTGAGACATACTGCGGGGAGTTGTAATGGCAGCAGATTGAGCCCCATCCTTATTGCGAAAATGAAATCGTAACATTTTAGGATTTTGTTGGGTGCGTAAAGGATCCGAGTTTAAGAGCTCGGCATCCGACACCTCAAAAGGGGAATAAAACAACTCTTCGCCATCCTCGTTACTCTCTACTGGTGGACAGCGTGGATGTAGTATCTTGCATGCAGCATCGAAATGTGTTTTGCAAGTGTGTTCCACGCAATCGGTATTTAACACAGGTGCAAGTTCTGTATTTGAGTGGGTGGATTCAGGTAAGTTTGCGGTTCTCTCAAGGAGACCCGCATTTGGCTGGTCTCGTTGGACATCTGGACAACCGTTTCGATCACCGCTTGTCGCCTCTCTGGCGTGAGGCTGTTCCAATACGTTTCTCACAATTACTTGGGAGTCAAAGGCTAAGATGGCCTCATCCATGGACGCAGCAGGTGAGGGGCGACTCTCCACAGGGCACAATCCATTTTGTGCAGCATCACAGCCCGGAGTTGAGGGAGAAAGCGCTGATGCTAGTGGAGGCACAATGATGGTGAGTTCAAGGGGAGCATTTGGCAAGAGGGATGAGGCCAATCGGCAATCCTGGTTTGAACTCAAAGTGCTGATCGCATTTCCCACTAGTTTTCCTCCTGGGTTGTTGGACTTATTATTGTCCCTGAGGGCAGCTGTTGGGGGAGTGGAGTCTGAATCAATAGACATCTGATTCGAGGGTAAGTCACACCCAATTTCGCTCAGGGTCTGTTTTGTTTTGAGGCGAGTTAATGAACGGGTATCCATGGGCAGGAGTCTTCCTGGTAGCTGGCTGCCTACCGCTGACTGCGGCTCAGCACGATACTCTGTATGTTCTGCTCGTGTACCGTGATGTATTGGATTTGCATATTATGTGGGACTTTGCAGGGTTTTCTGGGGGGATCGAAGATGATTTTGTCTCCACAGTCACCCTCCAGCACCACCAGCGCCTAACAGCCGCACAACAGCCGATGTGCTTTACTCCCTCGGGCTTAACGCCGCGAGGGTGGCAGCCTCGATCTTATGAAGGCGGCCTGTGTCACGTGATAGGTCACGTGCACCGCTGTAGCCCCGCCTCCTCCAGGAAACAAATGCGTAACTGTGTTCACTTCTGCACTGCATATTCTCGGTCATCCTTTAGTAGGGATATCTTAAGTGTGGCCCTGGAACAGTCGTTGTAGGTTATTATAGTCCCACTAGAATTAAAAAATATAAAGATAGGTGTAAATTAGTGGGACAAGAGCTGTCTTTGAGTGTCTGAAGTATTTTGCTATCTTATTTATTACAGAATCCTCCTTGATATGAAAAATGTGAAGATTAAGAATGGCCATCTAGGCATGGCTTTTGTTGACTTAAAGGCTTAGTTTGGTACCTTAGATAGGGGCCTTTTGTTACATTCCGTGAAGGTGCTCATCAACCTTCTGGTGGTACTTCATGAGGGAACCCAGGATAGGCTGACATTTGGACATGTGACCTAGTGACAAGTAGGTATATGTGTGGGAAGGGTGTGAGGCAGTCCTGTGTTCTGATACCAATCCTCTTCAATATCTTTAATGATAACGTTGAAGAATGATTGTTTGCAGTTCCAAAGATGAGCTCATAGGAAGTCCCAGTCCTCCTCTTTGTGGATGAAGTGGCCCTCTTTGCTGGAATGAAAACTGCACCATAAACATCCTGGGAGACTTTGTCTCTTACTGTAAGGCCAAAAGCTTGCTTATCCACACCAGCAAGAGCAAGTTGATGATCTAGGGATCAAGAAGTCTACTCGATCACCAGGTAGTTTATCGAAAGGTGTGGGTTGAGGAGGTTGCCACATTTGATTACCTGAGACTGGGACTCCAAAGGAATCTCCTTACTGTTGCAATGGGCTTGAAGGATAAGAAGATTCTACAAGAAAATCGATGCTAGAAATGTGTCTATTGTGATAGCCACTTACCAGGCCATTGCACTGGCAAGAACTTTCTATGGCATTGCTCGCTGGGGTTGTTGTGATCTAGGTCAGGTAGAGATTGCAGAAAATATCCTCTTCAAGTCTGGTATTGTTCCCCAATAGTAGGCCCAATGTCCTTTTGAGAGAGGAGATGGGAGTTTAGAGTGCCCGTAAAGAGACCAAGCCAATACTCCTGTGCCTCTGGCTTATTATTTAGGCTCAAGATCAGTCCTCAACATTCAGGGACCATCTTATTTAGATTAATGGCCTTTCAGGATCTGATGCCCTACACTGGTTTAACTATGGTAGGGAATCACTGTTAAGGCTATGTCAGAATGGTATATGGGATTCGCCAAACCATATCCAGCATCTTATAGGGATATTTAAAGGGCCTTTAAAGAGTTTATTTTTAATTTGAAGCAAGTGTTGTCATATTGTAACCCCAGAGAGAAGTTGTATTACTCCTTCAAGTCTATTCTGGTGTTTGTGAACCCCCTATGCCTGACGCTCAGCTTGGAGATGAGGCCCCTTTATCTACAATTGATACTGTGGATCTTAACTTTGAACATGATCACCAGCCATTTTAGGGCTGGTGAGGTATCAGATCTGGGTTGTAGTTGTGACAGTACAACACTGGAAATCATGATTATTTCTGTATTCCCCAACTAGAAGCAATTGTGAAACAGATGATCAAGCACCTCATGTTTGCTGAAGCGATAAGAAATGTCAAGTTATCCCCTGCTGTGGGATCTTAATTCTGACCCACACAGAAGTACCTTTGCTGTTGCAAATTACATATAGAGAGCCTGCAATTCCAGGAGATTGTGAGCCCCACTCAATCCCTATATGGAACACCCTGACCATTTGTTTAAATTTTAGTTTGTTCCTTATTGCACAAATGGTATTGTTATAATGTTATAAATGAACCAGATAGAACAACGTTCTCATGCTCTAGGATGTATTATAACCATAAAGGTGTTTTCCGTATTTAGGAGCTGGTGGGGGGGGGGTGTCGTCCTCCCAGCCAATGATGAGGCTAGGACCAGTGGAATTACCACCTTACCACCTGAAGTGGCAATGCCTGCCCTGCTCAGGTCTTGTTCCTTAATTCATACATTTTCACATACATTACTGTTGCTGTAAAAGCTTTTTCGCTATAAAATACACGTTTGATGGATTGAAACTACAGACTTCACACTTATTTCGTTTTCCTCCCATTGTCTTCATCTCAGTCATTCACCTGCTATGGTATTTGCCCTGGGGATTTCTTTTTGTGCGTGTTGAACCAACAACCATTCTGAAAAAAGCAAATACAGGCAAAAATGAAAAAGTGCATTTTTTTATGTTTTTATTTTGTTTTCATTTAGTAAAGGCCCACTTACAAATGGGAGTCTCATATCGTGTTGTCGTTTCTGGTGACTAATATTCCTGGACTGCTTTATGCATTGTGCATCTTGCAAATTATATACTTGTTCGTTGCTACAGGGCTGTGTGTTGGCTCTGCACCCTCCGTGCCTGCTGTACTATGTTTAGGCTGATATTAGGCAGATATTCCCAGATACAATTGAGATGATAAGCTGCAGCTTGCATGGCGCACTGCACTCAGTGAGCATCGTCTTCTTAAGCATGCTCAGAAGTTGGGAGTGGGTGAAAGACGTATAGAATGCATTTGCGATGGGAGGCAGGGAAGGTGGGAAGAAAGGAGCTGACATTTTGAGTGCTGGAGGACGTCGAGTAGTAAAGATCAAAAAGAGTTTGCATGGCTAGAGCAAATATTTGTAGAATAACAAGATACATGTACCAATCTCTGTGGTTTGTAAGGGAGTCATGGTATCGCAAGTATGACACTGACACAAAAGGTACAATTTGTAAAATCTTTATTTTATTGTCGAGGTTTGAAAAACACCTACTATGCGCTATAGCTAAAATGGGAGTAGTCTCAACCATAACATAATAAAGAAAACACAGTCCTAGTCAGTCTGTCAAATCAAAATGGCCTATGCTACAAAATCGAATGCCTGCCCTAGCTCTAATACAAGCAGTGTGTAAAGGGGAATATGTGTGCAAAGAAAATCAGTGGGAAAATACAAAGAATCAAAGTCGCTGAGTCAGCTCTCCTTCCCACGTTGGACAACATGGAGTAAGGCGGTCCCCGTAGACAGGATTACACACTCTGGCTCAGGTTCTCAAAACAAGGCAGTTCAAAACATGGACTGAGACCCCCTTGGCCTTCCACGTTAAAGTCATTTGTTTAGCACAGAACAAAAGTTCTTTCACAGTTCATTAAAAGGATTCATAGTTCAACCAAAAGTGCATGTAGGCCTCCCTCGATCGTTTTCAGACCTTTCAAAGTAAAATGTTCACTTAGGCCTCCCTTAGTCAAGCTCAGATCTCTCACTCACAGCACTTGTTGGGATTCCCTTCCCCAAGCTTTATCCACCTTTGTTAGGTGTTCTCTTCCCCTAACTTATCACACTTCACTTCCGGTCTCCCTGAGTCGGGCTCTGACCTTTCCCTCATGTCATAGACTTTGAAATGGGTGAGGCTTTTACAATAGACCTCCTCAGGACCACTTTGACTTTCCCTTAAACTCGCACTCTTGTGTTATTTGCCCCAGTGCTTCTTGGTCTATGGAGTTAAATCTCATAAGCATATGAGTTCAATATTCACTCCCTACTTCCCCTTTTGCCAGGGTGAATCTTGATCATCACACTCTTTAAACTTCATTCACTTTCTTGCTTTTTAATAAAACCTTTCACCTTTTGCTGAGACTTTTGAGTGGGCTACTTCCTTTTGCCGGACCACTGAGCTACTCTGTATCACAGGCTTTACAGTTATCAGTAATATAAAGCTCACCACATGTCTTCCTTTCTTCGTGTCTCATCCACGTGCGTGCATCCTTCAATTGTACGATATACTTTTGCAACTTTAATCTTCCCTTAACAAACATTGGTCTTTCATGTCGCTCTCCAACTCACCGGCTTTGTGTATTTCTTTCTTGTCTTTGCCTTTTAATCCACGGGTCAAGGTTAATACCACAGGCTTAGCCTTGCCTTCCCCAACTCTGTCATTGACCAGAGGAGGTTGCAGGTGCCTTTGAAACGCAATGCAGTATTCCTGTCTTGAATGTGGCCTTCTACACATATCTCTTACAATTCTTTGGGGGCAACAACTTCCTGCGGCAAACTCCTAGTTTCTTTCACCCCTGTATCTTATCCCTCGATTGTTCGCTTTTCTCCAGTAGGTTCGCATTCGCCCAGGATGTTCTGCTGCTTCTCGTGTTCCACCTTGCTCCTAGTGTGTCTCTATGTTCTGTCTTTGATTCATGTGGGGAGAGCAAATGGGTATCAGATGTATGTGATTAAAGTCAAGTGTCTGACTTTACCTGACCCGATTAACGGTACATGTCCAACGGGATGTGTTAGGATTAGCTTTGTTACTCTCATTAGCCCTCTTCCTCAGCCTAGTGTTTGTGTGGAAAGGAAGTGGGGAGTTGGGACATCAGAGAACCGTAAGAAATAGGAGGGGTAAGGGATACAGGAAAGGGGGAATACTGCATCTCGCCATCGGTCGCCTCACCACCAATCCCCGAACACCCCTCACCCAGGTTATCCTCGCGCACTTGTCCATCCACAGAGTCTTGATCAAAAGGTGATGGCCGTGTCCTGGCCACCTGATAGAGAGATCTCCGGGGACTAGTAGGTGAGGCACCCTTTGGGTTCTCACAGGTTGTAGTACTATTTGGTGTATATTTGACAAAAACAAAGTTGATGTTTTACATGCATACTGATGCATTGTTCGGTGAGGGATTTGTTTTGTTTTACTTGGTCAAACTATTGGTTTCTTTTACCTTCATAATTAATGCTGAATTAGCACTATTTGCAGTTGGAATTTTGTGATCAGTGCAGCTAATGTTTCACATTTTTGGGGTGCTTCCACGGTAGCAGCCACAATCTTAAACTGTGGCCAGGTCAAGTATTTTGTGTAGTGACAGTAATTTTTTGAGAAGGAGCTTTTGAAATGCGGAGGAGGTGCACTCTACAACACCCATCCTCATCGGAAAAGGTATTTGATAATGGAGCACTTTTTCTGCAGCCGGAGGACATATTGATCCTTGCATAATCCCTGTTGCGTTAGTCTACAAATGTGTTCTTAGCCGCAGCCATCAGAGTAGCATACGTCTGTCAGTCTTGATAACAAATTTCACTTCTCTACCAACTAAACTTGTGAATAAATCAGCCATGTCGGTGGCATCTTTGTCACCTACAGCTTTGATGAACCTCTCCAAATCCTCCACCCAGTTGGACTGCTGGGTGCCTCTGTCAGTTGGGAATGGAAGCTCAAAATGAGGTGGCTTGCGGATAAATCATGCTGTGTGTGAAGGTGAGGGCAGCTGCAGGTAGGCAGGCATCTTCATCCTGCATGGTGTGCTTCATGTGAAATGGAGATCAGAACCAATCTGGTAAGTAAAGAACATAAGTGTACTCAGTATCAATTAGTGAGAAAATGTGGCGGTGCAGGCCATGCTGTAGGGGGTCCCATGGAGATGCCTTATGAGGTGTGACAACAGCTCTAATCTTCCTGAATTGGCTTTGTAACCAGTGTCATAGGTCATATTGGCAGAGAGGGTGAACACCCGGTGTTATGCCTGGTATGGCCTCCCTTCAATGGAGCCTCACTCGCTTGAGCTCTGCGCACCAGTCACATATACCCACGGAGACAGGGAGTTGTTGAACCATCGTTTATTCCCTTCCCAGGTTTCTGATCCCTGGCTGTACTAGCCCCTCCATTTCCTACCTTCTTCCCCCCCGCCACTGTCCTTGGCTATCCTCTCCTTCCCTTAAGGTGGTTCTCTCCTTAAGGTGAGCTAGCCATGTTTCACGTCACAACACCTAGGTTTTATAAGAAGGAGATTGATGTTGGTGGAGTCAGCAGTTGACACGATGGAGTCGAATGGTTCAGCCGGAGAAGCTGGGTCCCCACCAGAAAGCGATGGCACAGCCATTAGGCTGTGGGGAAAGCGAGTCAGTAGGATCGCTTGCCTCAGTGGCTTTCATTATCGTTGTGGTGCCAAGTTGGAGAGCTCAGCGGGTTCACTGATCAGTTTTCAAGGCATCCAGCGGCGAGGGTGCACTCTGCTCTTCTTAGCAAAGCTATCCTCGCGTTATCAAGTCTAGAATGATGGATTAGAACTAATGATGCTGTAGCCAAATGGCAGACAATACATTCTTCTATAGTTTTCAAGTAACAAAGTGTCTTGTCCTGTGAGGCACTGTGCCATTGCCTCCCTTAGGGTAGCACCCTCCTCACTCCTCCTCCCTTCTTGTCCCTCCCTCTTGGTATACTATTTAACAAAGACATGCCACTTTGATGTTTGTTGGTCACCTTTTATCATTGGTGTAAACTTGATTGCAACGCCAGAAGCACAATGTAATGTTCAAATTGTAGTGAGGTAGAACATAGTGATCATGGAGCTAACGCTGCACATGAACACACTGTAGTTGTGTTCATTTTTAAAGCCAATCTTTGCAGCATGCAAGGCATACAACAGAGAAGAACAGCCCTGCCGACACATTGCATGGCAGCCTCCCCCCCACTCCCCTGGCAGCGACCCCCCCACTCCCCTACCCTGCTCTCGGCTCGAATACCCCTATGCAAGGGTCAATGTGTACAAAAAAGAAGTGGAATTATGTTCACCTCTGCCTCGAACACCTACCCGCCCCTAGACCTCACTGAGCCCATGCCCACCATCACCCCCCATAGAAACCCCACGCCTGGGTCGTGAACTTCCTCCATTCCTTTCCAGAACACTCTGCTTTACAACTATACTATCAACAAAAGAAACAGTTACAAAATGCATCCTAAACGACCCCCAATTCTTTCCTCTACAGTGTGCAGGTTTATGCTGCCTCCACTTTCTAATCACCCATCATTTGCACGGCCTTACAGAAATGGTGGTCCGTGTTACAAAATTGAAGGTAGTGAGTAGGGTGGATTCTCCAGAAAGTTAGAGGAGTGTAACACCCTTTAGTTTGCTTCTAATTCAACCTCTGCCCCTTTGTGCGTTTTTCTTCAGAAGAGGTTTTTCAACATTGAGAGAAAGGGAAACGTGCTTGTGAAGTGAAAAACACGAACCGGCATCGAAGCTCCACGCCAAATAGTGCATCTGCCATCTACGAGCACAGAGGTAATTTGCTGTTCATTCTTCAGAGTAAAGACCATGCCTAAAAATGAAAAGCTTAACATCCTGTTGTGGGAGCAGGTATTAACAAAATGTGAACTCTGCGCAAACCTATCAAGTCCACTTCAGATGGACACCAGCTCAAATCTCCATGATTTCCCATTTATGGGAAAGGCAAGGGAAACAAAGGTGCAGAAAAGAAACAAAGAGATTGAAGTTCGAGCCCCGAATCAGGCGTAAATCAGCTCTAATCATGTTGGCCGACATCTGAGGAATATCAATGTGCATGGCTGATCTGGTTAAGACGAGCAGAGATCATCAAGATGCTTGAAGTTGTCTGGGAATATTAGTGACCTTACTCCTTAACCTCTTCTCACATATCTGGTATTAGCATGTTTGTAACAACAGGCTAAATATTCACCACCCTCCACCCTCAGGGTCAATTCCTGAAAAAGAAAGGGCTATCAAGCCTTACAGAAGAACTTCAAGGACCAGCAACAGCACTTGCATCGGAGAAATGGAATAAATATTGCAGTCTTGTCTTCAGTGCAGTTGTATTGTCTTGTTAGATCTTGTTCTGTGTCCTTTATGTCTGGTTGCCCTTTTTTTAAAAAAAGAGGTGATAGCTGAAAGGATTAGAATTAATCTTAAACATCTGGCAATTTTTCTGGGCAACCCTCCAGACCACTGTTCGTCATCTGAAAGGCCATTACAGAAAGAGCAATGAGCAAATGCAAATCAGGTGCAGTCCCACCCTTAAAGGGACAGTCTAGTCCAAATCCCTCCTGCACATGACCACAAGCATCCCACCATGTTTAGGCCTTATTGGGCGTCATCAGTGAGAAGTTACTTGAGTTTCTACATCTAGCAGGCACGGGTCCCACATCTGGGGATACCCACCACACTCGGGCACTCGGGGTGACTAAGCAAAACAAAGAGGTGATGGCTGGAAGATTTAGAATGAATCGTAGACCTCTGGCAATTGCTCTGGGCAACCCTCCAGACCATCATTCTCCACCTGCCAAACCATTACAGAAAGGGGAAAGACAATATGCTTTGTTATTGCTTTTTTGTTCATGTGTCATTCCATTTGCATGTTTTTAAGCATTCAATGTACGTTTTCATTGTATATGTATGTAAGGAGCGATGTGTGTGGTATAGCAATGACATGTATTTTCAGGTTTCGTGTTTAATGCACATTCCCTTTGGGGTATTTTTTCAATTGACGATATACGCTGTTGGTGCTCTCAGCAAAATAATGTTTTGTATGCAATTCAGTGCAAAGCGTTCTTCCTGCGATTCATTATTTGCATAGGGGGATGTGGCGGTCTGTCAGAGTTGGAAGGATAAGGTGAGTCGGGTGAAATGGGATGGTAAATTGTGCGAGCTGAGTGGAGAGTCGCAGGAAGAGGAAGCGAGTTAGGTTAGGATTAGGTTTACATGCATAGAGAATGGGGAGAAGGGGTTGTAGCAGGCCCGGCTCCAGAAATATTCATCTGGGTGGGCCAGGTTTGTGATAAGGGGGGCCTAAATTCCATTGGGTTTGGATCTAGGAGCACCCTAAAGAAAGTGTTGGCGTCAATCCAGATTGCCCAGATCTGTGATCCAGCAAAAATCTCTTCCCAGATCTGTACCACAATTTTGTTCAATAAATGCAGCCTAATATTTTCAAAGAAAGATGTGTGTGTGTGTTCTTGGCGGGTTGTAATGCTTGTGCTACCGATCTATTAAACCATGAGTGGGGCATTTGGAATAGCTTATAATGCAAAATGGATCACTTCTAGGGGCACCTCATTTTAGCAGGTATGACATAGTGAAATTAAATGATATGTACAGGATCACAACTTGGTACAAATCTGGTTGAAGTTTGGTTTTGAGTACATACAATAATACTTAATGTTATACAGATTACTTTAAACATGCACAAGTCAAATGATAAATCAACCTGACAGTGTATTCTAGTGATGAAAAGCTTAAGAGGGACATTTTGTTTTGAATCCTAAATTGCACAGGAAGGGACCACTCCTGGTTGCACTTTTTGGAAAAGGGGCAATTCATTAATGTTTGCTCTTTACATGTCCACTACATGTCTGGGAAAGTGTAAATCACTTCCACAATTAACGATTGTGGGAGCCAACCACAATGGATTCTTTTGGAATCTGCCTGCTTTTACCAGGTGAAATGTCAGATGGATCCCAGAGGAACTCATTGGTTTTCTGACAACATAAAAATACAGGCTGGTAGAAAACCAATCTGATTTGGTAGCGGGACCTCTGGTCTCCAACCTCACATGCCAAATCATACAAAATGCATTTATCACCACTTCTTGCACTCCACTTCGCTTGGAAAATGACCCCCTATGGTTGTAGCTTTGTTTCCTCATCCTGAATCGAAGCATATAGGGCCCAGCATAGACATTAATGAGAATTTACAAAAAATATTATACAGACACAAAGTGAAATGAAATGCATGACAAGATCATTGTTTCACACCCCTTGTTCAGTAACCTAATCACCCAACAATCACACTTAAATAGCTTGTTAAAACCCTACATAATTTAAAGAAAAAAATGCCTCAGCAATGGTCACTAACAGTTACCTTTTCTCATCTCTAATTACTTTCTGTTAATCACTTCCTGTTGTCAATAAATTGCCTCAGAGACATGTTCAAAAGATACAACCTCAGTGGGAGGGCCTGTGCAGCCCTGGCGGTTTGTATTTGGGGTAGAGAGGCAGAGCAGGGGGCATGGGCATTTGTCCAAAGTCCACATGTTAAATACACCTCTGATTGCATTCTTTAGGAAATATTTAAATATTGCCTTTTAGTTTTAAAAGATGTACCCCATTTTATACTTTGCACGCAGCATTATAGGAAAGGCTTAAAGGTGCTCTTTAAGGGATTCCAGCACTGCTTAAACAACCAGCTCCCAGGATTTACATTATACTTACCAAATAAGACCTACAATGCACATGATGTTTTCTGTTGGAATGCAAACTCTGTTAAGTAACTCAAACAGTATGAGCTTATCAAGCCGGTACTTAGTTTGAATCATTAAACGTTCTGGCAGACTGGCCTAGGCTTCCACACAGACAAAGATACATTCTATTTAGGCCAGAGCCCCACTGTTAAGTATGCATGAGAAGATCTGAAACGGGTCCATACTTGCCGTCCTAGCCTTATCATTTTCAGATAGGGCCTTGTTGGACCAGCTCAGTGAGGTGCAGCTTGATTAACTAGGTATAGCAAGCAAGGCACTCACATCTGGGCATATACATGTTCACTTCGGGAGACAAATTGAAAGCAAATTGCATTGACAAAGCCAACAGCTTGGGCTTTTGATTAGGCATGGATAGGCATTTTCCAGGCACTGCCATAAGGGTACCATCTGGCCAAAAGATGGGAACAGCTGCAAAATGGTGTGGGTACCTGGGCATATGATGGCATTGCCTGGCAAATGTCTAATACCTATAAACAAGCAAACATTGTTGGCTTTGCAATTGCTTGTTTAAGACAGTACTTCAGGCAGAGGTATTGACAAAGATATTGCTTATAAAATCAAATGGCTGAAGACACACATTATGAGTTGTTTTTATCATACCAGGAGCACATTTACAGTGCCAATTAAGTAAGTAAACACTAAAAGAATGCTTAGATATAACACGGCAGGCCCTATATAGCAACATGTTTGGTGTTACTTTGTGATAGAGCTTGCTCAAAGAGTTCCAGAAAGGTTATATTTTGGTGGAGAGAGGCAGGTAGTTGGTGGTAATGCCATGGGCTCTAACATAGCCATGGCTAGTCATTGAGTGGGTAAATGACCAAATACACCCATAGGATGTGTGTTTCTCCTCACATTTTATCTCCATCCTATCAAAAAAAAAATAGTTGTAGGCAGCCAGCTTGAACAAGGGTGCTACCTCACGTATAGGTGTGAATGGCCCTGTATCTCCCAGGTCATTTCATGGCTGTGAGGCATACATTTCCATTTCTATTGCTATATAATTCTAGAGCGCCAAAGCCCATAGGCATCCAGGTGCAACATCATTATTTAGGGTATGAAAACAAATCCTGGCCAACCTCCTGCAGTTCAGCCTCTCAAAATGATATCTCTGAGGTTGCTGCTTCATGTGTAGAGTGAAATCCACCCCCAACCCATATTCCTTCAGGTCTCACTGGCATGGCCTACTCTCTAGGGGGGCAGAGGTTGGCCTTGCGGGGGCCTGAACCCCCTGCCCCCTCGCTAGAGCTGGGCCTGTGGGATGTCTTAACCCACTTTTGGTCTGCCATGCGGCATTCCTGTGTTCTGATGGTGCCAGAAATATCAAAATGGCTGCAAAACCCTTAGGCGCACCAAAACCTTCGAAAATAGTGCTTTGCAACACAAAAAGATGGCTGCCCAATCTACCATGCATGTTGTCAGTGGTGGAACAGAGATCTCACTCCTGAAACATGTCACTGGGCTTCACAACAAGTAGAAATGGAGCACAAAGGGAAGAGCAGTGCTTTGCTGAAAGAAATCAAAAATCTTGCTTTTAAATCCTTTTGTCTTGGTTGCTGAAACTGTAGAATGCAGCTACAAAACACCCTCAAACATCCAATATTCTTGCTGGGTGATACAATTCACTTAGTTCAAGAAATCATTGTGAACTTACAATGTCCTGGAAAGCTGAATTTATCAAAGAAACATCCACAGCAAAAGTTGCCTGCCTGTGGAATCTGTCAACATCTGGGCACAGTACCCTCGGCCGCCTGAATGACAGCTGTCAGAAGCCTGCATGATAAACCTTAAACTTGTACAAGCTGAAATCAAATGGTTGAAAACTAAGTGGCCTGTTACTGAGAGTAAGCTATGTTGTAACTGTTTAGTCCCAGGGTTTAGAATCTGGAATAAGTGTCCTAGCTGATCGTTTGAAATTGAAAGTTTGTTTTAAGCAAAGAAAAGAATGCAACAGAATTAACTTTTGAATTTAAGCCTGACTAAAAGCAACCAAACCAGTTTAACAGCTTCCCCCCACAGAGGAAGGGACTCTACCGTCTGCTTCCCTCCACCGGGAAATCACACCTACATGATGATTATAGGGTAGGAGGAGAATTTGGACTGCAGTGGGAAGGAGACAATCGACATCCTCCAGCTACAGGAACTGCCAAGTGTGAAGGGTTGTAAAATGACCTGAGCCCAGGAGGAACTGGGAGGAGACTGCTTCTGAACTGCAGGGAGATAGAAGGAGGCAGAGACAAACAACCATTTGTTGCTTAACAAGGACCAAAGACACATTTTAAAAAGACTGATAACGTACTGTGTAAAATTGTCAAAAACACAAAATAACAGCATTGTTAAAGTAAATATTGGCTGCACATTTTAAAAGGCGCCGGAACTCTGTGACATGTTCTAGGAAGAAACGGCGGAAAATGTGATATTACACAAAATGTATTTTTGATAGAAGCATGAAACTTCATACACTTATGCCCATATTCAATGCGCACATTTGTAGAAATTTGTTCCTAAATTGGACATTGTTTTCAAGATAAAAAGGGCAACATTCTGCAAAAAGCAGACACAACATCTTACAGCGACGGGGTTTGGAGGAGTATCTGCTACACTAAATATGTAATCTGTATATATGTTTGTTATAGAGGTTGCACACATAGAAATATGTATTGTACCAAAGGAGATTTTGTGTTCAAGAGGCTAGGGGTGGACTCTAGACCTCATAAACCCACATCATAAAGATAACACGCTGAGAGGAAGAGAGGAGACCCTGAACAATCCCTGTCCAAGGGGCTGCTTAGGATAAACCAGCACACACACCCCTTTATCATAAGCATAAATAGAGACAGCTCAGCACTCAGAAAAAGACACAGATTCACCCACTAAGCGATTGCTGGCGGAGCACCCTGCAGCAGAACCATCCATCTTACTTGCTACAGACTCCAGAAACTTGGAAAAGCAGAAAGGCTCATTGCATAGCTGAACCATTTTCAGCTAGGCTTTAAAATACCAGAACCAGAACCCCAGAAATCTAAGGGGAAATAGACAGCCATGCTGTGCTGTACTGCTTGCCTGCTGAAAATAATTATCATCAGAACCAAGAGATCCAATCCAGTCCTGTGCCGAGCTGTGACCAAAGCTATTGCAGACCCAGTCCAATCCGGTGTGCCCAGCTGTCTGTCCTGACCAGAATCCCTGATCAGAATCCCTGACCAGAATTCTGACGGTTCTGTTCAAAACATATCTAGTGAGTATCTATAGAATAGAACTGTGTTCCTAGCCTATGTACCCAGCTTAGTCCAATCCCTATCTTAAATCCATCCTATCTTGTCTTCAGAACTTGCATTGTTAGATATCTTTTTGAATTGCCTGAACTCTCTATCCTATCCCTTCTATCTTTCCTCCTGTGTTAGTATTGTTAAAAATATCTCTGCGCTGATCTTTCTCATCTGAAGTAGGTGAGCTCCACTGCAAGCAGTCGCCTTGATCAAGTGGCTGTGTTCTTGTGTGGTATTCTTTATTCATAGTCATCCTCTAGTATAAGAAATCCTTTTTGGCATTTTAAAGTGGATTCCTGCTTCCCATTCTTGCGCCTATCTCGAAAAAACAACCTCCACTAAAACATCCAGAACTTCTTCAATTTTCATACTATCGCGCACAGAAAAGATTGCCACAAATTTTCGTTTAGGGAATTTCTGACACGTGTAAAACAGCTTTTGCTTGCTTCCGGCCTCAGTTTTAAGATTTCATATTGCTTCTTAGTATTAAATCATTGCTAGTGTTTGTCTGTAACTATCTTAAGCAGCTCCCATTAGAATTTAAACAATTTCAGCAATTAAATCATATTTAGTGTTTTACCCAATCCATTCTCAAGATAACTTTAAAACCATTGTGACAGCTTGCCAATCAATTCTGTTTTTCTCTTGTGTTGCTGGGGGAAATTGGGATTGATATTTTGTGTTGAATTCTGCCATTCCTGAATATGTGCTCTCTACTATCTCTTTACATTGCTTATTTGGGGGTTGAGGGGTGTGCAGGGGGAAATGGTAACCACACTGCTATTTGATCTGAAAAACACACCAAAAGTATTATTTCTGTGCTGAATTGATTTGCTCACTATTGCTCCTTGTGCATTAAAGAGATTGCTTAGTGTTACATCACCCCATTGGTGATCATTGTGTACCCATTAAACATAGAGTGATTAATTTATAACTAAATAAATAAATATTTTAACTTTGCAAACCAGCCTGATTCCTGGTTCAGTGTGACCAGGGGGGTTCCAGGAGAGGGGTGTGATATGAGTGGTACATCGTTCAGAATAAAATAACTTTTAGACACAAATAAATAAGGATTTCAGTTATGCATTACACGCTAGGCGTTGACTTAGGTGAAGTGTCGGATTGAAATCACTTACAGATTGGGGGCTCGTCTCGAGATCCTGAATTAGACATACCACTCGTGACAGTCTAACACAGCGTGCTTTTGTAACCTGAGGGATAGCCTGTGGTCGGGCAGGACGTTAAGGCTGGAATTAAATTTAGTACAGGGGGTGGTCCTGACCTCAAACATTTAAACTACAATGGTTTGCTGTAGACACAATTATACCACATCTCCATATTAAGTAAAATACATCTTCATAAGTATGTATCATAGGAGGGAAACGTACAAATCCAAATTCTGGAAGAATTGGAAAACCAGTTATTGAGACCTTTATTTATTTAGGTCACATATTTCAGCATGGATAATTCAATTTTGCTAGCTGAAAGACTTACATATAAACAATAAGCAGTAGTCACCAGCTTGCTGAGTTTTGTAAAGTGAGGACACAAATGTTTAACACAAAAGTCACAAAATGCAGCCTGTTATACTTAAAGTTGTACAGAAATCTGAAGTGACTTTTTATAGGTACTCTGCCAACATTTCAAAAAAGAACACATTTGTAAGATAAGTACAGTGTGTTATCTCCACAATACTATACTGTTACTCTGTTGTGTTGCCTGAGTGTTGTGTTACAAAATATTACTTCATATTTGTCAACACTTTTACAACCAGTACTTTGTACAATGCAATGTTTTACTTCAAGAAACCTAAAAATAGGGTCTGCTAAGAGGCGACGTCAACACTGAAGGTGGTAAGGATGATGTAGGTCATTGGTCTCTATGATGTAGTTTCAAGACACAATGACGTGGGACGTTTCGGCTGTGAAAGGGTGACAGCCTTCTTCTGGGGCCAGGAAAAGCAGGTCTCCCTTGCATCCAGAGGTTTTTTAGGTGTATGAGCTGATAGTAGCAGTGCTCATGGTACAAGGATGGTGGCCCGCTAGCTGAGGGACGCTGGGTAATCACTGAGGAGCGACCTGGTAGAATGTATAACGCAGGGCGAGGTGCTGCGTGAGTCCCTCGTGTGAAAGGAGTCTTGGTGGCATGAGATCAGTTCCTCTCTGTAAAATCTAGGTGGTCAGGAGATCAAAACTAAAGGCATGGATCAGTTGGCGTGTGGCGGATTCGCACAGAAGCGTGCTAACTGATGGGGTACATACACCTTGTTGGGCTACCACACTGTGCTAAACTGTACCCTTCAATAGAAACACTCAAAGGAGTTCGTCCTGTTTTGCAAAGGTAAAAGTAACCCTGAAATAAGTCAGAAGGGAATTAACATTTCCGGAATGGCGACCCCAGTGGAAATTAATATGGCAAAAGAACACTTACTGCACAAATTGTTTGTTAGGGGTGAATGGATTGAGCAGGATCAGATTTTTTGGCTGCAGGAAATCAAACAACAAGCCACTGCCACAGGATTAGATAAATGGCAGGACCAGGGCCCATTACATCACATACTTAGTGAACTGTATATGGTCCCAATGGTAAAAAAACAGCAATGTAAAATTGCCAAAATAGCAGCGTACCTGTACCTTCATATTGGAGAAATACAGGAAAAATATGCCGAAAATCTAGATTTGGCAAAAAGGCAACTACAATCACTAGAGACAACCCAAACTGATCTGGACTCTGCAGAGCAAAGGCTACAAAAAAGCCAAGAATCAGAGAAATAAATCCTCAGAAATATACCTAACCCAGAGATCAGAAGGTAAAATTTGGTATGAGAGTAGGCCCACTAAGAGCATACTAAAAACCTATTCCCAGCTAGGACAGTGGGGGGGTACTCAGCCAATCCTGGGAGCAAGGAAGAGTCAGAAGACTCCTCTGAGTGCCACAGGTCCCTAGAAACCAGGCCCCCACATTCTGCCAGCCATTCCCAAGCTCGCAGAATCCAGGAGAGTCTAGAAGACCAGACAGCCACCTCTAGTAGCATTGCCTCTGAGACAGAGGATGTGTGGACCAGGGTGACCCAAACTAAAAAAGCCAACAAAGTCAAGAGGGCTTTGCTCAAGGATCCCCTGAAACAAATTAAAGCTATTAGAAGCGTCATCATGCCCTACCACAAGAATGCAAAATATTCGGTTCGGGAACACCTTGAGTTATTTGAACAGATGATGGAAAATTTCCAAATGAAGGACAGCCAAAGCTGTATACAGTATGTAAAGTGGACATTTTCACCTGAGTACTCCAGCTTCTTTGCGGGACTGGAGGATCAGAACCATTACAGATGGTCCACCTATAGGGCGGCCATCCTGAAACATTTTTCTATTCATAGGAACCCTCAAGAGGCTCGCACGGCAGCCTACAATTTACAATGTGGGGAAGACCAGGCCCCGCAAGAATTGGTTCAGGAATTAAAACATGCCTTTGCACAGACTACTAGAATGGTGCGCACTCACAGTAAAGAATTTGTGAACACCTTCTCTTATGCTCTCCCTAAGTATATACTGACCCAGCTAGTGAGGGACTTTCACGAGAAAAGATCACTAGACTGGGTCATTGAACAAGCAACACGCATCTATGAAGTGAAGAAGCCGTTGGAAAATAAAAATAGTAGCAAAAGCCCTAAAACAACCAACACCCCTGCTGGTGCTAAGGTGGCAGAGGTGAAGGTTGCCCCATTTTAGATCTGGAGATAAACACCTTCCCACACAGAATCCAAGCAACCCCAAACCCAGAAGGCCCTCGGGCCAATGCCAAACCAGGAGCCAGGGTGGTAACCCCACAAATATGACCCCAAACTCCGCTGACTACATCAGCCCACGCTACTAGGGAAATAGACCCATCGTGGGCTATGTGTGGACACCTCCAGCCCAAGGGGGGGGGGTCCAACCAGACAGCAGGAAACCCAGAGAGCTTCCCTCCTCACTTTCCCCAGGAGGGCAGTAATCCCCTAAATGCCGGACCCAATTTCTTTCCCAGGTACCCACCAAACTTCAAACCCCAAAACAACCCATCCTTCTTTCCCCACTTTCCTGAGCCCAGACAGCCCAAGCCGGGAGAGGGGAGGCCAAGGGTGGAGGGGTACCCAAACTTCCCTATCCAGAGGTATTTTGCAAGAAGGGATATTTACCCTTCCTGGGATCAACCCAGGAGAGACCTGAGGACCCTGTACCAGCCAGAGCGGGTGTCCCAACTAGAGCGCCAGGTCCAGAAATGGCACAGGATCTGGGTCGCATGCTGAGGGCTCAACAGAACCCTCAGATGAGCATGGCGGCTCAGAACTCCTCGAATCCAGGGTCTGGTGCTCCAGAACAATGATGGGGAAGAACCCCAACAAACCACCGGTTCCCAGGGAGGAGGCACAAGGGGAAAGTGGGTGTAAATCTTGGAGGAAGCTACCTTCCCCACTTGTGGAAAGCCCCTGGAAACCCAGGAACCAGAACCAAAATCTCCTGCCCCCGAAAGTCTGCAACCCAAGGAGCAGAGAGCGGGTAGGAGAAATAAAGAGCCCAAAAAGACCCATTTTGTGGAGGAGGTACAAATCTTCCAGTTTGAAGGAGAGGGGTCCTCAGAGGATTCTGGGAAAAGAATCTTCTCCTTCAAGGATGGGGGAACTCCTCCCAAATAAAAATGGGTCCCAAAGGATCCAAATCCAGACTGGGTAGATGTGGGGACCGAGTTAGAAATGCCCATCATCAGTACCCAGAATGACTAGCACGAAAATCCCCTGGTTCAAATCCATTCTGGTGACTGCCTCCAAAAAGGGGGGGGGGGGCAGCACAGAATCAGAACCAGGGAAACCCAAATCTTCCCCCATATCTAGCTGTCACCTTTTTCATACAGGTTCCCAAGATCGGCTCTTAGAGAGGTACAGCTTCACCTCACTGATGATGCCCAACAAGTCTGAAACACGTGTATGGGGTTGCTGCGGCACTCTTGTTCAGAGGAGAATTGCCTAGCATTTTGGTGCTGGACTGCCTCTGGGCAGGACAAAGCCTGATATGCAGGGAAATGTCTTCTCTGTGAAAAGAACAGTGAGCTAAAGACTTGGTTGAGACTCTCCCAGGGGCCATCCACCCAAGAACAAGTCAATAGGCTGTGTTCGTGCTGGTAGAGAGTTTCCCAGACCCCCCTCTGTTTTGCATACCAAGTAACTTTGGGTCCCACCCTAAGTTACCAGGGGAATCCAGACGTGGACCCCTTGCTCACTGCTCTTAGAGAGGGACCGCTTCACCTCACTGATGATGCCCAACAAGGCTGAAACACGTGAATGGTGTTGCTGTGGCACTCTTGTTCAGAGGAGAATTGCCTAGCATTTCAGTGCTGGACTGCCCATGGGAAGGACAAAGACTGATATGTGAAAAAATATCTTCTCTGTGAAAAGAACAGTGAGCTAAAGACTTGGTTGAGACTCTCCCAGGGGCCATCCACCCAAGAACAAGTCAATGGGCTGTGTTTGTGGTGGTAGAGAGTTTCCCAGACCCCCCTCTGTTTTGCAGGTTCCCAAGATCCCAAACAAAATCCAGCCCAAATCACCTCTCTGTCAGTATCAGAAGCAAAGAAAGTAACCCACCAGTTGGCCAAAAATGTGCATTATCTTTGCCCCCTGGAAGAAAAGGAGGGAGGATTGTATACCCCGTCCAAATGCAGGGGCAATGTACAATTTTGGCACTGGTGGACACTGGATCCCAAGCCACCCTTCTGTCAAAAAGGGCCTTTGATGAACTGTATTCCGGAAGGGGTGAGAAATACCAAATTCCTCTCACCCCTCTTCCTGGACAACTTCAGAACTTCGACGGGAAGGAAATTCCCGTCAAGGGGACTGCGGATTTAGACATTAAAATTGGGCGACACAAGGAGAAGCAGCCGGTCATAGTTGTGACTCCAGAGGGCACACCTTGTTTACTAGGGAATGACATCCTGCATAGATTGTCTCCCCTCATAGATTGTGTAAACAAGGTCCCCTGGACCCAGACTAGCCGACCAATAAAATTAAGTCAACCATGTTAGTTTAAACGGCACATGGTTGAACAAAAACCTGACCAAATTAAATTTCACTTCCAGAATAATCAAATCCCAGACGTGACAGTAATTGCAGTAGGACATCAAACTGTTAATGGGGAGTCCTCTCTATTTCTGAAAATCAACCTTCCTCTCTGACATTCTATACAAATTCACAATCAGAAAATCCCATTCCTATAGTCCTAAAAGATGAGAAATCAGCTCAAAGCTTGGCTGACATACAGAAAATTGGAGAGCAGTTGTTCATCCCTATTTAGTTAAATGAAGGGAAGGACTCTGTTCTCGCCCGAGTATGTGTGAGCAACGGTAAGAGCTTCATCAGCGAGGCTATGTTCCATAAACTCCCAAAAGATCCAGCCATTCCCACATTTAAACTGTTAGACAAATGGGAAATGGACCTGGAAACACACAATTCCAAACATCTCCTGCCTAGCAGGTGCATGCTCAAAATGTCCATAGGTGACAAGAGCATAGTCCATGATTGTTGGGTCGTGCGAGATGTCCCTGCTGCATTTTATTTAGGCAGTGACATTATCAATCGCTTTGCCATTAGTTTGGACCTAATAAACTTCAAGGCTTGGTCCCAATTAGCGGGTAATCCCATGGACTTTGATGACACAGAGAAAGCATTTCGGTCAGCTCAATTGCTGCCATATGCAGTTGAAAATCACATTGGAGATGAAGTCACCATCCCAGAATGGACTCGACAATTCTTCCTTGAAATAAAAATTAAAAGAGGACAGAAACTGAAAAACCCTGACATCTATGTCCATCTCAATGTTCACTTCCAACAGCAAGGGTTGGGGGTAAACCCAACACCACTAGTCAACATAGAACACAACACCATTCCAATAGAGGTGGATAACAGCGACCTAAAGAGTATCACTCTGGGCGCAGGCACCATTATTGGAATGGCGGTAGATGACCAACATTTTTGCATAGATTTAGGTAATGAACTGTTAGGACCAATCCCCAAGGACTGTTTTGACAGTGATAGCGACGATGACACAACACCAGACAGGATCTTCACCCGGCATGGTGGGAATTTCCTGGTGTACTCTTCCTGCCCTTATGGTAAGGAAGATGTGACCTGGGACTTAGGAGGGATGAGGTGATCTTTCAAGTCCATGAGGACTGCCTTCCCCACCTGAAGCCATCAGTCCAAATCAGCACTCTGACCAAGGACTTCTCCACCCAGCTGGAGGAGGCCACTGAGATAGCCAAACCGGACGTCTTTCCAGGATTCAGGCAGATGGTTGAAGAGAGAGCTAGCCTAGCTGATGCCTGTGAGACTCTGGAGCAAAAGCAAAAATTGAAATCATTTTTTTTAGATTTTCAAGATCTCTTTGCAGTGGACTCATATGACTGTGGTTGCACTGACATCCACACAACAACAATTCCCACGGATGCTGGCATGACTCCAGTGTTTGTGAAGCAATATCGCTTGCCTCACGTATCAATGGAGTCCCTTACTGAAATAATTAAGAACCTTGAGTCCCGTGGGATAATTTGTCCAGCCAACAGCACCTTCAATAATCGGGTGCTGGGGATTTTGAATCCTAACGGCCAGTGGAGACTCTGTGCTGACCTAAGGGAACACAACAAAGGGGTCCATACTTGCCGATTGCCTCTTCCCTACATTGACCAAGGGCTGACCCAGATCCAGTGGTCGAAGGTATTCCCTGCCATTGACCTGACCAATGGGTACTGGACTGTACCTGTCAGTAGGGAGGACCAATACAAGCTGGCCTTACCTTCGGGGGGCAGCAGTAAACATGGACCCGGACTCCCTTCCGATACATCAACTCCCGCAATTAATTTAACATTTTTCTAGACAACGCCATGCCCGACCTGGGTGAAAGGGGTAACCTGGTCTATGTAGATGATGTCCTAGTCAAAAGCTCAACTGTGGAGGAACACATAGCGGAGATCTGTTATAACCTGACACAGTTGAGGGCTGCCGTAGCAAAACTCTCCTTTCAAAAGGCATAGTGGTGCAGAACCCGTGTCAATTTCTTGGGGCATGAGATAATTCCTCAGGGTCTCTGTCCCCAGGAAAAGAAAGTGGAAACCCTCCAGAAATTAAAAGATCCCACAACTCTGCGGGAACTAAGGAGCCTCCTTGGACTAACTAATTACCGCAGAAAGTTCATTGAGGATTATGCAGAGATCACAAGAACCCTGATCCATCTTTTGAAGGGGGGGTCAAGTGGGAGTGGGGTCCAGAACAAGCCGAGGCAGTAAGGCAACTCGAAAGAAGCCTCTCACAAGCGCCTTGCCTAGCTTACCCTGTCAAAAAAAAGGCGTTCTTGGAGACAAGGTTCTCAAATACATGCTTGACTGCAGTATTATATCAAAAGCATGATAAGGACAATAAAGTAATCTCCTATGCGAGTAAGACTTTATCCTCTGTGGAGGAAAAATTCAACGATTGTGAGAAGGCACTCCTGGCAATGGTGTGGGCATTGAAGAATTACCGCCCGTTTATCCAGGGGGAACACATATAGTGGAGACTCCACACCAACCTTTGCAATATCTTCAGAGTGACAGAATCCGGGCCGGAAATGTGAGTAATTCCCGAATTACTTCCTGGATTCTGTCAATGCAAGGCTTTACTGAGGAGGTCAGATTTGGCCAAAACAAGAAGAGTCTCCTCGCGCAAGGTCTGGCTAACTTGCATGATTGTGCCAGAGAAAACTGTCTCGAGTACGAAAGTCTTAAAATCAAGGACAACATGGAGGCATACCTTAATTCCCCACACAAAGTCTATGAAGAAGACCAGTGTGAGGGAATGCCCACTGTCTATGTGGATGGATGCTCTTACCATGTTGACAACAACGGGGAAAAAGAACTTGTGGCCACCATAGGGAATGTATGGGTGAACGATGCCCCAGAACCCTCCGCTGGGTACAAAATCGGTTCCCGAAGTAGTCAAGTGGCAGAGTTGATGGCTGTGCATCAAGCCATCCTCACTGCTGTCCAACACCAACTCCACGAACTGGTCATAATCACAGATTCGGATTATGTACGGAACGGGTTCGTGGAGCACCTGGTTAACTGGAAAACTAGAGGCATGCTATGTGCTAATAATAAACCATTGAAACATGGAAAATGAATCCAAAATATTGATGATCTGGTCACCTCGAATGGGATGACCATCTACTGGAACAAGATCAAGGGTCATTTTAAAGTAGAGGGACCAGACAAAACTGGAAATGACCTAGCTGATCAGCTGGCCAAAACCGGAGCCATACAAGGGGATCTACTTCAAATCGAGTCCCTGTTGGGGGAAATCCAGGTCACTGCTATCACTAGGTCCCAGACAAATGCTCACAATGAACTCTCAACTGCACAATGGATTAAGGAGACCCCAGATACTGATTTGATTACAGCTCAAAATGGGGATCCAATAATTGGTAAGTTTTATCAACACATTGAGGACCCTGAGAACTTTCCCCTGATGGATACCGATTACATTGGGAAAGAGGACCTCAGAGTGTTGATGAAATTTCCAAAAATGTTCGGAATCCAAGATGGTTTGTTGGTAAGGAAAGCCATAGCTGGCCATGACCAGTGGGTGGTCCATACCTCATTCCGAAGACTGATGCTAAATCACGCCGATGATGCAGCCACAGCCGGTCACTGGGGGTTTCATACGACACTAGAAAACTTGCGAGAGGTTGCATACTGCCCACACATGGGACAGGACCTCGACCAATGCTTGAAGGGGTGTCTTGTGTGTGCACAATTTCAGCCAACATCACTCACACACAGTGCTCCCCTCCAAAAGATGGGGGATGACACTGCCTTGGTCAGATTTACAAGTCGATTCTATCGGGCCCGTGATTCGCTCCTCTAGGGGGAACAAGTACATGTTGACCGTGACATGCTTGTTCACTAAATGGGTGGAATGTCTCCCGGCCCCAAATTGCAAGCCAGAAACAGCAGCTGCCATGATGATCAACCACATCTTCTCGCGTTTTGGACTACCCCAAAGGATTGAGTCAGACCGAGGTAGCTACTTCACTACTGAAGTGATGTCAAAGATGTGGGAGATAATTGGGGTCAAAAGGAAACTACACATTGCCTACCAGCAGCCTCTAGTGGTGGAGTTGAGAGATACAACAAGACAATTGTGAGCATATTAAAAAAGTGTGTGGCAGATTCTGGGCCAAGTTGGGACATTCGACTACCACTTGTCCTGATGGCCATCAGATCTACCCCTTCTTCTGCAACAAAAATGTCTCAGTTTGAGCTGATGACTGGACGAAGGATGGTGCTAACCCAGCATCTACTCTACAGAACCCAAGAGCAGACCTTGATAAACGCCTCCACAACTCATGAGTATTTTGATAATCTGAGAAAACACCTTCAACATGCTTTTGCCTATGCTCAGCGAAATCTAGAAAGATCCGCAGATGGTATGAAAACCCACTATGACTTTAAGACAACTAAAAAAGAATACCAAGTAGAAGACCGGGTCTACTTGTACAATTTCCAAAGGAACCAAGCCAAACAGCTCAAATTCCTCCCTAGCTGGCGGGGTTCTTTTGAAATTGTAGACAGAATCTCACCAGTCACCTACAAAATCTGCATCCCCAAAGCCAGTTTGGCAGAAGGGGAAGACATGTGGGTCCACATCAACCAACTGAAGTGTTGCCATCCTAGGAACACTCTGCGGAAAATAGAAGAGCCATCCAGAAACCCAGAGGGGGACATTCCGGAACCCTAGAAAATTCCAACTGTTAAAACCATTCCACCTGTCAAAATCATTAGGAATTACAGGCACGAAATATTGTCAATTATATGTCAAATTTATCTACCTGCCCCACTACATGAATAGTGGTGGGGAAATGTCCATAACCATGCTCTGTTCTGTCTTATAGTACTAAAACCATGGATTCTAAGTACCAAGGAGGACCACTCAGGGACCGGGAGGAAAGAACCAAGGGGCCTGGAGTATCGCTCCATACTCCCATCTGGATCCAGCAAGGAGAACCTGTTGATCCAGCACTGATGGGAGAAGCAGACGACTTTCTCCATCGAGACCAAAAAGAAAGAAAGAACATCCCAATCTCCCGACTTCCCCTTGACGGGCGGTCAACCTCAAGTCACGGGGGGGCTCTGTGGGATGTCTTGACCCACTTTTGCTCTGCCATGCGGCATCCCTGTGTTCTGATGGTGCCAGAAATATCAAAATGGCTGCAAAACCCTTGGGCGTGCCAAAACCTTTGAAAACCGCCCTTTGCAACACAAAAAGATGGCTGCCCAATCTGCCATGCATGTTGTCGGTGGTGGAACAGAGATCTCACTCCTGAAACATGTCACTGGGCTTCACAAAAAGTAAAAATGGAGCACAGAGGGAAGAGCTGTGCTTTGCTGAAAGAAATCCAAAATCTTTCTTTTAAATCCCTTTTTCTTGGTTGCTGAAACTGCAGAATGCAGGTACAAAACACCCTCAAACATCGAATATTCTTGCTGGGTGCAACAATTCACTTAGTTCAAGAAATCATTGTGAATTTACAATGTCCTGGAAACCTGAATTTGTCAAAGAAACATCCACAGCAAAAGTTGCCTGCCTGTGGAATCTGTCAAAATCTGCGAGCAGTACCTTTGGCCGATTGAATGACAGCTGTCAGAAGCCTGCATGATAAAACTTAAACTTGTACAAGCTGAAATCAAATGGTTGAAAACTAAGTGGTCTGTTACTGAGACTAACCTATGTTGTAACTGTTTAGTCCCATGGTTTAGAATCTGGAATAAGTGTCCTAGCTGCTCGTTTGAAATTACAAGTTTGTTTTAAGCAAATAAAAAAATGCAAAAGAATTAATCATTAAATTTAAGCCTGACTAAAAGCAACCAAACCAGTATAACAGCTTAGCTTCCCCCACAGTGGCATATCCTCTCCCTTCTGCTTCCCTCCACCAGGAAATCACACCTAAGTGATGATTATAGGGTGGGAGGAGAATTTGGTTTGCAGTGGGAAGGAGACAATAGACATCCTACAGTTACAGGAACTACCAAGTGTGAAGGGTCTTAAAATGGCTTGGGCCCAGTAGGAACTGGGAGGAGACTGCTTCGGAACTGCATGGAGATAGAAGGAGTCAGAGACAAACAACCATTTGTTGCTTAACAAGGACCAAAGACACATTTTAAAAAGACTGATAACTTACTGTGTAAAATTGTCAAAAACACAAAAATAACAGCATTGTTAATGTAAATAATGGCTGCACATTTTAAAAGGCGCCGGAATTCTGTGACATGTTCTAGGAAGAAACGGCAGAAAATTTGATATTACACAAAATGTATTTTTGATAGAAGCATGAAACTTCATACACTTATGCCCATATTCAATGCGCACATTTGTAGAAATTTGCTCTTAAATTGGGCATTGTGTTCTAGATAAAAAGGGCACAATCTGTAAAAAGCAGGCACAAGATCCTACAGCGACGGGGTTTGGAGGAGTATCTGCTACACAAAATATATAATCTGTATATATGATTGTTATAGAGGTTGCACACATAGATATATGTATTGTACCAAAAGTAGAATTTGTGTTCAAGAGACTAGGGGTGGACTCTAGGCCTCATAAACCCACATCATAAAGATGACACACTGTTTTTCTCCTCCTATCAAGGAAGAGAGGAGATCCTGACCAATCCCTGTCCAAGGGGTGCGCTTAGGATAAACCAGCACACACACCCCTTTATCATAAGCATAAATAGAGACAGCTCAGCACTCAGAAAAAGACACAGATTCGCCCACTAACCGATTGCTGGCGGAGCGCCCTGCAGCAGAACCATCCATCTTACTTGCTCCAGACTCCAGAAACTTGGAAAAGCAGAAAGACCCATTGCATAGCTGAACCATTTTCAGCTAGGCCTTAACCTCTCATCCTTGGAAATGCATACACAGTGCCAAGGACGAGATAGCTCATCCTTTTTGGCACCTTGTTTTGTGGGATCACCCAAAACTGTAATCCAACCCCCAGGCTATGTGAGGGGGAGGTCCCCCCTCTCTGCCAGGGGGCTGGATTACCTTCAGTTTCACGTCGGCGTGCGTAAAGCACGTCAGCGTGAAACTTAAAGTAATTTTCACCGCAGCAACCATTTCGGGCTGCTGCGGTGAAAACAGAAGGTGAGTGTTCACCTTTCTCCCCCTCGATCTCCGGCTGTATTTCCAGCTGGAGATGGGGGAGGTGTCGTTGGAAAGGAGAGATTCTCCCCTTTCCAACAACACCCTGTCTGACAACATTGCTGCCCGTGTATCGGGCGCAGGGCGGTCGATGCACAGGCAGCAATACCCACTAGACCACCAGGAAAACATTTATGACGTGGGGGAGGGGGGCTGCTTACAGTGAGCAGCACTCTCCCCCCCGGCCCCCAAAGAATGGGGGCACATATATAAAGACCCCTGGGGGCAGACAGGTGACCATATGCCCCCAGGGATGGGGTTATAAAAAAAAAAAATATACGTGATGGGAAGGGGGGAGTGGGTTTGGGGGCCCTAGCCACCAGGGATTTATTTGGGCAAGGTGTTGTTGGAAAGGGGAGATTCTCCCCTTTCCAACAATTAGACATGCACACTAGACACCAGGGATTTCTTTGAATGCGGGAAAGAGGTGCCCTGCCCCCCTGTCCCCCAAAGCATGGGGGCACATATATAATGACCCCTGGGGGCAGACAGGTGACCATATGCCCCCAGGGGTGGGGGTATAAAAAAACAAATAAATGACAACATAAAAATACGTGATGGGAAGGGGGAGGGGGTTTGGGGGTCCTAGCCACCAGGGATTTATTTGGGCAAGGTGTCATTGGAAAGGAGAGATTCTCCCCTTTCCAAAGACACCTTGTGTGACAGCATTGCAGCCCGCGGATCGGGCACAGGATGCTTGATGCGTGGGCAGCAATGCACACTAGACACCAGGGATGTCTTTGAATGCGGGGGGGAGGTGGGGGCTGCTTACAGTAAGCAGCCCTCGCCCCCCGGCCCCGAAAGCATGGGGGCACATATGTGTACAAACCTGGGGGCAGATGGCTCATCATCTGCCCCAGGGAAGGGGGCAAAAAAATCAAATTAAAATTAAAATTAAAATAAAAATAAAAAAAAACGGAAAGCAACGGGGATGGGGGTGGGGGTGTGGGGGCCTGGGATTTTTTTGCCCCCCTGAAATGGTGGTGGCCCAGAATTTATTACCCAGAACCCCAGACAAGGTGAACATTGTGTTTTTTGCCCACCAAATATCACACTTTGTCAGTTATTGTGGCTAAAAAAAACTGGGGCAATTTGCGCAAGGCAGACCTCTGTGGATTTCCACAGGTGTCCTCTTTTGGGAAATGCATGGGGTTCCCTGTTTTCCTTGCTGGCTTCGACACCCTCGGCCCAAATCTGTAGGTTGCCCACATGAACCAAATGGTCAGTGGCGAAAGGCTTGTGGTTACCAGTCGGTTACCCTTTTCCTTTTGCGCCCCCGGTAGGTGCACCCACACATATGAGGTACCGTTTTCATTGGGATATGTGTGGGGACGCGGGGAGGTAGGCCATGTGTTGTTGGCGGTGTGTTTCGGTGGGTGGCCAGAGCGAAATATCTGAAAATTGTCTTCATTTCCATCTAATTACAGAGACATTTCCCTGTGTCTACTCACCGAAACACGTCGCCAACAACAGATGTCATACCTTCTCGTGTTCCCACAGGTGTCCCGATGAAAAAGGTACCTCACATGTGTGGGTGCAACTACCGGGGGCGCAAAAGGAAAAGGGTAACCCACTTGTAACCCCAAGCCTTTTGCCACAGCACAATTTGTTCATGTGGGCAACCTACAGATTTGGGCCTAGGGTGTCGAAGCCAGCAAGGAAAACAGGAAACCCCATGCATTTCCCAAAAAAGGACACCCGTAGGAATGCACAGAATGTCTGATTTGCGTGAAGCGGCCCAGAATTTATTACCCAGAACACCAGACAAAGTGAACATTGTGTTTTTCCCCCACCAAATATCACACTTTGTCGCCTACCACCGAAACACGCTGCCAACAACAGATGTCATACCTTCCCGCGTTCCCACAGGTGTCCCAACGAAAATGGTACATCACATGTGTGGGTTCACCAATTTAGCCGCAAAGGGAAAAGGCTAACCCACTGATAACCACAAAAGTGTTTGGGGAGATAACCTACAGATTTGGGCATAGGGTGTCCAAGCCACCACGAAAAACTGGAGACCCCATGCATTTCTGAAAAGAGGGCACCAGTAGGAATCCATAGAGGTCCAACTTGTGCGAAGGCCACCAGAATGTTTTACCCAGAACCCCCGACAAATCGAAAAATGTGGGTTTTTTCGGCACATTTTGGAATTTGCCGAGGCTTCTGGGTAATAAATTCTGGCCGATTTGTGCAAATCATACCTCTGCGGATTCCCACGGGTGTTCTCTTTTCGGAAATGCATGGGGTTCCCTGTTTTCACCTGAGGCCCATATCTGTAAGGTGTGCCGGTCGGCAGAGAGTCTGAAATTCAGGTGTCAAAACAGACTTGGGGTTACTTGTATTTTAGGCTTTCCCCTTGGCGCCCAGGTGGGTGCACTCACACATGTGAGGTACCATTTTCATGGGGACACCTGTGGAAACGTCGGACGGTAGGCCATGTGTTGTAGGGGGCGTGTTTTGATGGGTGAGCTGAGCAAAATGTGTGGAAAATGTGTTTTTTTGCCCACATTTCGGACTTTGCGGGGGTGTCTGGGTAATACATTCTGGGCTTATTTGCGCAAATCATACCTCTGCGGATTCCCACAGGTGTCCTCTTTTCGGAAATGCATGGGGTTCTCTGTTTTCCTTGGTGGCTTGGACACCCGAGGCCCATATCTGTATGGTGTGCCGGTCGGTAGAGAGTCTGAAATTCAGGTGTCAAAACAGACTTGGGGTTACTTGTGTTTTAGGCTTTCCCCTTGGCGCCCAGGTGGGTGCACCCACACATGTGAGGTATCGTTTTCTTTGGGACACCTGTGGGAACGCGGGACGGTAGGCCATGTGTTGTTGGGGGCGTGTTTTCGATGGGTGAGCTGAGCAAAATGTGTGGAAAATGTGTTTTTTTGCCCACATTTCGGACTTTGCGGGGGTGTCTGGGTAATAAATTCTAGGCCGATTTGCGCAAAAAATACCTTTGCGGATTCCCACAGGTGTCCTCTTTTCAGAAATTCATGGGGTTCCCTGTTTTCCTTGGTGGCTTGGACACCAGAGGCCCATATCTGTATGGTGTGCCGGTCGGCAGAGAGTCTGAAATTCAGGAGTCAAAACACACTTGGGGTTACTTGTGTTTTAGGCTTTCCCCTTGGCGCCCAGGTGGGTGCACCCACACATGTGAGGTACTGTTTTCATCGGGACACCTGTGGGAATGCGGAACAGTAGGCCATGTGTTGTTGGGGGCGTGTTTCAATGGGTGAGCCGAGCAAAATGTGCAGAAAATGCTTTTTTTCCCCCACATTCTGGACTTTGCGGGGGTGTCTGGGTAATAAATTCTGGGCCGATTTGTGCAAATCATACCTCTGCGGATTCCCACGGGTGTCCTCTTTTCGGAAATGCATGGGGTTCCCTGTTTTCCTTGGTGGCTTAGACATTCCAGGCCCATATCTGTATGTTGTGCTTGTCTGGAGAAAGTGTCAAATTCAGATGTTGAAACAGACTTGGGGTTCCATGTGTTTTAGGCTTTCCCCTTGGCGCCCAGGTAGGTGCATCCACACATGTGAGGTACTGTTTTCATTGCGATAGCTGTGGGAATGCGGGACGGTAGGCCATGTGTTTTTGGCGGCGTGTTTGAATGGGTGCGCAGAGTGAAATGTGAGGAAAATGGGTTTTTTTCCCCACATTTTGAACTTTGCTGGGTTGTCTGGGTAATAAATTCTGGGACGATTTACGCAAATCATACCTCTGCAGATTGCCACAGGTGTCCTCTTTTCAGAAATGCATGGGGTTCCCTGTTTTGCTTGGTGACTTGGACACCCGAGGCCCATATCTGTATGTTGCGCTTGTCTGGAGAAAGTGTGAAATTCAGGTGTGAATACAGACTTGGGGTTACTTGTGTTTTAGGCTTTCCCCTTGGCGCCCAGGTAGGTGCACCGACACATGTGAGGTACCATTTCCATTGGGACACCTGTGGGAACGCACAAAGGTATAACATTTGTTGTGTTTGTGTGGTTTTCATAACGTTTTAACCCATTTGCTGGTGCCCTTTGTCACACAACCCTTTCATTTCCCAAATTTGACCTACATTTAGTCGCTGCTTTAGGCACCATACACTTTTGTAACCTGCACAAGTCACCTACCCTTGAAAAGGTCTGCCTGTGCTCTTTCAAAAAATGGATGCTTGCTGTTCCTCACCACATTGGTTTTCCCGATTTGCACATGCTAAGTGTGTCTGTTCAGGCTGTGAGCATAAAACTCCTGTGTACCATGGCTAAGTGTTTGGCTTGTGGTAATGCTTGTTTTGTAAAACACTACAAAAAATGTCTTCTTTCCTAACTGCAAGAGTCGGGGGAATCTAGAAGAGCATTGCTTTTCTCAAAATTCATAGAAACCATTGCCGTACCAAGCCAACCATGTCCCACACATACATTTTTTTCGGTCATTGTCCCGCTTTTCCCCAATCTATGGCATTTTCCCCTACCTAGTTGTTACCTGACCTATGCATATCACCCCTTCCTAAACTGATGAATTTTGTCTACTTTTCAGAAATATATGTCTTTCTGTCCTCCAATTCAGCTTTTCTACCCTTTTCTTCCATTCCGTCCATGCATGTCCAATTGGCAAAAATGGCCAAAATCGCCTACCTCATACAAAACAGTTGATAACCACATCAAAATATTTTTTTTTCGTTTCCACTCAACCTGTTCTTGAAAGCCAGGAAATTGGGGAACTCAGGAAAGCAAACCATTTGTTCCTAGCTCCATTTTATTGCCATTTTCTGAAAAAACCCAACATTTTCCCCCTTTTTTCTTATTTTCTCTCACCCCCCTACATCAACCTAGGATTCCTGGGTGGTTTTACGACCGCCTACATGTGGGAAAAAAAGGAGCCAAATTTGGCCGAGATACCTCATGTAACAAATAAGTTACAAGACATTGAATGGCCACATACCGAAATCACCAAAAAAGGCCCTGGCACTGGTGGGAAATACCCATGGCACTTAAAGGGTTAAAATTCCAGAACCAGATCCCCAGAAACCTAAGGGGAAATAGACAGCCGGGCTGTGCTGGACTGCTTGCCTACTGAAAATAATTATCATCAGAACCAAGAGATCCAATCCAGTCCTGTGCCGAGCTGTGACCAGAGCCATTGCAGACCCAGTCCAATCCGGTGTGCCTAGCTGTCTGTCCTGACCAGAATACCTGACCAGAATCCATGACCAGAATCACTGACCAGAATCCCTGACCAGAGTCCTGACGGTTCCATTCAGAACATATCTAGTGAGTATCTATAGAATAGAACTGTGTCACTAGCCTATGTACCCGGCTTAGTCCAATCCCTATCTTAAATCCATCCTATCTTGTCTTCAGAACCTGCATTTTTTAGAAATCTTTTTGAATTGCCTGAACACTCTATCCTATCTCTTCTATCTTTCCTCCTGTGTTAGTATTGTTAAAACTATCTCTGCACTGATCTTTCTCATCTGAAGTAGGTGAGCTACACTGCAAGCAGTCGCCTTGTCAAGTGGCTGTGTTCTTGTGTGGTATTCGTTTATTCATAGTCATCCTCTAGTGTAAGAAATCCTTTTTGTCATTTTAAAGTGCATTCCTGCTTCCCATTCTTGCGCCTATCTCGAAAAAACGACCTCCACTAAAACGTCCATAACATGTTCAATTTTCATACTAGAAACAGTAGCTAGCATTCGCAGCTTTAATTTGTATCTAAAACCGCATCCCTAATCCTTATAGTTCTCCCGTAATCGCAATTACCGCGCGCCCGGAAAAGTTTATTGCAAATTTTCGTTTAGGGAATTTCTGACACATGTAAAACAGCTTTTGATTGCTTCCGACCTCAGTTTTAAGATTTCACATTGATGGAGGTAGCGCCTTCGTTTGAGAGAATGAGTGCTGAAATGTACCGTTTCCGATAGCAGTATTTTGGTAAGGTGAGATATGCACCACTAAGGTTAGGGAGGTAGTACCTCTGATAGCAGTGTTGTGGTAAGGTGTGGTATGCACCACTAAGGCTAGGGAGGTCGCGCCTCCGTATTGGTTAAAGTGCTGGGAGGTAGATAGCGTCTCAGAAAGCAGTGCTTTGGTTTGGTGTGGTATGCACCACTAAGCTTAGGGTAGTAGCACTCTGCTTTATTTGATATGTGTTTTGTATATTGAGGTAGCGCCTTGGTATAAGTTAACTGTTTTGAGTTAACATCTCTTTTGGTTGTTGTGTCGAGTGAGGTAAATCCTGGGGGTAGCGCCCTGTCAGGAATGTTGGTGAGTGGTAAGTGAGTAGTGCACTAAGGAGAATGGGAGTTGTAGGTCTGGTGAGTCTGGTGACTTTTGGATATAGCACTAGTGCACTGTTTGGATAAGCTGACTTTTATTGTTAGGGACAGCTGGTTAGGTTAGATGAAGTGTGTTGCTGGTAAGGGACGCCCTCTAGTTAATACTATGTTAAAGTTAAAGATGCTGTTCAAGGTGAAGAGTTGCATGTTGATTTATTTATCTTTATGTGGTATGTGTTAATCCTGGCTATTGTTATCAGGTCAGGGTTTGTTTATGGGACTTGTTAGTGCTTCCTTTGAGATAAGTAGTTAGGTCAACCCCATGTTTTGTTGGTGGTCTTGGAGATGGATGGCCAGCATCTTCAAGTTGTTGCAGGATCTGTATATCTTGGTGTGGTTGGGTGGGCTCTGTTGGCATAGTTCATATATGTATCTGTTTGTATGTTTGTGATGCAGGCATAGTTGGCGATATCTGGTAGCAGTGTTTTTAGCGGTTGATGGGGTCTCTTAACAGGTATGGTGGTTCTGTTGTCATCCTGGATGACTAGTATTGCGTCAGGATGGCAAGTTGTGCTCCAGGGTGGCAGCCTGAAGGCCCGCCGGTGGCGGGGGCGGGCGGAAGGATATATGTAATTGTAGTCGTGGTTTGGTTTGTAGGGTAGTCTTAGCCCTGTGTATGGGCTGGTTTGGGTCTAAAGTGTGAATCTAGAGTCTGTTTCGTGGCAGGGACAGGCAGAAGGTGATTTGTGTTATAATTGAGGGTGACCTGGATTTGTAGGTGAAGTTTGGAATCGCATGGCTGTGAGAGTATCTGTGAAGTTTGTATGGTGGATGGTGGTGTGACTTGCTTGTATGTAAAGTGCTTGTTGTTTGTGTAGGTGTTTCGGTAAGGAGGGAGATGTGTTATGATGTGCTTGTCTTTGTCTGCTGTAGCTGGTCATGTGCTTAGTGATGTCATGCCAGTGTCAAGTGGAATGTTGATGTATGAGTGTGAGAATGCTGTGCTGAGTGTTCTGTAACAGGATCAGTTGGTCCCTCCCTCACTGGGTGATGGGTGCCGGTGATCTGTTGTCCTATACCTGATGTCTCAGTCTCATGTAACTGTAACTTAAGAAGCTGAAGTAAACTTATAAAGAAGCAACATGTATCTGCCTGGACTGTGCTTTTTAACATATTTGATCTGAAAAACACACAAAAGTATTATTTCTGTGCTGAATTGTTTTGCTCACTATTGCTTCTTGTGCATTAATGAGATTGCTTAGTTTTACATCACCCCATTGGTGATCATTGTGTACCCATTAAAAATAGATTGATTAATTTATAACTACATAAATAAATATTTTAACTTTGCAAACCAGCCTGATTCCTGGTTCAGTGTGACCGGGGGGGGCTCCAGGAGAAGGGCGTGACTTGAGTGGTACATCGTTCAGAATAAAATAACTTTTAGACACAAACAAATAAGGATTAGACACAAATAAATAAAGATTTCAGTTGTGCATTACACGCTAGGCATTGACTTAGGTGAAGTGCCGGATTGAAATCACTTATAGGCCTGGGTTGGAGCTCCAGGTGTGCCCACCAGATAGGGAGTGAAGTAAATTGGGGATAAAAGAGGGGGCAGGAATATACAATGAGAAATCCATTTCACCTCTCCCAACGCACAAGTGCTCTGGTGCAATGGGAGTTGCAAAATGGATCAGAAAGATCACATTGACCAACAGGAAGTATACCTCTCCAAATATGCTGTTCAATTAATGAGATTGTGACCACTATCCCATTCAAGTTGGTTCGCTGGTGTACTTCACTGCCTCAAGTTAGCAAGATTCACTCACATTTAAAAATATCCATCCACATATACTCATAAGTACATAATTAAAACACATACTTAATACTCTTGGTGTTATGTTGTAGAATTTTCAATTTTATCTAATGACAATAGTTAATTTACTTCGCCATGGCATTCAATAGCATTGATCAAACGCACTTGTGGACTAAGCTTAGACAGTGGGGATGCCCAGCGCATTTACTAGAGATCTTGATGGCTCTCCACACTGACACCTTTATTAGAGTGCAGCTGAATGCACAAGGCAAATTGTCATCACCCATTTCCACAACGTGTGGCCTGAAACAGGGTTGCGTACTGGCCCCTCTATTGTTCTGCCTTTTTCTATCAGATCTTGCTGAGATCTTCAAAGGTATACATAGTTTCTTGCCAAATTTAGCCCTTACTCATCCGGAGTACCTGCTTTATGTCGATGACCTCGTGATTTTTTTATATACACCAATCGGATTGCTGCACAAGCTGAATGCCCTGGCTAAATATGCTGAATTCAATCATTTAAGCATCAATGTAACATAATCTCAGATACTGACATTTAGAGCAGGAATGAAGAAAAATATTCTAGCTTCCAATGCAATATTGGGGGCTTGCCGCTAGCAATGATTTCACATTGTTGCTATCTAGGCTGTAGAGTATCATAACTTCATAAGAAAATGGAGCGTCAATGTTACCTGCGATCTAAGATGCTAAGGCTTGCAACCCAAGCTTGTGCTGTAAACCGGAAATACAGTCAATTCTCCCTGACTCCAGTCCCAGAATTACATAGGGCAAAAATCTTGCCATCGATAACCTACAGGGGTTAGAATTGGAGCCTCCCACCCCTGGTGGATTGCGATGCCCTAGAGGGCCAGTTCTGGAGGAAGGTCTTGCACCTCCCAAATGGTGTTCCTACGGTGGTAATCCGTTACGAGTTAGGGTTGACTTCCATAAAGTTTCACCTTTATCGGAAAAACCTCTCATTGCTGAAGAATATCATTTGTGCTAAGGAGGGGTCCATCTGGTGGCTATTAAACCAACTACTACTCAGAAAATATTGGGTTGCCTTTAAGACTGTGACCTGCTCTGTAAAAGGTACAACATCTCGAAAGACACATTATGATGCAGCTTAACCCAGACGAAAAGCGAATTAAGGGAATGGGTGTTAGGCAGAAACCTGTGCAGTTCCTTCTGGGATCACTGCAAAAGATTTAAGACTACAGGTGTTTGGCAGTAAACCCACTTGGTAGCAGTCTGTACCACACAGATTTACTTGGTAGCTGTGGCTGAGCAGTCATACTTCCCTCAAGAAGAGTTAGGCTGTATACAGAGTATTCACAATAGGTCAGAAGAGCACAGTAGGACAAGTAAACACTGACCAGAGTTTGGTGTAAAAGAGATATAATTATTTATTTAAAACCACATCTAGGAAAACACTCAGGCACTAATAGTAAGCAATTCAAAAACATGGTCACTAAAAGATATACACTCCCTTATAAGAATTTTAGACAAGTCTTAAGTAAAGCCCCACTTATTTTCAGACAGCGGTGAGCGCTTAACTCAGATGGCACTATAATAATTCGTTTTAAAAGGGAGAGAAAAGCAGAGTATAATATGAAAAAGATCCCAACCCTTTCATAAGAACAAAACAAGAGAGGGAGGCAAGTAAAACCGTGAAGTTAGAGTTCAGAAGGCCGGATCCACTTTAAGAGGATCAGAACGAAATGTGTCCATGGTCACACGGTTGAAGTGCACAAGAGTCTTGCAAAGGTTCAAAAAAGAGTTGGACCAAAAGAAAGGGACCCGTTAGAAGGTCAAGGCGGCCAACCCAGTCCAGAAGGTTAAGGGATTAATATTACCTTGTAGCAATCTTTAGAAAGGGAGGCCTGGCGGACACGGTACCTTAAAGTGGTGAGAATACTCCAGCGGGGGCAGTTGTTCCTGGCAGCGGATGCAAGTCGGTGCTTCGTCCGGGGGAAGAGAGGATCTCGTCAGGGAGGAAGACAGGAGCCCGTTGCACTGCCAGGGAAGAAACCAGCCGCGGAGTTCTCAGGTAAAAGGAGCGGTCCTTTTATTTGCGGTCCAGTGTTAAGTGGCTATCTGGTTGCCGGGGTGCTTGGCACTGGCAATTCGACCACAAGACGGCCTGGGATGCGAAGAGAAGAAGGTAAACTGGTTGTGCCCAACAGTCAGGGGAAGAAGCCTCTCCAGTCGAGAGATCTTCTCTGTCGTCGGGAAGTGGTTAGTCGGTTCCGCAGGGCTCCACCGGTGGTGTCTTCGTGGTAGGTCGTCTCAGCTTCTCCCTCGTCGGATTCTCAGGTCCTGTGGCGACTTCTGAAGTTCCAGTCCCCAAAGCCCTGCTTTTATGCAGCACACCCCCATTCACTCAGCCTAGCTGTCAATCAAACATGCTAAGTGGTGAGCCGGCCGGCTCACCACTTGGGCCAATCACACAAGAGTGCGACTTGAGTTACCAAGGTAACTCAGTCCAGGGTGCCTAAACACCCTCCCACACCCCCTGTGGTACCCAGGCAGAGTGGCACCACTTTTGGAGGCTTCTGTGGAGAAGCCCACCAAAAAGTGGAACAAAGGGCTCAACTTGGGTTGGAGTCACAGAAGAGAACACAAACGCCATTTTAGAATCGAGTCCTGGCAAAAAATACCAACCGGCGAATTAATATTAAATAAATAAACCGGCGGTATGTTCGAGGCTATGAGAATTAAATAATTAAAGTTGGTAGCCTCGAACAATGGGAAAATCCCATAGAGATATATTTGCGGTCAAATATAAAAAGTTGTATCCACTGCCACCAGCCAAAACTCGATCAGGGGGGACGGAGACGTGCCCCCTCGACTACCAGACCCCGGGGCAATCGAATTGCCCCGACCAGTACGTCCACAATATGATGGTTTGTACCGGTTTCTGTTAATAATTTGGAACTAGTAAAGCCAATGGTGACTTTACATGCCCTGGGAGACAGTAGTCAGTCCCAGGGTATGGAGTCTATGGTGGGGTGTCACTATGACACCCCTGTGCCACTGCACGGAGGGTGCTGTGTAACACACATAGTAAAAACACGAGACACTATGGAGTAAAGGACCCCATAGCCCATAAAACACATCAACAGTCAAAGGAACACCACAAATCATGTCCAAGAGTGGGAGAAAAAGATTCTCACTCTTGGCAGGAGAAAAAAACAAACTCCATAAATCCAGCAAAGCTGCTGGGGGACTCACTAGGTTAGGAAATTCAGCCTAAAGAGAGAATTCTCCCTAACAATGGGACTGGATCAACACAATCAGCAAAGTCATAACTTTCCATCTGTATGCTGACTTGCTGATTGATGCCAAACCAGTCGGAACCTGCCCAGAATATCTGCATAGATCTCCCAGTGCACCGTGCAGACGAAGGTGATTAGACTAATATTAATTGTGTTCATACAAACAACAGTTATGGGGTCTCGGAGCAAAGTTCAGAGGGAATTGAGAGTGTGCAGATTTTGCTCCAACTCCGAGGAGGTGGAGACGTTACACCATATACTGCTACACTGCAAATCATTAGATGTGAAACGAATGGCACACTTTGCCACTTGATACAACCATATGTACAGGTTCACACCGGTCAAGTAGATAATGGCAGTTGATAATTAATTATTTTGGGAATAATAAATGGATGACTCCCGCGATTCATTTCTAAAGGAAGTTTTAGACGTCTGTGAAAGGACAAACTGTTGACTTTATGGATAGATATTTGGATTATGTTCTTTTAGCATTGTTAGTAATTTGTGAAATGTTTTGTTTTCCTCATTTCTCTGATTGTTTTGTCTTTCTTTATATGATTATGTTTCTGAATCTTTCGTTTACATTAATTATTGTATTTATCTACTTTTAATCATGTTTGTTAAAGGTTACTTGTTAACCAAACAACAATAATAAAATACATTTTAAAAAAGAAAATAGTTAATGTTGTTGGCTGAAAATATTTTTGCACAGTTTTATCGCTACGAAGAGCTGGAGGTTCTAACACCCCTCCCCCCCCATTCCCATCTGAGTATTTTCAGTTCTCTTCACACATGGGTTGCTAACCTTTTCTACCAAAGGAAATATAGCACTGCAGAGGATCAGAGGATGACTGCCTTTTTTCGCACTACTGTAATGATCCACCCCAGCGTGGTCTGCTCTGGTGCAAGAGAGAACCAACGCAACCGACCTTGGTTGTGCAAATCCAGCATAGTTTCAAACAAATTCACCAGCACCCAGTGGGGACTCACCCATGCCAACAAGAAAGCAGAGTAAGGTGTGGAAATCGATGCCACTGCAATTGGTGCCATGCTAAACTGGGAAATGGCGGGCAAAGAAAGATTGCAATTCACACCCTCCACCAGTCTTTGAAAGGTGATACCACTTTGTGAACCACTACCTGGGTTCCTGGATTAACCGACGTGTGGACCTTCCAACCCAGGACTGGCAGTCGAATGCAGTCAACGCGTGCCCCATCAGACAGGACCCAGGACTCACAGGGAGAGAATGAAAGGAACAACACCAGGAAATGAAGGGGAGGTATCGAGCATTAGGAACAGAAGAACAGAAGAACAACACAGAAGGGGCTACTGGTAAACAATGAGAGGAGATTATGACCAGAACAGAAAGGTATAAAGAAAGAAGAAATACTGTTGTTAAGAAGGGGAGTGTGTGGAAAGGATGAGGACAGATATTGTTGGTTGTGTTCCCTTTGGAGATTCTAGGGCAGGAGGAGACAACTGAATATACCTGGGCCTGTTCAGAAGGAGCCATAAAGACCAACATTGTAGAGAACCAGTGTATATTGAAAGCTCACCCTAGTGAAGCATAACTGAATGAGGGAAGAGAAAGAACAAGTTCAGATCAATCTGAGAGAAATAAAGGACTTTTATGAATCAATACAAGTTTTTTTGCATCAATAACTGCCTGACTCGTCTTCTGTCCACACTTCCTCGGTACAAACATTCTGAGTGGCAGCTTGCATTTGACATGTCAAAACGCATTCTTTCTGAAGAGGATAGGAAAGGCAATGGCGTTCACAAAGCGTTGGCTGTAAGAATACCCTAAAAGTTAGTTATTTGCAATGCATCATTGTTTATTTGTAAACAGAGAAAATCAACAAAATAAATTACGGAGTAAAAATACATCCAACAAAAAACAGGAAACAATGGACACCTAGCATCCTGACACCTGTTTTCATCACAATGGTACATGGATATATTTGGAAGAGAAATACCAGCACTGAGGTGCCCCAGGAAGGAACTCTACTAATGTTACTGCTTAGTCTGAAAAGTAACCTTAACGTAAACATACACATTTCCATGTGCATGTATTTCTAGGTGCAAATAAGTATGGTTTACTAGAAGATATTTGTTTTAGAGTTAACATAAAATATGACTTGCCTAAAAAGATAACCCCTTCAAAATATTTTACATTCAACTGAAAAATGGAGAAAAATACTCTCACTTATAAATTATATCTGGAGCTTTGATAATGCTTGTAGCTATACCTTTAGGTTTTGGAAAATATATACTTTTAATGGAGAAGAAGCAAAAGCAAACGTTAAATGTAGCAGGATGTTATTATATAGATACCTCCTCTGCAGAACATCTTCTAATAACATCATATCTACTTTGATAGGATGCTGTTACATACTGAGAGCTATACACACTAAAACAAATATTTACAATGCAGAACCCAAAGATAGATTATAAACTAGTACCACTCTGATCTCCACATTGCCTGTAAGAGGGAGGGCGTGTACATTTACTGGGGCTAGTCTGGAGCTTGGCACAACTTGAGTACTCATATACATGCCTGTCTTCCAAGCACGACTGGGATATCTTAGCCACATATCACTGAATCCCACACAAAAAATAAGTTGCCCTAATAGGCCATCCAATTCCAGTATGAGGCTATGCATGGGTGGTTGAATGGCTTGCATCTTGCCAGATTTGCACCTCAGTTGGCCTCAAGCGCCAAACCACCCAGGTTAAATATCGACAGCAAACTCTTCTTCCAGCAATATATCAACACAAAAGCCCAAACCACCTGATATCAACTAGGACTCATCTGGAAGAGAAAGCTCTACCTCCCAGCTGAGGATTTCATAACCACGATGCAGGCACTATTAGTCTTACACCTGAAGGAGGAAACACCCTTCTCACTGGCATCCCGGTGCACAAACCTGCCCCCCCCCATTGGTGCCATTCTGCACACCACTGCCTGCCTCATAATGGTAGCTAGGAAAGTTTACATTGTCCCCATGTTAAGAGAATTACTTTAGCAACACATCCCAGCCAGGATATTTTTCAAATATTCCTGCATCACATATAAGGCAGCTTCCGCAAGAACGGCAGTCTACCTAGCCACAAAACCTCTGGGCATAGGTGGACATGTTCCACTAGGAGCCAGATCATAGCAAAGCTTTTGTCTTCTCTTGCTATATCCCAGTCAGTTGATCCTTACCTCCACCTGTGCTGGCAGCATAGCCCACTCAATCATATATAAATCCCTCTCATCTGGCACCTTCCCAGAGGCTTTAAAAACCTCAAATGTCAAACCTCTACTAAAAAAAAACAACCTCGACCCACTCTCCACATCAAGCTACCGCGAAAATCTCCAACAACCGCTTCATTGCTAAACTAATTGACCACATGGCATATAAGCAACTTGGCATCAGCACATGTAACAAATAGCATCAGCAAACTAATTGGTTGATACAAAGCATGCAAAGTGCAACTGGCAGCTTCCTTCAGAGCTGCCAGAAGCACGGAAACTGCTCTCCTGAACATCCGTGAGGACCTGCTCTCGAACCTCGACTCCAACACTCCGTGTGCTCTCATTCTGCTCGATCTCTCTTCTGCCTTTGACACTGTCAACCATGCTATCCTGCTCAACCGTCTCTGTGATAAAGTGGGTATCACTGGTCAGGCTCTGGCGTAGCTGACCTCTTTCCTTTCCAATCATCCCTCCCAGGTCCAACTGGGGTCCTTCCTCTATGACATCTGTTTCTCTACCTGTGGTGTCCCCCAGGGATCTAATCTCTCTCCCTGGCTTTTCAACCAGTATCTGGCACTCCTTGCCCACCGCATCGCCGCTCTCTGCCCCAACTTTCAGTGCTATGCGGACGATACCCAGCTCATTTTCAGGTGACCCTCGGCCTCCTACTCTCCTTCCCAAATCTCTGACTGTCTGTCTTCTATTCAGGAATGGTGTGCCGCCAATGACCTCTGCCTTAATGCCAGTAAGACTGAGATTCTACTCATCGGCACACCCACTCCCTCCTTCCCTGCAGCTCTCTGGCCAGCCTCTCTTGGCCCTCTTCCTGCTCCTACCTGCAAGGCAAAAAACCTTGGGGTCATCTTCGACTCCACACTCTCCTTCTTTCCTCATGTATCTGACATCTCTAAGAAGTCACACTACCAGCTGCACCTCCTCAGAGGTATTCTTCCCTTCCTCTCCTTCCCCTAGAAGCCCTGGTTCTCTCAAAGCTGGACTACTGTAACAGCTTCTATCTTAATATGCCCGCCTCCACTCTCCGCCCTCTGCAGCTCATCCAGAACAGGACTGCGAGACTTGTCCTTGGCCTCAAGCCCAGGGACCGTATCTCTCCAGGACTGAAATCTCTACACTGGCTCCCAGTGGCTGCAAGGATTAAGTTCAAAACCCTCTGCATTGTCCACAAGGCCTTCTGGGACCTGGGGCCTAAATACCTTCAACTCTCTCTTCCTAAATATCTTCCTTCCCAAGCCCTTCGCTCATCCGACTCCAACTCCCTCAGGGTCAGCCGCTTCTCGAAGCAAAGAGCTGGGGGTAGATCTCTCTCCGCGGCAGGGGCCTCTCTCTGGAACAGCCTTCCTGCCTCCCTGAAACTTGAGGAGAACCATCTCCGGTTCCGGAAGCACCTCAAAACCTTCCTCTTTGCTTCTGCTTTCTCTCTCCCTCTCCCCTGCTAAATTCTTCACTGAAACTGCACTGAATCTGCAAGTGGGCCACTCTCTCCGACCTCGGTCCTTGGCCCAGCCACTCTCCACTTACACTGCCTCCCTGGCAACCCCTGCACTGCGGGACTGTCTCTGTATCCCTACAGCCCCCCCTCCCAGCACTTGTCTGCACTTACCTTGCACTTGCCACCAGCTGGTCCTATTATTTATTTTTTATTCTACTTACCCTGTACTGCACTTCCCCCCCTCCCCTTCACCTTGCACTTTTCCCTCCTCCCTACCCCTGCACTTGCGCAATCTAAATAACACCTGGCCTAGTAGGATCGTTGTCTGTCTTCCCCTTGTTCCCCCTCCCTGCCTCGTCGCGCCTTGAAACACTTGTGTATAGGCGCGTTACAAATGCCATATCATATCATAACAAAGCCAAACGTAACACTTTTAAAAAAAATACATTTTAATTAATTAAATAGTAGTATTCATATAACTGATAAAAACATCTCAAGTGCAAGGTGCATAGCAGCATAAAGCACATGAAATCGTCCACAATCATCTCTTTGTGCATCAATCAGTATATCTACACAGTTAACTTGAACAAAGTGCTGCTGAAAATGCTGCACAGTTGGATGTACAAACAAATCAACATTCCATTCACACTCATGCACCTTTATGCACCTGCACAAATGACTAGGCCTCTTCTATCTCACATATGCCTTACATCATAAGAGAATTACAGCAGCTAACCATCCCAGGTAGGCTACTCTTCAAAACTGCCTGCATCACATATAAAATCCACTACGCACGAACATCAGCCTACCTAGCCACAAAACTTGCTGGCTCAGGAGGGCACGCTCCTCTGGGAGCCAGATCATGGTGAGGCTTGTAACTAAACTGACATGAACAGAGAAAGAAAGCAAACAAGCCTTTTCTTCCTATCTCCCATCCTACTGGAACAACATATCAGCCGTAATCAGGACAGCTCTCATGCTCCTGCAGCTCAGGGAAAAACCCTAGATCCTGCTCTTCAGGGAATACCAAGGGGCTATTTAGAGTGTGCTACTTCTAGGTATACACCACTCCTGTATTATGGAATATCAAAACTACCATACCCAGCACCCTCCTAGAACAGTGACCGCACATTACGTGTGCAGTGTGCAACTGATTGTTAATTCCTTTGCACTATCTAATCACAAGTACAAATATAATTCAGTTGCCTATTTAAATGAGCACAAACAAAGTTTGAGAACTATTTTATTGCCACGGTCGCCACAAACATATCTGATTATGTTCCTTCCAGTATCTACCTTCATTTGCTCTATTATTTTTCAAAAGACTAATTCCCTTTTTCCATGTGTTATTTCAGATCATATTCCAATCTTTTTTTTATGTTTAGATCAATTGAAATAACTTTTTAGCATTCACATATATTTCTGGGCCATACCGACCCACAGTGACATGCACTGCCATTGTGCTCACCATAAGATACGGTGGTAAACCACTGGCAAATCAAGCAGTTATTATTGAAAACCATGACAATGTTACCGTGTTTGTATCTTTGTTGGTTTGTCTGATAAGGCTGTTAATAGGCGCATTATTTCTTGGTAACAGCACAGCCTTTTTTTTATCTGTAATGATCTTGTAAATAGATGCTACTGTAATAAAGCTATAAGAAGATAATTTTTTGCATTTTTGCATTTGGATTAAACTCTTCACAGCTGAGCGTTAAGCATTTTTTTAAATTAAAACGTTGTTTAGAACTTTGGGGAATAACTGAGCAGGAATATTTCTATAGCAGCATGTCAATTCAACCACGTCGTTCTATGCATTATTTATTTTCCTCCCCCAGGGTTTGGCATCATGTATCCCCTGCAGGTTCTGTCACAGCGAGACATAATGAAGCCTGAAACCTAAGCCTGATCTGTGCCACGGCTGCATCCTTTGGTAAATGGGTCTTACAAGTTACAATATCGATGAGCTTTAGGCCCACCTTGGAGGTCACACAGACCTTGATAAATGAATGTTTGCTCTCTAGAAAGGACTGAAGAGTGGTTATTCCCTGCGTTTCACATTGTGTGTTAAATCATGTGCCTGATACAAAGGGTTGTTCTGACAGCATGTAGGTTGTAAAGTCACAACCTACATGAGAGAGAAAAACGGGTCTATCGGCAATTTGGGTTTTGCCCCTTCACCGTGGCAAATGGTGTACATGATGTGTAGGCGTGTGCCATATCATGGCCATCATTGTTTGAAATTAGTTAAATCACCATTGTAATGCGTCCTTCGCCTGTTAGAAGTTGCATGCTGTCTAAAATATATTAATATGTTGTCAAAAAGGGTACAAATCATATACATGATGCAATACTTACAACCTAGGTGCATATCCACGCTATGAAGACATAAAAACACAGATGAAAGTGAACGCATTTAAAGATATCGCCACACACTATATGGCACAACATCTTACTAAAGTACTTCTCTACAAAGTGTTTAATTCTGTACATAAAGCTGTTTGGTGTATATTGGAAAAGAACAGTTCTTCACAAATCCTGATGCTGCATTAGAGGCACTTGTTAAGGATTTTAAAGGGGCGTCACACTCCAGACCAGGATTCTTGATACTGGCCAGGGATGCAGCGCACAATCAAACTGCTTTTAGATTCATGAATTTGGAATCAGCTTTGAGAAGGCAGCCAACCCATCTCACACCCCCTTTAACGAACACCCTGTGCCGCAATGGACCATGAACCAGGCCGGTGTGTAATGATAGAATATTTATTACACATTCAATATAGGTCAGCAATCACCAGTGTGGTGATAATTAAACAGGAAAATGATAGAATACACTTAGTTTAACCTTCTAGCATAAGATATATAATGCACAATTGAAAGAAAGCATGATTACTTTTAGAGTAGTGCTTTTAAATTACATCACAGTTAAGCATTCCCCCTGCAACACTCCCTATTTGTGTGGGTGGAGAGGAGTAGCATGGAGGCAGGTATACTGTGAAAAATCGGATTGAAAATCCGACCTACCACCCCTGAATGGGAGGCAAAAATCGGATTGAGCTCCCTTGAAAAATTAGCAAAATGCCACTCGGAATTACTAAACAGTTGTTTCACATGTGCGGTTGAATGAATAAAGCAAGACTGTGTGTGGCTGGACTAATGAGGCAAACAAACTCACAAGCTACAAGGCAATTTACTAACAACAGGCATACAGTTTAGAAAATACGATTTTGGAATGAAAAACACAATGCAGCAAGAATCACACGAAATTGCAATTGCTTCGTTTCATGGGTTTACAATAGCAAACGGCTTGGAAAATCAGCTTGGAAAATCAGCCAAACAGACAAAATTACTGACCAACTGATCAGCCAGGTCATTTCCAGTTTTGTCTGGTCCCTCTATTTTGCAATGACCCTTAATCTTTTTCCAATAGATGGTAATCGCCTTAGAGGTGACCAGATCATCAATATTTTGTATGAGCTTGCCATGTTTATGTGTTTTGTTATTTGCACACAGCATGCCTCTGGTTCGCCAATTGATCAGGTGCTTACGAACCCGTTCCGGACATAATCTGAATCAGTGAATTTGACCAATTTGTGGAGTCGGTGTTGCATGGCAGTGAGGATGGCCTGGTGAACTGCCATCAACTCTGCCACCTGACTACTTTGGGGACCAATTTTGTAACCAGCTAAGGGCTCCTGGGGGATCCTTCACCCATGCATTCCCAACGCCGTCCACCAGTTCCTTTTCCCCATTGTGGTCAACATGGTTGGAGCACCATCCACATAAAATGTGGGCATCCTCTCGCACTTGTCATCTTCATAAATTTTGTGCAGGGAATTCAGGTACGCCTCTTTGTTGTCTTGAGTTTTAGTCTTTCGTCCTCGAGACAATTTTCTCTGGCACAATCATGCAAGTCAGCCAGACCATGCGCGAGGGGACTCCTCTTGTTTTGGCCATATCTGACCTCCGCAGGAAAGTCTTGTATGGGCAGAATCCAGGAGTTGATTCTGGAATTACTCACATTTCCTGCCCAGGTTCTGTCACTTTGGTGGTATTGCAAAGGCTGGTGTGGAGTCTCCACTATGATGTGCTCCCCCTGGATGAATGGGTGGTAATTTTTCAATGCCCACACCATTGCCAGGAGTGCCCTCTCACAATCGTTGAATTTTTCCTCCACAGATGATAAAGTTTTGCTTGCATAGGAGATTACTTTATTGACCTGGTCATGCTTTTGGTATAATACTGCTGTCAAGCATGTATTCGAGAGCCTTGTCTCCAAGAAGAACTCCTTGTTTTTGACAGTAAGCTAGACAATGCGCTTGTGAGAGACTTCTTTTGAGTTGATTTACCACCTGCGCTTGTTCTGGACCCCACTCCCACTTGACGCCCCCCTTCAACAGATGGACCAGGGTTCTTGTGATCGCTGCGTAATCCTCATGAACTTCCTACTGTAATTAGTTAGTCCAAGGAGGCTTCTTAGCTCACGCAGAGTTCTGGGGTCTTTCAGTTTTAGTAGTGCTTCCACTTTCTTCACCTGGAGACACCTACCCTCAGGGGTTATTTCATCTCCCAAGAAGTTGACACGGGTCCTGCACCACTGTGTCTTCTGGAAGGATAGTTTTGCTCCAGCAACCCTTTACTGGATCTGAACATAGTGGATTTCTTCCACATTCGAAATTTTAATCAAGACATCATCCACATAGGCCAGGTTACCCTTTTCACACAAGCCGGGCATGGGCTTGTGTAGGAAGATGTTGAGTTCATTACCAGAGTTTATGTATCCAAAGGGCGTCCAGGTTCATGTGTACTGCTGCCCCCCAAAGGTATTTGCCAACTTGTACTGGTCCTCCCTACTGACGGGCATGGTTCAGGATCCATTGGTCAGGTCAATGGCAGTGCACAACTTTCACCCCTGGATCTGGGCGGGCCAGCCCCTGGTCAATTTAGGGAAGAGGCCATCGGGACATGTGCACCTGCTCCCTAAAGTCTGTGCAAAGTCTCCATTGGCCATTTGGTTTTCAAAATCCTCAGCACTGGATTATTAAAGGTGCTGTGGACTGGACAAATTGTCCCACAGGACTCTAGGTTTTTGATAATTTCTGTCAGGGACTCCATAGATGCGAGAGGCAAGCAATATTGCTTCACTAACACAGGAGTCATTCCAGAGTCTGTGGGAATAGAGGTAGTATGATGTCACAGGTCACCTCCCTCGCACCCCCGTAAGGACAAGAAGATTACACCAGGAAAATTCCCCACTTGCCGGGTGAAGATCCTTTTTGGTGGTATGTCGTCGTCACTGTCATTGTCATAGCAGTCATTGGGGATTGGTCCTATCAGTTAATTTCCTAGATCCATGGAAAAATTTTGGTCATCAACCGCAATTCCAATAATGGTGCCTGCACCCAGAGCCAGAGAGATACTCCTAAGGCTGCTGTTATCCACTACTATTGGAATGGCGTTGTGTTCTACATTGACTAATGGTGTTGGATTTAACCCCAACCCCTGCTGTTGAAGATGGGCATTGAGGTTTATATTTGCATCTGGATTTTGTAGTTTCTGTCCTCTTTTAATTTTTAAATCAAGTGGGAATTGATGGGCCCGTCCTGGAATGGTGACTTCCTCTCCAATTTGAACTTCAACCGCATACTGAAGCAATTGTGCTGACCAAAATGCCTTTTCAGAATCATCAAAGCCCATGGGATTGCTACCGAGTCGGGTCCAGGGCTTGTAATTTATAAGGTCCAAATTAATTGCAAACCGATTAAGAATGTCACTGCCTAAATTGAATGGAGCAGGGACATCTCGCACAACCCAACAATTATGCTCTATGCTTTTATCACCAATGGAAATTTTGAGCATACACCTGCTAGGCAGGAGATGTTTGGAATTGGGAGTCTCCAGACCCATACCCCACTTATCAATCAATTTAAATGTGGGAATAGTTGGATCTTTTCGGAGTTTCCTGAACACGGCTTCGCTGATGAAGCTCGTTCCATTGTTCAAGCCCACTCTGGAAAGAACAGGTTCCTTGCCCTCATTTAACTGAATAGGGAGGAACAACCGTTCTCTTATTTTCTGAATGTCAGCTAAGCTTTGAGCTGGTTTTTCATCACTTTTGACTATAGAATTTGGATTTTCAGATTGAGAATTGGTATAAAATTTCAAGGTATTTCCTTCCAGTGTGAAATGTCACTTGAAACTGGAAGGAAGGTTGGTTTTCAGGAACGGAGAGCAGTTCCCATCACCAGTTTGTTGTCCTACAGCAATTACTATAATGTCAGGTATTTGATTATTCTGGAAATGAAACTCAATTTGATCAGATTTTTCTTCAACCATGTGGCATGTGCCATTCCAACTAACATGGTTGGCACTTTGTTTTAATTTTATTGGCCGTTTAGTCTGAGTCCAGAGGACCTTATTTACACATTCTATCAGGGGAGACAACCTCCAGAGGAGGTCATTACCTAATAGACATGGGTCCCCTCTAGAGTCATGACTATGACCGGGTGCTTCACCTTATGTCACCCATAAGGTTAATTTCCAGATCTGCAGTCCCCTCGACCGGAATTTCATTACTGTCGAAGTTCTGGAGTTGTCCAGGAAGAGGGGTGAGAGGGATCTGGTATCTCTCCCCCCTTCCTGGATTTAGCTGCTCAAAGGCCCCTTTTGACAGAATAGTGGCTTGGGATCCAATGTCCACCAGTGCTGAAAATGTACATTGCCCTTGAGCTCGGATGGGGGCGTAGAATCTACCTTCTTTCTCCTCCAAGGGGCGAAAGTAATGGGAATTTTTGGCAAGCTGGGCATCAATTTCTTTATTTTGGACTCTGACACGGTGGGGTTTTGGACAGGTTTCTGTGGCGGAGTCTGGGAATCTGCAACAAAAATTTGGCATCCTAAAATATGTGGGATTTCGGAATCCCCCTTTCCCCTTAGCTCTGTCCTGCTCCCTCTTACCTGGTGGCAGTCACTAGAACCAGTTTGTGGGAACGATCCCTCCATCAATATGTTGTTTTCTGGATGACAATTCTGGGGATCAGGGATGGGCGATTCTGCATCAGTCCCGAAACCTACCCAGTCTAAGTTCTAGTCTCTTGGGACCCATTTTCCTTTGGGAGGAATTCCCCCGTGCCTGAAGGAGAATATTTTGTTCCCAGAATCCTCCACGGATTCTTCTACTTCAAACTGGAGGACACTGACTTCCTCCACAAAAAGGGTCTTTTTGATTTCTGGGTTTCTAGTACCCACCCTCTGTTCCCTGGGTTGCAGATTTTTGGGGGCAAGAGATTTTAGTTCCGGTTCTGGGGTGTCTAGGGGCTTTTCACAGGTGAGGAAGGAAGTTTCCTCTAGGGCTTTACACCCCAATTCCTCCCATGCCTCCTCCTCTGGAACCGGTGGTTTTCCGGGTTTCTCTCCCCATCATTGTTCCGGGGTGCCAGACCCTTTGTTTGAGGGGTTCCGAGCCGCCACATTCATCTGATGGTTCTGCTGAGCCCTGAACATGCGACTCAGATCCTGAGTGAGATTCTGGACCTGGCGCTCCAGTTGGGACACCTGCTCTGGCTGGTATGGGGGTCTTTGCTCAAACCTAGGTACCCTGGGTACTGGGGATCCCCTTGGTAACCCTCCACCCTTGGCCTCCACTCACCCGGATAGTGTGGTATGGACTTCTGAAAGCAGGGTGAGAAAGGAAGGTTGTCCTGTAGGTTGGGGATTGGAAGGTACCGTGGAAGAAACTTAACCCAAGGTTTGGAGCATTACTGCCCTCCTGAGGGAAGTAAGGAGGGAAGTTTCCTGGGGCAGTACTCACCTGGTTGGATCCCCCCCCTTGGGCTGGGGAAGTCCACACAAACCCCAAGATAGGTCTATTGCCCTTATATCTACGACTGATATAATTTCAGAGTTATAGGTAATATTGGTGGGGTTACCTACCTGACTACCACCTGCTGCAGATTGATCAGATGGCCTTCTTTGCCTCTGATTTGGCTGGTTTTAAGAAGGTGTATTTTTAGGCCCCCCATTTCTAGGTCCAAAATGGGGGCAACCTTCACCTCTGCCACTTTAGCAGCAGTGGGAGTGTTGGTTGGTTTGGGGTTTTTGTTAGATTTTTACTTTCTGCAGGTTTTTGGACCTCATAGATCTGGGTAGCCTGCTCCACTACTCAGTCCAGGGTCCTGTTGTCATGAAAATCTCTTACCAGCTGGGTCATTGTATATTTTGGAAGCGGATGAAAACAGGCGGTTATAAATTCTCTACTATTCGTGCGCACCCGCCTGGTAGTTTGTGCGAAGGCGCGTTTTAGTTCCTGCACAAATTCTCTTGGTGCCTGATCCTCTCTGCACTGCAGATTGTAGTCCACTTTGCGAGCCTCCTGGGGGTTTCTGTGAGTGGAAAAGTGCTTCAAGATGGTCAGCTTATAGGTGGACCACCTTGAATGGTTTTGTTCTTTCAGTCCAGCAAAGAATCTGGAGAACTCCAGAGAGAACGTCCATTTGGCATACTCTATGCTATTCTGGCTATTTTTGATGTTAAAAGGGTCCATCATCTGTTTATATATCTCCAGATATATCTCCAGATGCTCCCAGACAGAATATTTTCCATTTTTATGATATAGGGCCATGAAATTCCTCACAGCCTTAATCTGCCTAATGGGGTCTTTCTCTAGAGGTCTCTTTTGTTTATTGGCCTTCTTTTGCCGCTTCACCTGGGTCAATTAGCCCTCAGACTCACAACTGCTACTGGTTGAGGTTCCCTCATTACCTTATAGGTGCTCCCTGACTCTTTGAGCTGGTAAGTAAGTCTCAGAATGGTGGGGTCTAGTTTCTTCTCTCCTGTGGTGCACAGGAGAGTAGTCCTCTGACTCCTCTCTGCTTCCAGGATTAGTGCCCCCCCCACTGCCCTGATTGAGTGAAGGTTTTTAAAATGCTCTTTTGGGGCTCAATTCCTGCACTTTTTGGAGATGATGCTTCTGCAAGTCTAACTCCCTGAGACATCAGCAATAATATTTATGAATTGGTACAGGGATGCCCATCCATCAATCTCTGATAGGCGGTGGCCTGCCTGTTAAATCATGCTAGGCCTACATAATTCTGACTGCCTCACGGTTTCTGGCTCCTGTGAACCTGTAAATGTGAAGTGAGCAGTGTCTTGAGTATACAAGGGAGTCCATCGGTTTGAAGCCCTTAGTACAGAGGGCATCACACTGTGATCAAGGGTGGCCCTGTCCCTCTCTACTTGTTCGTGGTCCCTCAAGTTTTGATTTCATCTAGCACACTCTTTTTCTAACCTCCCTAATTTCTCCTTGTCAGACCCTTCGTCTTGATAGTAAGCAAAGGTTTGAGTCGCTTGCTCTGTAATCAAGGCTTGACTGGCCTCTATTACCTGCTCTTGAACTGCCACCTGCTTGTGGAGTCCATTATTTTCCTCACAGAGGGCCTCATTGGATTTTTGTGCCACTTCTATGGCCTGGGAACACTGATACAATTTCTGTTTCAGGAGGTGAACCTCCTTTCTCTGCACATTGTGAGCCTCTACAGCCTGCTCTAACTCAAATTCCATTTGTCTCCTATGTCCATCAATATTTCACATTCTTCTTTTTTGCCAGTCAGTACCTGAAGGTTTGACTCCCTTCTCTCCAGATCAGTTTTTAATTTTCACACTTCCTGACATAGGGCATCTTTTTCTTGGTACAGGGTGCCAACCTGTTCAGTCAGATCATCCCTTTGTTGCTTTATGGCGCCTAACTTCTGGCGCTCTTCATCAAGTTCTGATCGAAAATGGAGTTCTTTAATAATGCATTTATTACTTTCCTCTTCCAATTTTTTGATCTGTGTAGTTATCTGCTCTGAGCAGGCACTATTATATGTCACTTGTTGTTTTCATTTTAGTTCACTCTCTTTCAGGGAATCAACTTTCTAATAGGGTCTCTTGTTCTGAATTATTTTGTTGTTGTAGAGCCAAGTCCTCTTTTAGCTGTTTGATGTAGTTTCCACATTCTAGCTCAGAATATTGCCTGTTTTTCAATTTCTTTTCTACTTGTTTTAATTCAGTCAGGATTTAGTTTAAGAGCCCAGACTGGTTTTGTGCAAGGGTTCTATTGCCTTCATATTCTTCCTCCATAACTCCATGTGGAGATATAGGTAGGCTGTGATTCTGACCATTTTAATCTGCTCCGCTTTAATTTTTGGAGTCATATACAACTCGCTCAAGGTTTGATGTAATAGGCCAATGACTTGGAAAATGAGCTAAACAGACAAAATCGGAATGCGGTTTTAATACTAAGGTACAAAGGCACATAGCAGGTATGATATGAAAGTGAAACGGTGACTTTGGATGGATGACAGTATGGGATTGTTAAAGGGAAATGATAATTCGGCTTTATAAAATGAAAGCTGTTGCACAGGGAAAATCGGTTTTTAAAAGGAAAATGACATGTTTTACTGAGACTATATTTTAGTGGCTAGAAAAGCGGAACGCTGTCCGCGACAATGGTTAATTAGCAATTTTAAACCCTGCACACCATGTATCTCTTTATGTGGGAATTTCATTATTTCAAAAGAATGGTGCTAACACATGGGAATTAACACAGATTTTTCTAAGGCCAGGGTACACAGAGGATTCCAACAATTTGAAGGATTTTGCTAGGGTATTTATAGGATTTCTATGGGATTGGACATAATACCACATAGCAAAGAAAGGAATGCAGTTTTTGGTTACTGGGGAAGGGAAATACTTATAAAGAGCCTTGAATGGGGTAGTTTAGACAGCCAGCCGGGCCTTTGGACAGTGGAACAGGGGTCTGGCCACTGCTGCAACAGCTGGGCTCTCCTCTAGGGACACAGCGAGGCAACCGGGGTCTGGTCTCTTGGGTAGCACGGTGCATCGGCTGGGCAAAGCAGGTAGTTGGGCAAAGCAGATTGCTGGGCAAAGTAGGATAATCCCAGAAAGGTTCAGCAGCCTTCTCCCATTTTTGATGAATTATTGGGATTTATGTAGGGTTTAATTCAGGATTAGAGGTTCTGCCTGGGTAAGAGGTATTTCCTTGATCTGCTATCAGCTACCCCTGGCCTGGCACTGGAATCTGGAATCTTGCAAGGTGAATGTGGGATGTCTGGATCTCTGGATGTTGATTTATGAATGCTGGATTTTCTTGAATCTTAGATTTTTGAATGTCCTGACTGTCTGTATGTCTCCACCTTATATAGATTGGATGACATCAGAGGATTGGTCAGACTGTAACAGCTGCTGCCTCCCTGCTGCCTCCCTGTAAGCAGATTGGACTGAAGGAAGTGACACAGTTTTAGTGTGGGTGTTTTTTACAATGCGCTTTGTTCTACCAAAGTTACTTTTGCCAAAATCAGTTATGACACAAAATGCAAATTTTTATAAATGTCACCCTTATAAAAATTAGATAGTCAAATACCATATTTCACAAGGAACATTTCTGTCCACACGCCAAGTTTGTGCGATGCTGTTTATTCTGGCAATCTTTCACCATTTCCATGGAAAACATTTCACCTAAAATTCTACAATTGTCTACATATATACATATTATCACTGGGCATATTTTCATTACGTTTCAAAACTGTACTATGGACGCTTTCCCCAGAAATTATATTTTACTGGCGTTTGCCGCCACCTCGTGTCAGAGAAACCTACAATGTCTTATTTTCATGACACAAAAATGACATTTAAAATGGTCATAATTTCACATTACTGTTTCTTTTGATTACTGAAATAAATGTCATGATATGAACAGTCTTTGAAATCAAATGGGCTGGCTTTGTTTCCAAATATGGGCAGACTTTCCAACCCCCCTGGCAAATGTCCTTCTCTGATCCACTGGCACACGGAGATGCTCTGACTCCTCTTTGATCCTAGGCAGTTTGAAAGCATGGGATCCAAATGTTCAAGGGAAAAATGACTGAAGATTATTTTTCCAAAATATCCTGTCTATTCTTCCCTGAACATTTACAACTTGACCCCCACCCACACCCCCACCAAACCCCCACACATGCCGCACACTTACCTTGCGGTCGCTGACTCGCAGTGTGCCTGCTAGGCCTCTTCCCTTTCACTTCTATGATCATGAACTGGCACAGCAGGGTCCTTTCCTTTTCTCTTTTTTTATTTTTTTTTTATTTTGCATTTAATCAATAAAAGATTTTTACAAAAGTCTTTTGTCATTTTGATAACAAGTTCATACGAGAGCACTTAGGGCACCGCTATCGGCTGAATTTTTCTTTCCCAGGTCATTTGCGCTATCTTATCATCAGACTGATCAATATCCGTTTTACGGTAAATGTTCGAGGATAGACATTAGACGTTAGATGTTAGAGGTTGACTGGGTTGGCTCGTTTCAATGCAATATCCAAAAGTTTAGCTGCAGCCCTCGACCATCTGGCTGAGTCACCAGCAATTAGCTGACACCAACCCGTTTCTTCACTTAATGCTTATGGGTGAGATAATAGCGGTGCCAAGTACGCCTCTCTTTCTTTAGACATTTCAGGACAGGACGTCAGGAGGTGTCTCACAGTTTCAAGCTGATCCGGGTTTTCACATAGCCGACATGAGGCTATGGTAGATTGTGATCTGAGAGCCAAGATTTCTCTTGTATGTAAGGTATTTAACCGAGCTCTCATAAATGTTCTTCTCAATTGTTTCTCAGGGAATTTTTCACAATATCTCAATGGTGTTTTTAGTTTATTGTGTCCCGGCGGGAGACCTTTGAGAAGTTTGTATGACAGGATTTTTTCATAAGTCAAAATCCAATCTTTTCTTTTTTTCGGGAAGGCTGCGGGGGACACCCCTGCAACCCCTGCTCAGAATATAGTGAGCAAGAGTGCGGGGGACACCCCCACAGTCACCAGCACCAAATGCGTGATCTGGTCAAATCTTTCGCCCCTTCGGAATTTTCAAACGGCTGAAATTCGGCCAAATCACACATTAAGTCATTTGTTATTGCTGATTTTGGACAAAACTCATGCTATATCTAGGCTAGAAGGCAAGGGAGACTGTTTGCAACATAGTATTATTATAATTATTATGAGGGAATGTATTCAGTGTGGATCTAGCTTTGGGAATCAACAGAGCACTTTACAAATTAAAGGGGAAAGGACACAGGACAATTTAGCAACCAGGGGAGGGAACAGTGGGGCAGCAGATCACCTAGTCTCAGGTAGGGTGGGGATGTGATGGTGTGGACCTAGGTGTTACTGAGAAGCTGTTCTTTGCAGAGGGGAACTTGAACTACTTCCTAAAATGTAGAAGTAAGGGGGTGCATCTGGTGTTTACAGGGAGGGAATTCCAGAGTCTTAGGACATAGACAGAGAAAGCTGTGTTCTGGTTCTTTCTTTCCTGCACTGGGGGAGTTCAAGTCTTTACATGTCATTACCTCTGGTGTTTTATAGGCCTCTGGAGATGTTCAGTTTCTCAGTGAACAAGATTAGAGACTTCAGAGTGAGAGCCTTGTATATATTGCAGCAGGATTTGAAGATCATTTATACTTGCAGTGATAGCCAGCAAAGTTCAATGAGGGTTAGGGTGATGTGATTGAATTTGCAGAGTCCTTTAGTAAGTCGTGCTGCAGCATGCAGGAAACATCTACGAGTGCCATGGTAGTCACCAGAAAGTCCTTACAAAAGTGCATTGCAACGATCATGGTGGGATATGACCAAGGCTTGGACAGCAGATCTGAAGTTGTTTTCACGGCTGAAGGGCTTGATTTTTCACAGGAAATAAAGTTGGTACCAAGCCGTTTGTGTCTTCCTTGCTATTGTTGTTTGAAGGAGAGGTGTCTGTAGATCTTGAACCCAAGGGACTTGTCCAGCTGGGGTGGGAAGCCCTCTTGTTTCATAGATTTCATAGAAGAGAGCCTGGTATGGATGTATGGGTGTTTGGTGTTATTGGTCTTGGAGGGGTTGAGCTTCAATAAAAACCTTTGAGCTGTCCTTAGGGGCTGGTGTATTATTGAGGTCATTTGTGACACCAGATAATTATTCTCATCAGGCCATCAAATTCTACTTTAATTTCCTCATCAAAACTTTCATCAAGAAAATAGATAACGTAATTCTTTGCCGTTTCAATTTGCTTAGCGTTAGTGTGTACATCCTTTGTAAAACAACATTAACAACAGCAGTAGACCACAAGTATTGACATAAGTACTACAATTATGATGACCCCCTAAAGAGTGGTTCCAAGGGAATACATATGACGTCAGAAGGAATGAACATGGAGGCGGTCCAGTATGCAGTTTTAAAAGTATTTCTCTCATTGTGATGCACTGTCTCTATATTATGTGTCTGCCTTGTTATTTTGGAGATCTGCCAAATTTGTGCCATAATGTCAAGTAGATTCAGAAAATGTGACAAAAGACCTGTGTAATTAAATGATATTCCATAATCAAGACTTCAACATTTTTTCCTTTCAGCTGGCAAATAAACAGTGTGTTTATGCAATGTAAAGTGATTATCATCGTAAGAAATACAACTTACACAAATGCATCTGCAATGATCTCTGCCTCAATTCCAGCAGCACCTAGATCCTCCTCATTGGGACCCCTGCTTCCGCTTTCCCTCTTTCACTCAGGCCTCCCTCCTTGGGCCCTCGACCTGCGCCTTCCTGTGAGGCAATAAACCTTCGACTCCACTCTCTTCATCTCTCCTCACATCTCACAGACCTCTCCAAGAAGTCCAACTACTAGCTGCACCTCCTCAGAGGTATTCTTGCTTTTCTCACTTTCCCCCAGGAGCTCATTGTCTCCAGAGCCCTGGTTCTCTCTAGGCTGGACTACTGCAACAGCCTCTTTCTCATCCTACCTCTCTCTACTCTCCACCCTCTGCAACTAATCCAGAATAGGACTGCAAGACTTGCCCTTGGCCTCAAGTCTATGGATTGTATCTCTCCATCGCTGCAATCTCTCCACTGGCTCTCTGTGGCTGCAGGGATCATGTTCAATACCCTCTGCATTGTCCACAAGGATTTCTGGGGCCGGGGTCCACGCTATATCCAACTCTATCTTCCTAAACTTCTTCCTTCCTGAGCCCTTTGCTCAGCTACCTCCAACTCTCTGATGGTCAGTCACTTCTCCAGACAGAGTGTGGGAGGTAGATTTCTCTCCTCTGCATGGGCCTCCCTCTGGAATGGCCTCCCTGCCTCTCTCAAACTCGAGCAGGACCACCTCAGGTTTCGGAAGCAGTTCAAGAAGCATACATCATAAAAAGAGATTCCATACTATGGTCCTCCATTCCCAAAATAAAATTTGACACTATTATTTGCACTAATAACCTCCCTTGTACATGGTCACAAGCATTAATAGTGCCTATTTTAAAAAAAGGTGACCCTTGTGATGCTGCTAATTATAGACTGATAGCACTCACAGATGCCTCCTCTAAGATTTGTTCTATTTTAATCTTGAAAGATTTAGAGAGTAATATTCAACAATCTAATATGATATTGCGTTTTCAAGTAGGATTCCACAAGAAGATGGGGACCCCACTCAGTGCCACCATCTTGGCTCATCTGTTAGATACGGTTAAGAACAGTTTAGAAGTAGCAATTTTTATGGCTTCTCTTGACACGACTTCCTAATTGACCGGGTAATAAGAGCAATTTTGTGGAAGAATGATTGAGATATGGCATTCCTGCAGATTTGGTACAGTAGATATCTATCTTACATCGGGAGACCAAGTATCGAATTGACATTAATTAAGAGTGAGCAGTAACTTGTCTGATTTGAACATACATAGTAGTAAAGCAGGGGTGTAATATGGCCAAAACACTGTTTAACCTCTACTTGTCCGATATGGACGAAATCTGGAAAGGACGAAGAATAACAACTGTAGAACTGGGCTCCTTGGCACTCCACTGGTTAGCCTTTGCTGATGACTTCATCTTTTTTGACAGAATGCCTATTGGATCGCAAGCTAAACTCAACCTATTCATGCAATATGCCCAAGCCAAGAACTTACAGGCCAGTGCTCAAAAATCTAAAATTGTGGTATTTTCAAGATCTAAACAGGTAAATACTATGATCTGTGCCTTTGGTACTGAACATATTGAACGCGTAACAAATATGCGTTACTTGAGCTATAATATGTCTAATTCAGCATCTGTCAAAATGTGGAAAGAATCTCTTGTCAGCGAGGTGCGACCTTTGGTGTCACATATGAAGTGCATCTATAGCAAGCTCTGCAAATGTTCGATGTTACCAGCAAACAAGTGCTATCTCTCCAAAGTTGAACATATTCTGCTATATGGGTTAGATATGTGTCTTCTGTATTTGGGGGAATATCTGTATAGTTTGCAAGGTCGTCTGTGGAAAGACGTGCTGGGGTTTTCATTTGCGCCGTCTAATGCAATTATTAGGCATGAGCTGGGATTAGTATCTCCATCATCTCGACTGCTCTGTAGATTACTACTTAACTACTCTAAAATCTTAAATCCACCAGCCACCTCTTTATATGAGGATTTAAATAAAAATTATACAGGAAAACACACCAAAGTCAATTTCGAATTTTAAGCCAAGAATGCAATCCCTGTTGTTTGTCATAGATGCAACGGAAGAAGAACTTAATTATCATCCAGGGATTGTACAAAGAAAGCTTTTTGACTATTACTGGTCTACTACCATTAATTTTTTAAGTGGCTATAAACTTCAGAAACAATATGAAAGAGATTATAGGCCGTACTCACCGTTCAACCATAAGTGATGTACAATTGCAATAAGTTCCTTTGTCAAATACTTTTTTTTAGAAATGAATTATGGATAATGTAAATGCAAAAATGGTATCCTTTTTTATTACTTTTTATTTGATTCTATTATCTATTATTAGATTATCAACTATGTAAAATATGATAAATGATAAAATGAATATCCTATCCACCTTAACTAAAATAAACTTACAATATACAAAAGATACAATAAATTAAAGAATACCATGACTGTTCAAACCTGTTTCTGACAACACCAATATCTCCATCTAAAACTGATCTGTTGAAACACTTGAAGGAACAGTAAAACTACCTGTCCCATGGTTTTATATACATTAGTAGCTAAGGTTGAAATAAATCCAAAGCAAAATACCACATTCCACCTACCTATTACTTCCCATATGAATGTTGACAGACGTAATATGACTGGCCACTCTGGAGAACGAGAAGCATCAAGGTGACTAACAGCCCCTCTCCCAACAATGTTTGACTAGGAATTGGAGCTTTTCCTATCAGACATAGATTACTTCTTGCCTCTGCCAGCGAGAAGGGCGAGTGTGCGGAAACATATCAAGACGAATTGAATTGAGAGACTTAGAACTGCAGAAAATGATCCTGCAGAGAAACCATCTAGCCCACTTGCCCAAATGGAAAGCCAACTTTTTCAGCCCAATCAAGGCATTTTAAAAGTTTCTTTCCAAAAGGGAGACAGGGATGACATTCCTTGTTCATCGAGGAAAAAAAAACACAGTGTATATTTCCAACCCCCAGAGAAAGAAACCCACTATTATGCAACCTCTAAAAGGGGATCCTGGGAAAATAACCATGATAAGTCCCAGAAAACAGAACAAAGATATGAGCCTCTGACCTGTGGGTTCCCAAAATCAGTATAATAGGGAGGGCTTGGATGACAACAGGGAATGCGGTTCCAGCAGTGGCCCTGACAGAAATGCAAGATGGGCAGATCCCACAAAAGAAAAGTTGTATATCCCCTTATCACAAAAATGAAACATATTCTGTGTAAAAACATCTAGAATTGTATGAACAAATGATGTCCTCATTTGGAATAAAGAATGATTTTAAAAAAATGGAGTATGCAAAATGGACATGTTATGCAGAGTTTTCAAGCTTCAACGCAGGGCTGGATGACCAACACCACTATAAAGGGTCGGGCTGGATGACCAACACCACTATGAATGGTCTACTTATATGGCAGCCATTTTAAAACACTTTTTTCCACACATAAACCCACAAAGGCACGTAAAACTGCATACAATTTGGTCCGTGGCAAGGACCAATCTGGAAGAGACTTTGCTCAGGTTTTGAAGGGTGCATTCAAACAGACTTCTCAGCGAGTAAATACCCACTGTCGGGAGGTCATTAGCACATGTTTTCACATTCTTCCAAAATGCACGGTCACCCAATTAGTGAGGGACTTTGAGGATTCACAAAGACTCAAATGGGTGATTTCTCAAGCTGCAAGTATTTATGAGGTCCAAAAGCCTACAGAAAACAAAAAAGATTCCCAAAACTCCAAAACCACTTACAACACCCATCACCATGAATGTGGCAGAGGTGATATGGTGTCAGGGAGGTCAAAAAAGTCTCCTCTTACTACCAAACAAAATGACAGAGAACGGAGGCCCCCTCCCCAGTCCCAATATAGCGATGCTCAACCCGTGTTTCAAAATACAGACCCACCAGACTCCGGCATATGTAAGAAAGGTTCTATACACATTGTGGGCTACAGATACACTCTGCTGCAACCAGGGAGGGGGTATAAAAACAAGGAACAGTTCACTTGGAAATCCTAATCAGAATTTCTTATGGAAAAGAAATGTAATACACCCTACAAAAAAAAAGAATACGCTGATAAACCACATTTCCCAAACAACGTCTCTCCTTCTCCTCATAGATACCAGGAAAATACAGCTATTAGACAATAGACTCAGGAGAGTGGAAACCCAGGAATTAAGGTTACAGCAGTAGTTTTCAACAGTGCCCAGGTTACCTCACCACAAGGACTAGTTGCCCTTCCAAGGAGCAATATAGGTACGATCAAAGATCTCCATATGGTTCTACTGAAGGAAAATAGATCTCTCAACTTGAATGACAGGTCAAGGAATTGGCAGAGAATATTGGACTGATGTTTATGGCACAGCATAAACCCTCAGACTGCCAGCATTCAACAAAATGCCCCAACATCTAGATCAGGTAACTTCAGGGCAATCAAGGAAGCTTCTTTTCTAACCCTTTAAACATCCCCCTGAATTAAATAAAGAAATTCATGAAACTACTAGTGACACCCCTTTCAACTGGAACTAGAACAAAAAAAAACAGAGAACATTGTAAAATTCCAAAAGAAAGAAAAAGAAAATAGTCATGTTAAAATAGAGCAGAACTCAGAAAATAAAGTCTTCTCTTTCAGAGATGGTGTGACACCTCCTATAGAAAAGTAGGTCAAAATAGAAGACCCTGAATCCAATAAAGTAAAATCAGAGACTGAGAAGTGCGAAGAAACCCCTAAGCATGATAAAAGAGAAGATATAAACTAAGAACGTCCAGAGACAGTAGAGGTACCCTCCCTCCTAATGGATGCTGAAGATTTTCGTCTGAAAAGAGAAGACAGCAATGAGTCTGTGGATAGGGGGATGAACCTACTGCATATTTTATTTTCAAATGTGTGTTTCTTCCAACAGGTTCTCAAGAATAATTGCGTGAACATGATCTCAAGGAAGGAGATTTACACAGGGTGGCACCGCAAGGTCAAATTCAAGAAATAAATGACATCAACAAAATTCATACCGAACTGTCCAATAACTCACACCTTCTTTGTAAACTAGAGCCTAAAGAAGGTACATTCTCTTCTCCAGTTTAGATATAAGGTCAGTGTGATTTATCAGCTCTGGTAGATATAGGGTCACAAGCAACCTTAATTGCTGTCCCCTCTGATTAATTGTGTGAACCTGGTTCTCTGGACTGAAACAAACCATCCCAACAAGCTGGATAGGAGTGCCAACTATGTCAGTCTGAATGGCACTTGTCACTTGCTTGAAGGATATCGATACATTTAATTTTCAGAATAATCAAATCCTAAAAATGATTCTCTCTCCCAACAACCAATGGTCTTCAACCTTTGAAGGGGGTAACTTGAAGTTGTACACTCAGGAGATCCCAAAATAAATCCAACGTTCTCCTGAAGAAGTCAACAAAATATATTCTGAATTTGACCAACAAACAGAAAAAGGTAGAACATCGATTCAAAAAACGTCAGACCAATCCCTCTTTTAATTTGACAAATAGGAAGGCGGTCTGTAAAGCTAAAATTTGAAACATGTACTACCTAGCCGATGCCTATAAAACTATTGACCATAATTGTTGGATCATTAGAGATATTGCTTCTAAAATGTATCTCAGTAGTGACATTATACGTAGATTTTCAATTCATTTGGACTTTATTAGTAACTAGCAAAAGTACCTGTGCTCCGAATTGGTTCTGTAGACTGACATGATAACACCCTTATTAATTGTATAAAATGAATGGTTCTGTAGGTTGCAATTCCACTTACCCTGGCGTTGTGCGGTTTGTTGCGGTGCATTGCTGTCACAAACACAATATTGGAGGAAGGTGTGTCGACACTCTACCCCGAACCACAGAAGCCGAATAAAGTCGACCCTCCACCCGTGGTTGGCACAGATACCTGATATACAAAACACAGGATACCACGTGGCAGCCAGTGGGGGGAAGAGGGTTAGGGAGAGGTTGTGGACGGGAAAGGGAATGTTAGGAAAACCGGATAGAGGGTTAGGAAACACCTAAGGTGGATAGGACAGGGGAAGTAACAGGAAAAAACCCTACACGGCCTAATATCAGATAGTATACCTTGAAACATAACACACACAAAAAGGTCACCAATAGTGTCCTCTTAATACAGACCACTAAAGTACCCTTTTATCATATTTGCACTCCCTAGTAGCCCCTTGGTACAGGCACCGGTAGTAATAGCATGACATAGACTACATATATGCAAGCACAAAATGAAACAAACTCATGGGAGATTATCCCAACATGAAAAACATAACACATGGCCCTCTGGGCAAGCATTAGCAACGTTTACACACATAGAACATGTAGGAACAAGGGTCTGTGGTTAACACAAAAAATGTACTGTGTTCCAGAAAGTACATGCTGAGTAACTTAGTTCATAGCCCTAATACTCAGATGCAGACTGTTCCTCATGCACGTATTAGTGCCACTCAATAGGATAAGCACCCAGTGATGACCTAGACACTAATAATGATAATCACAGAGTTATGCACATACACAATGCCCAATGAAAGTCTTTCTCTATGTTTTGAACATTGCCCCAACATGAAAATAAGACAAGACTCAGCAAGCACTTATCTGAGCGTCCGGGAAGCTTGCAAGCCTTCCCGGACAGAGGATGAGGAAGCCGTGATAGTAGCGAGGGTAAATACTCTGCCGCCTCACGCTCCCCGTGTCAATGCAGGTCTGAAGGAGGAGCAGTACGGCAACTGCGCAAGTCCTCGGTGCGCTGCTGCTTCGCCACATCGCGTTCCCTGTGTAGATTCAGGAACGAAGGAAGAGCGGCATGGGAGCCGCGTGAGTCCGCGGTGCAATGATGTTCCCACATTCAAAGTGCCAGCTTGGAAAATGCTGGCGTGCTCGACTCCTCACAAACCACCGACATGGCTTTGCCTCAGGAAATAGAATAAGCCACACCTGTCGTGCACCGTTGGTCCTTGATAAGCTGTTGCTAATTATAGTCAGCTGGCCAAATGCGCGCACGGCAAGGACTATGAAATGCCAAAGAGCCTGCTGGGAAAGGTAGTTTTTCCTAGCCATATAATGTTCTTAAGCTCTTTTAAGACCCTGACACCTCTTTTGCCTCCACCACCCCACATTCCTGACAATTGCAGTGCAAATATCTCGGAAACCATGGACCCTAGGGCCTTGAAATGTGGTTTTCAAGGTTTTGTTCCTCATGTCAGGAACGGTTGAAAAACACCATCTCGCAAAAATCCTCTGGAAAGTAATTTCACCTGATGCACCAAACATGTTTGTTTCCCTTCATGGTGAACATGGTTTATGGCTTTGTTGGCAGGCACCATCTCGAAAAAATCCTTTAGAAAAGTAATTTCACCTGATACTTCAAACATTTGGAAACTTCTGGAATGCTATCTGCCTTCACTTTCGCCTCTCAGATCCATTCGCCTCTCATACATTTTTTGTTTAGTTTCCAGCTGAACACGGTTTACATCTTTATCGGCAGGCCACAAACCCACAAACAAATTTTAACTTTTGCTGAAGTCAGGTGAAAGGGGTGGGGTGTCCAAATGTCTTGTAGCCAGTAATGTCCGGAGAGTCCTAACATGTAACTATGCAACATTTGGCGCAGATTGGTGAAAAAGTGTGGAATTGTATAAGGCACAATGTTTTGCGCCACAAACCCACACATGACCTTTGACTTTTAAATAAATAGATACAGTTTGGCAAGACTGGTGTAACCCCAGGGGCTTTGAAAATGTTGAGAACGCATTTTGGTCAGCCCAACTATTGCCCTATTCTGTTGAAGTTCAAGTAAAAGAAGAGGTTACTATGTCAGGATAATTTACGGTGGCCCTGAAAACAAAAAGAGGACATAACATGATAAATCATACATTTTAATCAACCACTCCAATAACAAGGATTGTCCCTAAACCCGACACCACTAGTCAATCCAAATGAAGATACCATTTGAATACTGTTGGATAGCAGCGATCCTCAAAATGTTCCTTTGAACACAGACATCTCACCGGAATGGCTGTTACTAATACTATTCCATTGATTTAGGAAATAAAATGTTGGTCCAATTTGAGTAGGGATAAAATGGCCCACTCAGCCTTCACACTTCTACAAACTAAAACACAATAAAATCATAAAGGAAAAACAGGATCAATCAAGAGATATGCCCTCTTTCTGAGCATAGTTTGAGGGGCGGTAGGTACGGTACTACCATAAAAGATATTGGGCCTCATTACGACCCAGGCGGTAACCATGGCGCCATTAGCGCCATGGTTGCCGCCGGAACCTTACCGATTCCGCCATGGTGAATGGAGCAATTACCGCCCCATTCCAATGTTGGTGGGGGCGGTAATTCCCCATTCACCATGGCCCTTCCCCATTCCCATTTTTGCCCCCATAGGGCTCAATGGGAATGGGGAAGGCGGTAATAACGGTACTGCAAATTGCGGTACCGTTATTACCTCCAAAGTCCCTTTGCGGGTCCTGTCCTTAACGCCTGGTAAAGCCAGGCGTTAAGGGAGGACCCGCAAAGGGACCTCGGAATAGAGCGGTAAGGGATTACCAGCACCAGTGCCCTTACCGGTACCGGTAATCCCTTACCGCCCGGGTCGTAATAAGGCCCATTGGGTTGAAAACAGGAGCGATCATGACCTAACCAGTTTCTAGGGTCCCAGTGGACTGTGGGGGCAGTTCAGTGTCAACAGTACCTGGATTCAGTTCTTGGTGAGCTGACACATCAGACCCGTTGTGCAACAATGATGTGAGCTGATTAGACTCAGTTCAGACACAAAGGGCTGTGAAAGCCCTGGCAGCAAACTAGTGTCAAGTAGAGGCGAAAGTAGATGCATGGTGTGGTAGAACGGCAGCTCTTCAAAGATGCAGGTCGGGCAGTCCCATTATGCTTCGCCATTGGCCACATTGAGTCAGGCTTTAGCTGCTGGGAGGGGCCAATGTGTGATGGTCCAGTGGTTCAAGACGGCAGGCAATGGTTGATGAAGAGGTGATCAAGGGTGTGTTGATGTTTCATTAATGAGGCTGCAGTTCATGGGCTAGCTGGACTGAGCCATGGCTGTAACAGCCGGTTATAGTCAGCAAGTGACCCTCAGTAATTTGGTTTGGGTTTCGGCATTGAGCAGTCGCTTCAAGCCTAGCAGGTGACATGCTTTGCTAGGACACGATAGAGTGTTGAGCTGGTTAGATACAAGAAATAGTCCAGCTGGTTGGAGGAATGCAGACACCTGCGAAAGCACCTTCCCTATAGTTCATGATGCAGGGAACACATAATGAATGATTCGGTGCGATAGAACAGGGAGATTCAGTTGGCTTGGCCCTCCAGTTTCTGTGTGGCCTTTGCAAAGGACTCGAGGACAGGATGCTTCCATTCAGGGTCTGCTTCCCTAGGTTAGGAGATCCGTTGTAGAGTGGTTGGTCCTGGTCCACAGCACTGGTCACTCCCGATGCTCCACGGGGAGTGGTTAGGGGACAGATCTTCCTTCTGTGTTGGACAGTTCCTTCTTCAACTCAGGCTGAGGGCGTTGTACTGTAGAGGAGCAGGTGGCATGTTATTTCTAGCTCCTGCCCCCTCACCTCTGTCATACCGGAACAGTAGAAGAGCCCTATGTGGGACAGCAGGTATCACCCCAAAACCGCATCGAGTGTATGAGAGACAATATGCAAATAGACATCTGTATCAAATTTATCCTCACACTGAGAGGGTGGAAGGGTGTCTGCACACACCATTGGACATTCAAGAGCTATAAGTGAAATCTGACAAGAGCAAAGTGATGTCATAGAGGAAAGATACTGAGACTCACTGAAACATTATGCAAAGAATAAATATTTTATTGAAGTTACAAGAGTAACATGTAATCGAATATGAAGTAACATTCTGACTATTAAATGTATATACAGAGAAAGGTAGATGAGGCATATAAAAGCTTGCTGCATAGGAAAACATACCATTGTTAGAGCAGCCATGATGGACAGATGGACGTTGGACTTGTATTAAAGCCAATCAAGCTACTTCAGAGACAGACCAGGGCCGAAGAGTCAAGTGATGCTGGAAAACAGCTTTGTGTGAAGAATAATGAGGAGTCCATTAGGCTGGGATCAAGGATGCTATTTCAAGGAATAATTGCAAGGCACAAGAGGAGTCAAAAGGATAAGCCATGTAAGTAAGACATATTTCTCTTAGATTAAGCAAAGGAGAAAACATCTGCAACAGCCAGGTATTAGACAATTAAAAAATGCAGGAAACCAATGTAAAATGGAGTGAGCAAGTCTTCAGAGGCCAAGAAGGGTAATTACACCCGTCTCAAATTGAATCAAATAACAGTAAACAGAAGGTCGAAATGATGAAAAGTGTGATCTCCTCACATGTGATTCGAAAGTTGAAAACAAGGCCTCTTCATTAAGCCCAAATGAATATAATAGTGTGACTACACTCCCTTGAATGTCCAAGAACAGAGAGCAGGCATCGAGGTCAACTACAAAGTTGGCGGCCTGACTGATGCAAGATGATGGACTAATTGATGAACTAATTGGGAAAGTGGGGAGTATTCTGACGTTGCTCTCTGGAGCTGTATTTCATTTTGCTTTCATGCTGTTACTTAGTAGAAAGTCCAAGGTTGGGAGAGCATGCCAACCAATCAGAGGCTCTAGGTAGCAACATGCTATACAATGTTGCTAAGACCAACGTGCGGCCATTTTTCTGCAATAATCAGTATTATACATATTTTGAGGTGGTTCAAGGCGTGCCCACCAGATAAGCGGTGGCCAATGAAGTTAACATTTATATATACTATTGACACATATGTTCCCTTAACCAATCCCTCACTTCAATAGGTTTTAGTTTGCCACGTAGGATAATATCATAAATGACGCATATCGAGGTATAAAACCTTTGTATAATCACATTTGGGTGTGAGTGTGTGAATTACTGCCTGTTATTCGCCAGATTGCCCTACATTATTTCTATGGTGATAATAAAGTAGCACTTTGCCATATTCTTTGAGTCTGTCCCGTTATTTGGGTCCAAGATCATTATTGGTAATTCCATCTAGCACATGAGGTGCTTCAAGATGCTAGAGAGCAGTAGAGTACAAATGTCCAGGTCTGGACTTCCACAATATAATATTCAGAACGTCTCTTTGGCCATAAAGGATCCTTGAGGAACTAAGGAAATTCTTTTCAAGGGGCAAGATGCCCCTTCTTTCCTTTAAAGGCACAGGTCCTCAGGTGATTGGTCTAAAGCTATCCTGCTTTAGGGGACCAATCCCTGCTCCTGGATAGAGTGGACTTTACCCTGTTGATGTCACACCCAAAGTCATTTTCTCCAGGGGAATTGGAGGAGACAGGAAAAGGAAGGAGAGACAGCGAGGAACAAGATAGTGGACGGCTTCTTCCAGTGTCCAGAACCCTCCTGCAAATACTACTCCTGATTCCTTGCTACCTTCTGATAACAAAGGACTGTGGACATTCAGCATCCTTGTGTGAGGCTGCTCCTCTTGAATGGGTCAGCTCCTTTGATACCTGTGCACAGGACAGCTGCCTGCTGTGCGGCTGTGTCTGGGGAAGTGTCTTATTGGCCCCCACAAAGGGAGCATAGGGAGGCCGAGTCCTCTGGGTTTCTGTCCTGCCAGTTGGCAGCATTGGCCCATCTTACTTGAAGGCATATTCCCTTCTGCACTTGCACTCTCCAAATGTTCACGTGGCCTAGTAGGACCGCTATTGTATTTTGATCATCACTGTTTTTATATTCCATTGTCTTGCTGTTCCCTTGTTCCTTTCCCTTTACCCTGTAGGCACTTTGGGACACAATTTCTTGATGTTTAAGCACCTTACAGATGCCCAATAAAATAAATAAAAATATAACTACAGCAGAGCTGACTCACAGGCACTGACACATGTGCAATATCAATTGGGATCTGGCGGCCATGATCATAAATAGTGCCATGTACTCTGCCTAAACTCAGCCATACCTTATTTCTAGAGATTACCTTGCCACCAGCATGGGTACTCATGGTCATTGCAATTTTGGCACAGGGGCCATGTCTTAAATGCCACCCCTGTGCTGCAGTGACTTGTCTGTTGCTGCAGGAGTCTAGTGGGCACCTTTTAACTATTGAACCTGCTCAGAGCCATGTGTAGAGCCAGTGCTGCAGATCAGGCTACTGATGCAGCAGGGTGCAAGTCTACTATGCTTTTGGTATGGTGTTGTGACAAAGAAGAATCTGGTTAGCAGATTATCCTTTAGAGAAGGAATCGCCTGCATAATTTTATCGACTAATAAAAAATAAAACAAGCCAGGGCTTTGCACCATTGCCAGATGGCAATTCTTCACAGAGGTATTTCCCAGTTTCTGGCATATGGTCAAAGAACAGATCAGTCTGGGAGATGCCTGTGAGACCAATCAACAACGACAACAATTGAGACAGGTATTCCTCGATTTCCTGTGTATCTTCCCACTTGACTCTTATGATTGCAAACATGCAATTCTAAATTAAGAAAAAATACCAACGGAACCTGAAATGGTTACTGTATTTGTAAGACAAAACCAATTGCCTCTCATATCCATGGAATCACTCACAGAGATTATCAGAAATCTGGAATCCCATGGGATAATTTGTCGGATCCACTCTAACTTTAATAATCCGATACAGAGGATCATAAACCCATATGTACAATGGAGACGCTGTGCCAACCTGAGGGAGTTGAATAAACAGGTTCACATATCAAGTTGGCCAATAGTGGCCAAGGACCGGCATAGATCCAAGGATCAAAAGTGTGCTCAGCACTTGACTTGACAAACAGTTATTGGAAAGTCCAATGAAAAGGGAAGACCAGCATAAACTTATCTTTACCTTTAAGGGGCAACAACATACTTGGGCCATCTGTCCTTTGGATACATCAATTCAGGAAATTAGTTCAAAATGTAGTTCACAAGGCCGTGCCTGATTTGAGCAAAAGAAGTAACTTGGCCTATGTGGATGAGCTGTCGTTCAAAAGCTCAATCGTGGAAGAACATTTGTCAGAAATCATTTGTCAGATATATCTTGGGCCAGTTGCAAAAGGCTGGTGCAAAATGTTATTTCCCTGAAGCAAACGATGCAAATCTAGAATTAACTTTCTGGGACATGAAATCACAGCCAATGGTCTCAATCCCCATAAAAAGAAGGCTGAGGCCTTACTCAAATTAAGGAACCCCACAACTCTGTGGCATGAGTGGCAAAGCCTCCTTCACTGAAGGTTATGCAGAGATTACTTAACCTTTGGTCCACTTATTGAAGGCCCGAGTGAAGTGGGAGTTGGATGAAGCACAATCTGAGGCAACAGAACAACTGAAGCGAAACCTGTTGCAAGCTTCTTGCTCGGCTTATCGCATCAAGAAGAAGAATTAGTGTTTCTTAGAGACTGGTTTCTGAAATACCTGCTTGACCACAGTGTTAGATCAAAAACATGACAAAGTCAATAAGGTAATCCCCTACGCAACCAAAACGCTATCCACTGTAGAAGAGAAATGTAATGATCAGAAGAAACCACATCTTGTAAAGGTGTGGGCACTGAGAAACTACTGCCCCTTACCTAGGGGGAGCACACCATAGTAGAGACCTCCCACACAACCATTAAAATATCTCCAAAGTGATATCATATGGGTGGGGAATGTCTCTAATTCAGACTCAGTTTTTGGATTCTGTCAATGGACGACTTTCCTGTGAAGTTCAGGTACGGCCAAAATAAGAAGAGACAAATAGCTCAAAGTTACATGATTGTGTTGAAGAACATTGTCACAAGGACAAAAGTCTAATCACTGATAATATGGCGGCATACCTGGCATCCCCACACAATGTATGTGAAGAAAACACTTGTCCAGGAATAGATCCACATTCCCAAATTGAGATCTGATAGCTTTTGAACAATCACCTGTATACTTTTGCCTTTAAAAGAAGGGGTCAAACGATACAGAGACTATTTAGACGTTTCCTACGGATACCTTCTCTTACCAGGATGTGAAAGCATTCAGTCAAAACTTTAAACATATATGAAAACCAGCCTATTCAGCCTTTTACCCCCAGTATTTTGCCAGATCTATTTCAGTGAAGATCTAACCAACAATCGCTAGGATCCATGAAAAATACAGGTGTAAAGACTGGAGGGGGTATTTTTGTTCCTACCCACTATATGGTTGGGGTACAAGAACAGAGGCCCCCCAGCCAAGGCTCTCAATGTGTAACAATTGACAAGTAGCCAAGGCTGAGATTCAAGGGAGGTGATGCAGGCTGGTTCTTACATAGAGCACATCTCCAAGCCCCCAGCACAGGAATGTCTCTGCAGTTGGCAACACTTGACTTCCTCAGACGTGGAAAAGTAGACAGCCCTGTCTGCAATGCCACTTGATGATTGTTTTGGTTGGTTGTAACTTGGCAAGCTCTGGGTATTGAGCAGCACTATGCCATGGTACCCCCTCTTCTGGGAAATACACAGCAGTATGGCTTTCTTCTGGTCATAGACAGCCTCCGGACAAAGAACAACACTGGTGGACCTTTTGGCAAAGATGTCCTGACACTCTTCCTCTGGACCCACAATGATACCTCTGCAGGAAGGCAGGCAACCTGGACTGGTTTACAGGACACTTCAAGTGAAGTAAAGCAGTTGCACGATGTCCCCTCGCAGCTATGGGAAGAAGTCACTTGTCCAGGTCCTCTCTTGATCAGTCCTTGAATCAGCACAGCAGCCTTTGGATTTCCTGAGGAGTTGCAGCCACAGACTTCTTCCTCAAGCAGGATTGATATGATATGGCATTTATACCACAAGTGTTTCAAGGAGCGATGAGGCAAGGGAGGGGGAACAGAGGGAAGACAGAAGACAGAGACAGACACAATGATCTTACTAGGCCAGGTGACATTGAGATTGCGCAAGTGCAGGGGAAGGGGGGAAGGGGAAAAGTGCAAGTGGAAATGGGGAGCAGTGCAGTGCATAGGTTAAGCAAAAGAAAGAAAGAAAGAAAGAAAGAAAGAAAGAAAGAAAGAAAGAAAGAAAGAAAGAAAGAAAGAAAGAAAGAAAGAAAGAAAGAAAGAAAGAAAGAAAGAAAGACATTGGGCCTCATTACAAGGTTGGAGGTAGCCATGACACTTTTGCCAGCATGGCTACCCCCAAACTTAGATAGACATTGGGCCTCATTACAAGGTTGGAGGTAGCCATGCCGCTTTTGCCAGCATGGCTACCCCCAAACTTGGCTCCGGCACCCACAAAAGGGGAATCACTGGGACATTCCGACCTCGGCAGACCCGGTAATTCCCCTCTGCGGGTGCCGAAGATGGTACTTCCCTATTCCCATTGGAGCCCTCATAGGGCTCAATGGGAATGGGGAGGATGGTAGCAGTGGTACCGGTCATAACGGTACCGTTACTACCATCATATTCTGCTCACGGGTGCCTTAACGCCATACTCGTAATGAGGCCCAATAAATAAGAAGTGCGGCCAGCTGGTGGCAAGTGCATGGGTAAGTGCAGACATCAAGTGTCAAGTGCTGGTAGTTGGCTTTATAGATACAGAAACAGTCCACAAGCGCACGGTTTGCCAGGGGGGCAGTGCAGGTGTACAGCTGGCGGGGAGGGGACCTGGGCCCGGGATTAGAGGATAACCTGGTAACCAGTGCAGTTTCAGTTCCAGCCAGGAGATCAGCTGCGGAGAGGAGGAGAGAAAGCACAAGCAAAGAGGAAGGTCTTGGGGTGCTTCCGGAACCGGAGCTGGTTCTCCTCAAGTTTCAGAGAGCAGGGAGGATGTCCCAGAGGGAGGCCCTAGCAGAAGAAAGAGATCTACCACCAACTTGTTGCTTGGAGAAGTGACTGACCCTGAGGGAGTTTGAGGCGGATGAGTGCACAGCTCGAGAAGGAAGATATTTAGGAAGAGAGAGTTGAAGGAACTGAGGCCCCAGGATTCAGGATATGCCTTCAGGAAACTTCAGACTTCTGAAACAGGAGGATTTGATTACAAGCTTCTGACACAGAAGTAAGTGAAGGGCGTTCTCTTATATGCAAATCCACCCATTCACTCAGGCTGAGCTAGGCTCAGTCAGGCAATCACACACTAGTGCATTCATCATGCAGCACCTAATCAGGCTCATGGGCATTCTGGCCATTCACCCAAAACCAGACACTCAAAACAGTGGTTGTGTATTGCGGACAACTCCCAGCCTTTCAAAGCACACACTGCATTCATTTCAGTTTCAGAAGGGGTGGCCCAGGCAGACCATAGGAATTGTGACACATAACCAAAATCATGCACCCATAACACAGAATGTGAATTGACTCCCCTTTCCATTCATTCAGGTCTGACCTCTGGGGTGTAACCAAAACAAACAGTCTCTTGGAAGGGTCCTACAAGTCTAGCAGGGCAGCCCCAGAACCATATATGGTCCATACACTCAACATCCAATCAAGGGACGGGAGATTGAACCAGGGCTTCTCAGGACTTTGAGTAACAGAAAGGAAAAGACAAGAAGCCAGGAGGCTTTCATTGGCAATCCTGCCTTTGTTTAGGAATCCATTGATTCCTATGGCAGGGCCTGCATGTCCCAAAATGGTTGAGACCCACCGCCACTGCAATATCAGCATGCAGCTGCCACCGGCCCACACCCTTCTCTGTGGGCAAAGCACAGCCTAGGGGTACCAATGTGTACCCCTACCCATGGGTGCCTTAGGGGTAGCCCATGGGCATTGTTCATCAAAAAATAAAGAGGAAGAGCTGCACTGCCAGAGGTCCAGAGTGGACTCCTGTGGCAAAAAAAACATAAAAATAAACACATGCAGGAAGTAGTGGGACAAGGATGAGGAGGCGGGTTCCCTCCAAAGCATTCATGCAGAGAAGCAGCTACATGCCGCTGTTGGAAATCCTGTCCCCGAAACTCATATATGTTGGAGGCCGGAGATCATGCCATGTTTGATACCAGCAGTTGTGTCAATACCAGAGAAGATATTTGAAAGAAGGTACCCACTGAGAAAACCCTATCAAACATATCCCAGAAGAGACGACAATTTGAGGGAGGAACTCCCTAAAGGGATATGAAAAGGAGCAAAGAGAGAAGCTAGTGATGTCACAAGAGATGAGCGTGATTCCCCAAAAATACTGGCTGAAGAAGAATGCATTGATCTTACAAAAACTGATGACGAAGTTGAGAATTTAGTTAACTTTCATGTGCGAGAAGAAAGATTGCACGTGTGCAAATTTCTGCAGAAAATCAACAGTTCAATAATTGTATAGATGCTGAAACGCAAGTAGACTAAGTCATCATAGAAGCTGGCTATACGTAGTGAACAGACTGCAGGCGAAGTCACCTTTGTGTAGGAGCTGGACATCAGTGCCATGAATTTAGTAAACCTGGACCCATGGAGAGGAAAGGCCGAGAATTGTGTCGCAGCAAGAATAAGATGAGATCGTAGAAGTGCTTGGCCAAGCTGTCTGGCCCTCGTATCAAAACAGAAGCAGCCAAGGTCGGTTATCTATTCTTGAAAGCAGTGAATGTGCGAAGGATGAATCATCCCTTGTTAAGGTGCAAAGAAAGAACACTAAGAGTACCAGGTTTTATTCATTTAAGACATTTAAATGCTGCAAATGGACTAAATCGTGGCCTCCTGTCACAGGAACCAAGGATGTAAATAGAGTTGAGCTTAGAGTCCTAGAACAATGATAGTGAGAGCCTGCACTCCCATATATTCCCAACAGACAAGGATATTTTGCAAGGCTAAGTTCAAAGACAATCTTCATGGCAGGTGATGAGAGATGTTGGGCTAATTGGGTGGGCAAGTCCACCTCCTGGCAACTGGGTCTGAGCTTACATTCTTCTAAGTTAACCTAATGTTCCAGACACAGCACAAGCATGTCAACCAATTGTAGAGTTTTGTATAACGAAGAGCCTTGTAGTTTGAAGACCAATGATAACCTGTGTACTTAACAGTGTTAAAGATTACATGTTTAGATGTAGGCATAGGTTGTCCACCTGACAGTGGGCAGCCAATCAAAATCCTAATCCCTATAGAAAGTATGTTTAGATGTCTCCCTTAACCAATCCCACCTCTTGAAATGTTTTCTATTATTTGCAAGATAATATGACGTTACTTCTGACGTTTCTATTTGCATATAAGGATGTTTTTATGAGAAAATCGTGGAGAGCTGAGCGAACATCCGTTGATGTCCATTGTAACCTCCCTGCTTTAGATCATTGTTAATAAAACAGATTCTGCCATCTTCCTGAGTTGGTTCAATAATTTGGACTCAGAATTACTCTGCAATCCCATCCATTGCATGCACGTTACTAAAGGACCATAAGTCCACATGGTAGCAGTGCGGATGGTTGAAAAAGATCCAAACTAGTTTGTCTCCAGTGTTTCAGACTATCAGGCATCCTCCGCCATTAGCCAGAAGACATCAGGGTTTTGTGTGGAGAGCGGCTGATAGAAATAATCCTGCAAGAAGAACTGAGACGGTGGGCAGGTCTGCCTTTGATGAAATCGATGCCCGGTTTCAATGGGCGCTCTGTGAATGGAAGGTGAAGTGGTCGGACTGAAAGAGGAGTCAATGCAAAAGGCCTCGAGTTGATTAACGAATGATGAGTAGACTAAGGGGAATGGCAAATAAAGGGGATGGGATTGTGATAATCTTTTTGTCATGATGCCTGCCTCCAAGGAGCCAAACCAGGCCCGGCACCCTCAGAGACAGACACCATGCATTCAAGGGAAGTCCCAGCAGCCCCAGATGGGGGCCCTTTGGACTCAGTCCTGGCGCCGTTGGCGTCAGGCTCATAGGGGACATCAGTCCTGGCGCCATCGGCGCCAGGCTCATACAGAAGTAGGTTGGGAGTAGTGCTTGGTGTAAATTTACCTGTGCAGACCATGCTGCAACTTCCAAGACTGGAAGGAACTATTTTTCTAGGGAGTGACCGGTGGAGGAATACATATTTCTGGGGGAAGAATACATACCTGGAACTACTTGAAAGGCTATTTAAGCCACACCCAAGCAGCAGACCACGCTTCGTGTTGTTCTGCACTTAGCAGCTGGACGCTCACCGTGCCTGCTCCTGCCTTGGTCCTCCATCACGCCTGCCAGCATCCTGGAAACACCTAAAGAAGAAAAGGGAAGAGAACAGGTGAAATCAAGAACCTTACCTGATACATCTGCACTCCGGATTCTGCATGCCGACGATCCTGCAAAGAAGGCAAACATTTTAAACGCGCATCGCGTCGCGCGCAGCACGCTGCATTTCACTCACCTGCGCGTGGCGTTTTCGAGTCCTGCGACGTCCATCCGGAGCTTCCACCGCCATCCAGCACCTATTGGAAGGAAGGAGAAAGAGAGGTGAGAAGGGAAACACGAATCTAAGTAGAACTTACCTGTGGTTCAATTCCCTCTCCGCCTTCGGGTTTGTGCCATACCTTCGGCATCTCAGCATCCCGGCCCCTAAGGGGAAAATAAACAGACATTGTATTAGTGAGAGCATGTGAGAACATTAGCAATACGCTCACTCAAGACTTACCCATTTGCAAGAGAGACACAGCAGCTCTTTTCTGGTCGGCGCCTTACCTCCGGCATTGCCGTACCCCGGCCCCTATGGGGAAAAAGACATTGGACATTAAAGGAGATACTTAAAACTGCAAAGGAATCTCTCATCGGAATTCTTACCAGAATTTGGCTTCATCCAAATCGCCTGCAGCCCGGAAATCTTCTCCAGCACCTGCGAAAGAAAAGAACAGATGAGTGAATATAAACCCAAACTTGCCATAAACATTTGCGGTACAACGGGAATGGACAAACTAGTTTAAAATCATCAATCCAGTGAAGTAACTGGAATCACAACGTGCCCCTGCATCAGAAGCAGGATGGAGAACTCGTCATTTTGGTCCCTAAGGTGAGTCTTCGCAGGGAATCCCAAAAGGGTTTCACGGAGGGAGAGAAGGGAAGTGGGAGGTCGGAACATCACCCGCAGACTATTAACCCTTCCTTTTCACACACAGTGGGATATTCCTCCGAGCCAGAAAAGCCAGGTTGGGGAATCCAGTCCAGTCCATCTTCCGGGTCTTACGCATCTCTGCAGAAGAGGTCACAGCAGTCCCAGCCACGCCCGCGCCTCCATGGAAGCCAGGTGAGCGTTACACTTTTGAGTAACCGGAAAAATTGTGAAGACAAAAGGTAGCGCCTAGGAGTCCTGACTCAAGGGAGTTTCAGAAGGAGACATCTCAAATCCCAACGAGGGTAGAGCAGAAACATAAAACGCGTAATCAGGATTACGCAAGGTGACATCTAAAACCCTGTACAGGGTATAGAATAAAGGCGAGAAAGATAAGGTGGTCATGGTGGTTAAAAATTTTGAATGTCGACTAGTCTGAATGTTGTTTGTTGAGTAAAATTATCAAAGAGCGAAAGAAGTTGTGAAAAAATTGAAAAAGTTGAGGCGCAATAGTGATTGAGCTTAGTGAAGTGATTGGCTCTACTCAAGAAATTAGAGGGTTGAGCTGTGATTGATGGTGCATGCTCATATTTGTTGTTTTAAAAAGTTGAACAGTGGTGATTTAAGCAAAGGTATAAAAGATATTTAACACATCTGGTAAGTAATGACAGTCAAGCAAGACTTGTCATCATGGGAGACACTGCTCTTATGCAAAACATTACCAAAGCACATGCCCAAGCTCAAACAGTATAAACATGAAAATGTTCATGCCGTTGTTAGGCGGAAACCTGTGCAGTTCCCTCTGGGACCACTGCAAAAGATTTAGGACTACAGGTGTTTGGCAGTAAACCCACTTGGTAGCAGTCTGTACCACACAGATTCACTTGGTAGCTGTGGCTGAGCAGTCAGACTTCCCTCAAGAAGAGTTAGACAGTATGTGGAGTATACAAAATAGGGCAATTTACACAGTAGAACAAGCAAACACGGAACAAGGCTTCGGTGTAAAGATATAAAGGTATTTATTTATAACAACACATCTATGGAAAACACTCTGGCACTAATACGGCAAACAACTTCAATCACAAGTACTATAAGAAAAAGATCAATCCCCCTAACAATAGTTCGACAAGTCTAGGTTCAAGGGCACCACTTATTTGCAAACAGAGGTGTATGCTTTAAACTAGATGGCACTCTAGTATTCGTTAGGACGGGAGAGGTTATGAAATCACTCGGCCCCAACACTTTTACGAACAAAGGCAAGACAAGTAAGACAGGGTCTACTGCAGATCACGAAGTTCAGAGGCCAGGCCCACTCGGAGAGAGGCAAGGCGATATGTCCCAAAAAGTGTCTCAGTGGAAATGCGCTTCAAGTCTTTATCGCAAATTGTTATGGAAAGATTGGACCAGTTCAGAACAGAAAGTTAAGAAAGCTTGGAGTCGACCCAATGGAGAGGCGGGGATTAAGACACCTCACTCTATCCGGCAAAAAGGGATGCCAGGCGGACACGGTACCTTGTTTGTGGAGAGACAGCTCCGGCGGGGGCAGTTGTTCCTGGTGGTGAATGGCCGCCGGGTGCCGGGGTGCTCTGCACGGGCAATTCGACCACTGGGTCCTGGAGCGAAGAAAAAGCAAAGGGGACTGGTTGTTCCCACAAGTAAGGGGAAGAGACTCTCCGGCAGGGAGATCTCCTCTGTCGTCGGGAAGTGGTGAGTCAGTTCAGCAGGGCTCCACCGGAGGTGTCGTCGTTGCAGGTCGGCTCAGCTTTACCCTCGTCGGATTCTTAGGTCCTGTGGCGACTTCTGAAGATCCAGTCCCAAAAGCCCTGCTTTTATGCAGAAAACCCCCATTCATTCAGCCTAGCTGTCAATCAAAACACGCTAAGTGGTGAGCGGGGTGGATCACCACTTGGGCCAATCACACCAGAGTGCGACTGGAGTTGGCAAGGCAACTCAGTCCAGGGTGCCTAAACCCCCTCCCACACCCCCTGTGGTACCCAGACAGAATGGCACCACTTTGGAGGGCCTCTGTGTAGAGGCCCGCCAAAAGTGGAACAAAGGGCTCAACCTTTGGGTTAGGAGTCACAGAGACGAACACAGACGCCATTTTAAAAACCATGTTCTGGCAGAAAATACCACCCGATAGGCTTATTTAAGATAAGTAAACCGGTGGTATGTTAGAGATTAACGAGAAAAAGTATTAATCTCCAACAATGGGAAGAATCCCATAGGGTTATATTCGGGGTCGAATATAACAAGTAGTTTCCACTGCAACCAGCCAAAACTCGACGAGGGGGGACGGTACAGTGCCCCCTCGAATAACAGACCCAGGAGTAATCGAATTACCCCTACTAGTACGTCCACAATAGGATGGTTTGTACTAGTTCTGTTAGTAAATTTAGGTCTAGTAAAGCCAATGGTGACTTTACATGCCCGGGGAGACAGTAGTCAGTCCCCGGGTATGGAGTCTATGATGGAGGTCCGCTAGGACGCCCCAGTGTTATGGCACGGAGGGTGCGGTGTAACACACATAGAAAATCATATGAGACCCTATGGAGTAAAAGACCCCATAGCCCATCAAACAGGTTGACATTCAAAGGAATTACACACATTCATGTCCAAGAGTGGGAGAAAAAGAGTCTCACTCTTGGCAGGATGGAAAAAAACAAAATCCAGAAATCCAGCAAAGCTGCTGGGGGACTCACTAGGTTAGGAAATTCAGCCTAAACAGAGAATTCTCCCTAACAGCCGTTGCCACAAGGGGCATCAATGTCAAAAGTGGTATTGCAACACATGCACCCTGCGTACATAGGGAAGAAATTAGAGAAAATATTGGCAATTCTAGAACTCTGGAAGATCTACCAAGAAGAAAGGGAAGACTTGCCACCTGAAGAGTGGATGCTTAGACAGCGAAAGGAGGAAGGTGTTGAGCCCACAGCTCCACTTACCTCACCCAAAGCAAAAGGTGCGAGTACAGAAGAAATAGAGTTATGTTCTTAAAAGGAATTGAAAGCGGCGACACGGTATAGTAATTTTATGCATGAACTCTCTGCTTACAGTAGTGATGATAACCCAGAAAAGAATAAGAGAAAATAAGAGATCTATAAGATCATACAAGACAAAGAAGAGAGGAGTGAGAGGTTGAATCTGTCGACAGAAAAAGACAGTGAAATTAAGAGATGGAAAGGAGAGAAGGATAAAGCTGACGAGATGTGCGGAACGAATGGATGGGAGGCCAGATATTACTTAAATAAATGGGAAAAGCATCGAGGAAGTTAGGCAAAGAGAAGATTAGGACGAACAAGAAAGAAAGGACTATGAATGAGAGAATAGATTGAAAGAAGACAAGCAGAAAAGGAAGAGCAGGGAGCGACGAGAACAGATTTATCAGGGGGACAAGAAAGAAAAGAAGAACCCACAAAAGAACAAAGAAAGTATGACAATGGACAGAGGGTGATAGAAGATAAGGACAGAAGGGAAAGAAAGAGAGAAGAGGAAGAAGCGCAAAGATTAAGCGACAAAAGATTGCAGAGGTGGAGGGAAGAAGAGGAAAGAAGGGAAGGAATAAGAAGAGGGGAAGAACGAAGGCAAGAGGAACAAAGAATTAGAAGAGATGCGAGAAATAGATGAAGAAATGGAACGAAAAAGGAGATGACGATACAAGACTGTCATGGCCACAGGCCCCAGAACACAAAAACCACACCATCTAGTGATGGGGGCAATGGGTCAGTTGACTCACTTATGTCCCGTTGGGACCCATAAAAAACGGGCCCTGTATGGACTCAGTCCTGGTGCCTTTGGCGCCAGGCTCATATACAGATGTGAGCAGGAACACTTTATTTCAGTGCAGGAGTGCTTTTACTTTATTTCAGTGCAGGAGTGCTTTTATTTTACAAGAACTTTCCAGGAGCTGAAAGCCTTTATTTCAGAGAACATCCTCATGTGCTGATTCATTGGGTGGGGCTCCCTAGGCCTAGTCTTCATGTTCTGACTCATCGGGTGTGGCAGGGCGTGGCAGGCAGGCTGAACCTGGTGGGCGTGGCTTCAGAAGCTCAGCTATATAAACTGCTCCATCCTTAAGGCTGGTGCTTCGCGTTACTGTGCACTCGCGTGCAACGTGGCGCTCACCGCTGCTTGGACCAGTTTACTTACCTTTGAAACCAGGGGTTCTCTTGCATAATCACCTCCAGGAAACCAGTGCTCATCGCTTCATCTGCAGACTCATCTCCAGACATCCAGTGATCTTGATTCCGACGCTGCAGCACTGCACTCCGCATCCACGAACTTGGACCATGTGAAGAAGAAGAAAGACAAGGCTAGAACATCCGTCCCAGGGCTGCACCACATTTGGAACCTGTGCGCCCCCTAGTTAACAACTTACCAGCTACTGTACCACTGCAGCTTTAGTTCCTCATTCCCTCCAGCTTCCACCTCGAGCTCCACAGCTTCTGCCGGGCTGGCAACATCACCTGCAAGGGAAGAAAGCAAAAGAGCAAACATCAAAAGTGGAACGGACAGCAATACAAGACAACAAACTTTACAATACAACAAAAACAGACAAGGAAAGACAAAGGCGAACAGGAACACTTACCTGAAGTATAGTGGCATAGTTGCAGCAGGACTGGACTACCACGTGCAAGGGACCAGTGAAGCAACTCGGTCCAGATCATACAATCGCCCCTGCCAGAAGCAGCATGACGGAGTGCTCGCCAAAACTAATCAAGAGGTGAGCTTTTCAGGGACAGCGCATCCCACGGGTACCACGGGTTGGGAGAAGGGGTCTGGAAGGGGTTCAGGTGCATGAGCTGGCATACTCACACCCCCTATTCTCCACGTAGGAGCAGTCCAAGGCAGCATCACCTATTACCACCAGTCACCACCTAAGCGCAGAGGGCGAAGTAGGACACGAGCGACCTCACCCCCAGGAGGGCTGCAACTGTGCCCAAATGCCTCTGCAGAGACCAGGTGAGCGTAACACAGACTCACTCGTAAGGAACCAATAGGGCCAGCCCAGGAATACAATCGGATAGAATAGAACAGTTCCTTCCAATAAAGGAATCATTGGCAGCGGCATCTAGAGTAGTATTGGAAGAAGAAAGATTTGATACGGAAAGCATTGGAGAAAGGATCAATAAGGTTTATCAACAGTTAAGGCAAAAAAGCGAGTATGAAACTTGAGGGACCGATGATCTATTCCCATTGCTTCAATTATGAAGCAAAGAAGAAAATCTGTACAGTCACCGACATAGAGCATTGACTTTAAGTAGACTGAATCTGGATAAAGGTGAAGGGGATGATTGTCACACTAGCTGGGGACAAGACATGTCAGATGAGGAAAGAGAGTCTGGTTTTGGAGCAGAAGGAGAGAGAGCGTGCACCCCTGAAGGAAGTCTGAAAATGGATAAAGAAATGAAATGGTTGGATCTGGAACAGCCTAGAGATAGGACGCCATATTCTATAGCATATCCTGAGTGTCCCCGAGGATGATCGCACAGTGAGAAGGGAGAGTCACCGCCATATGTGAGCAGGATGAGGTTGTTACCCATGAGGAGACAGACAGGGACGATTGTCCCTGCCATGGATAGACCAATGATGGGATCTGACTCTGGGAGCGGGTACCCTGAGTTTCCCTTATTGGAAAAAATGGGGAGCAAGGCCACAGTATATTCCATTGCCGCAGATGGACAAGGATAAATTAAGGTGCAAGCTCCCAAGTTTGACTTCGAGTCCTGGGAAATGGATGTACGAATTAGAAAAAATGACAGGAGGAAACACGTTGGCGATAGGGGACAGAAAAGGTCTCCTGGCAGCTATTCTTGGGGAGAGGGCTGATGTCATATGGAGAAGAGCGGGATATTCAAGTGTGACAGCACAGAACACAGCGCATGATGGAGTGCCATTTAATAATTGCACAGCAGATGTTTCGAGGGCTCCCAGAGTACAGGCCCCAGATACATCAGAGATGGGTGCAATTATGTCACGTAAGATGAAGGAAGATGAAGACCCTATTGCTTATATTCAGGATATTCAGGAGAAACGGCAGCTTGAAACTCGCAAGCCGTGGGAAAAGACAGTGGCATTATTTTACCACATTTCATGTCACAGGGCCTCATTACGACCCAGGCGTTAAGGGTTAACGCCGTCGTTAACCCTTAACGCCTATTCTGATTTTAACGGCTGCTCTTAGCAGCCGTTAAAATCCATGGCGCTAACCTGCCATGATGCTAATTACGCCACCGTAATTTACGGTGGCGTAATTAGCGCCTTCCCCACTCCCATTATGCCCTATGGGGCAAAAAGGCGAATGGGGAAAGGAAAATGGGAAATGGGGATTTACCGCCCCACTCACCCTGGAATGGGGCGGTAAATCCGCCATCCACCATGGTGTAAAAGTAGTTTACACCATGGTGGTAAAGTTGGCGCAATTAGCGCCTGGGTCGTAATGACCCCCACAGTGTTGCCTGAGCCAGTACAAAGGCAGATGAAAAAACAAGTAGGGATGAAAGCAAAGCCATGGGCTGAGATACAGCTGACAATAGTACATCATTGTCGGTTATTACAATAGAAAAATAAGAAGAAAGATGAGAATAGGAAAATTTGGAAGCCAAGTTAGTTCAGAGAAAATTGTCAAAATTTGCCAAGGAAGGCGAGGTTTTGACAGGCGGAGAAGGATTGGGAATGCAGGAAGCAATGGGTGCATCGCAGGTGATTAATCTGTGCCTGATGGATGAAGTGGGATATGGGTTTGTGCCACGAGGCAGAGGTACAGGCTACAGAGGACAAACAGGTGGATTCCAAAATAATCAAGGTGGGTTTCAAGGTATGCAGAATGAGAACCAGAGTATGCACGGAGAATATAACCAATGAGGGCTTGTCAGAGAGGCACCCCCAGTGTATTGGACTTGTGGGATGTCAGGGCATATTGCACGCATATGTAGAAGAAAAGGGAATGTACAAAATGGTCATTCTTCAAAAGGGGGGACAGCTTATCCAAAACCATATAGCACACAGACTAGAGAGGGTTTTGCCCAGGATCACACATTGTATAAGACACAAGTACCATGAGTGCAGCAGGTGCAATAGCAGGAACAAATGAATCCACCATAAGGGCAGTCGCAACAAGCCCCAATGCAGATACAGCAATATGCAAACACAGGACAAGTACTGACACCCAGAATAGAAGGTGTCTCTGTGGTAGGAGGAAAACCTTTCACAGGGACTAATGAGCCTGGATCCACAATAGGGCAGCTCACAGAGTGACTTCATGTGTTCAGTAATATCTGTGACACCAGACCCCCAAGAGGAACCAAGGGTCAATGGGACGATAGGAGGCAAATCCTTTCCTTTTCTTGTAGACACTGGAGCAACTTGTTCATGTATACAGGAAGGAAAATATCCAATGTCAGGAATTTCCATGAATGCTAAAGGGTTCTCTGGAGCTACGAGTCGAGTTCTTTTTACCAATAAATTACAAGTCTCTATAGGAGAATGTGATAAACCTTTTCCTTTGTTATACTCATGACAGACACCAGTTGACATTTTGGGAAGAGATTTAATGACAAAACTAAACATGACAATTTCATTTACTGATCAAGGGATAGTGTCATCCATGGGAGAAGCGGCACCAGAACTGTGTGACATGTTCTGGACAACAATGGCAAGAAATATGATGTTACGCAAAATGTATTTCTGCTAGAATTGTGAAACTTTATACACTTATTCCCGTGTTAAACACGCACACTTGTAGAAATTTGCTTAAAAATTGGACATTGTGTTCATAAGGAAAAGGACAAAATTCTGTGAAAAGCAGAGACAAGATCTCACAGCTACAAGGTTTTGAGGAGTAGCTGATATGTAAAATATGTAATCTGTATATGTGATTTTCATAGAGGTTGCACATGTGGAAATATGTATTTTACCAATAGTAAATTTTGTGTTCCAGGGGCTAGGGGTGGATTCTCAGCCTCATAAAATTGCACCATAAAGATGACACGCCGTTTCTCTCCTCCTATCAAGGCATACCGTGTCGCCGCTTTCAAGGTAGACTCTGACCCAATCACCTTGCAAAGGGCAAGCTTGGCTAAACCGACCCACACCCCCCCCTTTTTGATGTCATTTTAGAGCATAAATAGAGACAGCTCACCACACATAAAGACAGACAGATTCACCCACTATCCTGATCCTGGCGGAGCACTCTGCTGCTGAAATCTACATCTTGCTTGCTCCAGACTCCAGAAACTTGGCAAGAGGCCTACTGCATAGCTCAACCATTTTCAGCTAGGCCTCAAATTCCAGAACAAAACCACACAAGCCTAAGGGGAAGCATCATAATACAGCCGGGCTTTGCTGTTGCTGCTTACCTTGCCTGCTGAAAATAAATATCCTGAGAACCAAGAAGGGCAGATTCGATCCAGTCCTGTGTCATGCTGTGACCAGAGCGCCTTGCAGATCCTGCCCAGTTCGATGTGCCCAGCCGTCTTTCCTAAACCAGTTCCACTCCCCTGACCAGAACTGACAGTTCCATTTAAAAATGTATCCAGTGAGTATGAATAGGAAGAATTGTGTCACTAGCATATGTACGTTGCATAGTCTTATTCCTATCTTAAACCCATCCTATCTTGTATTCAGAACCTGAATTGTTTGAAGTATCTTTGCATTGTCTTAAACCTCTCTCCAACCCATCCTATCTTTCCTCCAGAACTAGTATTGTTAAAACTATCTCTGCACTGATCCTTTTCTCATCTGAAGAAGGCGAGTTTCCTTAGCAGGCAGTCACCCTGATCAAGTGACTGTGTTCCTGTGTGGTATTCATTTTGTTTAGTCATCCTTTAGTGTAAGCAACCCATTTGTCATTTTTAAAAGCACATTCCTGTTTTCCCTTCTTGCGCCTATCTCGGGAAAATGACCTCTACTAAAATGTCTGTAACTCCCTCAGATTTTGTGACAGAAACAACATTTCAACTTCTGCTTGTAGCTTACATCCATAGTGTTCCATCACACCTAAACCTGCACTCCAATTCTGTTATCGCAATTATCGCGCAGTGAAAAGTTTGCCACAAATTTTCATTTTGGGAAATTTCTACACATGTAAAGCAACTTTAAATTGTTTCTGACTGGAATTTTAAGATTTCAAATGTTTTCTTGGGATTCAATTATTGCCTGTGTTTGTGTGAAACTATCCAAAGCGGCTCTCATAAGAATATATAACAATTTCAGCAATTTTTATATTTGGTCTTTTTGCCCAGTCTATTCTAAACAGAACTTTAAAAGCCATTCTGACAGCTTGACAGTCAATTCCGATTTTCTCTTGTGTTTGCTGGGGGAAAGTGGGTTTGATATTCTGTTTGAATTCTGCCATTCCTGAATACCTGCTCTCTCCTCCTATCTCTTTACATTACCTAGTGGGGGTTGAGGGGTGTGCAGGGGGAACCTCTAACCACAGTGCTATCTGATCTGAACCCACACAAAAGTAATATTTTCTGTGCTGAACTGTTTTGCTCACTACTTACTCCTTGTGTATTATAGCGATTATTCAGTGTTACCTCACCCCATTGGTGATTGTTGTGTACCTCTTAAGACATATTGCGATTACATTTTAAATACAAAAATACATGTTTACCTTTGCAAACCAGCCTGATTCCTGGTTCAGTGTGACCGGGGTGGGGGGGGGGTTCCTGGCAAAGGACGTGATATGAGCGGTATATCGTTCAGAATAAAGAACTTTTAGACAAAAATAAATAAGGTTTTCATTTGTGCACTACATGCTAGGCGTTGACTTGGATGTGTGCCGGATTGAAATCACTTACAGCATTCACAGGGCAAGTGGCTCAGTGAGGTGTTCCAGTATATCCAGAGATTTTTCTATATGGAGTGAGCATTTTACTGACATGGCTACCTGGCTTGGTGGGAAAAATTGTAAGGATACCTGATGAGTTCTTGTTTAGACCACAAATACCTATGGGCAAAGGGGCAAAGAGGGGGGACTATAATTCTATAGAATTAGAAACAGCCATAGTATGGAGGGAAATGGCAATGCTCAAAGGAGTAGATGATGAGGGTAGACCATTGAGAACAGTAATAGCTCTCGAGGAAGGGTACAGATTGTCTGACATAACTGATGACATGTTCTGGGAAGATCAAAATGACGATGAAGTGGTGTTCTTTATGAGCATCACATACTGGATACGATAGAAAAGAGGGAAGCCCCACAGCAAATGGTGCTAATGCGGAAGTGTCCACATTTTTTCAGGAAGACTTGGAAAAGGTGCAGAGCGTCCTTTGTACCACATGCCCTTGTGACATAGGTTTATTAAAGGGAATAGGGGAGGTTAAAATAAAGCTTAAGCCAGGAGCAATTTTACCTCAAAGAAAGCAGTACCCCATGTCTGGGGAACCTGATGAAGGTATATTTCAAACCGTTTTAGCACTGATTAAACAAGGGATTCTGGTGCCTTCAAAATCATTGTGTAATACCACAGTGTATCCTATTAAAATATCTAAAGGAGGATCATGGGGATTTATACAAGATATGAAACCTAGTAACCAGATTGTAGATGCAGAGTTTCCTTTAGTTCCTAATCTGGCAACGATACTGTGCAGTATCCTGGTGGAAGCTTGATATTTCACAGTGATTGATTTGAAGAATGCATGAAGAATGCATTTTTCTCAATCCATTTGCACAAGGACTCACAAGACTTGACTTCTTTTACGTTTCGCCGAAACCGACTGAAACATACTAGGCTGCCCCAAGAGTACTGTGAGTCCCCATCAATCTTTACAGATGGATTTAGCCAATATTGATCTCAAGAGTGTGGTGATATATTATGTTAATTACATTTTAATTTACAGCACGCCAGAAGATGAGTGCAGATGAGATTCTGTTCAGTTGATGACTATACTAGCAGACAAGGGAGATAAGGTGGACAAGGAGAAGGGAAGAAGAGGTGTTATAGAAAGATCAGTTGATTGAACATGAAGGAAATAAAGTGACACCTGAAAGAGCTGATGTGATTATGAAAACCTCCAAATCGAATACAGAGAAACAGATTTAACAGTTCTTGGAGTTATGCAACTATGTTAGAGCCTGGGTGTTTAATTACAGTGCATACACAAGACCACTTCTGCAAGCTTTAAAGAAAGCACAAGTGGAGAAAATAAAAATAGAATGGACTGAAGAAATGGAGGAAGGGTTTGAGGAGCTGAAAAAAACAATTTGTACAACCCCTGTTTTAGGATTCCCAATTATGCTGAGGAATTATATTTGTTTTCATGCACAAATGGGACAGTTATGACAGCAGTACTTACGCAGAGAACCATATTGGGGTACACACCATTTGTGTATTACAGTGGGATTTTAGACCCAGTTATGAGAGGACGCTTCCCTTCTGAACAATCTTTGGGTGTTGCTGCATTCACAATTGAGAAGTCTACAAGGATTGCCATGGGCTGCTCCACGATTCTCTTTGTGGAGCATGCTCTATTTGCTATTTTAGGGAAACATTGACTTCCCAGAGAGCTTCAGCTTATGAGGTAGTTATTTCTAACCCAACGATTAAGATTGTAAGATGTAAAATATTGAATCCTGCCATGTTTATAGCTGAGCCAATAGAAAAAGCTGATCATGTGCATGGCTGTGCTAATTATGTAAAACTTTACAATGATATACCCCATGTGACGGAAAATGCCTTAGCAGGAGGGGAGATTCTTTTTAATGATGGTTATTCAAAAATGTATCAGACTAGTGGGGAAAGGGATTCAGGCGCTGCAGTAGCGTCTCACTTTTCAGCGCAAACTGCAGAATTAGTAGCACTCATTGTCATGCTTGAGAAACATGAAGGGTAGGAAGTGACGGTATATAGTTACTCTGCCTATGTGACATCAACCATACACACAGGGTTAGCACATTTGAAGAGGAGGGGCTACCTCCATGCAGATGGCACTACAGTACAGCATGTATCCTTATTGGATAGGCCTATTAAGGCACTACACCTCCAAGTGGCCATAGCGGTCGTTAAATGCATAGCAATTACTAAGCAAACAGATTTTATCTGTTGAGGGAACGAACTCGCAGACGAATTAGCCAAAAGGGTTGCATATTCCCCAGACATTTTGAGTTTTGATACAGAGGATATTAAAGAAAAAGCAGTCACAACCATGCTAGTGCAAAAAGGGTTTAATACATTGTCAATAACCCAACTAATGGAGATTCAAGGAGTGCACCACAGGAAGAGCAGGAATTGTGGAAGTGAAGGGGGTGTTCTTTTTCCTCCACTGAAGCATTGTGGTGACAAGAAAGCACTGGTGATGCCAGTAGCATTATTAAAAGTTGCGCTTGAACAGCTGCATTATCCCGTGCATGTAACTAGGGAGAGTATTGCTCCTACAATTGCAGAAGACTGGCTTATTCCTAATTTGTTGGAGCATGTTGCACTATTTATGGTGAACTGCATCATGTGTCAAACGTTTATAGCTGGAAATGCACTGAGAATGATTAGATGGTTAATACCTCGACTGAATGGTCTGTTTCAGCATTTGCATATTGACTATGTCGATATGCTGCACGTATGTAATGGATATAGGTATCTAATAGTGGTGGTGCATCCCTTTTCTAGGTGGATCAGGGCAGGTCCATGTACACACCCTGATGCCACTTGCGCAGTAACATTCTGAGTGTGCAAAGTTTTCCCAAGGTGGACGTGTGTCAAGTGCTGCGATCCGATAATGGGCTCCATTTTGTTAATGAATTATTCAAACAAATAGTGCTTGTATTGAGTATTAAGCATTAATTTTCTTCTGTTTATCACCCGCAACAAACGTGATATGTGAGAGACTCAATGACCTCCTTAAAAAAAGGATCGCCAAAATTCGATTGACTTTGAAGAAGGAATGGCTATATTGCCTAACCCTAGCCTTATATGCCTTTCGGAATCAGCCAGGACTGTACCACCACCTCACCCCGCACAAACTAGAGACAGTGCATCGAACAAGAATTCCCATTACTCCTCCATCTAGAAGTAAAGGTGATGCCCAAAATGTAGCTAAAGCTTTAGGTGATGAAATCCATGACTATTTGACATGTATGACTTCTAGCATTTCTTTAATTTCAGATCAACTCAAATGCAAGGGTGGATGGTCTCAGAACACAGAAGTAGACAATTCAACAACCAACCCAATTGAACCACTACCGACACCTAAGTTATATGTTAGATACCTAGTTCTCATCAAGAATTTTACCAAAAGGTGGCATGAGCCACGGTTTTATGTAGAAAATATAACCCCTTCAGCTGTGAAGGTCCAAGGAGACAAGCTCGGCTTCACCTGGGTGATGTAAAGGCATATAAAGGTGATACCCTCCCTTCCACCATTGCAGATCCAGAAGCAAGACAAGAAGAAGAATTTCAGTGTGTGCAGACTCGATCGATGACAAAGAAGAAGGATGATAAAGAAGCCAGTAGTTAATGCAGATTTTGTATTGGACTAGAATTCAGTGGACACTCCTTATATATATTTTAGTAGAGTGCAAGGACTTTGAAATAAACATTTAGTGATACATTGAAGCATCAGAGTTATGCCTAAATGTCAATTCTTGATTAGAAATTGGAAACAAGATCAGTATCCAGATTCATTTCTTGGAGAATACTTGTTCTATACAGTTAAACATATGGTACTTACCGACAGTGATGTTCACCAACTTGTGCTTACTGTGCTTACTGTCTTTGTGTTTATACTTCAAGCTTACCCTGATCTTGTGAGAAGAGACGTTGATATTCGCTCTTTCTTACAGGATCCTAAAAATGGCCAAGTGATAAGAAGGCTTCTTATGCAGTTATTGAGCAGATTTTACAGTTACAAGTATAAAGAAATTTGGTGATTGTATTAAAAAAGATTAAAGAAAAAAATGGCACAGTTCTGGGCAAAGTACAAGTGCAACGAGTAGAAGGATGGCGTGAGAGATGGATGCCTATGTTCTTATGCATAATATATGCTAACAAAATTACATTCTTTGTCTTTCTGTTCCTCATCTTTCACAGTCTCTATCATGTTAGTACTTCCGCTGAAGGAGAGGTCCCTATGGTTCTCCCTACTATGAAAACTACTTTTGATTTACTGCATGATTATTACACTACTTTTTGGAAACACAAGAGAGATGCAGAGGAAGATACTGGGGGGATAAATACCTATAAAGATAATGCAGCATACTTGTGGAATAACATGTGGTATCAGCACATGGGAAAAGTGGGGTAGAGAACATCTAAGGAGAGTTGCTACGTCTGCTCTCTCATACCCTGAATACACTACAAACTTTCATTGCCAGAGAGGTCCCAGAACATGATGCTAGATGACTCAGTCATCTTGCAGCATGTATGACCAGAGGACAATTTCAAGTAAGTTGGGCCACTTTACGGTGATCAATGTGGTCATTTCCATACCAGGATGACTTTATCAAGACCACACAGATGGAAAAGGAACCCGGATGGAAAAGCAAGATGCTTGTATATCCTGCAGCAGGACGGGATGAGGTAGTCATTGAAGAGATGACGAAAATGAACTGCCCTGATGGGATAGAAATAGCTGGATCAGCTGGATGTTGGGAGCGGAATCAAGTCTTAGTCTTTAGATGAGTGAAGTCCAAGAAAGGATGGAAAGAAGGATTGATGTCCTGTGCAGCTCATCTCTTGAAGCCAGAATATATACAGGAGGTGCAAAGGGTGAACGATGGATGTTTGAAGTCATGGGCTAAACATGCCAAGCTACTGACATGGGTAGAAAATGAATCAGGCCCATTGTTTGTAATCCCATTGCGACATTTTGCTCCTGAAGATACGGGAAGATACGGGAAGAATCATGTGGGAGACAACAAAGGATGCAGAACTACAGTTGATGTTTCCAGGATGTGAGAAAGGACAACTGTCCTCATGGATCGATATTGGGCTTGCGGGTCTAGAGCCTACATGAAGTTGGCCAAGGATTAGGGTGGAGTATGCTCCTTGGTGCCCATCCATGTTTCAGCATTAGTGATTCCTCAGAGTGACCTGAACATTGGAGAATTTCCAAAAGCAGATGCCCATTTGAGAAAAAGAAGATTGCTTGAATTTCTCAATCGGATCAGAAGAAAGAATTACTTATCAGTCAGGCAAATCAATAGAAGCATATGGCTCTATTCCTTATGAACACAGATCGTTCAGCAAGACTGCCTCAATATTTACAACTATATTCATGTCTGGGATCCAGATGGTGGGCAATGCTAAATGGCTGCTGTAAAGATACCGGTGGGGGGTGCTTGTACCTCTGCTCTCTATATGGTAGAGGAGAGGCACAGAGGACCCCAGCCAAGATTCTCTATAAGGTAGCAATGGACGAGCAATCAAGGCCTAGCTTCTCAGGAGGTGATGCGGGCTGGTTCTTAAGTACAGTGTAGTCCCCAAACCCCCACAAAGGAATGTCCACATACTGGGCCTCATTATGACCCATGCGTTAAGGGGTTAATGGCGTCATAAAAAGCTGCAGCGCCGTTAACCCCTTAACACCTTACTACGAGATCCCTTTGCGGCTCCCGACCTTAACGGCTGGTCTGGACCAGCCGTTAAAGTAGGGACCCGCAAAGGGACCTTGATGGCAATTACGGTACCGCAATTTGCGGTACCGTAATTTACGCCTTCCCCATTCCCATTGAGCCCTAGGGGGCAAAAATGGGAATGGGGAAGGGCCATGGAGAAAGGGGGAAATACCGCCCTGCCAACCTTGGAATGGGGTGGTAATTCCCCCTTTCTCCATGGCGGACTCTGGCATGGACCATGGTGCTAATAGCACCATGGTTTAGCACCGGAGTCCTAATGAGGGCCACTGTATTACTGAAAACACAGTCTTTATATAATTAATATCCAAAGGTATGTACACAATCACAATAACGCACTTTGTACTCGGAAATCAACAATGATAAATATATACAATTCTAAAGTGGTACCACCAAGGTTATCAAATCTCATTAAAGTGCATCAACTGTACGGTTAAAATGTCACACAGATCAATAACAAGGAAACCAGCAATAGAGATAGGAAGGAACGCAAGATGGTTGAAACAATAGGCAGATTTCTGGCCCCTACCACTAGACACAGTTCTGTGTGGAGATCCCCCCACCTGGGCAACCTGTAAAATAAAGATACATAGCACAAGCCCAGTCCATATATTGTTCAATAGTCTTATTTCCTCCTATAATGTTTTACCCCCCCAATGTACCTGGTGGAGTAGAGTTCTTCGAAGACACGTCGAAGGATAATTCTTGAGTGACTCCCTTTAAAGCAGGAGCCACGGATCGTCGAGAGGCGTCGAAGATGGTGAACTTGGCGTCGACGGCGTCAATGAGAAGTTCAAGGGTGCCGAGACCACGACGTCGATCCAGGCAGTGCTCGTCAGCAACGTCCTGCGAGGATGAGGTGTGTGGGGCACCACGGCGATGGATTGTTCAGGACCGCAAAGAGTTTCAGAAGAACTGTGGCCCAGCAAGGGCGTCGAGTCGTCGAAGTCTTTGTGACCTTCAGGTGGCGGGAAACCCACCGGCGGATTCTCATCGGCGCGTTGGTCGTCCTTGACTTTCTCCGGCAGGACAAAGCGGTCGACGTGGTGGACAAGGGAGTCCTTCGATTCAAATGTTCTTAGGCAAAGGAGCGGGCAGCTCTGGTCGGCGGCGGCACAGCGTCAAGTGGTCCCCACGGCTGGGCAACACAACTTTGACGGGCCTCCAGCGGTTACACAAACCTGCGATCCCTGGCCGACGGCAATAGACTTCCACAGCGGCGAAGTCCGGGTGCTATGCTTCGTTCTCCTCGGCAGTCCCGTCTCCGGTCGACAGCCTTTCGAGGGTCTGACTTCCAGGGAGCTTCGGCGAAGGTTAACAGTGCTCGATGGTCCCTCGGAGCACGGGAAGAGGGCGCCTTACCAGGTCCTCTCTCGGATCAGTCTTTGACGAAGTTGGCAGTTTTCAGATCAGGTCAAAGCAAATGCAACAGCAAGTCTTCTTCTTCCAGCTGGGCGTCGAGGATCAGCAGTTCCAGTTACTCTTCAAGTGTAGACACAGCTTCTGAAGAATTTCCAGTGGTGAGAGGTCCCCAGATATACTATCCTGTTTCTCATCCACACTGCTGGGTCAATCTCAGCAGCCAATCATACAGAAGGGCATTCATGCAGTCAGTCAGCCAATCAGGCACACAGTGCATTCAGGCCATCTTCCTCCCTCTCAGACACTCACAACAAGGAATGTGGATTGGTACAAGTACCCAGCCATCCAACACTACACACTGCATTCAGGCCAGTTTCGGGCAGGGCTGTCTCAGTCTTTGTTTCTCATACCAGAAACCAGACAGCCACAACAAGAAGTGCATATTGGTCACACACTCCATTCACCCAGGTCCCACCCACAGGGTGTACCGACAACATACAGTCACTGGGAAGGCTTCAGCCAGTCTGGACTGGACTTCACAACAACACCATATATGGAACTTCCACCCAACAGCCAGTCAAGGGGAAGGGACAGAGTCAGGGCTTCCCAGGACTTTGGGAAAACAAGGTAACCTGCAATAGAAAGCAAGAGGCCACAGGGGGCCATCTTGTTTTCCATCAGGAATCAACTGATTCCCATGGCAGGGCCGGGGTATCCGAAAATGGAGGATACTGAGAGCACCTGTCAAATTCAGCATGGAGCTGCCACCAGCCCATACCCTGCTCTGCGGGCCACCCACAGGTGCCCAAAAAACATACACTAGGGGCACAGGGTTGTACCCCCACCCATGGGTGCCATAAGGGTATCCCATGGGTCTGTTCACCAAACCAAAAGAGAGAGAGCTGCACCGCCAGGAGTCCCACGTGAACTCCTGCGTGGAAAACACGACAGAACACACGATAAAAAGGCAGTACAGGACAAGGATACGGAGGCCCTGTCCCTCCGATGCATTTCCAGCATCACAGCTGCAAATTACGAGATGGAAGCTCCTGCAGACAATAAATACCACCATAAAGGGATTCAATGCTTTAAAGGAAGAGCTGAGGGCCATACGATTAATCTGCAGAACAGATTTGCCCTTGACATGATCACAGCGATGGAAGGATGAGGTTATGCCAAAAACAGGCCTTCATGTTGCACGTTCATACCTTCTCATGATGACGAGAATGTGACCTTGACAGAGGCCATAACGTTGTTAACAAACCTGTATAGTAAAATGGATGATGAGACAGGGGACATTGCAGATGACAATTTGTTTGCCTCCATATTCTCAGGATTCCGCAGTGGTTGGCAAACAAATTCAAGATCCTTGGAGCAATATTGGTGATGGTGATGTTTAGATTTTGTGTGATCAGGATAGTGATCACCCAATGCAAGTAAACAGCAAAGAAGGCGGTAGGAATGAAGATCATGATTGATGTCGAATCTGGGTTTTAACCGAAGGAATTGACGGATAAAGATGTCAGAAAATATATAGAGGCCAGCATTGTAGCACCTGAAGGAATGAAGTTCCTTTACCCAAAGAATCATAAAAAGTACATAGGATGATGGGTCTATTGTGATACGAATGGACAGTGCAACTACATGACCTGGAGTGTAGATTAGCATGTTAAATCAGCCGGCACCCTGAGGGCCGTGATGAAGATCTGGACTGCGAAGAAACACTTCTTCAAGAAAAAGTATCAAGATGTGGGGACAATTGAGGAGGTGGTCGAGGACTCGACCAGAGGGGGGAGAGTAGAGGAGCAGCTACATGCCTCTGCAGGGAATCCCACCCCCCTACCTCCTATATGTTGCAGGCCGGATATCGTGTCATGTTTTACAACAGCAGTTGTGTCAATACAACATCGGATATTTGAAAGAAGGTACCCACTGAGGAAACCATATCAAATGTATCCCCAAAGAGACAACAATTTCAGTGAGGAACTCCCTCAAGTGATATGAAAAGGAGCGAAGAGAGAAGCTAGTGACATCACAAGAGATGATGCCCTGAACATACTGGGTGAAAAAGAATGCATGGATCTTACAGAAACTGATGACGAAGTTGAGAATCGTGTAAACTTTCATGTGCGAGAAGAAAGATTGCAGGTGTGTTGCACAAAATTAACAGTTCAATAACTGTATAGATCCTGAAACACAACAAGACTAAGTCATTATAGAAGCTGGCTATGCATAGTGAATAGACTGCAGATGAAGCTGCCATTGTATAGGAGCTGGATATCGGTGTCATGAATTTAGTAAGGCCAGACCCATGGAGAGGAAATACTGAGAATTGTGTTGCAGCAAGGATATACAGCAAGAATACACTGAGATTGTGGAAGTGCCTGGTCAGGCTGTTTGGCCTGGTGCCAAAACTGAAGCAGCCAAGGTCAGTTATCTATTCTTGAAATCAGTGAATGTGCGAAGGGTGAATCATCCCTTGTTAAGGTGCAAAGAAAGAACACCAAGAGTGCCCTGTTTTATTAATTTAAGACATTTAAATGCTGCAAAATGGACTAAATTGAGGTCTCCTGTCACGTGAACCAAGGATGGAAATAGAGATGAGCTTGGAGTCCTAAAACAATGATAGTGAGAACCTGCACTCCCATATATTCCACAGACAAGGATATTTTGCAAAGCCAAGTTCAAAGACAATCTTCATGGCAGAAGGCATTGGTGATGAGAGATGTTGGGCTAATTGGATGGGGAGTTAAAGTCAAGTCCACCTGCTGGCAACTGGGTCTGAGCTTACGTGTTGCCAAGTTAACTGAATGTTCCAGACATGGCACGAGCATACCAACCAATTGTAGAGGGCCGTATAATGAACAGCCTTATTGTTTGAAGACCAATGATAACCCATGTACTTAATAGTCTTAAACATCACATGTTTTAGAGGTAGGCATAAATTGTCCACTTGACAGTGGGCAGCCAATCACAATCCTAATCCCTATAGAAAGTATATTTAGATGTCTCCCTTAACAACTTGCACCCCTTGATAGGTTTTCTATTATTTGCTGCATAGTATGACACCACTGCTGATGTATTCTTTGCATATAAGGATGTTTTTATGAGAAAATCGTGGAGAGCTGAGCGAACGTCCATTGATGTCCGTTGTAACCTCCCTGTTTTAGATAATTGTTAATAAAACAGACTCTTTTCCATTTTACTGAGTTGGTTCGATTATTTGGACTCAGAATGACTTTGCAATCCCATCCATTGCATGCACGTTACTAAAGGGCCATAAGTCAATTTAAATTATCACAACAGCCAAATCCAATAACCAATGCAATGTACCCAATCCAGAACATCCATCCCATGTTGACATAAACCCTAAACAAATCCCCTCATTGGCTGTCCATTCCCAAATTGATGAAAATACCCTCTGCTCCCTATGCGGCCCGAATGGATGCTCACTGGCCTCTATATAGAAATGCTAGGTTCAGCACCTTTCATGATACATGTCCAGTGCACAGAGCCACTAACAAGCACTACCACCAGCTAATAGTCCATGAGGAAACATGATTCTTCCTCGTGTTGCCATTTATTTCGTATTCCTCATCTGAGAGTGCTTCTCTCGGTGGCCAGGCCATGCACTTTATCCCTCCCATGCAATCATTTCTTCCTGTCTTTGCTGTCATTCCTCATTCCTTCTTCCCTCTATCCTAAATGTAAAATGCAAAAAGCTACACACACCAAAACTATTGGGTTTGCCAATGCTTGCTTTCTTTTATAAGGGTACCATTATGTTTCGTACTTCACACTTCTGCTGCCCTGACTGAGGTGTTTCAACTGTTATTGGAGTATCTCAAATAGCTCTATTGCCCGCACTACAATGTTACAGAATCAGGGTTCCATAACACTCCTTATATCTTTTATTATGGAACAATTATTTTTCAAAATTCACACTCCTACTGTTGGGCTTTTTTTGTTTTTAATACTGCCCAAGTATCTTACAGCACAACATCTGCTCAAGAATTCTACTCTGATCCATGCCATGTAAACTTGGCATGCTGTGACACGGTGTGCCACGTGTCACATTTGGCCCTAACCCCTTTTGGAATGTTGGCATGTCATTTTCATCTATCACCGAAAAGAAATGAGGTCTCGAATTCTTGGGTAGAACTGTGGGGCGTTTACCGGACGCTCACACACGCGCAGACTACACGCACTTCAGTAAAACAAAAGCACATCAATATCAAGAGCCGACAGTGACGACAAGGCGCGTGCCACGCTGCCCCAGTTCATGCACTTCCGTGAACGTCCTGGCCTGACGTAACGCCGCAACCTGGAACTCCTGTGCGTACAAGTATGGACGTAGGGTGACCGGCCTCCCAGAACAAGCTGAATAGACGTTTGTCAATAGCCCTTGAAGGAAGCTCCTCGTTGGGCCAGTTACGCTGAAAGCGATTTTATGCTACAAGAGGTCTGGCAGCCAAAGTGTTTGCCTTCTCGCTGCCCGAATCAGCAGTGCGTTCTCTCCATGAAGGATCCCCCTTGGACCGCCGACGCTAAGTGCTATGATCGGTTGTTCTTTATCCCGGAGGGCTGGGCCTTTCCTGCATGTTCTAAGACTTGGTCTGCTATGCGCCCTACTCGAACACGAAGGTGCCCACTCGCATATGCCCTCGTACTTCGAATTCACAATACCACAGAAGCTCGGCACAAAAGAGAGTAGATCTCCAAAGTCCACGATCTCTTATGTGATCTCTGCAGGTGGACATAAATACACCTTGAACCTAAGTCCCAACCGGGGGTTGCTATCGTCAGACTTCGCAATTTTTAGCTATAGTGATGGAGGGGCCATTGTGAAAGAACCTATCCAGGTTAAGGAGGGTTGTTATCACCAGGGTTCAATTGAAGGTGTCATAGGTTCAGTTGTGGCACTCAGCACGTGTTCTGGGCTCAAGGGTTTCTTCCAAATTAAGGCAGTCCACTATAGGATTGAGCCAGTAGAAATATCCTCCACTTTTCAGCACCTTATTTACAAGGTTGAGGATGTAGACTACAAGCTTGAAAAGTGTTTAACACTATTTCCAAATAAAACAAATATATTTAACGGAAAGTATGCCACGTCCAAATCGTTCTCACCCTTGGAAAGCACAAAGTACCTAGAAACAGCTATTGTTGTGGATAACGCAGGATACAGAGAATGTCAATCCAATAATACGATGGTGGCACAGATGGTGTTTGAAATTATTAATTTAGCTGATGCTATTTTTTCACCTTTAAATATCCATATTGTGTTGATTAGACTGGAAGTCTGGTCAAACAAGGATTTGGTTGTCTTTTCAAACTCTACTGAACGAATATTGCATGCATTTTCACTTTGGAATGAAAACATCCAACAGCAAAGTGATTTTGACATTACATACTTATTTACCAGCAAGTCAGAAATAGAAGAAGATGGGTGTGCAGTCTTAGGTAACGTATGTTATGGAGCTGGCTTTGCAACAGGGATTCTCGTGTTGCATGCCCAGCATTTTACAACAGACATAGCATTGGCTTTTGCTCATGGGTTGGGCCATAATATTGGGATTACTCATGATTTGGATCATGTGGGAGCATGTAATTGCCCTGCTGGGTACTGCATGATGGGCTTATATAAACAGAAGAAATTAGTATGGAGTGACTGTAGTGTTTCAGACTTTGAACACTTCTTGATTTCTGGTGGTGGGGTATGTCTCCAGAATGTTCCATCTGCAGAATCATTTTTTACCATATCATACTGTGGTAACGCAGTTGTGGAAGACGGAGAGCAATGTGACTGTGGCACCCAAGACAAATGTACCAAAGATCCATGCTGTGATACTACTTGTAAATTCAAAAATGATGCACAGTGCAGTTCGGGTGGATGCTGTATTAACTGTAAGTTAATGGCGCGTGGAACTCCCTGTAGACTACCTGTTTCTGAGTGTGATCTTGCGGAATACTGCAATGGGATATCAAGTCTGTGCCCAAAAGATGTGTATTCACAAGATGGAACGCTATGCAACAATAATCAGTCCTACTGTTTTAACAAGCAATGTTATGATTACGTAAAACATTGCAAACAGCTTTTTGGTGAAGAAGCAACGGTTGGTGGACCGGAGTGCTTTTCTGAAGTTAATATTCATGGTCGGCGATTTGGTAATTGTGGCTTCAAATCAGAAATGACCCTACAAAAATGTGATGCTGCCAATGTTATGTGTGGGAGACTGCAGTGTGAGAATGTAACTCGTCTTCATATTTTTCCCAAAAATTCTGTTGTTCATCAAATCCCTGTTGGACATAGATGGTGTTGGACTCTATCCAATGACTATGACTATAACATAACTGATATTGGAGCTGTAGAGGATGGTGCAAAGTGTGATGTTGGAAAGGTTTGCATCAACAGAACATGCCTACCTGTTTTAGCCATGAATTTTGGTTGTGATATAGAAAAAAACTGCAGTGGAAATGGGGTCTGTAATAGTAACAATAATTGCCACTGCAATGAAGAGTGGGCCCCTCCGGATTGTAAATATAGAGGCTTTGGGGGAAGTATTGACAGTGGGCCTATAGTTCTTGGTTCATTTATTCGTTACAGTTCTCCAAGAAGTGAAAAATTGTATGGTATAGCAATTGATACAAAAGCAGTGTCGCTATTTGAGATGATGTTTATGTCATTGCTCACCGTCTTTGTTTCCATCAACATAGCTTCATGGTTGCCAACATGATCCATTCCAACTTACAAGTGCTTATTCAGTCCTTTTTTAAAATTTCATACTTGGACTTGTAGTTCTGCTTTTTTAATTCTAAATTCAGATTACAAATCCCAGACTATAACAAAAGAAAAACAGGACTGGGTAAGCACCTACAGATTGGAATGGATCATGCTAGCAACTATGTAGCTGTTGCATTATAAGATGTTGACAATTGACACTTAGGTCGGATCCTAAACATATGCCAATATCTAAGAAATTCACTGAAAAGGAAGACATTTTAGGGAAAGTGTGGTTTCAACTTATGCGGGTCTGAGAAGATACTGAAAGGCAGTGACAATGAATTTGTATGTGTAGGTTTTGATCTCACTATTCTCTTCCTGATTCTATAATCAGTACATTGTTTTTATTGTATCCAACTGCCGAATTTCTCTGTCTGTGCCTCATGTACTACAATACCCATCTGTCCTGTTATTTAAATGTTAAAGCTTTTTATATTCCACTTAGTTCTCATGCTTCCAATTTATATATTAACTTGATTTTCTATTCTAATCCGATTGCAAATAACATGCCCCTCTTAAACCCCGAAACATTTTTCATGATGCTAGTCAAATGAAAACTGAATAAAAGCACAATAACAACTACATCGGTTATTCCTGGTATAGAATTTTTATAGTGTCTGAACTTTGAATAGTGTTACCCAGGCCTTGGTACCAATGGAGAACTGAGGGGAGTTAAGGGGACGGAGTGAGCGAGGAAGGGAGTGATTCCTTATTTTATGCCTGACTACTAGCTTGCAACTTGACATTCTTAGCTTTGGCTATTAGGTGGCGCAGAAAGCTCTGCATATAAACCAAAACTATTGTCCAGGGAATTGAAGATCGTAGAGAGATGAGATTTGAAGATGGATTTACAGCTTGTGCGTTTTTGGTTATTTAGCCACTTGTTGACTGCCCATGCCGTGCTAGTTCCTTTGGCGATTCGCACCCACTACTTGGCCTCCCGCCCCCCCGCCCAAAACACACACCCCTCAGATCCCCTCAAGTCTACCTCCTTCCTTTCTGAGCAGCCTTCTGAAAGGTAATGTCTTAATTGTAGCTGCAAAACAGTTCCAGATATAAACCGTCTTAACCAAGTGTACCTTCAACCACTTGATCGATAATCAGTATGTGTGGCATTTCATCTGTGTCTTGCACTGATATCCTGATAAGAACAAACACTGGGAAAGCCAAAGGTTTTGGCTCTTGTATTGCCATTTGACAGGCACTGCCAACATATGACACTTGTTGCTATCTGATGGCCAGGTAGTCCCAATACTACACAAAAGCAAAATGTTTGGCTTTGTCAATGAATGCTACTTTTGGTGTTACCTCTTCTTTTAACAGAAAATGCAGATTTCATTTCAATGCTATCCTACAGTTTTGCCATAGCATTGTTTGACTTTTTGTTGCTCGCTACCGTTCCCTTGATTATTTTTATCTTTCTTTAACACTCTTGGAGCCATTCATTATTTACAGTGATTACGCTTTTGGCCCATTAAAAACTCGATTTAAGCAGTTAAAAGTACTATGATTACAGAAAATACAGTGATGTCTGATTCAAGGTTATTGAAGCAGTGCAACATTTCCAGGCTAACTAAGTGGAACTACTACAGAAATATGTGTGTAACCTAAAATGCACAGGTCTAATTTCTATTACTCCATTGGTTCTTTCATGGTAGATATGTTTGGTAATTCTGAGTAATTCCTTCACCTGTTGTAATTGTGGTTGGATACGCCAGTTGTTACAAAAAGTTATGCACCTTATAAAAGAACCCTTAATCAGTATAAAACGCCTCTTCAAAAACATGTTTGTATTGCAAGCTTTTCTGTTTTGGAAATTGAGAAATGTAACCTTTTGTTAATTTAAATGGCTTAGCACCATGATTAAATATACACTTAAAAATAGGGAGAGGAAAAATGTTACATTTAATGTGGAAGGGAAAAAAGGAATACATGAGGGATAGGAAATATGAGAAGTAGGTATCAACGAAGTGTTGGGTAACATTGATGTGGCAGAGGGAAATTAGTGTTGGAGGGGAGGAGGTTCAAATATCAAATTAAACTTGGAGAGATATCCAACATCAGTGTGATTGGTTCTGTCCCTTTATGTGAGAAGGTCGTTGAGATGCGGGCCTGAACAGGTTTATGTTTCTGATTTAATTAAATCCACAATCCACCAGACTGTATTATTCACAAACAGACATATTGGGTTTTGTGGAAACGTTCAGGGCTGGAAACATTTCCAGCTTCAGCGTCTCCTTCCTGTCCAACTTGAGAAATGTTGCTGCCACTGTTGTCATCCCTATATCCAGTGGCCTAGGCCCAAATACGTGCTTGCACCCATCCTAACTTTACTCCACCCCTGCCAGACTCTGCACCTTCACCAGATTCCGTCCCATCAACAAACTCTATCAGCTTTGTCCAAACTATGCCCATTCACCCCCATTTTGTCCCCCATTTTGGCTCCATAACATTATAAGGACTTTGTAAAGTTGCAGGGATTACAAAGTTATCTCTATTCATTCAAGCCTGTCATCTTTTATGTTATGTTAGTTTAAAGAGTGTTTTCAGATCTCTACTGCCCAAGATTTGGAGACAGCAATGCGTTCTACAGTTGAGTGCACTAGAGGTCATTGTTACGGCTAATTATCTACTTTCGGTTAGGTCCGAAAACAATCCTTTAGAGGAAGCAATAAGAACATGAGCTGTCTTCCAACTGGACACAAGTGAGAGAAGGTTGGAACAATGAATTTTGGTTTTCATGCTAATATCTGGTTTCTCTCACAAATTGCCTGCTGTCACTCTATGAGAAGCACCTAGACTGGTCTGTAATATTAATGACACATAACTAAATTCCTACTTCTGGTCTTGTCAAATGGTAAAGTTTACATATGAAATGTATGCAAGTGGTACAGACACATCTTATAATATTGAATACAAATAAATCAACCCCCTTCTAGTGCTAACAGCTCTGGTGTTAGCAGGGGGCAAAATGGAAATAAGGAAATTTACCTGCTGCAGTACTGTACCTCCAAACCCTTGGGCTGGAAAGTTGTGAAGTTTGTAAACTCTGCCTGGGTATAAACACCTCAGTAGTGTAAAGACAGTTTGAGAAGGTTCTTGGAATCAGCATTTTCACAGTGCAGTAATGGATAAGGGCAACCCTAAATATGCATTTGTGAGAAGCAACAGCATTCCTTCGTAGATTCACAATACAGATCACCATTGACAGCAGATGTTATGTGTCGGAAGCGGCTGCTGATGTGGGCGTGCTCGTCCTGTTTGCAGTGCGGTTTGACACAATATCTCATGGTCTAGTACGTGTTGGTTACGTTTTTGAGGGGTTTTTCTGCACATTTTACTATTGTCCCTGCATTTGTGAATTCCCTCCCGGGCCGCTGTTCATCCCGATCTAGAAGTGCTGATCGCGGCTAGAATAAGGAGACAGTGTGAGGGGGAGCTGTTTTCGTCCCTGCTGTGTAGCTGTGGATGGTTGGGCACAGCATCGGGCCAGCAATTATTTTGAGCGGAGGCGAAGGGCTCTTGTTGGTGAGTGTGGACGGGATAGCGGGCGCCCAGGCGGTGAGTGTACTACCGCACCCTTCCTGGCCCTTGCTTGCCTTCCCGCCGCCCTACTTCTTTGTCCCATTCCCTCCCTTCCTTCCGCTGCCCCCCTCCCCATCCTTTTTACTCCCTCCCCCATGCTTTAAGGAGCCCTTCTCATTACTGTAGCTCCCCCCTTTAAATTCCTGCACTGCATTTGGTAGTCCGTGGGTTGTGGCTCGAGCAAGTGAGCCTTAAGAGTAATCTAGGCGATCCATTTGAGGGTAAGGGGGGGTGGGACTGTTTGCTGTGTGGGGGCTTCAGAAGATTTTGCCTTAGTGTCAGGATGCCTGTTGGGCTGCTGAGCCAGCACATAGTGCACTTTTGGGTCTGGCCTGACTATATCATGGGCAAGCAGATCCATCCAAACCCAAACCCATCCCTCGTAGGGTGTCTACTTGGGTTTTAAAGCCGGCAATTCAAAGTTATAACTTCTATTGAAATAGGTTTAATCTATATACAACAGCAACAGGAGATCCATCCTGTTAACCTATTACAGAGTTCCTTTTTGATTGATAATAATCAATTGCTTTTGAAACATTGTCTAAACTTGAAACACACTTTTTTGTATTCATGTGACTGTAGCCAAATAAACTCCGGAACCTCTAATTTATCTGGCACCCCCAATTTGGAGCAATTGGTTTCACTGGAATTCTCATACTATTCTGATACGACAGGTGGTGATTCTGAATTTGCGCAAAAGGCCAGTCATATATGTTCCCTTGGGGAGCCTTCAGGGACTGCAGGTTCTTCCACTCTGGATCTTATTCTAGTTAAATTGGATGCCCTATTTTCATTCTGCTCCAAGCTGGCTGAGGACAACGCATTGATCAAAGATATGGCGGCCCGCATTGCTGCTGTTGGACATGAAGAAATCCTGATGAACAGAACTATGCCTTCTCGGATTAGTGATACATCCTACAGTAAACTTCAGGAGATGAAGAATGGTATGGACAAAGCAGGGCCAGCTGGGCTCGCCCAGTTAAGTGTGTCACCAGGCCTCTTGTCTCCTTAAAAATCTGAGTGTAAAACCGGTGGTCCTGCAGGGCCCCTCCCTGAGAGTTACAGCCCGATCACACAAACAAGCATTGGAGGCTATTGATGCGGAACAGTCCCTCTTGGCCGACCATGGAGACCCCCAGGAAAAAAAGAGGCCAAAGACAAAGTCCGGGATAGGGTCGCCCCCAGTTTCAGGGGTATCCCAGGTGAGGCCAGTGGTCGAGCATTGCATGGCCCACTGAACAAAACACCCTCCACACCGGCTCCTTTGGTCGTCCGTGATCATCACCCAGAGAACAACAGTCCTTGTAAAGTGCCCGCCTCTGTGGTCCCCAACAGTGGGGCGGTGGACCGCTCTGGGTACCCTAATACCCCCCCTAAGGGGTCGGTTGCAGGTGGAGCCAACCCTCTCCGGACGTTTTGGCATTATTTGGTTTGGTGGAGTCAGGGACTCGGAGCCCTACGGAACAGGGAACTTCCCTGGAAACTACTAGGAAACGGGCTCATTCCAAATTCATCAAAATAATAGAAACGGAACCTGCTGCAGCTAGCCCATTCCTAAATCGATCACGGTTACTCCTGGTGTTCCACCTTATCCCCAATCTCTACGAACTTATTTCAGAGGACATAGTGAGCATTGAACAGCCTTCTTATTACAGTGTGACTAATTGGGCACTTCTGAAATTTGCTTCCACCTTGATTGCTGATTGTGTGTGCAAAAATGCGAACTTGTTCCATGTTGCGGGCTTCGATATCTTTTATTTTTACCCTGACACATTGCAGGCCTCTGTTGATAGTGGGTTATGTAGTGGTCCCCATGGCTTAGGTCCTGGTCTTTTGCTGGCTAAGGGTAGTACTTCAGGGTCCTTGTATCACAAGGGCAGATTACATGGAGAATGGGCACTGATTTTCACTATGGCTTGATTATCAGTGTGTGATCCAGTTCCATTTACTTTACTATCTTGGAATACACTGGGCCATCGTTCCTTTCTTGCCAATCCATTTGGCGCAAAAGAATTATTGTCTGCACACATCTTTTGTCTTCAGGAAACCTGGCTTACAACTCCATTCTCTCTAGACGCTACTCTTATTTATTTTGCCTCTCCCATCCTACTTCTTTGTGCCACTTTAAAGGGGGTCTTTGTATTGGTGTCAGAGCTACATACTCCACAATCATTTTTCACCCTAGTAGGGAGGCAGAGAATTGTTTGGCCATTTGTTTTCCTGATGTATTGATTGGTAAGGGGGATACTTTGGTGATCACGTTATATGACCCCCCCTGGGGGGTCGCATACGACTAATTTGGTGGCCAATGAACATCACCTCTTGCAGGCATGGCTGGGACAAGCAAACGGGGGTCATTATCATTACTGGAGATTTTAATGTTGATTGTATGATTGAGTCCATGTCCTCAGGCAGAGCCCAGCGGCAGATTGGTACAAAGAAACAGGCTATTGTATGGCGTGAACTCATGTCAGTATTCAAGCTCATGCCCGTGTTTGTGGGCCCCCCCACATCCGGCTTTACGTGGTCCAATGGAATTAGCTGCAGTAGAATCAATATTATTTTCTTAAATGAGATTGTTAGAACCTTTGCACTGCAGCTGCATATACTGGCGGTCAATATGAGTGATCATGCCATGCTGAAAATACATTGTAATACGATTAACATCAAACTCACACACTATCTTTAGGTCAATCTGCAGGTCAATTTGGCAGGTAACAGACTACTTTGGACCACCCATAATATTGCTTGTTTTAATCAGGCAGTACCGGTGGGTGACCCGTCAATAGATCTGGTATTGAGGAGTTGTCAATGGGATTTGACATATCAAATTGAGCTCTATTGGTCTCAAGGCCTTATGCAATTTGCCAAGCAAATTGTCACAGGCAAATTGGTAGCCCCATACGATGCAATAATTTCAGCCAAGAAAAGAGCAATGCGAGCCACACTGAAACACATTAAGCGTGACAGCGTGAACCAACCCTCAGCCTATCCTGAACAAGTTAAAAGTATAAAAAGGCAATTTCGGGCATGGCTGAAGGGACATAAAGCTAGTTTCATTTCAGTCAGATGGCAGTTAATGCATTCCTGGGTAACAACTAATTACTCGAGAAAGGTTTGGCATATGCTGAGAATTTTCTGAGCAAATGGCGCATCACATGAAGTCTGTTGTGTTACGCAGGCCACCTGGGTTAATTACCTTACAGATCATTATTACTCTCCCGGTGAGCATAGTGGCAGGGATATAAGAATGGTTAACACCTGTGTCTGGTCCCATATCATGAAAGCAGATATTGAGGGTATGATTAAAAAATCTAAATCATTGCGGGCCATCGGCCCGGAAGGTCTTTGTAATGCTATTTGAAAGTTGAATCCCCCTTTTTGGTCTTCTCTATTGCAAAGACTCTTTCTATGCATATGCCAGGATGGGGATATCCCATTATCTTGGTGGGATTCGATCCTGGTCCCAGTGTTCAAATGGGGACCTCGGGAGGATCTTTCTTGTTATCGCCTCCTGGTTTTGCTAGGTTGTAGCGGGATTACTCCTCAATGTGCTGACCGAATGGGTGGAGAGAGAGAACCTACTCATTAGTCTGGTTTTAGAAAGGGTATCAACACCTCCCATTCTATTAGGATTCTCCAGACCCTCATATCAGATGCCTACATTTACCCGGGTATGCCACTGTATTTATGATTTGTGGACTACAGTGCAGCCTTTGATAGTGCAATCCGCTCCCGACTATGGGAGAAATTGGCAGCATGGGGCACAGACCCGCTTTATTGTATTGTATAAAGCTCTTGTATAGTGACACTAGTGTTAAGCTAGTGTTACGGTCCGAGTGTCGCAGGAGGGGGTACTGACTAGGTCCTTTAGTACAAGCAGGGGCCTTAAACAGGGGTGTGCATTGGCTCCACTCCTTTACAACCTATATGTGGCTGACATGCACCATTTCTTAAAACTAGCCCCTAATCCCCTAATCTTCCCCCCAGATATGGTTTGACAGACATAGTCTGTCTCATGTATGCAGACGATACTGTGGTGATAGACAGGACAGCATTGGGATTACAACGCACGTTAAATGCACTTCAGGCCTATTCTGATCTAAATGGCCTGCAAATTAATATTACTAAGACCAAGGTCATGATCTGTGCCAGCAGGATTAAGACAAGGAAGTCCTTCCACTGGGCATTAAAAAAGGTTATGCTGGAGCCTGTCCTCACCTTTAAGTATCTAGGCCTACATCTGCAGGTTTCTCTGTCCTTGACTCACCTGGAGGAGGGCATTGTATTGAAATCTTGGACTTAGTGGTTGGCCATAAGGCGGGTCATTTTAGATTGCGGGGGATCATCCATTGAGGCACTCATGATTGCATATAGGGTGTCTATCATACCCACCATCATGTATGCTCTCGGGGTCTTTCCATGTAAGTCTCTTTCATGGCTCCCAAATATAGAAGCCAACATTCTTTGTTTGTTACTGCACCTTCCTAGCTGTGTCCCAATGGAAGCAGTGAGACTTGAATTGGGCCTCCATTCACTCCTTTCAGTCTATAAAATTGCGTCCTGTAAGTTATGGGCAGAGATTAAATATAACTGGAGGGCTTCGCCTTCTGTGCTCTTCTACACTATGGAACACTCCGCCTGTAGACAAAGAAGCTCATGGTTTAGGGAATTGGAGACCATGGTGGACTTGCATTGTCATGATAATAATCTATATTGTCACAATAAGAGTGATATTCCATTATTTTTTAGCAATCTTAGTGCTAAATCCCATATAGCGGATCAAATTCTTTCACTTAGTAGACTGGCATAGACACGCAAGTATGTTACCTATGCTCAACAGGGGTTTTTGGAGGAGGTTCCCAACAAATATTTGGTTTTTCTTCGGTTCCTGGCACTTACTTGATTTATATTGTATCAACGATTTGATCTTCTGCCGGTATTAGCTTATTCAGGGGCTTGGACAGGGATCACTAGAGATGCCCTCCTCTGTCGACTTTGCCACGCTGAAGTGGAAACGGCCCTCCACGTGTTGACCATCTGCATGGCCTTGTATGCTCTATACTTAAAGGGCTATGCTAAATGTTTTATAATTTTGAGTCTGACGAGTTTTGGAGCATGCTATACCCAGCAGAATCTCATTTTCTCTCTGCTTCTGCCTTTCGTGTGTGGCTCAAAATTAACAAAGAATACAATATTTTTAAGTAATGTTTTCAGATTACCCTGTGCAAGCGACTTATTTTTAATGTAATGTTTTGAAATGTATAATATATGTATTGTATCATGCAGTAAGGTTTTTATGTGTACATAACATACGTAATATGTGGAAAGAGCCCAAGGTTGATGTATTTTATTGGTTCTTTTCTTTTTCCAATTATTATGTCAAAGGTTGTTGTCATATTTTATATGTTGATTTTGTACATGGTGTGAAAAGACTGATTTTGCCTTAAATGCGCATAAATAAAAAAAATAAAAAACAATGCAGGCACCCTTAATAAGAAATGAAGTGGGACATACTGTTTACATCATTGCTGTTTGTACAATTGTTCAAAATATCCAACACTCCAAGATGAAAAATGAGCAATGGATTGGGCGTTCCAGCACAGTATTACCTTTGTGGATGTGGTTTAGGCTGTGGGTTGCCAGCTTTTAAGGTTGCTTTTAAAGGGATGGTTCGCCCAAAATGTTTTATTTAAAAAATAGATGGGCAATATTAAAAAAAAACGATTGCCATTTTTTTTCTCCATGTCCCTATGTAAAATTTTGAGCAATTCAAGCTCAAAATTTGCAAAATCAAGCACATGGGCGCATCCATTTTGTGAATTGGATGCCCGCCTGTGCTGGCTTTTGCTTTTGCGGCACTATTGAAGAAAAAGCCAGCCAGCCGTAGTAAACAAAAGCTACCACTGGGTGGCTTTTCCTTCATTGGTGCCGGGACTCGGAGGACGCGGACCGGAGTATACAGGCAGAAAAGCTTCAGCTGCATCTCGGTAAGTGCTATTTTTTTTTTTTAAAATAAGCACTAGCTGCATTTTCTTTTCTAAGTTTTCCAGGCTGGAGGAGCCCCGAAAACTTAGAAATAAAACCGCAGCTTTAAAAACGTTGTATTTATGTTTGCGGTTGCTTTTGAAGCGACCGCGAACATAAATACAACGTTATTGTGTTTGAAAACCTCCGAGCCTGAGAAACTTAGAAAGAAAAACCGCAGCGTTTTGAAACACAACCGTGTTGTGTTTCTGCCTAACTCTGCTTTCCCATTTGGGGGTTTAGGGCTCTCCACGGGGAGCCCTAGAGCCCTAAATGGGAAAGCAGATTTAGGCAGAAACACTGCAGCATTTAGCATTGCAGAAAAAAAAAGCATAGTTTTTCTGCCTAAATCTGCTTTCCCATTTGGGGCTCTAGGTCTCCCCGTAAAAGTACACATAGCAAAACACATGTAAGAGACGGAAAAAAGGCTCACACTCTTACCAGGTGAAAAAAGAAATCCTTCAAATCCAGCAAAGTTGCTCGGGGACTCTTTAGGTAAGGGAAATCAACCATTTATGAGAATTTTCCCTAACACTCGCCCCCCCCCCCCAGACTAAGGGACATGTGAATTTAATCCACTCCTGGATGAATCTCTACCTCTAGTCGGTTAAAAACATCCTAGAGAGACCATCAGCATTTTGGTGGTGACATCCTGCTCTGTGCTCAATGGTAAAATCAAACCCTTGCAGGCAGATTGACCATTTTAGCAGTTTTGGGTTTTCCCCTTTCATTTGCATTAACCATCTCAAGGGCTGGTGGTCAGTTTGAATCACGAAAATAGATCCATACAAGTATGGTCTAAACTTCTCAGACTCTACACAATGGCAAAGCATTCACGCTCTATGGTTGCCCACCTTGTTTCTGGTTCCTTCAGTTTCCTACTGATGAAGCAAATGGGGTGCTCCCTACCTTTCTCATCCAGTTGACTAAGGACTGTACCTATACCTATATTGGAGGCATCTGTCTGCACAATGTAGGGTTGGTGATAATCAGGAGCTTTTAGGACTGGAGCTTGACAAAGGGCTTTCTTCAGGCTTTCAAAGGCTTGAGTGCACTCCTCATTCCATCTAACCCTTTTAGGGAATTTTGGAGATGAGATCACATTCAAGGGAGAAGCTATGGTCCCATAGTTCTCAATGAAATTCCTGTAGTACCCAGTGAGATCTAGGAAAGCTCTCACTTGGGTTTGAGTACTAGGGGTGGCCCAGTTTTACACAGCTTGTACTTATGGCCTTATCTCGCCACCCCCTACCTCATGACCAAGGTAGACCACTTTACTCTGACCAATTTGACATTTGCTTGCCTTTATGGTCAGGTGGGCCTGCTCAAGAGCCTGCAAAACCTATCCAAGGTGATCAATATGTGTTTTCCATGTAGGGATGAACACTGCAATGTCATCCAAGTATGCCATGCAGAAGTCCCCCATCTCATTCAGAACTTGATTAACCATCCTTTGAAATGTAGCAGGTACATTCTTTAGTCCAAAGGGCATCACCTTAAACTGGTAGAGGCCTGCTGGGGTAGAAATAAAAAATGCAGTTTTCTCCTTGGCATGATCTGTGAGTGCTATTTGCCAATAGCCTGAGGTTAGATTAAATGTACTGAGGTACTTGACTGAACCAAGTCTGTACACCAGCTCATCTGTCCTTAGCAAAGGATGGGCATCAGTCTTAATAACTGCATTTAGAGCTCTATAGTCTACACAGAATCTCAACTCCTTGGATCCTGCCTTTGGTACTAGAACAACTGGACTAGACCATGGACTTGTAGAGGGCCCTGTTCAATTGTTCAGAAGTCAGCTGAGAAGAGAGATTAACTTCTTCTATCTGTTCATCTTAAGGTTGGCCTCTGAGGAGGTCAGGTAGAGGTTCAGTCTCCTTTCCTCTTGAGCTGAAACTAGAAGCAAAGCTCTTACATCCGGTCTCAAGATATAAGCCTTCAAACGGGTGGTGTGAAAGACTCTGGGAGCCTCCTTAGGTCTGCCTAAATCCACCAGATAGTTTACCTCCTATCCACTTGTCCTGCAAGGCCCTCTGCCTTGTTGGCACCATAACTAGTACAAGCTGGTCTTGAGACAACTCAACCATGTTGGCCTTCTGGTCATGCCTGGTTTGACCAGAACCTGACCTGCTTTCAAGTTATCACTTGCTTCTGCCATCATGTGTGACATTCTCCTCCTACGAAGTGAAAAAGGAGTACGGGAACCTAGCTCTGCAAGGGGGTAGAAGGCAGCGCCACATAGTGCTATCTTGACAAGTACTGGGAATAAGTGGAAAATATAAGAAATCAGTAGGAGTCTCGCATAAAGGGAAGACTCAGAGTACAACTGAGAAACGCTTTATTCTTTTTCCTTTTATAAATCTACAGGAAGATATTCAGACAATCTAAGGGTTAAGGGGCGTAACAGGCTGGGGTAAAGGAAATCTTTTGGATAAAGAATAGTGGAACGAAGACAGGGAGGTGTATGTTACATGTTGTATGTGAACTGTCCCTTGATCAATGTTATGTATTGAATTGGTTATGTCTTTTGTGATCGCTATGTTTTAGTAAATAGTTAAAATGACTGTGTAGCTGTTCTATGAATAAGTGGTCATTGTAAGTGTGACCTTTCAAAGACTTGGTAAATGTGGTATATAAAAGTGGTATATTAGCCATTGAAAAAGGATCAAAGAAAGGGAGAAAAAGATAGCACAGAGAAGACTGGTGGACGAGGCAAAATTAATCCAGACAAAGCTAGTGAAGGTCACAGCAGCTGTTGCCGTAGTCCCCACAGACAGAGACAGAGAGGAGGAGGAAGGGTCAACAGCAATACAAGCTAGAATGGCAGCTAATTGGGCAGGAAAAAGACAGGAGCAGAGGAATGGTGAGGAACAATATGGAGGGCCACAGTGGCAAGTGTGGAGCGCCCGTGGAGGAAGAGGTGGGTACAGAGGGGGTAGTTCAGGGTACGGAGGGTATGGCGGGTATGGAGGTCCAGGTCCAAGGAGAGGACAAGGGAATTTTTGAAATTGTGGAAGGTGGGGACATTTTTCAAGCTAGTGTAGAAGCAGACCCATGAATACTTATCAAAATGGACAGCAGTATGGCCACCCCCACCCAGGAAGTCCACATGGGCTGCCAATGGGCGGTGGAGGGAGAGGAGAACAACATGATCAGAGGTACACAGATGAGCGCAGGGCACAGCCGCGTAATGTTCATCAACACCCACAATACTGCGAACACATGGCACATGTACAAGGCAACCCTTTTGCCATAATGGCAAATGGTGCACCTGCACCCTTTGGTGGAGGGGCTGTGGTATCGGGAAATGTTTTTGACAATGGGGAAACAACAAGGCATCCAGCATAGGACAGCCCACAGAGAGCACTTGCGTGTCCAGTACTATCAACGACCCTCGGGTGCAGCAGAGGAACCATTGGTGAGTGCGGACATAGGGAATAAACAATTCATTTTTGTGGTAGATTCGGGAGCTGAAAAATCATGCCTACAAGAAGGCAGGTTTCCGCTATCTAATCATAAATTGGAAACGCAGGGGTTATGTGGGGCGGTGGTCGAAGTTCCTTACACAGAAGATTTGGTTGTAACAGTAGGGGGGAAGACAGTACGAGCACCCTTATTGTACTATGAAGAATCCCCGATTAACTTGCTGGGGAGGGACCTCCTCAGCAAGCTCAATATGACCACATCATTCACTGAGAGGGGGATAGTCTGCTTGAGCCCAAGGATCCACCCATTGCGAGCAATGTTAGTAGTACACTCACGAGCCACAGCACCGGAGGTACTCGGCATACCAGTTGACCCAGACATGTTCATACAAGGGCTAAAAAAAATAGCATGAGTGGTCCCCGAGTTGAAGCGCCAAGAGTGGAGAGTACTCGCAAAATTTGTTTTCCGCCCCGTGGCACGCCCAGAAATAATGCCAGGAACAGTGATGTCATTAGATTTGCATGCAGTACAAGTGTCAACACAAAGAATAGCAGTCATAGGAATGGATATACATGGATGTCAGTGATGTGCATTAATGCTAACATTGCACTGCGAGACTTGTCCGATGAGGACCTATTTACAGATTCAGACAGCGATGGAGAAATAATAATGGAAATAGCGATCCCCTGCGATATCATGATACAAACAAGGCAGGTGCCAGTACATATAATGGCAGTGGTAGGGGTGCCACCTTCCTTTTTCAATGACGACATGCAACTGGTACCACATGAACTGTGGACCACAGGCCCACACGACGTGGACCTGCTGCGCGAGGTGACACCAGTAAAAATAAAACTTAAACACCAGGGGCGTTGCTGCCCCGGATAAAGCAATACCCCCTGTCCCAAGAAGCAGAAGAAGGGATAAAAAAAACAATATATGCACTGTTAGTCCAAGGGATAATAGTGCCCTGATATTAACCATGTAATACTTGTATCTACCCCATCAAGAAAGCAAAGGGCGGGGCGTGGAGGATGATCCAGGACGTATGCCCACTTAATGACGTCATCCAAAAAGAATTTCCTCTGGTCCCAAATCCTGCATCAATTTTGTGTAGCATACCAAAAGATGCTTCATATTTTACAGTGGTAGACTTGAAGAACGCATTCTTCTCAGTCCCACTGGACCCTGAGTGTCAATATTTGACAGCATTCACCATGGGAGGGAAAAGATATGAGCACTGTAGATTACCTCATGGATACTGTGAGAGCCCAGGTATATTCAACAGGATTTTACACGAAGATCTAGGCAATATCATCACAGAGAGTATGATCATTCAATATGTGGATGATCTCCTGATTTGCGGTGAAAATGAAGATGAATGCAGGAAGGATTCCATTACACTTCTAACATTATTGGCCCACAAAGGTTACAAGGTAGACAAATAGAAATTACAATACTGCCAGGAAGAAGTGTTGTACCTGGGTCAATTGATATCAAATGATGGTAAGAGAATAAGAGAATCATACCAGACAGGGCGGCCGCAGTACGCGCTGTAAATGAACCGAAAACAGTGAAAGAAATGCAGAAATTTCTTGGCATGTGCAATTACTGCCATGCCTGGATATCAGAATATACAGGCTAAACAAGGCCATTACTGCAGGGACTCAAAGAAGCACAAAGAGAAAACACAGAAATACAATGGACAGCGGAAATGCACAAGGCCTTTAGCACACTTAAAGAACTGATCTCAACAGCACCAGTACTCGCGAATGCAGATTATGAATGCAAGATCTACTTATTTTCACATTGCAATGGGACACTCATGAGAGCAGTACTAACACAAAAAACATCTTTGGATCACAAGCCTCTGGCGTACTACAGTGGCACGCTAGATGCAGTAATGCAAGGGCACTTCGCTTGTGAGCAGTCTCTCGCAGCTGCAGCGTTCGCAATAGACAAAAGTGCAACAATTGTGATGGGATGTCCTGTGACCCTGTTTGTAGAACATTCCCTATTCACAATATTAGAAAGATCCAAAAGCACACTGACCACACAGAGGGCGACAGCTTACGAGATCATCCTATCCAGCGCCAACATACACATAGTGAGATGTAAAACAGTTAACCCTGCAACATTTATCACAGAAGCGTGCACAGTGGAAGACATGCAGACACATGATTGTGCTACATATAGAGGAGAGGGTGGAGACACATCCACAGTCAGTGAAAATGCTTTATCTGAGGGAGAAGTATATTTCATAGACGGATCAGCATCAATTAATTCAGAGACAGGAGAGAAACATGTGGGGGTGGCTGTTGTGAGACTAGAGGAAGGTGAATATGAAGTACTTGTCAAACAGAGGCTACCTGCCCACTACTCAGTACAAGCAGCAGAGTTAGTAGCACTCATCGAAGCATTACATGACACAAACGGATGTGCAGTAACAATCTATACTGACTCTGCATACATGACCACAACAGTACATGAGGAATTGGCTAGATGGGGGAGAAGTGGATTTCACAGAGCAGACGGATCCCCAGTGTAACATGCTGAATTACTAAAAGAGTTGATAGAGGCGCTAAAGGAACTTACAGTTGTGGCCATAGTGAAATGCCATGCCCATACTAACAACAATGACATCATCTCTTTAGGGAACGTGGCAGCGGACGCTGCCCCAAAAGAAGCATCTTATTTAGCCCAGGGAAAAGGAGGTGAGTACATATTACAGAAACATATGGAAGAGGATCGCCCTGTTGGGTATAATTCAATGGCCATTTCCCAGATATTAGAACTGCAAGAAGGGGCGACGGGTGAGGAGAAGGAGTTATGGGAAAGAAGAGGGTGTAGCCAGTCATCCACATACCTGCTTTGGCGTCAAAACAACACAGGTAAAGTAGTAATGCCCCATAAGTTACTAGAAATAGCGTTTCAACAGCCCCACTTCCCGGCTCACAATGCCAAACAACACATTGCCGTAGAAATACAAGAAAATTGGTTTGCACCAGGCCTGCAGGAGCAAATATCAAAATTAGCCATGGAATGTACAACATGTCAGTTATATAATTCAGGAATGACACTCAGAACCCTACTAGGAACATTGCCCAAACCAACAGGCCCATTTAGAGAACTGCATATTGATTATGCCGACATGGGAGAAAGATGCAATGGGTCACGCTATATGATAGTGGTGGTTTGCCCCTTTTCAAGATGCGTGGAGGCAGGGCCATGTGCCCAGCTGGACACAAAGTGCGCTGCAAAGTTCCTAGTGCGGGAAGTGGTTCCACGCTGGGGAATTTGCAACATAATACGTTCAGATAACGGTACACATTTTGTCAATGATCTGTTTAAAGAAGTAACAGCAATGCTAGGGATAACACATAAACTATGCACTATTTATCACCTGCAATCAAACGGTATAGTTGAGAAGATAAACGGCCTCCTGAAAGGGAGATTGTCAAAATTGTGTTTCACGCTAAAAGAAAATTGGATGTACTACTTAACCCTGGCCTTGTTTGAACTGAGAAATCAACCCAGCAAGCACCACCATTTGTCACTCCATGAAATTGTGACAGGGAGACGCATGTATACAGCCCACTCCGCACTCCGCAGACACTCAGACGCATACAATAGTGCGACAGTACTAGGGGAAGAGTTTAATGAATACTTGACTAAGCTCACGAAAGCAGCCCGTATGATCGCCAGGCAGCTAGCACCCCCGTTCACACAAGAAGAAGCAACAAGTGACATAGTAACACCAGCAGCAGACAGTCCAACAGGTCAATTAATGCCAGGAGAGATGGTGTATGTGAGAAGTTTCGTACGTCGGTGGAACTCTCCAAGATTTCATGGCCCATATGAAGTGGTGTATTGCACACCCACTGCCGTAAAGGTGAAAGGGCTGAGATATTGGATACATTTGACAGACGTACGAAAAGCTTATCAGAGTGTAACACAAGAAACAGAAATGGGAATGGCAGAAGGAGACACACAAACTGGGTAGGAGAAAGGAGTAGTACAAAGTAGGTACAAAAGTGACAGAAAGAAGAAGAAGCATTAAATGAAAAAAACATGAGGATGTATATAATAACATTAATGAAAAAAGAAACATTATTGTCTGTCTCTCTCTCTCTCCCTCTCTCTCTCTCTCTCTCTCTCTCTCTCTTTCTCTCTCTCTCCCCCCCTATCTTTCTCCTCCCCTCTCTTGGTTGCAAGTAATAATATGCTAACGATAACAGAATGAAAAAATGAAGATGATCAGGAAAAGAAATGTACAAATATGAAAATAAGAGAAAAAGTAATGTTATATATATGAGTTGCTTAATACGCTTTATGTCTCATTATGTAGGAGAAACCATGGCAACGGAAGGGGCCCCAGCCGCAAACAACATTAGAATATATAGAAATGGAAATAGTAACTTTGACTTGCGTAGATATAGCTATGAGTGTGGTTTGTTTGTGTGTGCTGTAATATTTTTCTCAATGATGTTTGGACTAGTAATATATTGGGCAGTAGCATTTATATCTATCGATATAAATGAGGGGGGAGGGAATGGGATGAGCATGATAAAACAAGGGACCCACCTCATATGGGATGGCTTTAAACTAATATGGGGACATGACCCCCACCATGGTGGCGCCCGGCACACAAATGATTCAAGCGATGAACAGGCATCACCACGCCCTACTGCCCCGTACAATGCCTCTGAATACAACATTTACAACCTAAACGATCAAAATTCTTCTGAGTTACCTTGGTTATATGATGCCACCACCACTGTAACACCACTATTTGAGACTTCTATAGGTAATGATTCCCCCACAAGTGTAAAGGAAGAAAATGCCGAAACAGACAAAATGTTTATTGCCTTGTACAATGAATGGGAAAAGGGGGAGTTGGGGGTAACACCTTTAATGCAGCATGATGTAGAAAAAGGAAGAGTGAATCCCAGGGGCAATAGAAGGGAAGCGGGGAGGAGGCCGTATGATGAATACTCTGGACTTGGGTTAGACACAATAGAAGATCCATGATACCCACACCAGTCCAACAAGTGGTATGCAGACATGAGATCTACTGCAAAACAAACCACTAACGAGAGCTGGTATGTGTGCTCTCTAATACCCCACGCCTCAGGTACTCCCAAGGTGCTCCTGCCACAAGAATCACCTATTACAGATGCCCAGTGTCTCCTTCATCTCACCTTATGCAGAATAAAAAACACCTTCCAGGCACACAGATTCTTTTGAAATGCTGCAGAATGAAAAAACTTGCTATTTAAGAACCAAAGGAGTGGTGTGCCTGAAGGAACCATTTTTAGTTATTAAAGGGACATTGTATTCGGACAATAAATGGCAAGAGGAACACATTATATGCAAAGCAGAAGCGCTACGAGGGTTGGCAGCAGGAAAATTGCAATGGATCGAGAAAACAAGCGCTCCGGTATTGACCCAACACATCACAATGCTCACTTGGGTAACAGCCATGGAAAAGCCCTTCAAACTGCAAAAAGAAATTGCCTACGAACTGTGCTTTCTCAGAGAAGGAAAAATAAACATGGGCACAAATAGGAACTGTAACAAAACGCTCATCATCCCAGACATGAAGAAGGGGACAGCTGCCTTACTGGACACTTACTGGGATTGCTGTAAACAGGCATACCTGCACCTCCCACAGTCATGGAGGGGCACATGTTCCCTAGCAAGGCTGCATTCTGCTTTGATGGTGGTTCTGGAGAGTCATATTCATGGGGCTGGTGGGGCTGCAATCCGTCCGAGAACCAGAGGATCCACAACCAACCGATGAGGCCCCAGAGTATGCCCTATCCGCGGAGAACATGCAAAGCCCAGTATCCAGAAAACAAAGGTCTTCCAACTACATATCCAAGGCATCCACAGAACCTTTGCTGCAGATTCCAGACAGGTTCCGGTTGTTTAATTCCGCTGAAACATTTTTCGCCTCCATCATCCTGAGTATCCAAGCGCGAGCCAATGCGAAATGGCTTCAAATTATATGCTGGGAACTGATCCAACTGGCCAATGACACAGAAGAAGGATTCAACGTAATCAAGGTGGAGCTAAGGGCCCTACGGCTAATGACAATGCAGAAAAAGTACATCCTAGACCTGTTGACAGCCATGGATGGAAGTGTTTGCCAAATAATCAGGAGCGCATGTTGCACTTTCGTACCCTCTGAGGAAGCGGACAATGGAACTCGGTCTCATGTTATTGCAGCCATGCACAACCTGGGTGAGCGGATGAAGGAAGAAGGAGGGGTGCAGCCAAGCTCATGTTTCGATGACATTTTTTCATGGGTACCTTCCTGGCTCGGAATGACTGTTAAACTATTGGTACCCATCATCGTCTTTTTGCTCCTGATTTTTTGTGTGTGCCAGCTAGGTCTTCGTTGCTGCGCAAATGCAGTCCCTAATGGTGCAATGATGATGGTGACAATGGGCAACGCTAGAGGAGTGGCACAGATGACACATGAAGCACAAGTACAAACAGGTGAGGATCCGGAACCCAAATATAGAATGGTAGCATTGTACTGTGATGGGGACATAGTGGACAGATTATACCACACTACGATAAAGGAGCCCTGCACACTAGAATGGTATAAGGAGGTATGGGTGGACTTGGAGGGAGATGGGGGGTGTATATACGTGACCTGCACCCCTGATGAATATGCTAGAGCAGGACATAGCCTCCGGGGAGTATGTAGGGCTTGATGCCAATCAAGGGAACACCAGCTTGGAATGAAGCAGTAGCTGATGAGAAAGAATGAAGGAGGTTGGGTGAGGTGCAATATTTGTTACTTATCTAATGAAAGGGGGGAATGTATGGGAGGAAAGGTCTTTTAGGGGCCCCCCTCCCCTCCATTCCTCACCAACGTGCAACTATGACTCACTCACTAGCCATTCACGCACCTGGGCCCAGGATGCGGGATGGCTGTGGGCTGACACATGGGGCTGCACGGATCATCCTGTAGCATAGTACCAACTCCATTTTGAAAATATCAAACCTAGGCCTCACTAACGCAAGCAGACTGAAGAGCTGCCCCTCTCCCTTCCTGAACGTGCACAGCGAGCGCAGCACCTCCCTCACCCTCCTCCCCTTAGCGGCTCTGTTGCAGGCCTGTTCTCACAGAAGACAAGGAACAAACAAGCTACATTACAAACACTGTATCTTTCACCTTTCACAGTCCATCATTGACCTGCAGATGACCGGGCTGAAGCTGGGGTCTGAGAAAATCAAGCTGCTTCAATAAAACCTGTCATGTCCTCCCGCAGACCCCCACATTAATGATATATGCTGAGGATGACCCCCAACCCTCTTCCCGTTTGAAGTGCCAGATGTATGCTAAGCCGTGTGCCACACTGTTTCACCCATGCAGCTAAGCCATCTGAAGGGACGACAAATTCACTTCAAGTCCATGAGATTGATTGTACATATTGAAATAAGATGGCCCTCACCTATCCCAGATCACACACAGAGTTATGAAATGTATGGTCGAGCCTTTCATTACTAATCAAGGATTATTGTAGCTGTACACTACATAAAGCAATGTATGATATCCATATATATATTCTATGATTTCCTAAAAATATATACGTTTACAAATAGACAATTAAGTGTTGTAATATGTATGGTTTTTAAGGTAATGATTGCTGACTGTATAATAGAGTGTCCTTTGTAGTATTTGTTTACCCTCTGAGCATTGAGTTGCTCAAGTCATATTACAAGCAGAACGTTGCAGACTCCTCCCTGTGCGGATGCACACACTAACCTGTTTCTACCTCATTTTTAATGCAAGTCTTTTTGTGTGTGTCCCTTAGAACGTAGAGAATATACGGCCCAACATGCTACGGGGCCGCACCTCCTCTCACCCCTCTCAGGTACCACTGCGCACGCAGCAGCCCCCACCTATCTTCCCCCTCTGATTGGGCCCGGATGGGAAACCTTAGTCCTGTAAACGATATGATGCTAACAAGACTCTTGTGATAGGAGTTATCTTGTAACATGGTACTCATGATAAATGAAAATGTGTAATATATACAATTTTTATAAGATCGCATAATCCTCGATGCACGTGTAACTACACTGGCTTAATCCTACCTCGCATTTTAAATGATGTGCATATAACCCTATAATGTAGAGGAGCGAGAAGCAACGGGGCCATCTCTCCCTTCTCCTGCAGCACTGCACGCTCAGCCCCCACTTTCCTTTACGCCTCAGTTTGGACTGATAAATAAAGGCCCCTATTTCAGTGATAATGTGATGCTGTAACTGTAACCTCACCCCTCTGCTAAGCCTGCACTCAGTATCAGACCTCCCCTAAGCTCCCAGGCCCACACTAAAACCATGAAACATGTTTCACACCCCAAGGCCTTGGTTGAAAGAAATATAGGTAACAAGCCTCTCATCCCGCTACCTTTTTGATATACCAGCTATGCGCCCTCTGACCGGATAGCCTCCAAGCTCACCCTAACCCCGATTGACCATGGTGGCAGTATATCTACTCTTGTACTAAGATACTATATATATGACCCCCACTAGATCCAACAAAGTAGAATGATGAAGGTATCCCAGACATGTTCCCCCTGATAGAGCACCTGAACTCCTGAAACAGTCCCTTTATGTGTGTTTTTATGATGATGAAATACGAGTACACAGAGTTATGTGCTATTTTTCTTGTGATGTTAGATTAACAACATTTTCGGATTTACAGGGCATCATGACTGATAATGACTGTTGAATGAGCATGTGTGGCCACAAGGGCAATGCTAGCATAGTCCAAGATGCATCAATCAACTATATCCTGACCAGAGCTCCACCCTGGTTAGTTCAGCTGACCTGTTCGCATCATCATGACCCTTCAAGGAGCCTCACCAATCCGGATACATTGTGCCTATGCATCCATATGTGCCTTTCTCCACTGCCCAATCACATCGATTCATGTATGCCTTAGCTCCCACATCATAGGTGATGTGGTTTTGTAACAAAATGTGAATGTTTGCTGATTTTTGGCAGAGTGCGCTCATAGTTTGCAGAGTTCTCTGCTTGCCCTATATTGGTTGGATAAACCTTTACCTTTAACCTTTACCTTATCTTCACCCGCACTTGGTCTTGGTCTCATTCCCATCTGGGGTGTGTCCATTATTGACTAATTGTGGAGTTTTAAATGCCTTTTTGGGGGACGCTCACTTTCAAAGTGAAAACCCTCATTTTTAAAATGGTTTAAACAATGCATGTATGTGAATATAAAAGTGATTGCTTAACACAGTGTATGTATGTATTGAGCAGAAAGAACTCCAAGGATAATGCGAAGTGGCACCAATAAAACCAATGAGGTTTCAACTGTTTTGCATATTAAGAAGTATTTTGGGAAGATACGAATTACCAAAGAGCTTTATCTGTCATGTATGTCGTTGCGAGTTGTATGACTGAATTACTGAAAACATAAGCACGTTAGTATAGGTAAGCATGTCCTTTTTTATTTGTTTTTATTATTTTAAACAAAAGTCAACAATAAAGCTTTTGTAAATAAACCATATATACAAGTTTGGTCATCAAAGACTTAAGCTGTCGGAGCGGAATGACTGCTAACAGCTCAAAATTACTTGCAGTGTTGTGGATCGACCAGACTCGAAAAAACAAACAGGGTAATTCATAGAATTTCGCAGAAAAGTGTCGCAAGCGGCTGGCGCAGAGTGTCCGCGTGCGATTGACTGCGCCAGGCACGTGCGCTAAAACCGATTTCCGCGCACAGGGTATTCATGGATTTTAGGCTCCCAAACCAGCCGTGGCGCAGAGAATCGCAGCGACCCTGCAGCAGCGCCAGTTACGCCCCCAAGAACGCCCTCGCGCAAGGAAAAACCATCAAAATCGCTAAATCATCGCAAAGGGCTGCGCTAACCCTGGACCAGTTCACCGGGCTGGCAAACAGCAAACGCCAAGCGGGGAACGTGTATTTCAGGGGTGCGCGGGAAGTTCCACACGCGATTGGCCCAGTGCGAGCAAGGTATGTGTATTTCAGGGGTGCGCGGGAAGTTCCACACGCGATCGGGCCTGGGGGAGCGGGCTACGTGTATTACAGGGGTTCGCGTGAAGTTTCTCATGCGATCGGGCCTGGGGGAGCGGGCTACGTGTATTACAGGGGTTCGCGTGAAGTTTCTCACGCGAGCGGGCCTGGGGGAGCGGGCTACGTGTATTTCAGGGGTGCGCGGGAAGTTCCACACGCGATTGGCCCAGTGCGAGCAAGGTATGTGTATTTCAGGGGTGCGCGGGAAGTTCCACACGCGATCGGGCCTGGGGGAGCGGGCTACGTGTATTTCAGGGGTTCGCGTGAAGTTTCTCACGCGATCGGGCCTGGGGGAGCGGGCTACGTGTATTACAGGGGTTCGGGTGAAGTTTCTCACGCTATCGGGCCTGGGGGAGCGGCCTACGTGTATTTCAGGGGTTCGCGTGAAGTTTCTCACGCGATCGGGCCTGGGGGAGCGGGCTACGTGTATTACAGGGGTTCGCGTGAAGTTTCTCACGCGATCGGGCCTGGGGGAGCGGGCTACGTGTATTACAGGGATTCGCGTGAAGTTTCTCACGCGATCGGGCCTGGAGGAGCGGCCTACGTGTATTTCAGGGGTTCGCGTGAAGTTTCTCACGCGATCGGGCCTGGGGGAGCGGGCTACGTGTATTTCAGGGGTTCGCGTGAAGTTTCTCACGCGATCGGGCCTGGGGGAGCGGGCTACGTGTATTACAGGGGTTCGCGTGAAGTTTCTCACGCGATCGGGCCTGGGGGAGCGGGCTACGTGTATTTCAGGGGTTCGCGTGAAGTTTCTCACGCGATCGGGCCTGGGGGAGCGGGCTACGTGTATTTCAGGGGTTCGCGTGAAGTTTCTCACGCGATCGGGCCTGGGGGAGCGGGCTCCGTGTATTACAGGGGTTCGCGTGAACTTTCTCACGCGATCGGGCCGGGGGAGCGGGCTACGTGTATTTCAGGGGTTCGCGTGAAGTCTCTCACGTGATTGGCCCCGTGCAAGCAGGGTACGTGTATTCCAGGGGTGCGCGGGAAGTTCCACACGCGATTGGCCCCGTGCAAGCAGGGTACGTGTATTCCAGGGGTGCGCGGGAAGTTCCACACGCGATTTCACCAGGGTATGTGTATTCCAGGGGTGCGCGGGAAGTTCCACACGCGATTTCTGCAGGGTATGTGTATTTCAGGGGTTCTGGGGAGTACTACACGTGAATTGGCCGTGTGGGTCCTCCCAGGTGTATGCTCCACAACCTCCACGGCCCCTGCAGGCAGCCCACACCACAGGGGACTACCCTGCACCCCTGCTCATGTCCCGCAGGCAGCCCATCCACCATGGGCATGCCCCCCAGCCAACCCACATGTCACCTTGCACTACTGATCAACAATGCATGTCTCCCACCACCCCCACCCCCCAGCAGTGCAGGGGCAGCCTCCACCAGGCCCCCACTCATGTCTCGCACCACCCCCACCCCCCAGCCACCAGGGGCACCCTCCACCAGGCCCCCACTCATGTCTCCCACCACCCCCACCCCCCAGCAGTGCAGGGGCACCCTCCACCAGGCCCCCACTCATGTCTCCCACCACCCCCACCCCCCAGCAGTGCAGGGGCACCCTCCACCAGGCCCCCACTCATGTCTCCCACCACCCCCACCCCCCAGCCACCAGGGGCACCCTCCAGCAGGCCCCCACCTATGTCCCCCTGCACCCCCACCCCCCAGCAGTGCAGGGGCACCCTCCACCAGGCCCCCACTCATGTCTCCCACCACCCCCACCCCCCAGCCACCAGGGGCATCCTCCACCAGGCCCCCAATCATGTCTCCCACCACCCCCCACCGCCCTGCCACCATGGGCAGCCCCCACCAGGTCCTCACAATCCCCAATCATGTGCGTAATGGTCAGCCTCCACAGCCAAAAAGCCCTACCAAGTAACCCATTCACCCACATGGAAATGGAAATCACATGTTACACCCCCAATGTTCATGAAGCTAATGAAGCCATGTCCGTAACACACAATGGTTGCAATTGAATGGGAAAACACACAACATGACATGCATGAAACCAATGAGATGATACCACACAGTGAAGTATGCAAACAAAATTGTATTGAAAAAAAATAAGAATGCTAAAGAAAGAAAACTAACTACAATGTGAATGAGAAAAAAGTAAGCTGCATGTCCGTATGAAAAAATGAAACTTGAAATCCAAATAGAAAAAAATGTTGTCCAAAGTCAAATGTAAAAAAATCTCCATGCAATAAAGAACTATGTACAAAAATAACAAGGGTCCATGAGCCCAACTGAACAAAGGAAACCTACTAAAAAATCTACCTAAAAATCAACTATATAAAAAGTGGAGCAGTGTCCGTCGACTCCAAATCATAATACGAAAGAAAGGAAACCTAAAACTAAAGAACTATATACAAAGGCGGCGGGCAAGTCCAGCGGCTCACTCTGTGGTGTCCCGGGCCAGGGCATCATCGAACTCCTGTTCGATGTCCCGGAGGCGGTCCAGTTCCATGGCCCCGAGGGTCCGCAGGGACGACGCTGTGTCCTCCTCCAACCCCCTGCGGATTGCCTCGAGGCACTCGGCCCGCCTCAGGGCCCTCCGCATGGAGTTCTCCGCCCTGACCATTGTGAGCCGCGCCTCTTCCGCCCGCCGCCGCTCTGCACCTATGGCGTGGCCCAACCGCTGCCACACGGAAGACACTCTCTGTCCTGGGTCCCCCTGCCCTCCGGCCGATGCCTGCCCCTCCGATGTCGAAAGCCCCGAGCCTTCATGGCTCCCACCATGTTGCTGCTGCTGCTGCTCTGCCTCTGCCCGTGCACTGTCTCCTGCTGCCTGCACATCCTCCGCCGGCTGGGGTGCACTTGTTGATGTGGCCACCCCTGCTGGACCACCGACTCCCGACTGTGGCAGGGATGCCTCCTCCACCAGCCTGGCCGCACCGTCAGAGGCAGCTCCACAGGGCACCCAGGTGACTGATGGGTGGGAAGATGGCACAGAGGACGACTGGCGCATAGGGGGTCCAGTTGAGGAGGGGGTCGGAGCAAGCCCCATCAGACGGAGGAATCCGGCCTGGGTGACCTGTCCCAGCAGGCTGACGTGGTCAACGAGCCATTCGAGATGACGTGCAGTCTCTCCATGAAAAGACTGCAGGTCACCTCGCATGGCCCGTTGACGCAACGCCACACCAGCCAGGACAGGCTCAACCCGGACCTGGATAGCCACGTCCGCAGGCAGAGGAAGGCCAGTTGACGTCAGCTCATCCCCTGCCTGGAAACGGGTCTGGACGTAGGCATCCCTGCTGGTGCAAGATGATGCAGGGACAGGATCGGGGACAGGATTGCACACAGGCACCTCCGCGGCGGCCTGTGCTGCCTCCTGTCCCTGGTCCTGGACTGCACCACTAGCACCAGTGGGATCCCCACCTCCAGACCCCGTCTCTGGTGCTTGCACGGCCTCCTCCTCCACCAGACCCCCCACCAACCTGGATGACTCCGTGCCATCTTCCCCTGTTGGGCCCTGTGGGGTCCCAGCTGCCCCTTCTGCTGCCGAGGAGTCCAACTCCAACCTCCGCCTCTTGGACCTCCCCCCGGCAGCTGCGGCCTGGGACGCGGCACCGGACTCCTCACTCCCCGACGAGATGACAACACGGGAGGGGAGCCGGGCCTTGCGTCTCCGGCTGGCGGTCGGATCCCCGCCGCTGTGCTCCACAGCACCTTCTCCGCCCTCTTCATCAGTTGACGCTGCACACAGGGAGAAACAAAACACAGGCATCAGGGCACTGTACAATGGACACATACACACATGACAGTTGCACATGAGTGGCATTGGCAAACCTCAGACATGTCATCACAATCCCCAACACACATGTCATTGCAACTCGCACACATGAGCCATACCACAGGCATATCGCAACTGCCACCACCATCCATACACATACAACAGCATGAGCAGCCAAAGGTGACCCAGACATCACATGCAACACAGGAAGTGCACCACACATGTACACACACCACCACACTTGCATGCATGTGTACACCTCGGCCAAGTGTCGCACTGTTCAGACGGGCATCCATGTCACATCTGCCAATCAGGCTTACACATACCGCAGTCACATGCATCCATGTTGCATCACTGTTGCACCCTTGTCAAATACACACACATGCACATGTACACAGTGCTCATACATGCAGCCCAATACAACATACATGCGTGACATCACGGACATGTCTACTTACATACACATACATACAAACGTGTGCACGCACAACTGCATTTGCCATGCAAGCCTACACACACAAGCACCATCCATGTCTCACACATTACAGCCCTCGCATGTGTCAGCCCCACGGCCATATACACCCCCACCCATACTCGACCCCATACAAACAGATGTGCAACCTGCACAATACCGAATAATCACCACACGCACTGCTCACAATCAGGATGCATGTACACTCACCGCTCGACTCCAGACGGGTCTGCTTCTCCAGGACCTGGACGTGGAGCGCTGGGGATATGCGTTCCAGGACCCCCATCTGTTCTTCCGACAAGTGGCCCCGGCGCCCCTTGGCATCCGCTGCCTTCAAGAGGCGCCGGGCCTTGTTCAGGGTCCTGGACCTGAAGTCCTCCCAGCGCTTCCTGACATGTTGTAAGTCCCGGACTGCCACCCCCTCCGCGTTGATGGCAGTCACGATGTCAGTCCAGATCCGAGTCCGTCCTTCCTTGTCGGCGCGGGAACTTCCGAAGAGGGCATCATACTGCCCCAGGACTTGCTCCACCAGGACACCAACTTCGGTGGCACTGAAGCTGGTGCCCCTCTGCCTCTCTGGCCGGGGGTTGTCAGTGGTCACAGATGGTGTTTGCCCCGACATGACAACCCCAGAGGCAGGAGTGGGTGGGCAACTGGGTCCTGGGGCTGGGCTGTGGAGCGATGGAATTCCAGTCGGGAGTCTTCGGTACCAGCAGGGGTGGTCACAGCAACAGCACCCCTGGCTGATGTGCAGGCAGCAAATGGCAGTGCACGTGGGCAGCAGGCAGTCAGGCAGCAGCAGATGGCACGTGGGAGCGTGCTCGGGGCTCTGGGGGGCAGTAGTTCTGCCTTCTGGGCAGGAGCGTGGTCTTCCGTGTGCTTACGCGTGGCCAGCTTGGTACGGAGTGATTTTGCACGTGAAAATCCTGCACGTCAGCGTGAAAATCGAGGAAAGGCCCTTAGCGCGTAAGCGCGTCAGCACGCATAAGCGATTCTATTGGACCAAAGGCCCTCAGCGCGTAAGCGCGTCTGTGACGTGACCCGCACGGGTGTTTCCCACACAGCACGTGATGACAGAGCACACGTGGAAAGACTGCACGTCAGAGTCTCATCGCGTGTGATTGGTGGAAATGGCCCTACACGCAGAAGTGACAAAGCGTGTAATAGGAGGAAATGTCCCTACACGCAGAAGTGACAAAGCGTGTAATTGGAGGAAATGTCCCTACACGCAGAAGTGACAAAGCATGTAATTGGAGGAAATGTCCGTACACGCAGAAGTGACAAAGCGTGTAATTGGTGGAAATGGCCCTAGCGCGTACACGCTGCGTAAGTGACGCTGGACGTGTGGGCCTGTATAAAAGGTACGCGTAGAACACCACTTCCTTGTACGTGCTTTTCGTGGAGAGCGAGTGGGTGAATTCTGTACTTCTTGTCGTTTCACACGCGATTTACTTCACGGCGTTTCAAGTTCGTATTCCCTGTTACCTCTGACAGATTTTTCTCTTCTTTCGCTTTTACTGGTTTACCTGGGCCTGTTCCCTCAAACAGTGTTCCCTTCTACTGTTGTCCTGTCTCCTCAGACAGCGTACAAATCTTCTTTTGGCGGGGGTGTTGCCAACCAAACGTGCTCCTTTTACACGCTCGTTTACCAGGCAGACGGTGAGTCACGCACGTATCTAACATCTGTGCTTGCCCCGTGTGTAGCCTACCCCTTCAGAGGTCATTCTAGGCTGCGTGTGACACGCATACGTTCATTCTTGTGTTTCTGGGTGTCACAGCGTAGTGCAGGTTTTTCTTTCTGCACACGTGGTCTAGGAGGGGTTGCGTGCACGTCATCTCCCTTTTTTGGGCCTCCTGTGCGTTGCGTGACCTGTCATCTTTCCCCAGGGGTTACATTCAGCCTTGCTAGAGCACTAGGGTACAATTACCATCTGGTACCCAACCCCTTTGACCCCCAATTGCCCAGGACAATAGTCTACATCCACTCCCATACGCACATTAACATCAGTGCCATGGCTGGGAGGCGAGGATTCCGTAAGGGTGGCAAAGGTGGAAGAGCCACAAGTGGTGGCCGTGGTGGATCCGGTAGGGGACGTGGTCGTAACTTGCAGGGTGAGCCTGTCCCCCCATGTGTGGAGGACCAGTCACGGGCACCCATAATCCCCCCCTCCCCCCCTCCCATTGAGGCTGATGTGGCTGACACCATCCATGCTCAGCCCTTGTTGGACCAGCCCATTGTGGCACCAGACCTGGCTGACTCCATGGCTGACTTCCAGGTCAGCAGGGCTACGACACGTGCACTGGTGCACGTTGATGCCATCATGCCACGTGGATCTGGGGCAGCAAGGTCATCTGCTGCACCAAGGAGGCAGGGCGGAGAGGCTGCAGGGGCAGCTGCGGCTCCATCCACCCCAGCCCTCACACACCCAGCCAGGACAGTGTCGGTCCTAGTCCATGCTGCTGACATTCCCCCTGACACCATCACACTAGAGCCAATGCCTGCACCAACTCCCATGCTGAGTGTGCAATCCCACACTCCTGATACAGAGTCCACCAGGGCTCCTGCCCCTAGTGTCCAGAGCGGCGCAGGACACTCAGGATCACCACCACCTTCCAAGCGGAAGAGGAAGAGTGCTCGTCCGGCACAGGCTGAGGCCCCAGACACGGCTACACAGTCCGGCCCGTCCAGGAAGCCCAGCTTCACGGATGACGAACTGAATGCACTTGTCGAGTATGTGTCCGGACATGACAACAAGATGGTCATTGTTGCAGGATCCAAGACCACACCTGCACAACGCCAGGCACACTGGCAGACCGTTGCGGACATCGTAAGTGCCCTTGGAATTGTGAGGCGCACAGCCAATGATTGCTATAAGCGCTGGAATGACCTAAAGCGCAGGGCAAAGAGTAAGCTGGCCTCAAGTCATGCCGCAACTCTAGTGACTGGAGGTGGGTCTCCAGTAGTAGACATGGAACTCACTCCACATGAGTCAGTCGCTGGGACCTACGTCACGGAGGAACAGATCCAAGGCGTGGGAGATCTGGCTGATTACGAGGCATTGTCCGGTGATTGCACATGCATGTGTGTGTCATCCATGTGCATGGTGTGTGTGTGAGGGCTTCTGTTTGTGTGCCAGGTGAGAGTGTGTGCGCCTGAGTCGTATGGGTCAGCCATGTGCTTCATGCAATCCTTCCTGCGCAGCTGCATTTGGCCATAGCAGTATCCCTTCTGCCAACAGTAGACATCTAGCCCAACTGCACGCCAGTTGCCCTTGAAGTGTCACCTTGCCACAACATATTTGCTTTTTTTTCACTGTTCATTCAGTCAGTTTGTTTGCATTCCACCACTTTCACTAGGCATGCCGCTGTCCACTAGTCACATGTCTGACATGGGTATGGTAAAGTGGAGTGACTTTGTTACCTGGATATCATTTGTACACACATGTCCCTGTGCAATTGGACCATTTCAGACTGGCAGCTCCAGGTGAAAAATCTGACCTGTTAGAATTAGAAAAGCTGCCCTCCTCTCCATCTTCACTCAATAGCAATGGTACATGCCATCTGTGTGATGGCATGTGTGTTTCACCTGGCAATCACAGGCCAATGTGTGATGCCACTGCCAGGCAGCATGCAGAAAATGTGTTCATCTTCCATCTTGGTGTCATCAGTGTGTGCCATTTGCCTGCACTTCATACGCAGTGAGGGTGCATGCATGGGAGGGTTTTAGTCATGTGGGACATGTGTCAATCAAGTACTGGTTCTCTTGCTTCTCAGCCCTCATTGTGTGCCATGGTGCTAATGCCTGTTTCCATTTCTTTGTTTTCATGTCTTTGCAGGGGAAGACGCACCTGATACTGCTGGGGTTGTGGAGATGGTGCAGACCCAGGAGGGGTCCGAGGGCCGACCAACCACCAGTGAGGGACGTGGTGTGGTGGTGGGGGAGAACCCACAAGTGCTGCAGGTCGTGCTCTCAAGGGGTGTCTCTGGCTGCACCTCCCCCGAGCTGTACTCAGGTGTTGATTTGGATGAGACCTACGTGCCGTCGCAGGTGAGTGTTCCAGGGAGGGATTCTGTTCTGTCTCACCCACCTGCACCAGGGTCAGGACCCTCCATGGGGATGTCAGTGTTGGCAGCTACGCCTTCGGTGGTTACGGATGCAGGGTCACACTCCGCGACATCTGATCCTGTTCCTGGGCCAGCAGATCAGAGGGGGAATGCAGTCCTGCAGCCTCAGGCAGTGCCGGCACAGCAAGGCGCAGTTCGCCTTGCCCCAGACGGGTGTGGTGCCCGCCGACGTGGTGGCCGTACGCCACCCGGCAATACCGCATGGGAGCAATCCATTTACGGTATGGCAACCCAACAGGCTGCATCATCCGAGATGATGGCTCAGGCCATGGATAGGGTGGCCACTTCCATTGTCCCCCCAGAAAGGCTGATGGAGCGACTAGAGCAGGCAACCGACTCCATCTGCCAGTCACACAGGGAGGACATGTTGGGGTCCAACAGGGACAGGCAGGCGGCATTGGCGACTCTGCAGGAGGCCATCTCCATTGAGTCCCAGGGCCACAGGGAAGCCCTGAGGCAGGAGCTCCTTCACCTCAGGACGACTCTTGTTGAGCTTGAGGCTTCAACACACCAAAGGACAGAACAGCAGCTGGAGCGTCTCACCCGTATGCTCTCAGCTGAGATGCAGGCAACAAGGGCGCAGGTCCGGGAATCCCGTGAGTTGTTGCATGGGGACCTCCGCACACTCATCCTCCAGAACCAGACCTACCACACCCGCATGCTTGCAGCCATGGAGGAGCAGACTAGGGCCTTGCGTGGGCTGCCTCCCATAGTGCAACCACCTCCGGATGCAGCTGCACAGGGTGATAATAGCGACAGCAGTGATACTCCCACAATAGGGTAGCCGTGTGGGCCATGAGCCCATGGAGATGTTTTATCTTCCCAGGATCCACGCAGGTGGGTTCTGGTGTGCATCCTGTCCTCGGACCTCCTGGGGGGCCTCCCCAACCCCCCCGGGCCCATCAATGGCCATTTTTGATTGTTTCTTATTTTTATTTTTATTTTGATTTCTTTTATTCCCAATTTTTTTGGGACGATCTGTTGGCTTCCGTGGTTCCTGTGGGCATACGCTGCATTGTGGCTGGGCACATGCAGGCTTGTAATGTATTTGGTTCAGATGCTTGGGTTTGAGTCACACACACCCCTCCTGCTTCCCGTTTCCATGGGCTTGCAAAGGGTGTGCCCAAGTGACAGTGAATTACACAGTGACGTTGGACTCCCATGAGCTGTGTGGCCAGTCTGTAGTCAATACTGTGTATACATTCATAGTGCATATTGCTGTTGTGTTGTACACTGCATGTTGCATTGATGTGTAACTCTTCTTCTGTGTCTACCTCCCAATTTGCAGGTCCCTTCCTCATGTCCACACAAGGACCTCTAGTCTGGAGATGGGGACCATGTTGGCAGCAGTGCACCTACAACTCTACATGGCGACAACACTGCACAGTTGGTAGTGGTGGGAGTGCAGGCATTTCCAGGTGGTGAGACTACTAATATGTAACATTTGTGATGTCATGTTAATGGTACTACGTGCTCAAGTATGTTGTTGGTCCGGCATTGCTGTGAGCATTTCAGGTGTTGCAGGTTTCTAATAGTGCCACTGTACATAGTGAGACTGATGTCATGTTGTTGGGATTACTTTGTTTACCTGCAATTAGCATGACATGGCACGGTTTGTCGTGTGGCGGTGCTGGGGTTGGGTTGGCTGACATGGCACTGTCCTCTTGTTGCATTTTGCAAGTGGGTATTCATTCTAGCTGCTTCAATGTGTAACTTCACAAAACTGCATTGGTGGTGTCTGTGTGGGTAGGGATGCACACATTGTGACACTTCCAGGTGAACAATCTCAGGCTGACATGGTATTCCCGGTTCATTCTCCAGACATTCAGGATCAGTGTCAGGTTGAGTCATCATGGATTGTCAGATGGAATGTGCCAGGGCAGTGTGCACTCCACAGGGGTGTGATTTCTATGTGAAGTAATTAGCCACTAGCTGTGTACGGGCTGCCTCCCCCCGTGCCCTTTCCCCTCCCATGCGCAGCGGCTGTGCATGTGGTTGGGGATGTGGGGCCACCACCATGTCCACGGCCAGGCCCCGGCGTGTTGCAACGTTGTGCAGGACACATGCTGCCACTATGATCCTGCACACTACTGGGGGAGCGTATAACAGCTGCCCGCCAGAACGGTCAAGGGAGCGAAAGCGTGACTTTAGCACTCCGAATGTGCGCTCCACTATGCCCCTGGTTGTAATGTGGGCTGTGTTATATCTTACCTGGGGTGGCGTGGTGGGGTTCCGAATTGGCGTCATCATGTGGGGGCTGAGAGGGTAGGCACTGTCCCCTGTGGAGGTGGTGATTGGTATCATTGGTGGGGTTGTGACCTTGCTCAGTATCCAACATGCATGCATGTGCAGTGGCATACATACTCACCAAGCAGCCATGTATCGCCATGCCGCCCAGCTTCTAGGTCCTGGCTTAGGGTGGACATTCGGTAAATGAAGCTGTCGTGGGTGGAGCCGGGATAGTTGGCATATACTGAGGTGATGATTCCCTTGGCATTACATGCTACCTGCACGTTGATGGAATGCCAGTGCTTGCGGTTCCTATAGATGTGCTCAGATGCCCTGGGGGGACGTAGAGCCACATGGGTGCAGTCGATGGCACCTAGCACTTTGGGGAATCGTGCCACAGCGTAAAAATCCAGGGCGGCAGCATGCCTTTCTGCAGGTGTTCTGGGCAGGTATATGTGCCTGCGGACTGATGGGCGTGCAGTGATGATGTTCAAGACCTGGTGTAGGCAGCGTGACTGGGTGGCCTGTGACACCCCACCCATTATGGCACTTGTCCGCTGAAATGATCCAGTGGCTAAGAAGTGCAGTACATTGAGGACCTTCTCCAGGGGGCTGAGTGCTTGGGAGCACAGGGTGGGTGATGTGAGGTCATCCTCCCACTCACTCACCAGGTCCAGTATGATGTGTGGTGGAAACCTGTACCTCCCATACACCTGGTCATCAGGCATCCCGAAAAGGCTGGTTCTGGGTGTGAATATTCTGGCCCTGACTATCCTCCTCCTCCTCCTTTGGTAGCCCACTGCCACTGCTGCTAGGAACGGTATGTTCATCCTGCCGTCTGAGCTTGTTATTGTTAAAGTCCGCAAATTTATGCTTTGCGCGTGTTCTAGGCGAGCGTGTGACCCGCGCACCCCTGCAATCCAGTTCCCAGTCCAATAGCGTGTGGAAATTCACACGCACCACGGGATACAGGTTCGCTGACGTACTTGCGTGTGTAAGTGCCCGCGCACCCATTAAATACACGTACATAGGCCAATCGCGTGTACGCGCACTTTTGTCCAATTACACGCGATGACACTCTGACGTGCAGTATCTCCACGTGTGCCCCGTCATCACGTGCTGAGTGGGGAACACCCGTGCGGGTCACGTCACAGACGCGCTTACGCGCTGAGGGACTCTGGTCCAATAGAATCGCGTATGCGTGCTGACGCGCTTACGCGCTAAGGGCCTTTCCTCGGATTTCACGCTGACGTGCAGGATTTTCACGTACCAAATCACTCCGTATCAAGCTGGCCACGCGAAAACACACGGAAGCCCACGCTCCTGCCCAGAAGGCCGAGTTACTGCCCCCCAGTGCCCCGAGCAGCCTCCCACGTGCCATCTGCTGCTGCCTGCCTGCCTGCCTGCCTGCTGCCACCGTGCCCTGCCATTTGGTGCCTGCACATCAGCCATCTGCAGGGGTCCAGTTGCTGTGTCCACCCCTGCTGGAACTGAAGACTCCCGACTGGGATTACATCGCTCCACAGCCCAGCCCCAGGACCCAGTTGCCCACCCACACCTGCCTCTGGGGTTGCCATGTCGGGCACTTCCACATCTGGCACCAGTGGCAACCCCAGGCCAGAGGGGCAGAGGGGCACCAGCTTCACTGTCACCGAAGTTGGTGTCCTGGTGGAGCATGTCCTGGGGCAGTATGATGCCCTCTTTGGATCGTCCCGCGCCAGCAAGGAAGGACGGCAGAGGATCTGGGCCGACTGTGTGGTTGCCATCAACACGGAGGGGGTGGCAACCCGCGACGTCCTGAAGATCAAGAAGCGCTGGGAGGACTTGAGGTCCAGGACCCTTGTGAAGGCCCGGCGCCTCGTGGAGGGGGGCCGGGGCCACATGAGTTCCATCCAGATGAGGGTCCTGGAACGCGTACGCCCAGCGCTCCACGCCCAGATCCTTGAGAGGGAGGCCCGTCTGGAGTTGAGCGGTAAGTGTCCATGCATTACTGTGTGAGACAGGGCATGTTGGCAGGGGAGGATGGGCATTACGGACATGATTGGGGAATGTTGGGACCCAGGTGCAGGGGGGCATGGATTGGACATGGGTGGGGGCCTGCTGGCAGGTGCCCCACAGTGCTAGGGGGGTGGGGGTGGTGGGAGACATGAGTGGGGGCCTGGTGGAGGGTGACCCTGCACTGCTGGGGTGTGGGGGTGGTGGGAGACATGAGTGGGGGCCTGGTGGAGGGTGCCCCTGGAGGCTGGGGGCTGGTGGTGGTGGATGACATGAGTGGGGGCCTGGTGGAGGGTGACCCTGCACTGCTGGGGTGTGGGGGTGGTGGGAGACATGAGTGGGGGCCTGGTGGAGGGTGCCCCTGGTGGCTGGGGGGTGGGGGTGGTGGGTGACATGAGTGGGGGCCTGGTGGAGGGTGACCCTGCACTGCTGGGGTGTGGGGGTGGTGGGAGACATGAGTGGGGGCCTGGTGGAGGGTGCCCCTGGTGGCTGGGGTGAGGGGGTGGTGGGAGACATGAGTGGGGGCCTGGTGGAGGGTGCCCCTGCACTGCTGGGGTGTGGGGGTGGTGGGAGACATGAGTGGGGGCCTGGTGGAGGGTGCCCCTGGTGGCTGGGGTGAGGGGGTGGTGGGAGACATGAGTGGGGGCCTGGTGGAGGGTGCCCCTGCACTGCTGGGGTGTGGGGGTGGTGGGTGACATGAGTGGGGGCCTGGTGGAGGGTGACCCTGCACTGCTGGGGTGTGGGGGTGGTGGGAGACATGAGTGGGGGCCTGGTGGAGGGTGCCCCTGGTGGCTGGGGGGTGGGGGTGGTGGGTGACATGAGTGGGGGCCTGGTGGAGGGTGACCCTGCACTGCTGGGGTGTGGGGGTGATGGGAGACATGAGTGGGGGCCTGGTGGAGGGTGCCCCTGGTGGCTGGGGGGTGGGGGTGGTGGGAGACATGAGTGGGGGCCTGGTGGAGGGTGCCCCTGCACTGCTGGGGTGTGGGGGTGATGGGAGACATGAGTGGGGGCCTGGTGGAGGGTGCCCCTGGTGGCTGGGGGGTGGGGGTGGTGGGAGACATGAGTGGGAGCCTGGTGGAGGGTGACCCTGGTGGCTGGGGGATGGGGGTGGTGGGAGACATGAGTTGGACATGGGTGGGGGCCTGCTGGCAGGTGCCCCACAGTGCTGGGGGGTGGGGGTGGTGGGGGACATGAGTTGGACATGGGCGGGGGCCTGCTGGCAGGTGCCCCACAGTGCTGGGGGGTGGGGGTGCAAGGGGACATGAGTTGGTGGTCATTAGTTCAAGGAGACATGTGCCTTTGCTGGGGGGCATGCCCATGGTGGGTGGGCTGCCTGCGGGACATGACCAGGGATGCAGGGTAGTCCCCTGTGGTGTGGGCTGCCTGCAGGGGCCGTGGAGGGTGTACAGGGTACACCTGGGAGGACCCACACTGTCAAATCACTTGTGGAACTTCCCGCGCACCCCTGATATACACGCGCCCAGGCTATTCGCGTGTGGAACTTCCCGCGCACCCCTGAAATACACACGCCCCCAGGCTATTCGCGTGTGGAACTTCCCGCGCACCCCTGGAATACCCACGCACCCAGGCTATTCGCGTGTGGAACTTCCCGCGCACCCCTGAAATACACGCGCCCAGCCTATTCGCGTGTGGAACTTCCCGCGCACCCCTGAAATACACGCGCCCAGCCTATTCGCGTGTGGAACTTCCCGCGCACCCCTGAAATACACGCGCCCAGGCTATTCGCGTGTGGAACTTCCCGCGCACCCCTGAAATACACGCACCCAGGCTATTCGCGTGTGGAACTTCCCGCGCACCCCTGTAATACACGTAGCCCGCTCCCCCAGGCCCGATCGCGTGAGGAACTTCACGCGAACCCCTGTAATACACGTAGCCCGCTCCCCCAGGCCCGATCGCGTGAGGAACTTCACGCGAACCCCTGTAATACACGTAGCCCGCTCCCCCAGGCCCGATCGCGTGAGGAACTTCACGCGAACCCCTGATATACACGTAGCCCGCTCCCCCAGGCCCGATCGCGTGAGGAACTTCACGCGAACCCCTGTAATACACGTAGCCCGCTACCCCAGGCCCGATCGCGTGTGAAACTTCACGCGAACCCCTGATATACACATAGCCCGCTCCCCCAGGCCCGATCGCGTGAGGAACTTCACGCGAACCCCTGTAATACACGTAGCCCGCTACCCCAGGCCCGATCGCGTGAGGAACTTCACGCAAACCCCTGGAATACACGTAGCCCGCTCCCCCAGGCCCGATCGCGTGAGGAACTTCACGCGAACCCCTGTAATACACGTAGCACGCTCCCCCAGGCCCGATTGCGTGAGGAACTGCCCGCGCACCCCTGAAATACACGCGCCCAGCCTATTCGCGTGTGGAACTTCCTGCGCACCCCTGAAATACACGCGCCCAGCCTATTCGCGTGTGGAACTTCCCGCGCACCCCTGAAATACACGCGCCCAGGCTATTCGCGTGTGGAACTTCCCGCGCACCCCTGAAATACACGCACCCAGGCTATTCGCGTGTGGAACTTCCCGCGCACCCCTGTAATACACGTAGCCCGCTCCCCCAGGCCCGATCGCGTGTGAAACTTCACGCAAACCCCTGATATACACGTAGCCCGCTCCCCCAGGCCCGATCGCGTGAGGAACTTCACGCGAACCCCTGTAATACACGTAGCCCGCTACCCCAGGCCCGATCGCGTGTGAAACTTCACGCGAACCCCTGATATGCACGTAGCACGCTCCCCCAGGCCCGATCGCGTGAGGGACTTCACGCGAACCCCTGATATACATGTAGCCCGCTACCCCAGGGCCGATCGCGTGAGGAACTTCACGCGAACCCCTGTAATACACGTAGCCCGCTCCCCCAGGCCCGATCGCGTGTGAAACTTCACGCGAACCCCTGATATACACGTAGCACGCTCCCCCAGGCCCCATCGCGTGAGGAACTTCCCGCGAACCCCTGTAATACACGTAGCCCGCTCCACCAGACCCGATCGCGTGTGAAACTTCACGCGAACCCCTGAAATACACGTAGCCCGCTCCCCCAGGCCCGATCGCGTGTGAAACTTCACGCGAACCCCTGATATACACGTAGCACGCTCCCCCAGGCCCGATCGCGTGAGGGACTTCACGCGAACCCCTGATATACACGTAGCCCGCTACCCCAGGGCCGATCGCGTGAGGAACTTCACGCGAACCCCTGTAATACACGTAGCCCGCTCCCCCAGGCCCGATCGCGTGTGAAACTTCACGCGAACCCCTGATATACACGTAGCACGCTCCCCCAGGCCCGATTGCGTGAGGAACTTCACGCGAACCCCTGTAATACACGTAGCCCGCTCCACCAGACCCGATCGCGTGTGAAACTTCACGCGAACCCCTGAAATACACGTAGCCCGCTCCCCCAGGCCCGATCGCGTGAATAACTTCACGCGAACCCCTGTGATGCACGTACCCTGCTGAAATCGCGTGTTAGACTTCCCGCGCACCCCGGTATGCACACACACGTATTTTTTGTCAGCGGGTGTCCGTGTTTGTGGGTACCCCTTTGCACGTCATTTTTCCTGGAGGGCCACAGTATGGGACATTCATCATGGCAGTATATAGGTGCTATTTGTTGGCGCACCTTTTGGCGCACATTTCTTACAGCCGCAGAGACGCTACCGCCTGCTTTCTTGTGGCGGTCGTGTTTGTGCCTGTGCGCTGGTTTGAGCGTGCGCTTTTTTGCCCTATTCTATTCCATGAATACGTGTTGTAGGCGAGCGTGTGGGCGTTCCGCGCACTTGTGCCCTGTACTTCCCCCGTGACGCCCACATTTTGGCAAGTTGTTCCCCATTCCGAGTGTTACGCCCCGTGTTCCGCCTACTTTTGTTGCGTGCGCCGCGCTATGTGCGATTTTCGCTGTGGACTGTGCGATTTTCGCTGTGGCCTGGCGCACGCCGTTAGATGGCCTGTGCGCCAACGTGCGCCGCGCACTTTCTTATCGCACGTCCGATGGTTTTCTCGCGCACGCCCTTCCATGAATCGATGTGCGCTGCTTTTCGTGCGATTTTCGCTATTCCACTGCGATTTTCGCTATTCCACTGCGATTCGCACGTTTTTGGCCACTTGCGCCGCGCTAATTATTCCATGAATCGGCTTGAAAATTGGCTTGATATTTAAAAAAATGCTAACCAGTAAATTATAAATAAACTGAATTACAATGCTGCCCCTCTGACATCTATCTGACAGTAGCATTGTTGCTTTACATGCTCCTGGATGTTTGTTTAAAGGTTGAAGGTATTGTTGGCTACTACTATAAAGTGGGCCGCATCAGAGTATTTGAGATACTAATTCCTCTGCTGCAGGGCTGTAAAGACACAGTGATTTTGTTTTTGTCTGTAGTATACCAATTAACCCAATAAAGAGTTTCAGTAACAGAGAGCATAGGTAAGATTTGGGTTATAGTAAAAGTCGTGGGCCCATCCTGGGTTACTCAGACATATTAAGACAAGAGCTTGCCCATTCCCAAAGTGGGGCACTGGAAGAGGGGGCTTTGTGTTGAATGTTAGACACGTTTGTCGTGGTTCTTTTGATATAGATCCACTGTGGGTTGTTGTAGTCTGTTTTAGTGGGCTCTTTCCAGCAACTGTTGAATAGATCTTTTTTTTTTAAATTTCTTCCATATACAAAGCAAAGGAGTCTGCATTGATTGTTCCCAGATTCCTGTAAGCCATGGCAATTTGATAACAACTTATTAGCAAAACTGGTCCACTTTACTGACTGCCACTTAAACATCAAGAATAGGGCTTGAGGACAGAGTAACATATTTTCCTCTTCAATACCATTGTCCCCTTCAGTTGTCTTTATTATTTGCTAGTCTCAATTCCCTCTTGTATTTCCCTCGCCACTGGATTTACTTTAATGACACCCAAATTCCTGCTTCTTTATTAGCAATTTAATGTGGCAACTTGCCCTTCATACTTTTAACTTGACTATCTTATACTAGAGTGGAGGCTTTGTTTTGTGAATTTGTATATGGTATTATAATGCTATTTAACCACTTGATATGTGTTATAAAAAAATGTCACAGTCGAGTGCCAACATACGTTTCCTACCCCCAAAACGACAAAAGCCGTGATAGTTGTAGGATATTTTGTGTGTTTTTATGTGATTTATGGTTTTTGATGGTTTTTGAGCATTCTGTTTGCTGCCTACTCTTGCAGAGGTTGGAATATATATAGATGGAAGTGCTACAAAGGGTCTATCTATGGAAATGCGTTTGGGTTGTTGTTCGCCTCTTCTCCTAAAAAAATGTCAGAAAACAGCAAAATCTCATTCTTGTTTTCAACATCAAACTTTGCTTTATATAAACTTGGCTCTTCTGAAACATTCTTTTTAATGTATGGATGCTCAAGCATTTTTAGCATTATCATTCCAGCAGTGGCAGATTGTGCTTATTTCTGATGGGGGAGCGGCGGGAGGACAGATATTTCCCAGTAATGATCATGAGCAACCAAGCAAAGCAAGTGAGCCCAAAACAACAGCGTTAGTTCCAGGGGTGATTCTCCCCCTGAGAACTCTAGTTCTTGGTTAGAATTGTGCATTGCAATATTGGGTTGAAAGCCACACCATTTGCAAATGGTTATATATGGTAATACGTTAAAAAAAATCCAATAGATGTCAGTGCCCACAATATATGATCGAATTTCCTCTGTTTGAAGAACAAACACATGATGACTTTGTTTTGTCCACAAAATATCAAGGCTAATAGCCAACCCTTGTAAGAACATGCATGTCTTCTCACATACTTCTTATGGTTCGTTGGATACAAAAACTTCGTCCCCTCAGGTGCATGGATACTGGTCTTCACAAAGTCTCTGATTTCTTCATCTGTCAAGTCTCTGGTCTTCCATTCTGACTCGACATCGATCATGATTTTCATCCCTATGGCTTTCTTTGCTGTCTTCTTGCATTGTTTGATTATTATCTTGATCACACAGAATCCGAGCAACACCAACACGATCAGGGCTCCAAGGAAATTGAACATATCTGCCATCCTTTGTGGAACCCAAGAAAAGATTGCTCCAAACCAACTGTCATCCGCAATGTCTTCTACTTCGTATATCATCTGAATGTGTAGCTTCGTTAGCATCTCTATGGCCTCAGTCAGAGTACCGTTCTCGTCTTCATGAGAAGGCATAAACGTGCAACATGATTCTCTGATTTTTGCACAAACCCCTCCATCCATAACTATGATCATGTCCAAGACGTCTCTGTTCTGAAGAGTCATCAGTCGTATGGCTCTTATCCCTTCTCTGATAGCATTGAATCCATTTATGGTTGTATTGATCATCTGCAGCAATTCCCATCTGGTAATCTGCAGCCATTTGGTATTTGCTCCAACCTGGATACTCGGCATAAAGATCAATTGGAAGTGTGGCTGAACAGTCTATGCTCATAAGGAATGGCATCAAAAGCTTCTATTGATTTTGCTGAGAAGTAATTCTCTCTCTTCATTTTTCTTATCAACTCCACAGATCTCTTATTCTTTAGGTGAGCATCTACTTTCGAGAAGCTGTCAAGATTCAGGTCACTTTTAGGAATCACCAATGCTGGAACATGTTTGTTTGTTTGTTTGTTTGTTTGTTTGTTTGTTTATTATTTATAATGCGCCGAAAAGCCCAAGGGTAACAAGGCGCAGCAGATACAAGAATTTGCAAGACTTAGTTACAGACAGTAAAATATATACAAGTATGAACACAGTAATAATAGCAATAAGCGGTAAATATGAACATATGTACAATTAACAGTTGTGTATCCAGAGTGACCAAGTGAAGGTGGGAGACAAGAGGTCCTAGATGATAGCTGTCTTCAGCCAAGACATCAGCTTTGAGCGGAGGTTTTGGTAGGGTAGGTCCTTTCTAAGAGTGGGTGGTAGGGAGTTCCATAGCTTGGCCGCTTTCACTGGGAAGCTATTGCCACCTATAGTTGATCGTTTGTAAGAAGGGACGGAGAGGCAGTCTCTGTATGCTATCCTACTCGGTCTCATGGATGTTAGTCTATGAAATCTGTTGATCAGATAGGTAGGGGCTGCATTGTTAAGGGACGTATGGGTTAGTGAGGCAGTTTTTAAGGAAATTTTGTCTATGATGGGAATCCAATTTTGTTGCTTGCTATGTATTGTAATGTGGTCTCTTCTTGAGATGCCCAAGGCCGCTCTGAGTGCGTTGTTCTGGAGAGTTTGTGGCTTGCCAGTGACGGCCTTGGAGGACCCAAGATAGAGGGTGTTACAGTAGTCCAAGCGGGAGAGTATAAGGGCTCCGGCCAGGGTCAGACAACTAGCCTCGAATAGAAAAGGTTTGGCTGTCCGGATCAATTTACAAGAATAGTACGTGGAAGAGGCTAGTGAGTTCACTTGTCTGCTAAAATTGAAATTAGAGTCCAAGTAAAAGCCCAGTGTTTTGACTTCGTGTCTAACCCTGATGGTATTACCATCAATTATAAATGATGAGTATGCCGGGCTCAGTTTCTTTAGGCTAGCTTTGGTGCCCATTGTGATGTGTTCCGTTTTATCATCATTCAGGCATAGACCGTGAGTGGCCATCCATGCCTGGATGATGATGTAAACCCTATTCACCAAGGCCAAATCCTTTGCATTATCTCCAGAAAGCGGAAGGAGGATCTGGGTATCATCTGCATAATTAGTGTAGGTGATACCGAGATGATCCAGATCATCGAAAAGGGGCTTGGTAAATATGTTGTACAGTGTAGGGGAGACACAGGAACCCTGAGGCACACCGCAGGTGATGGGTATGGGGTCTGCCGCGTCTGTCGGCGAAAAGACCCTCATGGTTCTGCCATCAAGGAAGGATCTGATCCATGTAATGGCCTCGGGGGAGAAATGGGCAGCCGTGTGGAGGTGGGTGCAGAGGACAGAGTGATCGACCAAGTCGAATGCTGCGGATAGGTCAAGGAGGAGGAGTAAAGCTGCTTGAGCATTGTCTTTGAGCAGATCAATCTGTGTTTTAAGGTTGATGAGAGCTGTCTCGGTCCCATGTTGGGGTCGGAAGCCTGATTGTCTGGCTCCTAGCAAGTGGTGATCCTCCAGGTGCTTCTGTATTTGTACATAGGCGACCTTGTCCAGAATTTTCAGAAGGAATGGTACCGTTGTTATAGGCCTATAGTTAGTAGGTATTGCTGGGTCAAGTGTTTTTTTTTAGTAGGGGTAGTACCCAGGATTGTTTTAAATTAGTTGGGATGGAACCGGTGGAGAAGGAAGCGTTGATTAGCTTAGTGATAAATGGGGAAAGGTCACGGGCAGCATCTTTTATGAGCTGTGCTGGGCATAAGTCTCCCTGGCAGTTAGAAGGCTTTAATGACAGGATGATTTTTTCCACTTCGAGTATGGTCACTTTGGTAAAGTTAAATTGTGAATATTCACTTGTGGTCCGCTTCTCAGGTGGCTTGGACAGGGCAGGATTGTTCAAGGAGGCTTTTTTACAGGATATTTTATTTTGTAGCGTGGCGATTTTGTTGGCTAGGGCATATTGGATGTCGGTACACCAGTTCTTGTCTTTTATGCAGGTGTCTATAGGTGCAATGGGGGTTTCTACTTCTTTTAGAATCGAGAATAGTTCCTTTGTGTTTGAGCTGGCTTGGGAGATGCGAGAGTCAAAGGAGGTAAGTTTTGCAAGGAAGATTTCTTTTTTGTACAGGGCCGCTAGTTTGGTGAATTTAATTTTGTTGGCTGCTGATGGGTCTTTTTTCCAGATAGATTCGCAGTGTCTTTTTTGTTGTCTTAAGTTTTTAAGGAGAGGTGTGTACCAGTTGTTAAGGTGGGTTTTGGACTTGCTTGGCCTGAGTTTGAAAGGGGCAATTGAGTCCAGGGAGGTAGACATGATTTTATGATATTCCTCAACCAAGGTTTCAGGGTCCAAGTTGTCAGGGAGTGAGTTAAGTGTAGGGAGTAGGTTGGGGATAAGTCTCTCCACTGTGATACTCTTTTTGTTTCTCGTAAGAGTAGGTGGTGCCCTGCACGGTAATATGGGTGGAGGTCTAGTAGTGGACAACACAAACGATACCAGGTGGTGGTCAGTCCAGGCTAGGGGTGAGATGTCAGTGACGTTGGCTAGGCAATTGTAGTCGGCTACCCAGTCTAGTATTCTGCCCTTGTCATGGGTAGGTTTTAGGCTTCTTTGAGTAAATCCTAATTCGGTGAGGGTGTTCAACGTGGTGATGGCGGCTTGGTCTTCAGGGTCATTAAAGCCCATATTGAAGTCTCTGAGGGTGAGCATCTGTGTGGCGTTTTTTAAGTTAGTGGATAGGATAGTGTTAAGATCCTCATCGAAGGTGCCTAAAGGACCTGGTGGGTGATAGATCAAATGGACGTTAAGGTTTTGAGTATTTGTGATGGGGATTTTAGCTGAAAGTAGTTCGCAGGATGGGGCATTGGTGGGGGTAGCTAATCTTATTGGAAGGCTACATTTGTGAATGATGGCAACACTGCCTTCTCTGGAATTGGGTCGGTCTTGTCTCAGGATGGTGTAGTTCTCTGGGATTGCTAGCATCAGCATACGTCCTGCTGCCGGGTGGAGCCAGGTCTCTGTGATGGCAAGGAGGTCCAGGTCTTCATTGATAAGTAGGTCTGCGATTTCAGTTGCGTGAGCTACTAGTGATCTGGCGTTAATTAAAGCTCCCTTGATTTGGGGGCTCACTAGAGGTGCAGTAGGGGCCGACAGTTTCTGAGGGGGTTTAGTGTTTTTCTGGATGATGGGAGTAGTAGGGTCTTTAGTGGGATAGCTCAGAGATATTTTGGGTCTGTAGTTGTCAAGGCTAGTGAGAGTGGATTTGGATCTTTTATTAGTAGGCATGGAGCAGGCGAGTGGCTCGTAAATTTTGGCTAGTCTAGCTCTGAGTTTTGTGTTCCTGACTACAGTGGGGCACAGGAGGCTGATCATAATTGCTAGAGGAGCCTCAGTTGTTGTTGGCGGTAAATTGATTGAGGAATTGAAATTAGGTGAGGTCGTGTAGATGGTAGTAGGGAGTTGAGGTGGCATGTTGGATAGTATAATGGTAATTAAGAAGAATAGGGGCCTGGCAAAGTAGTTACTAAGCAGGGGAGGCATGCTAGTTAGTGGCAGGGGTGCGTGAAAGCGATCTTAAGGCACAGCACAATTTTAGAATGGTCTGAAAGCGGCCTTAAAGGCACCACACAATTTTAAATGGTCTGAGAGCGACCTTAAGGCACAACACAATTTTAGAATGGTCTGAAAGCGACCTTAAGGCACAACACAATATAAAATGTCTGACAGCGATATTAAGGCACAACACAATTTTAGAATGGTCTGAAAGCGACCTTAAAGGCACCACACAATTTTAAATGGTCTGAAAGCGACCTTAAGGCACAACACAATTTTAAATGTCTGACAGCGATCTTAAGGCACAACAAAATTTTAGAATGGTCTGAAAGTGACCTTAAGGCACAACACAATATTAAATGTCTGACAGCGATCTTAAGGCACAACACAATTTTAGAATGGTCTGAAAGCGACCTTAAAGGCACCACACAATTTTAAATGGTCTGAAAGCGACCTTAAGGCACAGCACAATTTTAGGATGGTCTGAAAGCGACCTTAAAGGCACCACACAGTTTTAAATGTCTGACAGCGACCTTAAGGCACAACACAATTTTAAATGTCTTGACAGCGATCTTAAGGCACAACACAATTTTAGAGTGGTCTGAAAGCGACCTTAAGGCACAACACAATTTTAAATGTCTGACAGCGATCTTAAGGCACAACACAATTTTAGAATGGTCTGAAAGCGACCTTAAAGGCACCACACAGTTTTAAATGTCTGACAGCGACCTTAAGGCATAACATGCACAGAGCTGTATCTGGATTTGAGCAGCAAGGCAAACTACCGTGTACATGGTCACATCTAAATTCAAATCAGTGCGGGCAGCACAAACAGCACAGTTAAACTAGTGTGCGCATGACAGTATCTAGAATTGGCCAGCCAGGCAAGCTGTAGTATGATGATGAGTTAGTACAGGCATCACAGTAAAGCTAAAGTGTATGGGGCCCCATTTGGGTTTGGTTAGCAAGAAGTGCTCAGTTAGATGGTGAACAAGAAAGGCAACAATGCCTGAGTTAGTTTAAAAGTGCATTGCAGGAGGTGATGATATGGTGCAAAAGTCATCTACTGCAGAAATTATGTAATTTTGTTGCAGGGACTAAGCAGGTAGAGTCAGACTAGTGCAGTAAACTGTATTACAGAGTTACCTTGGTGGTCATGTGTGAGAGAAGCAGGGGTTCTGGCAGACGGCAGAGTAGGCAGGTAACAGGCATGGAAACAGGAGATGGCCTTGGTAGCTGTGGGCCTTGGGCGAAGTGGGCCGGCTTCGCCTGCCGGCGCCCAATAGGAGGACAAGTAGGCTGGGGCAGCCAATCAGGAGGCTTGCTCGAGCCTCAATAGGCAGTGCAGGTACACATCAGGAAACGGTCGGCCATTTTGAAGCTGTGGAGTGCCTCATGTGCTTCAATGGCGATTTTCTTGTAAAGGACAGCCAAATGGCTGTAAACAGGCAACAGATTTCCCTGGCTTTGCTTGGGAAATGATTCGCTTCTGCTGCTCAGGCGGCACAGTACATTCACCAGTGAACATCACCCTCCCCAACCTCAGGTAGCCTCATATATGCTCTGGATCCACAAGCCCAATAGTGATCCATGATCAAAGCTGTTCCAAGTTTCATTCCTGGTACATCAAAGATTCAACCTCAGTTCTGATTCTCTCCTACTTTTCTTGAACCATTATTCCTGAAGCGCAACTTTGCACTCTCCAAAGGCACTATCTGCAAGAGTCCTCCTCTATCTTCGACCCAGGACAGTAGCTTAGCAAGTCTCGGCCATAGCGGCTTGCATCCATTTTGCACTATGTCAATGGCTGGTTGATAACAACCAATGACCACCCAGGCTCTGCAGATGACCACTCCTTCTTCCCATCCATCAGGTGATAGCACTGAACCCCAAATCTACATTTGGCCTCTGTTCTTTCATCTAAACATTTCTTCTGCAGATGTTCCTGGACTTTTAAGTCTTTTGTTTACTTCCCATCTGATTCCAGCTCCTTTTACTCCAGGCTTTTCATATCTGATCACATGATTTTTAGTATGCGCCCTATTTCTTCTCTTCGTGTCCTGGATGTATTCATCTTCATCTGGATCTGTCCATTCAGTTGCCCATTGGAGTTAGGCATATCGACCCATGAACTGGCCTCTTGTACGGCAGAGTGTTATGGGTGATAGACAATGTGCTGTCTGGACGTCTATTTCAATAGCTATGAAGATCTTAGACTTTCCCATACTATAAGGCAGGAGTGCACATACAAAGCATTCCTCCTTCAAAGTCCTCCTTCCCACTTCTTTCATATGCTGATACCATATGCTATTCCCCAAGTGTGCTGTACTATCCAGGTAATCATTTAGCTCATGAACATCCTCCCTAGAATTTCTCTTAGATCTTGTTCTTTTCTTGTGAGTCTCTATAATCATCACATAAAGTATGTCAGCATAGTTTCTTTTCACTGGACCAATAATAGGCACATTCGTCAGTGGACTGGGTGTGTTTACATGTACTATCTGTGTAGGTTCACTCCTAGACAATCTCTTCCTCTTTCTTTCCTTTCGAGCTTGTTTCTGATGCTCAAGAACCATCTCCGCAACACGTTATCTCAAAGAACGAAGACTAGTGACATTTGTCACAGGCTCAGGTAATTTCTCATCATCTACTTGGACCGGGATGATTAAATAGGGTCTTGATTGCCTAGCAGTTGCCACATTGGTAGCCTTCTCTTGTAAAGGAGGATACCCTGAAGTCTTTGCTCCATTTACGTCTATATAATAAGCAGTTTGACTTTAAGTGAGAGCAACACCACTATGAACAGAATGCAAACATAAATCATGCAAAAATACGACCACTTGCAGCAAGGGCATTTTATACATCGCAGATGTCTCTCAGGATCTGGCATGATGATATTGCTACTAATGCTGCCCATTTCTCTTTTTTAAGCAAGGAAAATCAGATTCTTATTAGGGCAACATTGAGCACTACCTCTGAAAGCTGCTGAATCGGCTCTGTAAATCCCCTTAATCAGCAGACTGCTTACTGGATGATGAACACGAATTCCCAATGAATCGCACGAGTTGGCCTTTCACCAGACGACATGATGATTCTTTTTCAGCATGATACAAAAGTTCTTTAATGGGTAGACCTCAGATCTGTCCCTCGAAATAAAGTCTCATTCAGTTCCTAGTGTTCTTGCAGAGTACTTGTTCACTTGTATTATGATGTCTCTCAATATTCTATTGAGTGCTGCATTGTTCCTTGGGTCTCCCTGGAATGTTTGGACGCCGGTTTGCCTTCCAACAAGATGCGGGCACTCCTCAATCAGGTAGTAGAATACTAAGATGACCAGTCTGTGTGCATTATCCGGTGACAGGGGCATTTGCGTTTTCCCACTGAACTCAGGAAGCTGGAAAATCTGCTCAACAATGGCTATGAGCAACCTGCTCACGATTGGACCATTCTTAGGATCTTGCAAGAAAACATGAACGCTAGTAGTTCTCCCTACAAGCGCAAAGTATGCACGCAATATGAACATGAAAACTGCAAGAATGACCCGTGAAACATTGTCATTGGGCTCCACCATGCGTGCCTCTGAACAGGAACTTAATCTGAGAAATTAATCTGGGTATTGCTTCCTCTTCCAGTCATCGATAAGGAACTCCAGATTTGGCATATCATTTTCTTTTCAATCAAGGCTTAAGCATGCATCAGTCCAATGTCAACCAACTCATGTGGCTCAAGAACAAATAGCTTCCCTTAACTCCTTTTTAAATGACTGAAAAGAGTGTCCCGAAATAAGCCACAGTCCACTGAACTCTTTCTTTTTATTCAAATGCTTCTGCGTCCTTCTTCCTTATCATAGATCTAGTCTACACATGGTGTGGTTCTTCCCTGATGCTTGCTTCCGATGGGTGTGAGGTTAAGGGGGGTCTCCAGCATAGACTTTCACGTCTCCAAGGAAAATCTAAGCGTGTCTGCCTAGCACTTTGACTGCAGATGGCATGACGTCCTCCACGATGAAGGGGCCATTGAAACGAGGCAATTATCATCAACTGAACTGAGTTACGTCTGCACTCTTCCTCTGCGATGCTCCAGACCAATATGTCATGTATGTATTGCAACACAACACTTTTCAAATTGATATTGCTTAAGTCCATCTGCAGGACTCTATTGAAAATCGATGGATACCCCTGGGGTAAACTAGTGCTTTTCAACTTAGCCTGATGAAATGTCAATGTTTAGTGGGGGATGGTATAGGACAGCTGTACCGGTGGCGATATGCTCTTCATTGCTGCAAACAAAATTAGCGAGTCAGATTTAACCGTGCCAGTGTGGCCATAACCATGGCGGTCTGGCTCAACACACGCAGTGGAGAAGTGTGTAAAGGAATTGCTGCACCGTATGATTGGCTGTGTTTGGCGGTCACATTTAACACATAGAATGAGAGAGGCAGGCAATTTCGTGGAACAGGGTGTATTAATTACTTACATGGGGCACATATTCAATGGGGGTATCGAACAAATCATAAGTAAGGATCGCAGATGAGGGGCAGGAATGAGCTGAAATCCTCGGGCCTCGGACCTTTGGACCTCCCAGCTACGAAAGGCCTGGGACAGGCGCCTTAGTTTGGTGCCTTTGTTTGTGGGCTGCGTTCTCCCCTACCGGTGGCTGGTGATGGGTTTTTAAAGAAAGCTATGCCCAATCCCAGTGCGCGTTATTGCAGCCAACCGTACCACTGCTGCCCCTACATGATTTTCTTCTGTTTCACAATTTATTGATGCTGAGCCATCTACAAAGTATACTTCTCCTTCAGTTAGTGCATCTTCATTGGCTGTGGATGTATCATCATCTTCCCCCCTTTATGTGGCACAATCGTGACTTTGCATATCCTCCACTGTGCATGCTTCTGTGAGAAATATGGCTGGGTTCACTGTTTTGCAACGCACTATGTGTATGTTGGCGCTTGATAATATTATTTCATATGCTGTTTGTTACGCTCACCTGGTATCCACAGGGACGCCTCCCAGCCGGGTTACTCGCTGGTATGCTTCTCAGCTTTGCCCTGATGTGGTCTGTGGGGAAGGTTCTGCCTGAAAATACAGGAGGACTGTGTTCAAGACTGATTTCTGTCCTTCTGGCACCCTCTCCTCACGTTGTGGAAGAATTAGGCGTGCTCTCCATCCTGCCTTCTTTGCAGGGGCGAGTTGTCTTTCATGGCCGATGCGGTCCAGTTATTTCACTGACGCCGGCCCGTTTGATATTGTTCAGGTAGGTCTTATTGCTGTTCTTTAGTTTTGTTGCTATCCTGCATGCCTTCCTTTGTTTAAAATGTCTCTTTTTTCTCCCTTAGGTATGCAGAGCTTCAGCGCGGCGAACTGGCTTGGTTGAGCCCCGCTGGTGAATGATGGCGCAATAAGAGCGCTATGATGCGGTAAGTAAGAGCTATGTGCAGCGCTGCGAAGTCTTGCCTTTGCTAACCTGTATTTTCCTTCCTTGTACGTCGCAGTGTTCTTCAGCATGAGTGGAATGTCCGGAGTGGTACCAGCCGAGAAGCGACCAGCCAAGTAAGCCTTTTGAGCAGTTCGTAATTTGTAAATGTCTCTACTGCTTTCTTTAATGTTGCCTCTATCTTCCTCTTTCAGGTCGTTCTGTCCGTGAGGCGTGCAGATTCGCGGAAGCTGTTCTCAGTAGCTGCGAGTGTTTAAAGATGAAGACTGCAGGTAAGATGCTTCTGTTAATGATGTTCCTTTTGTCTCCTTGCAGGTTCTGCTTCTCCGAGGTTCGAGGGAATAGCTGGACACGGTGAACATCACATTGCAAGCTGCAAAGTAACGCAAAGCGTGTTGTCTTGCTCGGGTGTGGTTTAAATAGTCCCAACAAAATAGTCCAGGTAAAGTAGCCCCTAGGCTACCACACCCAAAACACTAGACTGCATAGCTTTGTTCTTAGGAACCAAGCTATGTGGATGGCTCCATGTTGGCTGACAATACAATGAAGTCCCAAGCACATTGTTTTTCATGGTGTATGAGCCTTGCGGCATAGGCACCAGGACTGGCCCCATAAGGGCTTTTGAAAAGGATGCCAGGCTCTAGAGGCACGAGTCCTGACTCCACCTGGCCAATGGGTTTGCCAGAGGGGGTTTTGGGTGAGGGTCGTGACAGCACTCCCCTCTAAGGCCCCTCCCATGATGTTCCTTCTGTCTGGCCCAGGTTTGGTTGGGAAGTTCCGATGGAATTTCCTGATTAGACGTGTTGCGTGGATATTCTCACTGGGCTCCCAGGATCTATCTTGTGGTCCAAATCCTTTCCAATTGATGAGATAATATAGCTTGGTCCTAGAGTATTTAGAGTCCAAGATATCTTTGACTTCGAATTCTGGTTCTCCGTCAACAAGTATGGGCTTAGGTGGTGTCCCAATCCGTGTGCCGGGTTGCATTGGTTTCAGGAGGGGAACATGGAATACCGGGTGGATGTGTAGATTAGGCGGTAAATTCAGTTTCACGGCTGCTGGGTTGATAATTGCCTTAATGGTATAGGGTCCTATCCCAGATTCCTAAGTATCTGGGATGAAAGGTCTGGGTTCCCTTGATTGGTACGATTTTAGCGGCTAAACAAACATTGTCTCCTACTTGATAATCAGGGGACTTTTTCCAGTGTTGAATGCCGAATCTCGTTTGTTTTTCTTTGGTGTGAATAAGGTGTTCCTTTGCCCTTTTGAAAGCTTGAGTAATGGTTGTGTGTAGAGTCTTTACCGCTGGAATTTCCAAGCTGGCTGGAAGGTCTAGTTCAGAGGTGCGTGGATGTGTGCCATAAAGGGTATAGAAGGGCATTTGTCCTGTGCTTGAATGCAAAGAATTATTATATGCATATTCGGTTATCTATAGTAGGTCTTTCCAATTCCTTTGTTCGTGGCGCAGCATGCACTGTAAATATTGCTCGAGTGTCTGATTGGTTCTCTCGGTTTGGCCGTCTGTTTTGGGATGGTGACGGGTAGATAGAAGAACGTCGATCTGCGCCATTGCACAACATTTTTTCAAGAAGTTTGAAACAAACTGGCTGCCTCGATCAGAGACCAGAACTGAAGGAAAGCCATGTAGCTTAACCACGCCCTCCAGGAACACTTTTGATAAAGTGGCTGCGTCTGGGAGGCCTTTGAGAGGAATAAAATGGGCCATCTTCGAGAATAAGTCCACAACTACAAGGATGGTGTTGAACCCTTGGCTTGGAGGTAGATCAGTGATGAAATCAAGGGAAAGAGTGTGCCATGGAACTAGAGGAATGTCCAAAGGTTGTAGGAGACCAGATGGTTTTTGTTTCTGTGATTTATTTTGTGCACAGACACCGCCGGACTGAATATACTTAATGATATCCTTACGCCAGGTAGGCCACCAAAAGTTCTCTTTCACCTTAGGTAGGGTTTTGACAATCCTAGGATGCCCTTCAATCAGTGAATCGTGATAGTTTGAAATAATATGCTGTTGTAATTCCTTCTTGGGTACATATAGGCAATCCCTAAAAGAGGGTAGATGGTCCTTGATGGTATATTGTTCTCCTGGAGTTTGCCATGCGAGGTAGGCATCAGGATTCATTGTCCGTTGGATTTCTCTTCGTAGTTCTGCTTGTGTTAAGGCTGTCGTGATACCCAAGAGTTTGTCTTCAGGTATAATAGGTACTGGGTCTGGAGTTGTATATACTATTTCATCTATGCCCATGCGAGATAAGGCATCTGCCTTTCCGTTTCTGACTCCTGGACGAAATGTGATGACATAATCATATTCGGCGAAGAAAAGGGCCCACCGTAATTGGCGTGAGGACTGTGCCTAGGCTTATTTTAGATATTGCAGGTTTCGGTGGTCTGTGATGACTGTAATGGTGTGTCTGGCCCCCCAGAAGGTAGTGCCTCCAGGCTTTAAATGCAGATTTGATAGCCAGGAGTTCCTTGTCCGTGATGTCATAATTAATCTCTGGAGGTGAGAACATTTTCGACCAGAAGGCCACAGGATGTAGCTGGCTGGTTTCCGGGTTTCTCTGTGAAAGGACAGCCCCCATTGCGAGACTGTACGCATCAGTTTCAACAACATAAGGAATGTCTGGACGAGGATGTCGCAGGATTGGAGCGGAGGTAAACCTTTGTTTAAGTTCCTGAAAGGCTTCTTCTGCTTCTTCGGTCCAAGCAAACCTTTTGTTGTTTTTTCATAATAGTACTGTGATTGGGTGCACAACCTGAGAGAAGTCTGGGATGAACCGGCGGTAGAAGTTCGCAAAGCCCAGTATGCTTTGTACCCCTTTCAGAGACGTCGGTGAAGACCATTTCAGAATTGAATCTACCTTGTGCACGTCCATTCTGATGCCTCCTGGAGTAAGGATAAAACCAAGAATTCTACTTCAGTGATGTGAAAAAAGCATTTTTCAAGCTTTGCAAACAAGCGATGTTGAGGGAGCTTGGTGAGGACTGAACGAACGTGCCTGACATAATCTTGTTCCGAAACTGCTTATACTAAGACATCGTCTATGTACACTAAGGCGCACACATCAATTAACTCCCTTAAGACGTCATTCATGAAATATTGGAATGCCGCAGGAGCGTTGCATAACCCGAAGGGCATGACTTGATAGTCAAACAAGCCGTACTTAGTACGGAAGGCGGTTTACCATTCATCTCCTTTTCTGACTGGGACCAGGTGGTACGATCCTCGAAGGTCCAATTTGGAATAAATCTGGGCATCTTTAACTTGGTCTAGAATCTCAGGGATAAGTGGCAAGGGGTAGCGGTTCTTCACGGTGATCTGGTTCAGTGCACGGCAGTCAATACAGGTTCTGAAGTCTCCTTCCTTTTTTGGTACGAAGAACAAAGGACTGGCTGCGGGGGACTTCGAAGGATGGATAAATCCGTTTGCAAGGTACTGGTCTAAATAGGATTTCAAATGAAGGTTTTTTGGTTCTGTGAGAGCGTAGATCCTGCTGCAAGGGATTTGTGCACCAGGAACAAGGTCGATCTGACAGTCATAGGGCTTGTGCGGCGGCAATGTATTGGCTTGGTTCTTTCGGAAAGCATCCTGGAAATCATGTTATTCACTTGGCAAGGTATTAGTTGCTCCCAGGGTTGATACTGTCGCTCTGGGAGTCATGGGGATACAGACGTCGGGTTTCTCCTCTTGGTAATAGCAGGCATGGGAGCAGTCACCGGGGAAGGTTAATTTTCGTGCCCGCCAGTCTATCAAAGGGTTGTGAGCAACCAACCATTGCATCCCTAGTATTAGCCTGAACTGAGGTGCCTTGATGAGATCGAATGAAATAAACTCCCAATGTCCGTCCTGGCACAGCAAGGTTACCCTGGCTGCGCACTTGGTTACTGGTCTGGAAGCGGTTTCTGTCCCACCCACGGTAGTTACCTTGTCCATAGTTGGCTTAGAACACAAAGGAAGCCCCATCTCTGCTGCCAGTTCTTGATCAATATAATTTCCAACTGCTCTGCTATCAATGTATGCTTCAACGGCATGCATTCTTGATGACTGTTGATGGTTAATTAAGATCACTGGTATTGCAAAGTGCGTGGTCAGCAACTCTTTCTTCTCACTCGACAAACTGACCTCTACATTTGTCGAGCTTGGTAGTTTTCCGAATCCTTATCTTCATCCTTCTCTGTGGCCACGACTGTTCTTCTTGGGGGTTTTACTGGACAGTCCTTTAGGAAATGTCCTGGTTTCCCACACTACAAACAAAGCTGTTGTTGTCTTCTTTTGTCCCGCTCTTGTTTTGTTAATGGAGGCCGTATCCCTCCAATCTGTATGGGTTCTACAGCATTTTCAGGTACACGGGGTGTGTTTTCCCTTGGTCGAACATACACGGTCAGAGGGTCCCTCTTAGACCGGTCTGCCTTTCGGTCCTGCAACCGGTGGTCTAGCTGCATGACCAGATTTATGAATTCTGCACAGTCTCTGGGTGGATCAACCACCTGGGCTAAGACGTCTTTTAATTCGCCTCGTAAGCCTTGATGGAATAACATGGTTCTTTTGTTTTCTGGCCACCTATCTTCGGCAACCAGTCTGTTGAAGGTAGCAATGTATGTTAACAAGTCCTGATTCCCCTGTCGAAGGGACAAGAGTTCACTGGCTACTGCTTGTTCCTGGGTATGGTGAGCAAAAAGTTTTTCCATTTCTCTCTGGAACCCCCCAAAGTCATGTAATAGAGGATCGTCATGGGTTACCAACGGCACAGACCAATCTGCTGCACTACCACTCAGGTATGATAAGGCAAAAGCTACCTGAGCTTGGTCGTTTGGAAATGCTCCAGGCCTACAAAGAAAATGAAGGCGGCACTGATTGATGAATGCCGCATACATCCGACGGTCGCCTGAGAACCTTTCTGATAGTGCCAGGGGCACTGTTCCAGGTAACGTGATCTATACCGGAGTGGGTGGTATGGCAGGGTTTTGCCTTGTTGGATTGCTTCCAGGTAGAGGCGTCTGTCCTGCCTGTGATTGCAAGTATTGCCTGCTAATCTCTTTAGTGCATTGTTTGGTCACTATTAGGTCTCTCCAGAGGGCATTAGTCTCTTGTCGGGCAGAATGAACCTCAGCACGAAGCTCTCCTAGTAATTGGGCCAATTGATCAATTTCTGATGTCTCCATGGCGCCCAGGTGGATTTGTTATGGCAGGCTTCGCGTTCTGTTACGCTCACCTGGTATCCACAGGGACGCCACCCAGCTGGGTTACTCACCGGTATGCTTCTCAGCTTTGCCCTGATGTGGTCTGCGGGGAAGGTTCTGTCTGAAAATACAGGAGGACTGTGTTCAAGACTGACCGACTGGGGTAAGTATCCTCCCTCCACCCCGTATGATTTCAGTCCCTCTGGCGCCCTCTCCTCACCTTGTGGTAGAATTAGGCGTGCTCTCCGTCCTGCCTTCTTTGCAGGGGCATGTTGTCTTTCATGGGCGAATGCGGTCCAGTTACTTCACTGACGTCACCCCGTTTGATATTGTTCAGGTAGGTCTTATTGCTGTTCTTTAGTTTTGTTGCTATCATGCATGCCTTTCTTTGTTTAAAATGTCTCTTTTTTCTCCCTTATGTATGCAGAGCTTCAGCGCGGCGAACTGGCTTGGTTGAGCCCCGCAGGTAAATGGTGGCGCATTAAGAGTGCTATGATGCGGTAAGTAAGCGCTATGCTCAGCGCTGCAAAGTCTTGCCTTTGCTAACCTGTGTTTTCTTTCCTTGTAGGTCGCAGTGTTCTTCAGCGCGAGTGGAATGTCCGGAGTGGTGCCAGCCGAGAGGCGACCAGCCAGGTAATCCTTTTGAGCAATTCGTAATTTTTAAATGTCTCTACTGCTTTCTTTAATGTTGCCTCTATCTTCCTCTTTCAGGTCGTTCTGTCCGGGAGACGTACAGATTCGAGGAAGCTGTTCTCAGTAGCTGCGAGTGTTTAAAGATGAGGACTGCAGGTAAGATGATGCTGCTAATGATGTTCCTTTTGTCTCCTTGCAGGTTCTGCTTCTCCGAGGTTCGAGTGAATAGCTGGACATGGTGAGCGTCACGTTGCAAGCTGCAAAGTAACGTGAAGCGTGTTGTCTTGCTCGGTGTGGTTTAAATAGCCCCAACAAAATAGTCCAGGTAAAGTAGTACTTAGGCTACCACACCGAAAACACTAGACCGCATAGCTTGGTTCTTAGGAACCAAGCTATGTGGATGCCTCCATGTTGGCTGACAATACAATAAAGTAGTTCCCAAGCACATTGTTTTTCATGGTGTATGAGCCTGGCGCCATCGGAGCCTGGACTGGCCCCATGAGGGCTTTTGAAGAGGATGCCAGGCTCTAGAGGCCCAATTCCTGACTCCACCTGGCCAGTGGGTTTGCCAGAGGGGGTTTTTGCCGAGGGTTGTGACACTGTTGCTCTTTATGTCGTCAATATGTTTTTTGACCTTTGAAGTATGGCGAACAATGAATGCTCCACGTATAGAGTTATGGATCATCCCATCACAATCATTGCACTTTTTTCAATGGCAAACACTGCGGCTTTGAGACCTTGTTCACAAGCAAAGTGTCCCTGCATCACTGCGTCTAGCGTACCACTGTAATACGCTAGAGGCTTGTGGCCCAATGATGTTTTTTGTGTCAGTACTGCTGTCATGAGTGTCCCATCGCAATGCGAAAATAAATAAAATGTGCGCTCATAATCTGGTGTCGCTAGGACAGGTGCTGTCGATATCATTTCTTTCAACGTGTTGAAGGCAGTGTACATTTCTTGTGTCCATTGTACTACTGTGTTTTCCCTTTGTGCTTCCTTTAGTGCTTGCGGGAGGGGTTTTGTTGTATGTTGCATATTCTGATATCCAGGCACGGCAATAATTGCACATGCCGAGACATTTCTGCATCTCTTTCACTGTTCTGGGCTCACTTACTGCTCGTACTGCTGCTACTCTGTCTGGTATTATTCGTTTGCCATTTTTTGATATCAGCTGACCCAAATACAATACTTCTGTCAAACAGTATTGCAATTTCTGTCTGTCCACCTTGTAGCCCTTGTGTGCCAGTAATGTCAATAGTGTTACGGAATCCTGTCTGCATTCATTTTCATTTTTCCCACAAATCAAGAGATCATCCACGTACTGAATGATCGTGCTCTTTGTGTCAATATTTCCAAGATCTTCATGTAATATTCTGTTAAATATACTTGGGCTTTCACAGTATCCCTGGGGCAATCTGCAATGCTCGTATATTTTTCCCCCCAGGGTAAAAGCTGTCAGGTACTGTGATTCGGGATCCAGTGGTAACGAGAAAAATGCATATTTCAAATCCACCACTGTAAAACATGATGAGTCTTTGGGTATGCTGCATAAGATCGATGCAGGGTTCGGGACGAGTGGGAATTCTTTTTGTATGACATCATTGAGGTGGCGTAGATCCTGTATCATCCTCCAAGCCCCTCCCTTTGCCTTTTTGATAGGGTATATACAAGTATTACAGGGAAAATTTGAAGGTACTATAATCCCTTGCTGCAATAAGGCATGTATTGTATCTTGTATCCCTTCTTCTGCCTCTCATGAGAGGGGGTACTGATTTACCCGGGGCAATAATGCTCCCGGCTTGAGTTTAATTTTTATAGGTGTTACCTCGCGCAACAACCACACATCATGTGGGCCAGTCGTCCACACTTCTGGTGGTACATGTTGTATGTCTTCATTAAAAAATGCTGGTGGCACGCTCACTATGGCCATGAGGGGAAGTGGCACTTGTCTGCTCTGAATCATTATGTCACAGGGAATTGCTGTCTCCATTATTATTTATCCATCACTGTCTAAATCAGAAAAAAGGTCCTCGCCAGACAGATCTCGCAAGGCTGTGTTGGCATTTATACACAGTACTGTTCTCCATTCACATCCATGTATGTCTAGTCCAATTACTGCTATCCTTTGTGACAACACCTGCACCCCATGTCAGTCTAGCAACATCACTGACCCTGTTACTATTTCTGGGCGTGCTATGGGGCGAAACACAAATTTGGATGGCACTCGCCGTTCTTGGTGTTTTAACTTAGGCACCACTCGTGCCAGGGCCATTAACCCTTGGATGAACATGTCTGGATCTACAGGTACCCCATGTACCTGCGTGGCCATGGCTTGTGTATGTATTACTAGCATGGCGCGCATTGCACATATACCAGGAGTTGAACACACTATCCATCTGTCTGTGAATGAGATGGTCATGTTAAGCTTGCCAAGGAGGTCCCTCCCCAGTAAGTTTATGGGCGAGTCTTCATAATACAGTAGGGGTGCTCGCACTGTTTTTCCTCCCACTGTTACCCCCCATTCTTCTGTGTATGGAACCTGGATCACCGCCCCAGAAAACCCCTGCGTCACCATTTTATGATTGGACAACAGAAACCTGCCTTCCTTTAGGCACAATTGTTCTGCTCCCGAGTCTCACATAAAAATGACCTGTTTGTTCCCTATCTCCACCCTCACCAGTGGTTCCTCAGCTGCGTCGAGGGGCGTCTATAGTACTGGACACGCAAGTGCTCTCTGTGGGCTGTGCTATGCAGAATACTTGTGTTCTCCCCATTGTCAAAAACATTACCTGACACTACTGCTGTTCCTCTGAAAGGTGCTGTGGCACCATTTGCTGTGGTAACAAAGGCATTTCCGCGAACCGGGACCATGTGTTCTCGGGACTGTGGGTGTTGTTGTGCATTTTGTGGAGGTGCTCTCTGTTCGCCTATGTACCTGGGAATGGGTTACTCTTCCCTCCGACCACCACCCATAGGCAACCCATGTGGGCTTCCTGGGTGGGGGTGGCCATACTGTTGTTTGCTTTGATAAGGGGTTCATGGGTGGTTCCGACACTCTCTTGAAAAATTTCCCCACCTCCCACAGTTCCAGCATGTCCCTTGTCCTCCTCTGGGGGCTTGTCCTCCATACCCCCATACCTGTACCCGCCCCCTCTGGATCCCCTGTACCTACCTTGTCCTCCACGGGCGCTCCGTGCTTGCCGTTGTGGCCCTCCATATTGTTCCTCACCATTCCACTGTTCCTGTCCATTTCCTGCCCAATTCGTGCCATCCTCGCTTGTAAGGCTATCTGCCCTTCCTCCTCCTCTCGTTCTCTTTCTGCTGGGAGGGCGGCTACCACTGCTGTGACCTTCACTAGTTTCATCTGAATTAATTTAGCCTCACCTGCCAGTTCTTTTGGGCTATCTCCCTTTCTCTTTCTTTGATTATTTTGCAATGGTGTACAATAATGCTCTGTATCTCTGGCCAGCCCTTGGCTTCTCTCCCAGCTATTTTATCAAGAGCCCCCTGCACTTGCTTCGGGAGTCCTCTTTTAATTATGAAATAAATCAGAGAGGTTGATTGATCCCAAGCTGTGCCTGTCTCTGCTCTCCACATCTCCTGCACCCGAAGAATGTAAGCCATCGCATCTAGTTGCTCCCCCATTGTGCATTGCATTACAGACTGTAAATCTGGTGTGTCTCGGAAAGTTTCTCTTAGTGCATCCCATACTCTTGCCCTTACTGTGTTGAAAGATGCCCCATCATGGCAGTCGCAGTCTAGTGTTATTCCGGGGAATCCTGCCTTTGCCCACACCCTGTTAGCTTGGTCACCTACTGAAGATACTAAATAGGCTATTGACCTCACCTATTGCTAAAGGAACCCTGGCAGTGTTTTTCTCGAATGCGTATATCCACTTACTTGCCCCTCTCCGAGAGCGGGGGTAAAGTTTTTAGTAAGTTTGCTTTATCCATCTGGGCCCAGGGTATATAATTGGGTCTTCCTGCCCCTCTGTGTATTCATTGTAGTTGTAATTTGTTCCTTGCTTTCACTGTACTCACCTTCATTTGCTTTTTCCCCAACACCGCCATTCGTCCCATCCTATTCCTTAACCTTCCATTCCATTCTTCTTCTATCACCCTCCCCAAGGGAGACTGTTCTATTCCTGCTGACCCTTTACATGTCGCACACCCCAACCTTCTCTCTTCTTCTTCTTGCTCTTCTATGTCACACCAATATTCTTCCTCCCTGTCTGATGCCATGCCCCCTCCTTCCGCACCCACCTCACTGGCCGCTTGATCTATTTCTATTGTTCTCATGGGTATATCATTAATTCGGAACAGTATTTCTACATTTTTCCACCCCTCCTCTGTTGACCTTTCAAGTGGTTGTGACATCTACGTCTGTTCTGCTCCAGATGGGGTAGGAGAGCCCCCTTGTTCACATATATCTCTTAACCGTGATAATTCTGTCCAGGCCATTGTTAATCGTGAGTCTAAGTCTTGAGTGAACTTCTCAATATCTATTGCAGGGATACTTACCTGTCCACTTGCTCCTCGATACCATTAAGGGGGTGGTGCTGGGGCTGTTGGTAGGGGCACAGAGGGTGACGTGGGCTTTGACATGTACACTGGGTCACTATACCCTTCTGCTGGCACTGGCTTTGGCAGGAGGGGATACAACCGTGCAACCTCTACCTTTCCCTCCTTCTCATCCCCCTCCCTTTCACTGCTACTTGCTGCCAGGGGAGATGCCCTCTGTTCCTTTGCCTTGCTCAGAGATATTTCCTCGAAAAGTCTCCATAAGTCTAATATTTATCGTCTGTTCTGGAGCTGCTTACCCTTGTACTTTACAAACAAACAAGTTGCTACCATGTCTAGAACATTTTTATCAAACTACCCCCCTTGGGGCCACACCTGGGGTAAACCTTCCCCTTTCAATTCTGTAATCCACTGATTGTGATACTTATTTTATTTATTTATTTATTTTATTTATTTGTTACACGCCCAGACCCTCAGGTGTCACGGCGAGGTTATAAGACAGCTTAGAAAATAGTCATGTTCAAACATTACATTGGTTACATTGCATGATATAGGTTACAATATATTAACAACACTAAACAGTGGCCTAAGTATTTACAACAGTATCCGGAGGAAGGTGTCCTATCCTTGGGTGCTAATATTGGTTGAATAACCAGGTTTTAAGCTGTTTTTTAAAGATAGTGAAGGAGGATGCTTTTTTGATGATGATAGGAAGGGAGTTCCAGTGTTTGGGGGCTAAGGTGGTGAAGCTGCTGCCCCCTGCTCTTGTGGTTTTGAATCGGGGGGGGGGGGGTCCAGGAGGAGTTTGTCGTTGGATCTCAGTAGTCTTATGTTAGTTTTAGGGTGCAGGGTGTTATTGAGATAGATAGGTCCTTTTTTTGTAATGCATTTGTAGGTGATGCATAGTGTTTTGAAAATGATGCGGGCTTTGATGGGGAGCCAGTGTACATCTTTCCTGGTCTTGGAGATGTGATCTGATTTTTTTATGCCTAGCGCTGCCCTCAGGACTTTGTTTTGCAAAAGTTGCATTTTAGCTAGGTTAGTGTTGGAGGTGCCCAGTAGTAAAACATTACAGTAGTCCAATTTCGATAGTACCAGTGCTCTGGCCAGGGTGAGGCAGTTTGCTGGGGTCAGAAATTGTCGGCTGAGTGCAATTAATTTAGAAGTGTAGGCCGTGGAAGAGGAAAGTGCATTGATCTGTTTAGTCATGGTTAGGCTGGCATCGAGGTACACGCCCAGTGTTTTTACTTGTTTAGACACTGGAATATTGGTGCCGTCGATGTTGATGGTTGAATATTCTGGCTGCAGGGTAGCTAATTTGGCTGGAGCTCCTACGATGAGGACTTCCGTCTTCTCATCGTTGAGACATAGGCTGTTTAATGCCATCCAGTTTTGTATGATGGCGTAAATTTTGTTGATTGTTAAGGTGTCCTGGTCATAGTTGCCTGTAAGGGGGATAAGGATCTGGGTGTCATCCGCAAAGTTTGTGTATGTGACACCCATGTTGTCAAATGCTGAGAACAGGAGCTTGGTGTATGCGTTATACAGCGTAGGAGAAAGGCAAGAGCCTTGGGGCACTCCTATGGGGACTGGGATGGGGTTGGCTGCTTCTTTGCCTATGGACACTCTGGAGGTGTGGTCGGTTAAGAATGATTTCACCCAGGCAATGGCTGCCCCAGAGAAGTTAAATTCACGGGCAAGTGAGTTGCAGAGTTTGTCGTGGTCCACCAAATCGAACGCGGCTGAGAGGTCCAAAAGTAGGAGAATGCAAAGTTTCCCTGAGTCTCTAATGGCATCCATCTGGATTTTAAGGTCCAGGAGAGCTGTTTCAGTGCTGTGGTTAGGCCTGAAGCCTGATTGTCTGGTTCCGAGGAGCTGGTTTGATTCTAGATGGGTTTGAATTTGGTTATAGGCTAGTTTGTCGATGATTTTGAGTAAGAATGGGACCGTAGTTATGGGGCGATAATTAGTTGGAATGGTGGGGTCTAGATTTGGTTTTTTAAGAAGTGGTGTGACCCAGGCTTCTTTAATGCAAGTCGGAACTGTATTGGACTTGAATGAGGCATTGACAAATTTCGTAATGAGGGGGGTCAGTGTAGGTGCGCAGGCTTTGACTAGTTTGGCTGGGACAGTATCTCCTTTACAGTTGGATGCTTTTAGTTTGGAGATAGTGTCGAGCACAAGATTGTGGGTGACTGGTGTGAATTGGAAGGGGGGGTTGGAGTTGTCGCTGGAAGGGATACAGTGATTAGGGAGGCAGGGGTTTTTAGTAGCTAGGAGTGATTTTTTGGAGTTGATTTTGTTTTGTAACATAGAGATTTTGGAGGCAAGAGCATCTTGTATGGTGGTACACCATTCTTTGCTTGTGTTTATGGGTGTGTCAGTAGGAAGTGGATTTTCAAGTTCTCTAAGAATAGTGAAAAGCTCTTTGGAGTCGGATGCTGCATTGTTGATGCGAGCATTGTAGGCGTTGGCTTTGTGTGAAATGATAGCTGATTTATAGCGGGTATTAGCGTCTTTGAATGCTTTAGCTGAGTCCGGGGAGGGATGTTTATTATGGGCATGCTCGAGAGAGCGTTTTTTCCTTCTAAGGACGATTAATTCCTCGTTGAACCAGAAGTTGGATTTTTTGTTGAGGCGCCTTAGTTTGGAGGTTGCAGGTACTATGGTGTTAATCGCTGTGGAGAGGCATTTGTGGTAGTGCTCAGCGATAATTGTGGGGTCATTGCTGGGGATTGAGTGGGTGTCTAGCAGTTTGTTCAAGGTGGGGTCGAGGTTCTCAGCTGTGAGCTTTTTAGAGTTTCTGCTTTCGATGAAGTCCATAGCTACGTTCTTGGGAGTGCAGGGATCGTCGTTGGTGATAGTACATTTTATGCAGTAATGGTCTGTCCAATTCAGTGCGGTGATCGGGCCTAAGGTGATGTTGGTGTTGAGGGTGAGGATCCAATCGAGGGTTCTGCCCTTGGTGTGGGTGGGGACATTGATGTGTTGGTGGAAATTCATGTCATTTAGTGCCAGGATGAGGGCGGTTGCTTTGGGGTCTTGGTTATCATTGAAACCTAAATTCAAATCACCAATGATGATACATTTCGTTTTGGGTTTGATGAGGGGCGTCAGTAATAGAGGGATGTCTGTTTCTGGGTGGCTGTTTGTACTAGGGGTTCTATAGATGACCACTATGTTGATTGTGGTGTTTTCATTCAATGAGAGTTTGGCGAGTAGTAATTCGTACCCTGATATTATTTCAATGGAGCTTGATCTAAGTTTAATAGTGTTTTTAGCAATGATGGCTACACCGCCTCCTGGAGTGGTGGTTCTATCAGATCTGAGAATGGTGTAGTCTGGCGGAATAGCCAGAGCTAGCAGAGGGCCTGATGCTTGATGTAACCAGGTTTCTGTGATTACTAGCATGTCAAGGTCAAGTTCGATAATGAGGTCGTGAATATCAATGGCGTGGGCTCCGAGGGAGCGGGCATTGATGAGTGCATTTTTGAGACTAATGGGGGGGTTGGGTTCCTTAGTGGGAGTATTTATAGTTGGTGGGCCACTTAGTGGGGTAGTTCTGGTTGCTTTAGGCTGGGGGTGTTTGTCGTTAGTTTTGTGTACCATGGGTTTAGGTGATCTGGGAGGCTGGGTCTTGGTAGTGGGGTTGTGGTGTGGGAGCCTTGTGCGAACTCTTAAACGGGATGTTCTGTCATATCCTAGGATAGGGTGTGTTTTGCGATTGCTTAAGGGGTTGGGGTGTACATGTGGACCTTCAGTGATGGTTGATGCGTGGTGGTGTTCCTTGCTGGATTCATGGGTGTCCTTGAGACTGGATATGAGAATGGAGGAGGATGGGAAGGGAGGTGTGGTAGAGAGGAAGGGGTTAGGACAGGGGATGGGATGGTGTCTTGGGCAAGCTAGTTTGGTGAGCCCAATGCTGAGGGCGAGGAAGTGAGAGCCAGTGCACGGGGTGTCCGCTCGGACAGGCAGAAAGGGAACATGATGCACAATATCCAACTTAGCATGGCTAGGGATATAGGGGGGTGGGGTGAGGTGAGGCTTGGCTCGCCTTATTTACGCCAATTGGGCTAGATGTGGTGGTCAGCAGTGAAATACTGGTTAGGCTAACAGCAAGAAAAGTCCTGGGAGGGCTTGTGAGTGGTTAGGTGCGACCATAGGTCACAACACTAAGTCACAGTAGTCACTAATCGACCAAGAAGGCACGACACAGGATCACAGTGGTCACTAAAACGACCATAAGGCACAACACAGGATCACAGTGGTCACTAATCGACCATAAGGCACAACACAGGATCACAGTGGTCACTAAAACAACCATAAGGCACACCACAGGATCACAGTGGTCACTAATCGACCATAAGGCACAACACAGGATCACAGTGGTCACTAAAACGACCATATGGTGATCCTGTCTGCGTACCCTGGCAAGCTTTGGCAAATATGTGACAATGGTGTCTCCGCACCCATCCTGTCTCAACAATACCTTCCCACCCTTGTGAGTCAATATAACAATGCAATTCACTGTACTTCAATAATTCACCCCTTCATATGTCACCACTGTGACTCTGTATCTGTCATGATCTGTCAAACTTACTATGACAGAGTGTGTAAAAACAATTATGCAATCTTGCTTTTATCATTAATTATCCATGTACATTATGCACAACAGACATAAACAAGACAATTACACAACAATGACCTTCAAACATACATTTAACACTTAACATAAATCCTCCCTGCCTGTCCCCATTTATCCTTACAATATTCTCCCTTGATATTCCATCTCGTTCCCTATCTTAGTCCCTTATGCATTACCCACGTACCAAAGAGAGAAGAAAAAGATGAAGCGTTTCTAGATACTGTTTCCACTTATTTTCCTCGTTATATCCTGTAGTAGTTGAGAGAGTACTATGCGGCGCCGCCTTCCACCCCCTTTCGGAGCTAGGTTGCTGTATCCCTTTTCACCTCGTAATCTCCTTAAGTGTCCTAATGGCCATATGCAGAAAGAAAAGAATAGATGAAGCCCACACATTCTCCCTCCATTAAATGAACTTTCTCCCTTCTAGCTTCCCTTCGTTGAATCCCCAATATCCCTTTATCTGACTCCTTACACTACTTTTCCATTCCCCTCCCCTATTGCCTTTTAATGTCGCTCGCACTTGATACTCACGTGTCCGTCTTGATCCAAGACCCTCCGGACCCAGTCTGTCAAGGTGCCACCCTGCACTCAATGGCCGTGACCAGCTCCTGCATGCTGTACGGTGGGTTTTTGCAAAGCCGGAACCCGTACACCCTCTCGCCCTACTGCGTGCGCACGTCTAGGTGTACCGGTTGCCGTAGGCAGGCAGCTCTTGAGGCGGCGCACCCTGGGTCTCTGCTGTGGCCGGGGACGTCTCATTCCAGAAGCAACGGAAGGACTCAATCACACCGAGGGATCACCATATGAAAGTGAGCAGTCCCCCAAAATGCAATTCATACTCCAAATGAGAGTCAATAATGGACACACCTCACGAGGGAATGAGACCAAGAGCAAGTGCGGGTGAAGTTAAAGGTAAAGTTTATCTAAAACCAAAATAGGTCAAGCAGAAAACTCTGCAAACTCCGAGAGCGCTCTGCCCAACATTACTTTGACATCACTTTAAAAAGGGTTATAGCATCATCAATGACGACATTGTATAAGGTACAAAAATTACATTTCATTGGAGGAGCCACAAATCCAGTATAGCTTCATAGGCGCTGCATTTAGATGATTGGACAGTTGCTTGGCAGGAAGGCGGACATCATGTGCCTCAGCCGGGCTGGTCAGTGTGAGGTGAAGATTATGTGGCTCCAGATAAGGTGATTGATACTAACTCTCTAATCTAAACACTACTTCAAAGTACGTAATAAAAATCATCCATAAAAAATAACCATTGACATCATCACAGTTGGGGAGATAATCATATATTTCACATATATTTGTCATGTGCCCCTGAAAGGGGAAGAGTTATGGGGGTCATCTTGTGTCAGGGGGCATGGGGTGAACACTCTGTGCGGGCCCAGTGGAAATATGAGAGGCTGCATTTGTGTGAGACATGGGCCTTTGGCTGCTGTACTATCATAAGGAGGAGAAAGTTGGGGACTGCGTGCCCATCGTATGTGGCGCTGCTGCAGAGGGGAGAGAAGGCCCTGTGGCTCTTCATGTTTGGCCCAGTTCGATTAGTGGGATCATAAGTAAACCATTGGAATGAGGTTAGAGCATGTTTACTGTCATTTCATTTACAACAAGTAAAAAGCTGGTTCTGATTATATCGTGGGCTATGTCTTCGCATATACCATGGCCACGTGATACAGAATTGCTCTATTTACATTAGCCTTGTGGCCGCACCTTTTATGTTGTACACATGAGTCTCCTAACACCTCAACACATTTGCGAGTATACACAGTGCTAAAAAACAATTAAGCATTTGGATAATACATTTTACATCATAACACATGAGTCGCCTAGCATCTAATACATTTGCAAGAATATCCTGTACTGTAAGGCATGTAACTCGTATCATAGAACACAAGCATGTGGATCAAGATATTGCGTTCATTGTACTCAATTTAGATGGGTTATTTGTTGATCGTTCTGTTACATCTCATAGGGTCAGCTCCATTACATGTTAACACTGGAGAGAATTTATAGTCTCAGATGGGATTAGCGTTGTGGGTGAAACAGGGTGGCGCACAATCGTGGGGCATGCATCTGCCACATCAAAAAGGGTGTGAGGTTGTGGGGTTATACACTTTATATCTTATCGACAGCGTCTGCAAATAATGAGGCAGGTTTGTGGAGATTAATGTTTTTTTCCAGGACCAGGATCTGTCCCAGTCATTCACAGGGCAGTGAGGTAAAAAGGAAGTCAAGAGATACAGTGTTCATTATGTAACCATTCGTGCCCAGTCTTCCGTGAGAACAGGACAGCTGCAGGGACACCAGAGGGGAGGAGGTGGGGGGAGTAGATGGCTAACTGGTTGCGGCTCCAGGGGAGAGCTGCAGGCCTGTAGGCTGGCTTTTCTGTGAGGCCTGTTTTGGCATATACAAAATGGAGTCGAGGTTCATTATAAAAAAGTCATTACAAAAGTCATTAATCTGCCCTCTTCAGCCATCTTCATGATGATGCACCTGTATGTGTCGTCTCGAGGTTGTCTGGCACCTCTGGCCACAGGCGTTTGGGCAGCCATGGGATGAGCATAGTTTGGGTGGGTGGATGGGAATAGAGGGGAGGGGGCCTAAACGTCCTTTCCTCCCATATAAAGTTGGCAGCCATTACCTTAAATAGCAAATCCATTCGTCCCATCCTATTCCTTAACCTTCCATTCCATTCTTCTTCTATCACCCTCCCCAAGGGAGACTGTTCTATTCCTGCTGACCCTTCACATGTCGCACACCCCAACCTTCTCTCTTCTTCTTCTTGCTCTTCTATGTCACACCAATATTCTTCCTCCCTGTCTGATGCCATGCCCCCTCCTTCCGCACCCACCTCACTGGCCGCTTGATATATTTCTATTGTTCTCATGGGTATATCATTAATTTGGAACAGTATTTCTACATTTTTCCACCCCTCCTCTGTTGACCTTTCAAGTGGTTGCGACATCTACGTCTGTTCTGCTCCAGATGGGGTAGGAGAGCCCCCTTGTTCACATATATCTCTTAACCGTGATAATTCTGTCCAGGCCATTGTTAATCGTGAGTCTAAGTCTTGAGTGAACTTCTCAATATCTATTGCAGGGATACTTACCTGTCCACTTGCTCCTCGACACCATTAAGGGGGTGGTGCTGGGGCTGTTGGTAGGGGCGCAGAGGGTGATGTGGGCTTTGACATGTACACTGGGTCACTATACCCTTCTGCTGGCACTGGCTTTGGCAGGAGGGGATACAACCGTGCAACCTCTACCTTTCCCTCCTTCTCATCCCCCTCCCTTTCACTGCTACTTGCTGCCAGGGGAGATGCCCTCTGTTCCTTTGCCTTGCTCAGAGATATTTCCTCGAAAAGTCTCCATAAGTCTAATATTTATCGTCTGTTCTGGAGCTGTTTACCCTTGTACTTTACAAACAAACAAGTTGCTACCATGTCTAGAACATTTTTATCAAACTACCCCCCTTGGGGCCACACCTGGGGTAAACCTTCCCCTTTCAATTCTGTAATCCACTGATTGTGATACTTGGTGATCCTGTCTGCGTTCCCTGGCAAGCTTTGGCAAATATGTGACAATGGTGTCTCTGCACCCATCCTGTCTCAACAATACCTTCCCACCCTTGTGAGTCAATATAACAATGCAATTCACTGTACTTCAATAATTCACCCCTTCATATGTCACCACTGTGACTCTGTATCTGTCATGATCTGTCAAACTTACTATGACAGAGTGTGTAAAAACAATTATGAAATATTGCTTTTATCATTAATTATCCATGTACATTATGCACAACAGACATAAACAAGACAATTACCCAACAATGACCTTCAAACATACATTTAACACTTAACATAAATCCTCCCTGCCTGTCCCCAATTATCCTTACAATATTCTCCCTTGATATTCCATCTCGTTCCCTATCTTAGTGCCTTATGCATTACCCACGTACCAAAGAGAGAAGAAAAAGATGAAGCGTTTCTAGATACTGTTTCCACTTATTTTCCTCGTTATATCCTGTAGTAGTTGAGAGAGTACTATGCGGCGCCGCCTTCCACCCCCTTTTGGAGCTAGGTTGCTGTATCCCTTTTCACCTCGTAATCTCCTTAAGTGTCCTAATGGCCATATGCAGAAAGAAAAGAATAGATAAAGCCCACACATTCTCCCTCCATTAAATGAACTTTCTCCCTTCTAGCTTCCCTTCGTTGAATCCCCAATATCCCTTTATCTGACTCCTTACACTACTTTTCCATTCCCCTCCCCTATTGCCTTTTAATGTCGCTCGCACTTGATACTCACGTGTCCGTCTTGATCCAAGACCCTCCGGACCCAGTCTGTCAAGGTGCCACCCTGCACTCAATGGCCGTGCCCAGCTCCTGCATGCTGTTCGGTGGGTTTTTGCAAAGCCGGAACCCGTACACCCTCTCGCCCTACTGCGTGCGCACGTCTAGGTGTACCGGTTGCCGTAGGCAGGCAGCTCTTGAGGGGGCGCACCCTGGGTCTCTGCTGTGGCCGGGGACGTCTCATTCCAGAAGAAACGGAAGGACTCAATCACACCGAGGGCTCACCATATGAAAGTGAGCAGTCCCCCAAAATGCAATTCATACTCCAAATGAGAGTCAATAATGGACACACCTCACGAGGGAATGAGACCAAGAGCAAGTGCGGGTGAAGTTAAAGGTAAAGTTTATCTAAAACCAAAATAGGGCAAGCAGAAAACTCTGCAAACTCTGAGAGCGCTCTGCCCAACATTACTTTGACATCACTTTAAAAAGGGTTATAGCATCATCAATGACGACATTGTATAAGGTACAAAAACTACATTTCATGGGAGGAGCCACAAATCCAGTATAGCTTCATAGGCGCTGCATTTAGATGATTGGACAGTTGCTTGGCAGGAAGGCGGACATCATGTGCCTCAGCCGGGCTGGTCAGTGTGAGGTGAAGATTATGTGGCTCCAGATAAGGTGATTGATACTAACTCTCTAATCTAAACACTACTTCAAAGTACGTAATAAAAAACATCCATAAAAAATAACCATTGACATCATCACAGTTGGGGAGATAATCATATATTTCACATATATTTGTCATGTGCCCCTGAAAGGGGAAGAGTTATGGGGGTTATCTTGTATCAGGGGGCATGGGGTGAACACTCTGTGCGGGCCCAGTGGAAGTATGAGAGGCTGCATTTGTGTGAGACATGGGCCTTTGGCTGCTGTACTATCATAAGGAGGAGAAAGTTGGGGACTGCATGCCCATCGTACGTGGCGCTGCTGCAGAGGGGAGAGAAGGCCCTGTGGTTCTTCATGTTTGGCCCAGTTCGATTAGTGGGATCATAAGTAAACCATTGGAATGAGGTTAGAGCATGTTTACTGTCATTTCATTTACAACAAGTAAAAAGCAGGTTCTGATTATATCGTGGGCTATGTCTTCGCATATACCATGGCCACGTGATACAGAATTGCTCTATTTACATTAGCCTTGTGGCCGCACCTTTTATGTTGTACACATGAGTCTCCTAACACCTCAACACATTTGCGAGTATACACAGTGCTAAAAAACAATTAAGCATGTGGATAATACATTTTACATCATAACACATGATTCGCCTAGCATCTAATACATTTGCAAGAATATCCTGTACTGTAAGGCATGTAACTCGTATCATAGAACACAAGCATGTGGATCAAGATATTGCGTTCATTGTACTCAATTTAGATGGGTTATTTGTTGATCGTTCTGTTACATCTCATAGGGTCAGCTCCATTACATGTTAACACTGGAGAGAATTTATAGTCTCAGATGGGATTAGCGTTGTGGGTGAAACAGGTTGGCGCACATTCGTGGGGAAGCATCTGCCACATCAAAAAGGGTGTGAAGTTGTGGGGTTATACACTTTATATCTTATCGACAGCGTCTGCAAATAATGAGGCAGGTTTGTGGAGATTAATGTTTTTTTCCAGGACCAGGATCTGGCCCGGTCATTCACAGGGCAGTGAGGTAAAAAGGAAGTCAAGAGATACAGTGTTCATTATGTAACCATTTGTGCCCAGTCTTCCGTGAGAACAGGACAGCTGCAGGGACACCAGAGGGGAGGAGGTGGGGGGAGTAGATGGCTAACTGGTTGCGGCTCCAGGGGAGAGCTGCAGGCCTGTAGGCTGGCTTTTCTGTGAGGCCTGCTTTGGCATATACAAAATGGAGTCGAGGTTCATTACAAAAGTCATTACAAAAGTCAGTAATCTGCCCTCTTCAGCCATCTTCATGATGATGCACCTGTATGTGTCGTCTCGAGGCTGTCTGGCACCTCTGGCCACAGGCGTTTGGGCAGCCATGGGATGAGCATAGTTTGGGTGGGTGGATGGGAATAGAGGGGAGGGGTCCTAAACGTCCTTTCCTCCCATATAAAGTTGACAGCCATTACCTTAAATAGCAAATCTAGCTAGCTGTGATAACCAGGCACACATTATGCCTACAATAAAGGTCACAAAGACTATTGGTCCACTTAATGGGTTCTGGGTAGCCATTATAGTTGACTCACAGTATTTATTGTGATGGCTTGAAAATTCCAGCCACTGGGACAAGATATATTCACAAAGCTGAATGTGCTGTTATTGAGGATCATTTCAGCCATAATAATGTTGTTGGATGCCTAAACCCTAAAACAAATCATTTGGGACATATATCAGCCCAGACAGCTGAGTTACAAGGTAGTTAATCGCACGCCAGCAGGTTTTTCACAAGCCCACATCTATTGTCTCTGATTCAGAGTTCTTAGTCAAGGGATACACTTTTTACATACAATGGTGAGTACAACATGATTCTTACAAATTCTAATGGGAAACCAAGAGTGTCTAAAAAGCTTTGGCAGAAGGTTTGGAATATGAAAGATGTAAATCCTCTAGCCTGGGTAACACACACTAAAGCGCATAGAAAAGATTTTGTGAACAGGGCTGGCAATGCTATAGCAGATTTCACTGCAGACAACAAGGTTGTGGTAGCAGTTTTAAGGTGCTGCACTTCATATATTGATGAGGACATTAAAGCCTGCCTTGATGAAAGTTGTCCAAATGCAGAAAATGATTCCCTAGATTATACGCATATTGCCTGAAAGACAACACAGTATTTGTGAAAGCACTTAAAAAAGATGGAGGACCTGTTGGACAGGTACTTCCAAACAAGCAGAACCGGAAAAAAAATCAGTCGCTGCTGCTCATGAAGAAATAGCTACTGCCCACTTTAGGCTATTAGCAACTTCTCAACTTTTGCTGGACAGATTTTGGTGTCCTGAGATTAAAAAAAAATATGTCAAACTGTGCATTGTTTTTTCTCAACTTGCTTTGAAACCACTGTGAATCATACCAATAAGTCAAAAGAAGCTCCTCCACTGAGGCAAATCGTACCATTTGAAACCCTGTTCATAGATCACATTGTTCCCTTAGTAGCAGTTAACTGATTCAGACACTTAGTCATTGTAGTAGACGTTTGTACTCGATTTACTTGGATCATTCCTCAGAGGAAAACTGACTGTAGAAAAGTCATGAAGGACTTGCAATCTTGCAATTAGGGCTAATGCAGCACCTAAAACACTCAAACCTGACAATGGCCAAGCCTTTCGGGCAAAGCCTTACAAGAAGCCCTGTCATGCGGAGGATGTACCTTGCAATTCTTAAAACCTTTTTGGCTATGAGCCAATGGGATTGTTGAGTGAGCGAATGAGATCATAAAACAGGCACTGATTAAATGCATCCTTTTCTCCGTGGGGTAACAGGGTGGATCATTTATCTTTAGTAATGAGAAGTATAAATAATTTACAACGTCAATCACAGCGTGGTGGTAAAAGACTATGTGAAATTCTGTTTGGCACATGAATATGAATGCCTGACTTATACAACCCTTCCACTTACCTTACCAGGCCAGATCAATTGATTGTCACAACTCTACTGATTGATTCCTTGAAGGTGGAGTGAGAGCTCCTGGCTGAAAACAACATTATTAAGGAGTATACCTGGGTTTTTTAGAAACTGCATGACCAAGAAATCCTTTGCCCCAAGCACAGGCAATTAGTGCAGGTTACCAAGATTGTGGGTACAAGAGCAGCAGTCGTTTCACCTCTGTTCCCTGAAAAAGGAACACATCAGGTTTCAATTGACCACTTGAAACCAGCTCAAGATGGTTGCTCCCCATATCCAAAAGAGAGCTTTTGACATCTTGAAGAACCTGGCAGAAGAGAAGAGATGGTGCAGAGGAATCAATGATGGAAACTAAAGAATAAACTTCCAGTTTTAGTTGTCTGATTGACACATTAAGAGAGACTTTTCCAGACCTGAAGAATGAAACATCATTTTCCCAAACCACCAAGTAGCCAGTTATGTGGCAGAAGATTGAAAATTATTTTGGGACGATACTTTACTTTACTTTAAGTATTCGTAATGCACAGCCATTGACCTGAAGGTTTAAGGGGGCAACAAACATAAATACACAGAACAACAAGAGCCAGGACCATTACTCAGGTCAGGAACCAGTAGAGAGGAACTTCAGCTGAACAGGAGGGTCTTGAGTTTCCTCTTGAAGTGCTCTGTAGATTTCAAGCATCTAAGCTCCAATGGTAATTCGTTCCAAGCCTTGTGGCCTGCAAGATGAAAGGCTCCCTTAGAGGTCTTAACCCTCCTGCATCTGGGAATAGTCAATTGCTCCTGCTTGTTGGATCTCAGAACTCTCCTTTTTTTTTCATTTAAGAGATCCTGAAGGTAGGCCGGCATGACACCTTGCCCACATTTGTGTGTGATTGTTAACAGCTGAAACCGGATCCTTGACTCAACCGGGAGCCAATGCAGAGCCCATCTCTCAGCTGACACATGGTCTCTTCTTCCGAGTTCCAGATCCACACGAACTGCCCAGCTATGGACAACCTGTAGCCTATTGCAATCAGTTTTGTTAATGCCCACAAGGAGGCTGCTACAAAATCATATTAGGAGCGCCAACTATTAGCAGCTCAGTCTCAGTCCTATTTACAGCCAGGTTGTTTATTACCATCCAGTTGTCAATTATGGCATATATCCTATTGAGTTGTGCTTCATCAATGTCATGAAGTCCAGAGATGGGGATGACGCACTGCGTATCATCGGTGTAGTTGGAAAATATCACCCCCTCTTGGACCAAAAGGGCAAAACATGTGGCTGTAAAGATATTGTACAAACAGGGGGAGATGCTAGCTCCCTGCGGGACTCCGAATTCCAATATTAAAGTTGGTGCTACAGCTGAGCTCCTTTGAGATGCTGCCGACGACAAGTTGGTGACCTCACTCAACCTGGTGACCAAGATGGAATGGTCCACCAGATCGAAGGCCGCTGACAAATCCAGTAGCATCAGCATTGAGGCTTCATTCTTATCCATTCTTATCCATTCCATTCTTATCCATCCTGTCCAGGAGCCTGGTCTGGAGCTCAAGGAGCACAGTCTCTGTCCCGAACCCTGATCTGAAGCCCAATTGAAATTTGTTCAGGATGGGGAAGTTATTGAGGTGCTCCACAATTTGGGTATAAGCCACCCTGTCTAGGATTTTTAATAAGAATGGGGTATTAGTAATGGGCCTATAGTTGAGTGGGAAGTCAGCAGCAAGTCCAGTTTTTTAAAGAATCAGGGTTATCCAAGCCTTGTTCAAGTCTTGGGGAACTGAACCATGTAAAGGATACATTTCCAAATTTGCAGTTTGCTTCTAAAAGCCTAGGAGGACAGGTTTTAATTATGACGGCCGAACAAGGGTCGCCCATACATTTAGTGGCCTTTAACCGTTCCACTATCGTACCCAGTTCTGTCACCATTATTGCAGAAAAGCTAAATTGGGGGATGGTAGTGCCCATAACGGAAAGACCTTTTGTGCTTAAATCTGCTACTGTAGTGTGCCCCTCTTTCCTTTTTTCAATATCGACACTGATGTTATTCAGTTTGCCCTGCTCGGTGTCCTGAATGGTAGAACACCATGTCCCATCTTTCAACAGATGAGAGGAGTCAGGAGAGTGAGTTGTTTCTTGATCCTTTAGGATCTTAAAAAGCTCTTGAACATTGTATATACCTCTGCTTTATCTTTTGCTGTGGTTTAATCTCATAATGTATTTAATTTTCTGTAAGCACTGGAACATTAGTAAAACCTGCATAAACACATTATGATAGCAGTCTAGCAAATTTAACATCAGCTAGGCCAAATTCTCTTCACAAGAGAAGCATGCAGACTAGAGTCCATGTATCCAAAAGCGTTTACCCACTTCCTTTGGGTTACTTATATGTAAAAGAATGCAGAACATGTAGTGGATCTGCCATACAAATGTAGGTACACACACATCTAGTTATAGATGAGATAAAAATGTAGTCTTCTAATGTTCTGGTTTCAGAAGTATATAGGGATAATTTAAGGGCTAGACTTGAGACATTTGGCAAGTAGCTTCATTAAATCCTGAAGATGACACAGCAGCTTTGTAGGACATGGCTGAACATGTCTGTTTTGTAAGACTTGTTGATACATTTCTGTTTAGCAAGCAATTCCCAATACATATATATAATTAGGACATATATTGAATAATGTACAGAGTAGCTAATACACTTTACCTTTTATGTCACATAATAGATCCTTTTGAAGTTTTATGTAAGAAGGACAGTGGAATTTGTGTTTGTGATGAAGGGACATTTGTCCTGAAATGCATTGGGCAATTATCAACATATGAAAATGTATGTATTTGAAGTAAAGCAATTAATTAATTGTAATGTGACTCGTATATATATATATGGATTAATTGTATGTTGTGATTGACTTTATACATTTGCTACAAAAATGTTACGATTGAACTAATTTCTTAAACATCATGTAACATATCAATCATAACTACTGTTTGTTCGTACAAACATACCGAGTGTGCAGGGGACGAGAGTGCGCCACAGTTTGTGGACACAGGTTTCTTTCTCCTTCTCAATACGGTGGTTGCTCCCAAGACCCAGTGGGAGCATTGTGCAATTCCATTTCAGATTCACCTTCTGAATTTAAAGCACAGTTTCCTTGTATCATATGGGTACTTCATCAAGATGGGCTCTACAATCATAACAATGAATATAATTTCCCTGCACCTCCAAAGAAAGACACTTTCTATTGGTATACTAACTCTGTAGTATTTGATAGAATGTTTTATGCTAACATGACAGAACATTCCTAGCAAGAATCCATTCCTTTGAATCCAACATGGGGAGGTGGTTCTTGGCAAGAACCTGGAGATGACATTTTAGACCCTTTATTTAGGCTTCCTTATCTCATGCATTTTATAATTAAAAGTATACCCATTTTCAAACACCTTGTCTGAAGTTGCTTTAGTTCTAGGAACAGCAACAGATTTGGTCACACACTCGGTCATCAGTACACGATCAGGCATTTTGTAGTAATCCTGGTTCCCTATATCTTTCTTGCACGAAAGCAACAGAAAGCATGAGGGCTGCACTATTCATTGATGAGGACAACTAGAGGGCACTTCTGCTACAAGGTGAGCTACATCTGCAAAGACTTTGGAAATTCATTTCCGGCTGTGTCCACATCTGCAAGATGCAATGGGAACATTCTCCTCATTCTACATCTCTAACTCAGTTGAGCAAAAACCAGCAATTGGTAATCCAGGTAAGAAGACACAGTTGCAGAGTTACCAACTCATGCTTCCTCATCACCAACTCGATTCAGCAAAACACTGCAAATGGTAATCTGAGTAAGAAGACACTAGTAGCACCTGGGTTACTAATTGGTTGCACCAGCAAAACATCAGCGGTTCCTCCAGAGAGTATCATGCAACCGTAGGTATGCGTGTCACTGTTTGCAGACCATGGGGCTGGACTACTGCAGAAAGAATTCAACTGCACAGGTCAGTGCACAGGCTGAGGAAGAAGACATATATTTGGAAATGGCACCAGTCTTATATTTGGAAATGGCACCAGTCCTCTATCATGTACAAATACAGGCATCCTAGTCCATTTATTCCAGAGGTATGTAATTCTTCTACTAACCACCTTTCTACAGAGCAGAATGTGCTTATATGTATTTCCCTTTTTACCTGTTTGCACAATCATTGAGAAGAAGATCTCTTGGTCGTTGTGACTGTCCTAAGTATCGTGTACAGGATGATGGTAAGAATGACCTCAACAAGACACTGACATCGTGGCCATGGTGGCCACTTCTTGAGTTTTACTTGCTACAATCATAAACCAGGTACTGTTTTCCGAGCATTCTTTTCAAATACAGCAAAAAAAGACACGTTCTTGCATAGTTTCCTTAGAGACATTCCTGCACAGGAGCCCAAAGGGAGACAGAGCTCTTTGTTTTTTGGCCTAGCAGATGGAAAATCTCAGAGAGTTGGCGTAATAAAAGTTGTTGTTTTCTTATGTTTCTCTCTATGGTCGCAATGTTTACATTTTAGTGGATTGTGTGACTTTCCCTTAAAGTGTTTCACTGTTCTGGGAGGTGGGGAGGGCCTGTAAGGGGTGAGGAGGTGGGGGCGAGGGGGCTGAGAGGGGAGTGTGCAATAAATTGTGCTGTATGCCTATAATACGAACAGCTCTAAACTCCAGGCCATGCCACATCATCATGCAGTCGCATGTGAAACATTCCTGTTTACATTGTCAGAGATACATTTCACAGATGTGCATTCCAACAATTAATAAGGCATTCTCTTTTCAAGCTCAATTGGAAATATACAAAACATTATTAACATTTTTCAGAATGCAGTTTGGGGTTTATATGCTCACTAGAAACCAACACACTTGATGTTTTAGAAAATAAATCTTTCTATGCAACATGCACAAGATAGATAAGTCCATCTTGCTGAATTGGTTTTTAAAGCATTATAACTTTATCAGTATTGTTATGGCAACTTGCAAGAACACATTTTAAAACATAGGCATCAAAGAGCACAAGAGTTCACAAACATAAGCAATATTTTAAGCAAGATACAACACTGACATCATTAAATGTTAGAATGTGATTGGCTCGGGGGTGGGGGGGGCTTCACCTTCAAAAAGAAAAGCGGTTGTAGAAGCCTGAAGGAGTTCCTACATCAACCACAAAGGAACATTGCTTGAATAGACCAACATTGTAATTCCAGTCGTGGGATTAAAACTGGCATTTTGCCAATTTTCACAAATTGTCATTTTTAATACTTGCTTCAATAATTTTGAGGCAAAACTAATTTTGCCTCAAAATTATGAACTGACTTTGAAGCAAGCAGCAAACAGCTTTCAGATTCCATTACTCTGAGATAGTAAACTGCTCATAGGGCTAAATATTTGCAGTTGTCCAATTTTTCCAAATTCTAATTCTTAGACTCTCAATATTGTGGGGGCTGATATAAGTGATTTTACCTATACATTTATTTTCCATGGCTTCACCATTAAGGGGCTCCCCTAAGTTTTTTTGTTAGGTTAGCCTTTCATCTTTCCCTGTTCTGGTGACACACTGCATTTAGGCTTGTACTGAGATTCAACAGAGCGTTCATATATAACCTGTGTTGTCCACATGCTTCTTTGGCCAGGATAAGTGGATATATCAAAGCACAGAGGAAGGGGAGAGGAATTCTCTGCAGGGCGATTTGAAATGTTTTACCTGTCATCTTTTTTGATTGATGGCTCTAAATTGCTTTACTCAGCCACAGTTGCTACATTCACATCTGTGTACATTTACATTTAGAAGGGTAGGATGCTGGTTTTCTACTCTGCTACTTTGTTGTTAATATCATGAATTGTATATTGCTTGAGACTATTCTATATTTTTTATTGTTAATATATTGGGCCTCATGATAGGTTTATCATACAAAGCTCATAAGCTTTGATACATAGATTTACTAAGATGGTGGACCCATGACAATGTTAAATCCAATAGTAAACTTTTCAGATGCTCAGGGGCAGTAGTTTCTCTTGCACCAAAGCACATAGACCCAACTTTTTACAGAGCCTTGCTTCGGGTACCACACTCTTGCAAAACGTCCTTATAGTAGCTCATTGTGCACATACATGTTGACTTTCTCTAATATTAGTTTCACGCTCTTGTTATACAATTTTTTAACGCTTACCAGATGTTACCAGTCTGTCCATAGATCTGTATGCATTAGTCCTCACTCTATCTCAACACACCTGCATGGAATGTGTAGTATGTATACCTTAAATCCAATGTAATATTACTATGGGCTTCAATCGGTTGATACTTATAATTGTATTGGCTAAATCTACCATATTAAGACACCTACAATTCTATGGTCTATTCTGTAGCCGTTGGGGATGTTAATATATTTTAAGGTTGCAATATTCTCAACTGGCAAATATGATTGTTTTTTAGATTTTGCACTGCAAGCATAGCATAATAATATCTTTAATGTGATTTAGTTTTAATAATAAACTTTATATATATACATCTTATCAATATAGACCATATAAAGAATAAAATTACAATAAAATATATATACCTTCATATAAAAAAACAATACAATATAGTTACATTCATAGGATAAAATATAGTTCATTATCTCTTTATACTATCATCAAATTAAGTAGCAAATACAAATCGTCCTTATCTCTTGATTACAATGTGTTATATCACAAATTTAACCTCCTTCATAGTGTCTCATTTTCCGTGAAAGGCAAGGCCCAGGCAAATCCTAACAAGCCTCATATTGATATACCCAGTTTAACTTCCACCTTCAGCCAGATAGTGTAAAGTGCATTTAACAAACGCATACTTTTAGTATTAACACAGTAATTCCAAAACAGCATCTCCCCTATGGTCTCCCAATTATGTACATACTTTCCCAGATGTAATCTTATGTCATCCATCATTGCCTGGCATTCGGTGAGGACATGCTTAGCTGTCTCGGATAATTCCTGTTTCTTACAGAGGCGACAATAGCGTTGTTCTTTGGGTATATTATCTATCACCCCCGTAGTCATCTTAATGGGAAGGTGTTCTACTCTTAATAGAAGTATAAATCTCCTGAGCCTATGGGACGGGCATATTAACAAGTATTGTTGTGGTTTCTTGAAAGTGTATAGCCTATTTTGCACAAAGTTATACCTTTTTAGCTTACACAGATGTTCGTAATTTTCAAGCCAGTCCCATAGCTCTACCCGTCTCCCCATTAAAGCCTGCATTGCCTCCGTATAAGGCCCATCTCGGTGTATCCAACAGATGTCTTTAAGCAACCGTTCCATTTGATTTTTAAATTCGCTAGGGGAACTTTCTTTATTGCTTTCCAGAGCAACTGTCGTTAATAAGGCATTTCCAGTTCCATTCACCATTTTCACATAGAGCCCAGCTCTCTTTTTCAATACCAGAGCTTTTAAAGAAAGAAGTCCCAGCTCGAGTCTTAACAGAGCCACTGGGATACATGTTGGAAGTCCCAATATCTTCCTCCAATATTTGCACTCTATAAATTGTAGCCAATTTAGCTTCATTTGAATCGATGATTCTAATCCATACACCATCATAGGAGAAAAAACGTGTATATATAGATGGCGAGTTCCCCACAAGGTGATTTGTGCTGCTCTTATCATTTGATTGCGCTTGCATATAGTATAATCACCTTTGGGTTCAAATTCTATTCCAAGGTATCTGTTCACTGGGACATATGTAATTTCAACACTATAAATACGGAGCATGACACAAGGGGATCTTTTGCTTGTGTATCTTATCACATGTGTTTTCTCTACATTAATAGTGAGCCCATTATTTTTGGAATATACCCAAAGAGCTATAGCTGATCGGCGAAGGTCACTAATGGTGTGATCGAATATCACTAAGTCGTCAGCGTATGCAAGTACCGAACAGGGGATTTTACCAATGCTCGGAGGGCAATTTTTTGCCAAAGCTATTTTCAAGGGGATGTCATGTACATATAGATTGTACACTAGGGGGGCAGTCACGCATCCCTGTTTGACCCCCCTATTCTGTAAAACTTCTTCAGACATATGGCCTTCCTGATCTAATTTTAATTTTACCTTAGTGTTCTGATGTAACAACCTAAGATAACATAGCAGATCTTCTGGGCAGCCTAGTTTTTGTAGCTTCATCCAGAGCTTTTCTCGGGCGATAGAATCAAATGCAGTTTTAAAGTCTACGTAAAGTGCATATGGGGGTGGTTGCCCACTCTATAGGGCCCTGCTGCGCATATAATCCATGACCAAAAGGTTATGGGTAGTAGAATAGCCTTGTCTGAAGCCACATTGGAACTTGCATAAGATGTTAGCCTGATCCACCCATTGCTGGAGTTTTTTCAGTATAAGTCAAGCAAATTTACTTGTAGTGTCCAACATTGAGAGTAGACTATAATTATTGGGATCCAATCGATTGCCCTTTTTGAATATTGGTATTAATATGGCCGATTGCCAATTGCTCAGAACCTTTCCTGTCCTCAATATCTTCAAAAATAAGATATTCAGCAGAGTTGCCCAAAAAACAGGATTGCTCTTTATTACAACATTTGCCAACCCGTTTGGTCCAGGGGCCCTGGAGGATTTCAATAATTGGATCGTAGACAAAATTGAATCATAGGAAATGTCTATAGTGGGGTCAGATGGTATTTTGCCCACCACAGTCATTCCCTCACATTTAGATGCTGCATTCCGTTTCTCCAAAAACCTGGTCCACTCACCACTGGAAATAGGGTTAGCTAGCTGCTGTGTCTTATTGCCCCTAGCTTCATGAAGAAGAGCCCATATGCTACTTACTTTCCTAGAGCAGATAGTCTGCACTAGCCTTTGCCAAGTTTTATTTCTGTCAAAGCTTCTTTTTGCCTTAATATCTGCCCAATACCTATTCTTTAATTTCTTGGAAATGGAGTGATACATCTCCCAGGTCGTGCTAGATTTCTTGGCCCGTCTTAATTCCGCCCTCAATGCTCTTTTAGCATCTCGGATATATCTATCGTAAGTAGGGCGTTTCTCCTGTTCACTGATCATAGCTCTTGCTGGAGTTGAAGCATGTTTATCAGAGAACAGGTGAATCCAATCCTCTACCTCATCAATGGACATCTTTTTAAATTCTTCTAAGTTGGGGTAACAGTTTTTATATAAAGCTTCCTCCGCTCGTTGCACATTCCTATCAGACCATCGAATACAAGTACCTGTATGATTTACTTTTAAATCCCCCATAGTGCACAGTTGTGTATACGCTTCTGGGATGTCAAATGTACATGCCAAAATAGCATGGTCGCTCCAATTATTTAATGTTACGTCCATGTCATCAACATAAAAAAGCATACTTTGAGAGACAAAAATGTAATCCAGTGTGCTGACCAATGTTCAATTTTTCCATGTATGTTTACCCGGATAATCACTTTTAGTTCGTCCATTTATCATCTCAAAATCCCAATTTTTAAATAAGTGCATCCAACCTAATACTTCCCCCTCTACTTTATGATGCGCCATTACACATTTTGGATGCAGTTTCGGGTTGGTAGTTCTCAATTCCCCCCCATCATGTGGGTATTAAAATCTCCAGCTATACAGACATCAACATTCTCTTCAATAGTTAGCCAGCTAGCCAGAAGCTCATGCAGAGCTTCCTGTAGGGTCTCTCTAATCACTTCCCCCAGAGGATTATATAAACAAACCATTAACAGTTTTTCAGTGCTCTCACTGCCTTTATATGCTATTTCGACAGCCACCATCTGTTCGTCTTGACTCACATCAATCCTCCTAGACCATAACATGTTGGAGACGCCAATCCATAATCCCCCAAAGGGCCATCCGCTTTCTCCTCTTTTAGCAAATGCCTGATGTCCCTTCTACCCGTCCAAAAATAGGGAGTTCATTGCCAAAGTTTCTTGTAGGCAGATACAATTATATTGAGTTAATTGGGCAATCGGTCCCCTTGGATTTAAAAGATGGGCAAAGCCCCTGCAGTTCTATGACACCAGCGATAATTGTCATTTACTAGCAGTAACCATGGGCAATGTCTCCGTTAGCCATTTCAATACAGTTTGTACCTCTGTCAGATCCACTTTCTTTCCAGTTGGTAAATTGGGACAGGTACCTGCAGGGTCATCTATTGCAATTTCCGGCTCCTGACAGGCTGACTCATACTTCAAATTGGGATCAATTCCAATGTCAACTGTCCCCAGCTCTTTTTTATACGTCCTTAATAGTCGAGCGGTAGATATAAATTTACAATGCAATGCTGACACCTTGGGATTTGATCCTGACAAAGGCTCTAAAAATTGAAAGTCCTCAGATTGGAGTACTCTTAATTGAGGAACTGAGAACAATCTCTTCAAAACTTCAGAACGTGGGAGCCAAGTGCATTCATCAGTTTGATATACATTTTTAATAAAACAAATGCGATTTCCCCAGACTTCATCCTCCTCTTTTATAGAATCAGATAAAGAGAGTGCAGAATTATGTAGACTGCCATGGTCGCTCGCTATTTTAGAGGTATTTACTGGGATAATAGCTTCTTCTGATAGAGACTCAATCATTGAAGTTTCTAGTTCCCTAGTCCCATCTGGGGCTTCTGCATTCTCAGCAATCAGCCAACTCGTTAGTCGGCTGCTCCCTAAGGCATTCCGTTTCCTGGCATGAGAAGCTCTCTTTTGGCTTTTTTTGAGCGGACAGTAGGCTTCCCTGTCTCTGGCAGAGATGGACCTTGGCTGCTAGCTCTTGCCCCTCGAGTTGCTTGCTTGGCCATTCTGCGTTGCTTGCGTGTGGGTGGTACATCTGAGTGATCCGGTGTGACTAGATCTGCATCTTGTTGTTGTTGCTCATGTGTCTCGTTTGCTATTAAAATGGCTTCAGACAAATTACTTTCCACCTCCTCAGCCAAGTTCTGTCTTTGTGCGTTGTCATTGATCTGTGCATCTGTGTTTGCCAATATGCGCCCAGATATTTTCAATAGAATTTTTAATGCAAATTGCAGGGATGCCACAGATGCTTGTAGTTCGGCCGTTTCCAAACCACCCGGATAGCTGCTGCTTACTTTCTCTGCTTCAGTGTCCAAGGAGGTATCAATAATCAAGTTAGGTGAGGCAGATAAACTCCCCAATAACCCTGCTTGCTAGGATAGTTCTCCATGGCCTTTAGTCTGGCTCTCCATCTTAGAGAGATTCATACTCTCGGCATGGGCCACTGTCTGTGGGGTCATACCTCGCTGTATATTCAAACATAGATCCAATAGTGAGTTATTATCGATGTCTTCAAAGTTCATCGAACTGCCCAGATTGGAGATATTAGACACTCACTCCAAGGGTACCTCCAGGGCTGTGGAATTAATTTACGCTGGCATGTTCAGAGGGAAGAATCCCGTAATCCTTCCTTGGTCAGCAGGGCTATCCTTCTTGGGTTTGTTCTTCTTGCTTTTAACTTCATCTGTTGTAGGCACCTTAACTTGTTCCTGTTTCTTTTTTCTTAAATTGTATTTGGATGTTGCAGGCTTTTTAGAGGGTGCCATCCACTCTGGTCTTTATATACTATTTTCAAGACAATCTAACTGGATTATGCCGAGTTTCAGGATCAAGGGGAATGAATCCTTGCAGTCTCCTGATTATATCGATATTCTAAACCCAAGTGGATAGTTCCCCAAAGTCTCCTGACTACAGCCACAGGTATGTGGACCAGCTTGGCATGCACGTTGCGGACAACAACTGCAAACAATACCACTCCCCCTACGTGCAGATGGAATGCAACGCTACCAAGAACCGCACACATGGGTGGGCCCGACACCAAACAACTACACATGACTCAAAGGGCCAGCTGATCACCACGCCACCGCGCAACATGGCCCAACATGCAGGACGACCTGTCTGGCTGGCTGCTGAGTCGTCTGACTGTGTCATGCAAGTGCACTGCTGCCAAGGGGTGGGTGCCTGCATGAACCAACTGCGTTGAAACGATGAAGCCATTGTACGGTGTTCACCCCAACAACAAACCTGCCACAGAACCAGTGCAACGGCACATGTGAACAGATTCCCACTTTGCCAGAACAAGGCACCCACATCACACTACATCTCCACCAATTGACAAGGGCTAAGCACACTACACCAGCACCACTCATTGGCGGACACCACAACCGTAAGCGCATATCGGAGGACACACTGCACATGCACAATGTGGCATCCACCAGCCTTGCACCACATTGGAGACCCATCCCTGGGAGTGGAATTCACGGAGGGCAGCAGGGGTACGATAACATGTCACCGGCATGGCACCCCCATAGGAGTGTTGGGAATCACCATAGAATGGATCAGAGCAGGATGAATACCATGCTCCACAGACTACAGCCATCACACCAAAATAAGAATAAACACAGTACACAGCACCACAATGATCCGACGTCAGGACAGCAGCATGCTGTCATGCCTGCGCCGCTGGCGCAGGCATGGGCAACCATCATGGACTACTTGGTACTCATTTATCCTCCTAATACTCCTTGAACAACTCCTTTTCACGCCATGGTCTTTTATTTCCATTTGCTCAACTTTGGTTCCTTCTTATTTCATTCAATTAACTACATTTACCATAATGCACCTGGCTGCAGTCCTCAATTCCTGGCTATTCTGATTCATCATTATTGGGACCACAATCCCCAGAAGCCCTAGCGGCCAGTGCTGCTTCCACCTGCTCAGGACCAGAGAGGGAGGAGGCAGATTGTCTTCAGGTGTGCTGCTACAGGTGCTGTCAATTAGCCTGCCTCAGAACAGAGCAGGGCTGTATATAAGCAGCTGCCTGCAGGAGCACAGTGTCTTGCATCTTGAGTTCTCCCCGCTCATGTTTGCCTTGATCCTTTACTTTGTATGTTGTTCCTGTTGCTGCTTTATCCTGTTTTGTTCCAGTGCCCTTTCCGGGCTCCCTGCCTTGCAGCCGATCATGCTCCGCTGCCTTCTACCTACAGCCCTTGTCCTCTGGGCTTCCTGCCTTGCAGCCTGCACCTCTTCGCTGCCTACAGCCCTGCTCCTCTGGGCTCCCTACCTAGTGGCCCTATTCTTTTGGGCTCACTGTCTGTCACCGACTACTAATCTCTCTCTGTCCTGTTCTTCTGGACTCCCTGCCTTTCAGCTTACTACAGTCCTCCGCAGTCCAATACAGTTTGCCTGCACCTAGTGCCACTCTTGACTGCAGACCTGTTTCCTACTTTGCGGCCTTCTGTTTTCCTGACAGCTGCTCCTTGTTCTCTTCCTTGAGTCCGCTGTACTCCACCTTAGGTTATCTATTTCAGTCTAACTGCCTTTCCTTCATTTCCTTCTGCTAGATTGCTCATTGACTTCCTTTTCGCTGGATATATCTGTTCTTGTCTTATCATGTGTCTTATGTAATCCCTTTGTACAGAGCTTGCCTGTTGGTTTCCGGCAGGCAACCTCTGCCCCTTCCCATGTCCCGTTTTCAGTGTTACAGACACCCACTGCTGTTGTTCCCAGCCATGAGCATACAGTGTGGGCCTCTGGTATAGCAATCAGTGCAGAAGGCTGGATTTTCCTAAGGTTCGTGGAACACTCTTTCCCATTTCAGCATACACCCCAAGAGGGAATCCAGTTTGTTTGTACCTTTGTATCTTTTGCCCCTTTTGGCTCACAGCTACTGTTTCCTACTCTTCTTTCTCGTTGAACTTCCTGCTGTGTGTGCTTATCTGCTACCTTACCTCAGCACAGCCACCCAAACCCTACCTGGGTACCCTGTGCCACTCTTGACAGAGTGCCATTCCTGACACATGCAACAAAGGTACATGTACCTCAAGATGTCCACACCATCGTTCACGGACCATCATGTAGAGACAACACCCCACTGCATTACATTTCATCGTACACATATTTGTGTCCCTGACCGTGCCCAATACATCCATGGACATGTCCAGATGGCCATCATAGAAACCCTGCCATTACATCCGAGTACTGTCCTCCACCATGACAGTCCACACACCAACCTCATTTGGCGACACATGCAGCTGTTGTTGGCTTTCCCTTGACAGCAAGCCACATGACCCCTGTCATGAACCCCCTGAACAGGGCCATGGGGCAACCAGACTATGGCCATACACGTGCATGCTTGTAGATGAAGCAGTCACCAGGCTTGCATGATGCACATATGTGCCGGCAAACCAGGACTGGTGGCTGACCCCTCCAATGATATTTGGTGTCAAATGGGCCCATGCCATATGTGCAGATGGACAAAAAGTGCATCCCTACGTGAGCGGCTATCACCCCTGACATGGTACTGCTACAACCACAGGCCGATGCGGTGAAGGCGGAGGGTGAAGTGCCAACAAAGGTCCATTGAGGCTGTGCACTTGAGGGCCAGTGGACAAGGTCTCCAGGACACATGTCAGTAGAGGGTGTCATGACATGGGCACACAGGGCAACGGATTCGTGCATACTTGTCCACCATGCACTGGCAGTAGTCAATGAACAAATGTGCAATGATGAATGTCCACAACGGTTGAACTTTGCAACACCAATTGTGTATTGTCATAAAAAAAGGAAAACAAAATAGTGCTTCCATCAGCAACTGTCCATGCCCCCTCCCCCCTCCCCCCCAACTCCAGAACAAACCATCACCTACCTCCCTCTTACCCCCCAACTCCAGAACAAACCATCACCCACCTCCCCCCTCCCCCCCAACTCCAGAACAAACCATCACCCACCTCCCCCCTCCCCCCAACTCCAGAACAAACCATCACCCACCTCCCCCCTCCCCCCCAACTCCAGTGCAGTCATCCCATGTAGGGTGTGGGGCCCACATGTGGCAGGATTGGCGAATGGCTAATGTCTCTTGCCCCCCCTTGTCTGGGGGAGGTAAATCCCGGTGACGCAAGGAACGCCGAGTGCGTCTCTCCGGGCTGCATTGCGTGGCCTCACTTGTCGCGGATGTGCCCTCCTCGTTATTGTTTTGGCCTGCCTCAAGGGCATTTGCTATGCGATTCAGGACATGGCATAGCCGGGTCGTGTTGTCCGTCAGGGAGTTGCACAATCTGTTGGTGCAGTCAGTGAAGGACTGCCGCATTTGATTTAGTCCCTCATGTAGTTCAGCCCGGGCCTGGCGATTGTCCTCAAGATAGTTCTTAATGAGATCGCTCAACTGGCGCACTTGGTGCTGTTCATGGGAATGGGGACCGTCTGAGGATCCACTGGCACCAGCATGCCCTGCAGGGGGTGGTATGGGTGGACTTGGGGGAACGACATCATACCCCTGCGGGTCAAGTTCAACACTGTGCGCAGGTGATTGTGCATCCCCGTAGTCACTGCATGACGCAAGGGTCACGGGGCATGGCTCCGGCATGTGCATGCTGTCCTGGTCGTTCTCCAACATGGGCCCCTGGATGGGTGGCGGGCTGGGTTCCCACTCATCAGGTGCGGTAGCAGCAGCCTCCCCTGAGACGCTCGACTGTGCTGAGCTACGGGTTTGCACAGTTTCTGGCGCCGATGCTGTGTGGGTTGCTGGTCTGCCAGCTTCAAGTGGCCTTTCCGTAGGCTGGGGGGTGGTTTTTTTGGCTGCTGGCTTCGGCCTGGCCCTGCCAGTACCCGCGGAGGTGCTTGGGCGGCTTCCTTGGGGCTCTGTGCTGTCATGGTCTGTGCCTGTGGGGGTAGGAGAGAGGGACAACATTAGTGTATGTGCAATGTCCTATTTGCATACATGGTTGCATGGACATTTTGGTCATTTACGGTTTGTTCTGTTCTGTTTGGGGGGTAGCTATAGCAGTGGTACATGTTCATGGAGATGACATATACACATGTCTGGGAGTGATTCATTGTGCCCTGTTCATGTACATTTTGACTGCTACTATGCCTACCACGCTGGACAATGTGCATGATGGCCTGTGCAAGTCAATGCACTATGGTAGATGTGCGTTATGTACTCGCACTTGGCCCAGCATTAGGCGGCACTTGCCTCAGCATTTGTTGGATGGGAGGAGGGCAACACGAGAGGGTGCCTTCGATTGCCCCTGGGTCAGTTTACATCATGCAATGGACATTGGCAGTGTACACTGTCGACACTCACCTCCTTCTCCAGAAGTCGTTCCCCCGCACTCCATGGTCCCCACGCCCTCAATGGATTCCGTGCCAATGAGCTCCGCACAGGTCTCCCCCCAGGGCTCGAGTTGTACTGCAGTGCTTGGCCCACCTCCCGTCTGCAGGGCCTGGCTGCGGTTGCTGGATAGGAGGCCCCGCACCCGCAGGTCGTCCCACCGCTTGCGGCAGTCCCAGGGGGTGCGGGGGGTGTTGCCAACAGCGCTCACCCTCTGTGCCAGTTCCGCCCAGATGGTCTTCTTGCGGAGGGTCGATTCCCTCCGCATGTCGCCACTGAAGACTACATCAGCATGCTCTGCCAGGTGGTCTACCATGGCCTAGAGTTCATCGGGGCAGAATCTCTGCTTGCGGATGCGATCCACCGCCCTTTTTGGTGCTTTCGGCATGTCCTGCGGTGGCTGGTCCGGTTCCCAACTTTGTTTCCCTCACAGGGCTGCTGGCAGCTGCGGATGGCAATGGATTGTGTTTTTAAAGATGGCTGCCGCTCTCCTTCCCGTTCCTGTGCGATGTCGTAATTTCCGGTTCCTTTTTTTTCAGGACCGTAATTTACGTTCACCGTTATACTTGCTTACAGGGTGGTGTTGTACTTTACGTGTCGCTGCATGCCGGTAGGGGTTTTTCGGGGGGTTTTGCGGCAGGTCGCGCTGTCCTTTTCCGGCATGGCGGAAAGCACGTGTCTGAGAGCTCGGAATGGGTCGTAATTTTTGACCTACAACCAGCACGGTGTCGGACTTTACGCCATGCTGGAAAATTCCGATACTTACCAGCATGACTCGGAATGAGGCCCATTCTGGTTGTGTTGATCTGTAGAACCAGCATAAAATAATCACAGTCATCATAAAACCACAATGCCTACCCAGCATCAATGTAATGTAAAAAGTAGATTCATTTTCCATTTCTATACACTGAATCTAATTTCAACATAAAATGCAAACTTTAACTTGCTATCCCTTACATAAAATCCATTAATTAATGGATCTACGTAATGTGGGACGAGCTACTTAATGGTTTGGTGCCATGAGGGCCATTCAAGGGCTAAAAGGCGAAAACTGCTTCCTCAATTCCCGTACTAAGAACAGCCTCAGATGAGAAGAGTGATGCAGACCCACTGGCTGAACATTGCAGTTTTGAAGTTCAGATGTATTGGAACCAGTGGAAGATTTAAGGCAAAGGGCCCTGTTGGCAAAAATGACAGAGGGCCCTAAGTGGGCAGGTCATGGAGGCAGAGCCTATAATGGGCAGAGTTGCAAAATGATGAACTTTAGGGATAAATTATTCTTTTTTTTAAGTTTTTTTTTTTTTACAGTATTCTGTGTTTGGGGGACTGACTCTAGCTACAGCCAGGTGTTGCTGTCAATGTTGGTAATATTGAAAGATCAAGCTTGAAGCTAATGTTGGAAATGAAAGGGTTCAAGGCAATGGGCAATGGGAGAGGACATTACAGGAGATGATATCACAGGATAATTGCTACAGCAGGCAGATCCATTGTGAGCATGTTGCCAGTGTCCTTACCCCACACACTTGAAATATCATTAAACATCACAGATGTAATTAAGAAGTGCGCCCACACTATAGAGTTGTTACATATTAATAATAAAGTGTCCACTCATATATTGCACACCACAAATTTCTCTTGGTTTACACAGGACAATCTGTCATCCAGGATGGGGTAAAACAATGTATATTCACATTCTTTTGTTAGACCTGTTTCTATAATGTATATGTATTGTTGGGTTAATTAATTATGTGTACTTTTCAATGCATTGGCCACCAATAATGATTTACCCATCGTGCCTGATCTACCAACATTAGGAGCCCATAAAAGCAATTTTGTTTGCAACTTTTGCTATGAACTAAAATCTACACTCAAAAGTCACTAAACTCTAGTTAATGATAATTATTGGTGGTCGGACAATATATATGGTATTGTGGGAAAGTCCAGGCCAGACTAGCTGGAGCCTTCCCAGTGACTGTATGTTGTGGGTACACCCTTTGGGTGGGACCTAGATGAATAGAGTGTGTGACCAATATGCATTCTATGTTATGGGTGTCTGTTTTTTGTATGTTTGACACAATGGGCCTCATTACGACCCTGGCGGTAAGGGGTTTACGCCAGCGTTAGCTGCGCCGACCCCTTACCGCCAATTACGAGGTCCCTTAGCGCCATGGAGGTTTTAACACCCGCTTTTAGCGGGTGTTAAAATCCATGGCGCTAAGGGACCATGGAGTTAATTACGCCACCGTAATTTACGGTGGCGTAATTAACGCCTTCCCCACTCCCATTATGCCCTATGGGGCAAAAATGGGAATGGGGAAGGGTAAATGGGGATTGGGGACTTACCGCCCCGCCAAGGTCGGAATGGGGCGGTAAGTCCGCCAACCACCAAACGTAGTTTACGCCATGGTGGTAAAGTCACGGCCCAGGCGGTAACTTACCGCCTGGGTCGTAATGAGGCCCAATGAATGAAACAGCCCTGCCTGAAATGGACATGAATGCAGTGTGGTGTGCAGAAAGGCTGGGTGCTTACCCCAATCCACATTACTTGTTATGGGTGTCTGGGTGGAAGTGAATAGCCTGAAAGCCTGTGAGCCTGATTGGCTGCCTGCCTGCACAAATGCCCTTCTGTGTGATTGACTGACTGAGCCTGGCTCAGGAAGAGTGAATGAGGGACAGATGTGTATATCTCGGGACCTCTCACTTACCAATTTGTTCAGAAGCTGAAATCAAAACTTGAAGATCATCCTTTAAGCCCAGCTGGAAGAAAAAGAATTGCTGCCGCTTTCCTTCGACGAAATCTAAAAGCTGTCAAGTCTGTCAAGGACTCATCCTAGAGAGGACCTGGCTAGGAGACCTCTTCCAGAGCTATGGGGGACCATTGTGCAAAAAAAGCTATTCTTTATCAAAGCACCCTAGGAGCCAGTTCTGTGAGTCTGACGACCGGAGAAGGTGTCCATCGAGAATCCTGAAGAGACGGGCCTGGACATCGAGGCCATCATAGTCCATTGCTGTCGACCGGGGTTCGAAAGATTTCCATGACTGCTGGACGCTAGTCGAGTTGTGTCGCCCACAAGAGGGGAGAGCTTGACGCTGTGCTGCTCAACGAACGGATCCACGAAAGCTCCACCTTTGCCTAAAAACATTTGAACAAAGGGCTCCCTTGCCATCACTGTCGACCACTTTGTCCTGCCAGAGAAAGTCGAGGTTGTTGGCTACAGAGGAAAGTTTGCCGGTGGGTTTTCCACCACCAGAAGCCGACAAAGACGTCCTGACGACACTGACGGAGTGAAGATCCAAGGTCCACCCCGTGGTCGAGTCCCGATTGCTGAAGCTCTCCTGAGGTGCGTACTGCGGCTGCAGCACTGACAGGCCAGAGGACCGCTGAACGTGACTTCCGACACCAGACACCCACTGCTGGGCCTACATCCATCATCACTGAGTCTTCTTTGGGGCACCAAACAATTTGCATCGAGGTGCACTGCATGCCTCATTTTCACAGGACTTCTACGATCGATCGTCGAAGAGCACTACGCAGGTCGAAGTTGCAGAAGCACCACAAGTGTTCCCCTTTTCTTTGAGGATCTCAAGACCTTGTGGCTGTAGCTTTGAAGAGAGTCAACCCCTGAGTGATCTGTCGATGAACCATCAAAGAAACTCTTCTGTCTCTGGTACATTGGGGTGGTCTAACTTTTTGACCAGGAAACAAGACTGATTAAACATTAATGGACTGGGCAAGTTAATATTTTGTATTACAGCTTGTGGGGGGAGACTCACTCAGAATTGTGTCTTAGTAGCAAAGGAAGCATTCTGCCATTGTTTAACCTAACCGGTCTTCCTTCCTTATGATCTATGCTGTTACACCTTGCTGCATGATTTCTATGCTATCTTATAACTGTCAGCAGTTGGTAAAGGAATCTATAAGTGTGGTACCACATAGACATTGTATATATTTGCCATATTAGAATCACCAGAGTACAAAGTGTGTTATTAATTGTGTATATAAAGAACTGTGTTAGCACATAATGGTGGAGTGCTGCAGAGTGTGTCTTGGTGTCGGAGACACGCTGTCACAGACCGGAGTCTGTTTACCAATTCCATTGGAGGCTGGCTTGAAAATCCTTGCCTCAAGGCGGAGCCACAGTGGAGTGCTGCAGAATGTGTCTTGTTGTCAGAGACACGCTTTAACAGACCAGAGACTGTATACCAATTCCATTGGAGGCTGGCTTGAAAACCCTTGCCTCGAGGCAGAGACACGGCTGAGTGCTGCAGAGTGTGCCTTGGTGTCAGAGACACGCTTTTCCAGACCAGAGTCTGTTTACCAATTCCATTGGAGGCTGGCTTGAAACACTTGCCTTGAGGCGGAGTCATGGCAGAGTGCTGCAGAGTATTGTCTTGGTGTCTGGGTGCAGCGGTGCAGTGGTGAACCTACGCGGAGAAAGTTTGGTTCTTTTTTGGACACCGGATTCCCATACACCCTGCTTGGAAGCTAAGGAGTGGGAAGAGAGTGGGACTTGAGTTCTATACAGAAGGAGGTGGTGGGGACCTATCACCCCTGAAAGAGTACTTTAACCCGCAGCTTTCACTCCGCATTAACGCAAAGGTGAGCAAGACTCCCCCTAATCCACACTAGGGGTGTGATCCTTTGCTTTACAAGCAAACAACTGGGTGGATGTTCACATGCTGAAAGGCCCTGAGCCTGTGGTCCCTCCTCTTACGCTCCTTTTTGTGAGTTCTCTTACCCACTATACATGGGGTCAGACAAACCTGGTAGGGGGCTGTATGTAGAGGGACTGGATTAAGACTCTGATCGATTTCCACCATGGTGGGAAGACAGTTACCTGGTTCACCTGACCTGCTGTTTTGAGGAACTATTCCCTCCCCTATGCCACAAACCACCCAGTTTTGTATAAAGTACATTTTTAACTTAGCAGGTTGAGGCTGGGTATTTCCCTGATTTGCTGATCCCAGCTGGTTTTATTGACTTTTGGACAATACCAATTGCCTTGAAATCCAGGTTGTATCGGAGGCCGGGTTTACATAGTGTAACCCTGCAGAGAGGGAAGTGGACACGTAGCCCGACCCAAGCCAAGAAAGCCCATAGAGAGGTTCCACAGAGAAAGAAGGGGAAGAAGGATCAGGGATTTAAGGAGGTGAACTCTTCTACTTGCCAACCCAGGATATCTGGATTCTTTTCCAGTGCTGGGAATATTTCTTCCCAGACTACTATGTTCCCTTGGGTGGCCTCCACATCACGGCCTCAGAATTGGGGCCACTTGCCTTCTGAAGGCCAAGTCCCGATTAAGACTTCCTAGATCCCTGCACAGAGGGGGAGAGCGAAAACAAGTGCCTTGCTCTCTTGCTCTCTGCAGTCGTTAGATAATAACGGGTCATAACTCAATCCATGTAGAACTTTGCAATGTAATACGCAGAGCAGGCTTTGTACTGATAATTCTGGAAATTCCACAAATTTGTCTGCTAGTCCTAATCTGTCTGATTTGGTTACAGAAATAGAGAAGGTAGAGGCCTCAAATTACGAAACTGCACGGTCAGATTCAAGGCTGGAAAAGGCATTGAGCTGAAAACAGATAGGTTTTTACCAATCCTTAATTACCTATCTGCTAAATTAGATGCTTTACTGGCCCTCTGTTCAATAATTGCCTCGGATCAATGTGAGGTGAAAGCAAAAATGATGAATTTACTGGACTTAAAGTTAGCCCTAAAGCCGATTAGCCTGCCAGCTCCACAGATAGATACTGGTAGGTGCTAACACTGAGTACACTGAGGAAAGAGCTAATGGCTGTACGAACAAGCCCTTCTCGGTATGGGGTTGGGGTGCACAGGGGCTGGCGATGATAATCTCAGACTCCTCTAAGGTACCAGACATGTCTTGAAATTCTCAGGATTCAGTCAACAAGATTTTGTTGCGCCTTGAAACACTTGTGTATAGGCGCGTTATAAAGGCCATATCGTATCACATCATAACATTGCGACAGTGAATGAGGAGGACACTCTGGAAGCTCTATGTGCTGCAATATCCACGATGGAGAAATCTCTACCCTCCGCGGTCAATTTGCCCACCCCAGCTGAGCTCAGGTTGGATACATGGGCTAATGCTTTCAGGATATCCTCCTACCTGTCTTGCCTGGACTGCACCAGATCTGTGGATGAGCATAATATCAGGAAAACTTCAGACCCAGGCCGGACAGTGACTATAAACCTGATGGATGGGGCTCAGTGTACAGTAACGCTAAAACATCCCTTAGACAGATGGACTACTCCCATTAGTGCAACTCTGATTAGTGCTGCCCCTCTACATCTACCAGGTGTGTACACCAAAACTGTTTTGGGGAAAGCAAATGCAAAGAAAACAGCCAAAGAAGTGGTGGGCTGTAACCTGGCATCCTACCCTCATCTTGGGCTGGCGACCTCAGCCTGGATGTGGCTATTTACGGTATCTGACATTTGATATCATCTGCTTTTTACAGGTACACTGTCACCCGTGTCAATTTTGCGCCTGCACCACAGGGTGAGGCCTGGTGTCAGTGAGAACAGAGGGGCAAACGCTAAAACATCCCTTAGACAGATGGACTACTCCCATTAGTGCAACTCTGATTAGTGTTGCCCCTCTACATCTACCAGGTGTGTACACCAAATCTGTTTTGGGGAAAGCAAATGCAAAGAAAACAGCCAAAGAAGTGGTGGGCTGTAACCTGGCATCCTACCCTCATCTTGGGCTGGCGACCTCAGCCTGGATGTGGTTATTTACGGTATCTGACATTTGATATCATCTGCTTTTTACAGGTACACTGTCACCCGTGTCAATTTTGCGCCTGCACCACAGGGTGAGGCCTGGTGTCAGTGAGAACAGAGGGGCATACTGCCGGAGCAAAGCCCTGCAGTCCCTCTGCTGCTCTGGTGCCAGATCTGGAGAGAGATGCACTCCCTCCACTGAGCCATCCTGAGGGTTGCTATGCAGCAAATCAGGAAGGGGCTCACTCTCATCCTCCTCTTGCTCTGAATCTAGCAGAATACACAAGATATCCTCTGTTCTGTGAAAAGGCTTGAGCCTGTTAACATGGAATACCTGGGGGGCTACCCTAGGGACTCCCATGTCAACCAGATAGTTGACTTCACCCATCTTGCTGATTACCTGTAAGGGGCCAGTCCACTTATCTGCCAAAGCTCTAGGTAGGCTTGGTTGGCTCCATCACAAGGAGCTCCTGTCCTGGAGTCCAATCCACTTGTGAGGCTTTAAGGTCATGCCAGTAGTTGTTTAGTTCTGGGCTTGCCCTAGGATTCGCAGATTCCTGGCTCCTCATTTGTGCCATCCTCCTCCTGAGGCCTAACACATAGTCCCCCACTTGCTTTTCAGTGCCTGGAGGGGTGGCTTCCAAACCTTCTCTTACTAAGGCAAGAGGCCCCTTCACGGGATGTCCAAAGAGAAGCTCAAAGGGGCTGAAACCAAAACCCTCTTGAGGCTCTTAACTATAGGCAAACAGCAGGTATGGTAGGAGGCGATTGCATTTCCTCCTTAGGGGCTCTTCCAAAGCACCCAGCATGCCCTTGAGAGTCTTATTGAACCTCTCAACCAGACCATTCTTCTGGGGATGGTAGGAGGTGGAGAACCTATACGTTACTTCACATTCCTTTCACATTGCTTGCATGTAACTAGAGATGAAGTTGGGTCCTCTGTCAGAGACCACCTCTTTAGGGAATCCAACTCTGGTGAAAATTCACAGGAGAGCCCTGGCAACCACCTTGGCAGTAATTGTCCGAAGGGGTATAGCCTTAGGGTACCTGGTGGCATGATCAACCAGAACCAGGATGAACCAGTGTCCACCTGATGTGGGAGGGTCTAGGGGACCGACAATGTCTATGACAACCCTTTAAAATGGTGTGCCAACCACAGGCACATGCTGCAGGTGGGCAATGACACTGCCTCCAGTCTTGCCAGACAACTGACAAGTGGGGCAGGTCTGACAGTGGGACTATGCCTCTACTCCCATCCAGGGCCATTAGAAATGTGTACAGAGCCTTTGATTAGTCTTCTTGGTACCAAGATGACCAGCTAAAAGCACCTCATGCGCCAATTGTAATAGCAAGGGCCTGTAAACCTTGGGTACCACCAATCTCTTGAGGACAGCAGTTTCAGACTTAGTGGGCTCACTAAAAAAGGAGCTCACCCTCCCAATACATTTTGAATGTCCTGGGCACTTCACCTTGTGCCTCAGCCTGGGCCTGTTTTCTTTGACTCCCAAGAGAGTGGCACTCTGACCCTTACGGCAGGCATTGAAGGTCAGGGTGATCCTCTGGGTTGATCACCTCTCCCGCAGGTGTGTCTTCTGGCTCTACTCCCCCAGGAGTTGAATCTCGGGTTATCACTGGACCCAGCCCATCCGGAGCCTGAATCCCAGTAGGTGCTGCTAAAATAGCGGGAAGAGAAGGAGCCCCCTTTGCAGAGGTGGCCTTCTTGCTCATCAGGCTTGCCTTGGGTCTCCCATTTGGCTTGGCTACCTGACTAGCCGTCAGACCTGATGTGACCTGAGATCTAGTGACTGCAGCAGTCAGGGGTAGTCCATCAGAGATCAACCCCAACTCAACTAAATCATTACCCAACAAAATGTGGGCAGGCACATGAACCTGGACGGGAGGTTTTGCTGTCTTGTCCGCAATCATGATGGTAACTAGGGAACCAGGAGATAATTTTGGAGGCCTACCAGCTAACCTGGTAGTTCTCAGAGGAGAACCTATATAGTCCTCTGGCATGAGCAGGCTCCTATCCACCACTGTCATACTTGCCCCAGTGTCTCTCAAACTAGTAGAAGGCTGTCCATTCAGGAGGACACTTCTTACAAATTTGCGGGTGTTTTGTGGGATAGTAGCCAGTACTACTGTGTACTGGCTCCAGGCCCCAAGGGACACTAGGAAAATCTTTGCAGCAGCACCAAATGTGATTCCTGTAAAGGAGGGGAGGACAGTGGCCTCCACCTCAGGCATGACTCAAGGGTAGGTCAGCCTGGACTCGAAGTGCCTTACCTTTACACTTGGGTAACCCTTCTTGTGGTCCAGAGCCCCACAGTCCCAACAAGTGCCAGGAATGCGACGTACAGTACTGGATCCACTGGGAGCCTGCTTTGCAGCAGGAGAAACGCTACTCTTACTCCCACCCCCATAAGACTTACCCCCACTAGATATTTGATTCTTAGGAGAGGAAGGTTTAGGTTTACTCGATTGTGGATGCTCTGGGGACATCTCAGACTTCTGAGAGGTCCCTTTCTCTTTGGCCTTGTCCTTCCCACTGGGTTCCGTAGGGGACACCCGTGGGAGACCCACTTGTCATCCAGCCTGGCCAGCTTAAAGGGATCCAAAATGTTCTGATGAGCAACATACTGACACAGCTCTTGTGAACAGGCTTCAGAAAAATGCTTTAAAAAGAGGTGGAACAATTCAACAAAAGTGTTCACCTTGTATCCATCAATCCACCCCATCATGTTCATATGTGCGGCACTCTTCCAGTCAACCCAAGGCACATTCTCTCCCTTTTTTATTCCCTGAAACTTTTAAGGTATTTGGGTAGGTGTCTTGCCAAACCTGGCAATCAAAGCAGCTTTCATGCACTTATACTGGCCCCTTTCTTCCACACTCAGTTTCAAAATACAGTAATAACCAATCTGAGGTACTCTACTTAACAAATACTTAGCCCAATCTCTTTTTATCAACATCATGGATCCCACAAGCCATTTTAAACGCTTCAATCCATTGGAGGATATCAGAACCCTCCACATACACACCAACCAAATCTTTCATAAACTTGGTGGCAGGGGACCTCACACTCTAAACTGGTTTGGCTGAAGTCTCCACTCTAGATTTCTCGAGCTGGATTCTCTGACATTCAGTACCCTTGTTTTAAGTTCAAGATCCCTGTCTTTGAGTGTCACTTGCTTGGCCAACTCCTACTTTAGTTCAGCTTCAATTTCCAACTTTATATATTCAAAGGCCAATTTCATCCTCAATAATTCAAGTTCCAAGGCATTCCCTGAAGAAACAATGCTGGGTTTCGGAATAGAAACAGCAGGAGCGGTAGCACTCCCAGAAACAGATTTGATAATAACCCCAGGGTTAGGGTCCTCAGTGGTTTCTTCCCCCCTTCATCAAGAGCATCACAATCAGTCTGCTAGTCCACCAGGGCAGCTATAAGCTTAGCACTAGACTTATCTTCACACTATAACTCCCTAGCTTCACAAGCATTCTGCGGAGCCTCTAAGCTCATCCTAATCAATGTACCATTATCAATAGATTCCATTGCTTGTAGTGAAGTTATCCTAGTACACAACTAAAACCTCAAATTAACGAAGTGTGGATATTTTGTATGTGGCAAGGTTACACACCGATTCCTAAAACCATTAGCATCCCACCGCTGCCACCAGTGTAAAGATTGGAGGGGGGTATCTGTACTCCCGCCCTCTATATGGCAGAGTAGAAGCACAGAGCACCCCAGCCAAGATTCTCTATATGGTGGAATGGACGAGAAACCAAGGCTTAAGCTCTCAGGAGGTGATGCAGGCTGGTTCTTAAGTACAGTGGTGTCCCCAACCCCCCACCCCCACAAAGGAATGTCCTCACACTAGGTTCAGGATATATACATCAATTAATAACACATTTTGTACTCTGGCAATTCTATTATGGCAAATATATACAATGGCTAAGTGGTGCTATGCTTAACTATTGACTCCTTGGTGAGTCAACTGCTGACAGGTATAATGGTATACACCTCATATAACAATGTGTATCAGCATAGATCATAGGAAGAAAGGCAAGTGAAATAAAACAATGACAGAATGGGTCTCTTGCTACTAAAACACAGTTCTGAGTGAGGATCCCCCCCCTACCTGGGCAACCTGTAATAAAGTGTCTTAACAACCCCAGTCCATTCTTGTTTAAATAGTCTTGTTTCCTGGTTAAAATGTTCCACTACCCCAATGTACCTGAGTTAGAAGAGTTTCCTCGACGGTTCATTGACGAACCCCTCAAGAGTGAACTCCCTTTAAAGCAGGGGCCACAGGGCATCGAGATTCCTCAAAGAAATGTGAACCCTGTCGTCGAGACATCAGCTTTGAACTTTGCAGTGCTAATCGACGATCGATCGTGGACATCCTGAGAAGACGAGGCATGCAGTGCACCTCAATGTAACAGTTCAGTGCCGCAAAGAACACTCGATGAAGAACGCAGGCCCGGCAGCGGGCATCGTGGGTCAGCTTCAGATGTCGGCGCCAACGATCAGGACTCACCACGGCTGGATTTCTGATCTTTGTGGACTGCAGGTGGCAGGAATCCCACTGGCAGACTTTCCTCTGTCATCAACGACCTCGACTTTATCGGCGGGACAAAGCGGTTGACGGTGATGGCAAGGGAGCACTTCATTTCAATGTCCTTAGGCAAAGGTGGAGCGCTGCGGCTCCGGATGTTCGGGCAGCACAGCGTGAAGCTATCCTTGCTTCTGGGCAATAATACTTGACTGGCTTCCAGCGATTACGGCAGCCTCGATGTCCTGGTGATTTACTTCAAGATTTCTTGGCAGACCCTGTCTCTAGTCGATAGCTTTTCGGTACTGGCTTCCAGGGTGCCTCAATGAAAATTAGCTTTACCACGAAGTTCCTTCATAGCTCGGGAGAGGTCTTCCTATCAGGTCCTCTTTCAGATCAGTCCTCGACAGACTTGAAAGCTTTCAGATTTCGTCAAAGGAAAGCACCAGCAATTCTTCTTCCAGCTGGGCTTCAAGGATAAGCATCTTCAAGTTTCAACTTCAGCTTCTGAACAAATTGGTTAAGTGAGAGTGAGGTCCCAAGATATACACATCTGTTCGTCATTCACACTGTTGAAGGCATTCATGCAGGCAGGCAGCCAATCAGGCTACCAGTGCATTCAGGCCATTCACTTCTACCCAGACACCCATAACAATGAATGTGGATTGGGGTAAGCACCCAGCCTTTCAGCACACCACTCTGCATTAATGTCAGTTTCCGTCAGGGCTGCCTCATTCTTTGTGTCACACACACATATACCAGACACCCATAACATAGAATGCATATTGGTCATGCCCTCTATTCACACAGGTCGCACCCCGGGGGTATACCCACAACATACAGTCACTGGGAAGGCTCCAGGCAGTCGAACCTGGACTTCCCCACAATAACATATATGGTTCTTCCACCCAACATCCAGTCAGGGGAAGAGTCAGAGTCAGGGCTGCCCCATAATTTGGAAAAACCAGGTAACAGGTAATAGAAACCAAGAGGCCACAAGGGCCATCTTGCCTTCTATCAGGAATCCACTGATTCCTGTAGCAGGGACTGAACATTCCAAAATGGAGGATTCTCAGAGCACTTGTCAAATGCAGCATGGAGCAGCCAACAGACCATACCCTGCTCTGTGGGCCAAACACATGTGCCAAATAACAACACATACTATGTTTACAGGGTTGTACCCCCACCCATAGGTGCCATTACGGTATCCCAGGAGTCTCTGTTCACCACAAACAAAAAGAGGAAGAGCTGCACTGCCAGGAGCCCCACATGGACTCCTGTGCAGAAAATACTACATAACACACATGATAAGGGAGTACAGGACAAGGTCATGGATGCCCTGTTCTTCCAATGCATTTCCAGCATCACAGTCAGTATGAGGGAAGAAAGGACCCACTCAGGGAAGATAAGCAACCCCTGCACGGTTAGGACGAGGCTTGGAGATAATCTTATAGCCATCAGAAAGAAGGGAGTCAAAAGCAGGGACTAAGTTGACCTTGAACCACGTCTTGATAAGAGCAAAGATATCAAATCAAGGTTATGGTCTTCAAGAAGGAGGCAGATGTCAGCAGATTGTTTGATGGCAGAACAATCATTAAGCGTGACTAGATGCAAGAGATCTCCACCTTTGAAGGTTTTCCGAGGAGGGGTGCAGGGGTGTGGTACACCAGTCAGAGGTGGGGGCAGAGAGAGAGGAAGAAGGAGTAGCAGTAGTGGGGAGGAAGTTAATGATGGATGACAGGTGCCAGTCAAAGAGGAGGAGGTTGGGTTGATGACCCTGAACCTAGATAGTGCCAGTGTGATAGACATTAATGATACACCTGGATGATGCAAAGCCCGCCAAGAGGAATTCCCAGTTAGTGCCACCATTAATGGGTGAGGATGTAAGAGGAGAGAGAGTAGAGATGAGGTGAGGAGTCCATGGATCTGGAGAGGGGCCAGAGAAGAGTATATCAGTAAAGTAAATGTCTGTCTACAAGTTGCGCTGACATAGGTGCCTGCGAGCGGTAGGCCAGGGTTGGTGGTTAGGATATCTTTTTAAAGCTTTTTTCTCTCAGACTTTGTGAGAGAGGGAGGATAGGTGATAGTATAGCAGTTACAGAAAATAAGGGAGATGGCGAGTGCTATAGTGGTGGAGGAAGGAGGAAGAAAGAAGAAAGAGGAGGGCTTTACAGCACAGTACGAGCACACACCCACCAGTAGGCCTAGTAGCCAAGGTAAGCACGAAACAGATGCACTGGAGTAACAATCAAAGCACACAAGACATATGTAAGGCACCTAAATTTCAGTTTTTGATGCAAGGCGCTCTAAACACACAAAACGAAATTGGCAGCACAGGTGGGGGGTCCATTTGAAGAAATGTTTTGGCTAGGCATGTCATCTAAGGTGATGATGACTCGTCTTATGTTGCAGTAGGAGAGAGAAAGATCATGAAGGAGCCTATCAAAGTGTCAGAGATGTAGCAGGGATGTTATCAAAACACACACCAGGCTTCAAGCTTTCAAAAGGACAAAAAATTATGTAGGTAGGAATGAGTGAGATTAAGTAAGTCAATGAAGTCAGAGTGGTATAGGCATGCTGTCATTCAGCTGTTGTTAGGGATTAGTGGAGAGGCAGTTGCAATGCTCAGTCATCACTTGCTGGTATCTTACAGGGTGGATTGAGATGTAGAGGCACAGGTTTGTGTGGTAACTGATGTTCCACCTGGGGGCTGCTCCATGCTTTGTTGGGGTAAAAAGGAGGGGGACCTCTGAGCCCTCCTAGGCCAGGAGAGGCTTAGACAGGGGTCTTAGATGTGGGCCTTTGGTGAGGGGGCCGGCTAAGGCAGCCCTGCTAAATCACTATGCGGCAGGCGGGAGCCATTGAGGTGCCTTCCTAGTATGTGCTGCAGATGGCGGCTATCTTTGAAGTGCCACGGAGGAGCCCCAGGCACCAGTGAAAATGCTGCACTGGTTTCTTCAAAAGTCAATTCACCTGCTGCACCGAGTGCTTTATTCCTCAGGACCAATGCACCCAACACATTCAGATATTTCTTTTTTAAATTGCAAAAATGTACCTCACTTTTTCAAATTCACCCATACCGGTTAAGGGTGGTCATAGAAGCCGGCAAAGAATGGTGCAGTGCTTCTTCCACTGTGTTTGTGCTCTCGGGACATCCTGGAGAGGAGAGGTGTCTCTCCTTCCTTCCTTTAATGATGAATAATCTGTCATTGAAGTTCCTGTGGCCTAGAAGTGGGCCTTTACTGATAGGGCTGGCTAAAGCCTGTCGGCTTCCTGATAGGCCAAAATAAGGCATCCCTGCCCAATCACAATGCGGGAGGCGGGAGCTGGAAGCCACTGATGTGCCTTTCTATTATGTGCTTCAGATGATGGCCATCTTGGAAGTGCCACAAGGAGCACAAGGCACCGGTGGTACTGGACTGGTTTCTTCAAAAGTCAATTTGCCTGCTGCATGCCATGCTTTAGCCCCCAGGAGTGTAGCCATGCAGAAGATGGCCCAGCATAATTGCACCCAACACATTCAGATATTTATTTTTTAAATTGTGAAAATTAAATTCACTTTTTCAGATTCACCCATTAAGAGTGGTCATAGAAGCCGGCAAAGGATGGTGCAGTGCTTCTTCAACAGTGGTTGCGCCTTCTGGGCATCCTGCAGAGGAGAGGTGTCCTCTCCTTCCTTCCTTTCATGATGAAGACTTGGTAACCAAAGTTCCTGGGGCCTAGATGTAGGCCTTTACTGTGGGAGCTGGCTAAAACATGCCAGCTTCCTGATAGGCCAAAATAAGGCAGCCCTGCCCAATCGCTATGAGGAGGTAGGGGTGGGAGCTGGAAGCCACTGAGGTGCCTTTCTATTATGTGCTGTAGATGGCAGCCATCTTGTAAGTGCCACAAGGAGCCCAAGGCACCAGAGATAATGCGGCACTGGTTTCTTCAAAGGTCAATTTGCTTGCTGCATGCATGCTTTAGCCGCCAGGAATGTAGTCGGGCAGAAGATGGCCCAGCAGAAGAGAACCCAACACGTTCAGATATATCTTTTTTTAATTCACTTTTTAATATTCGCCCATACCGTTTAAGGGTGGTTATAGAAGGCGGCAATGAATGGTGCAGTGCTTCTGCCGCTGTGTTTGCCCACTCCGGGTGTCCTGCAGAGGAGAGGAGTCCTCGCCTTCCTTGCTTTCGTGATGAAGCTTGGTAATACAGTACATCAATTAACATTAACTACAACAACTTGCAGTTGGCTCAAGCAACAACCATGGTGATATTACAACTAAGAAATGATAACTGATTACACAATAGCAGCAATGTCATTTTCACATTACAGATTAATAGTAATTTCACACCTATTCAGTAATGAAACAATTATTTATAGGCTTTTCCACAGACATTGGGGGTCATTCCGAGGTGGGTGGTAAGGGTTTACGGTCACCGGTAATGATGCCGTTGCCGTTAAACCCTTACCGCCCAATTCCGAGGTCCCTTAGCAGGACCCGCATAAAACGTGTGGTCTGACCACACGTCCTTAGCGGGTCCCGCTAAGGGACCAGGGCGCTAATAACGGGCCCGCTATTTGTGGGCCCGTAATTAGCACCTTCCCCATTCCCATTGAGCCCTATTGGGGCTCAATGGGAATGGGGAATGGTTTACTGAATGGGGATTTACTGGGTCCTCCAAGGTCGGAATGACCCGGTAAATCCCCATTCAGCCAGACCAGACCCGCTTTTGGAGGCAGCCATGGTGCTAATAGCACCATGGCTACCTCCAACCTCGGAATGACCCCCATTATCCTATATGACATTGGGCCTCATTACGAGTTTGGATGTAGCCATGCCTTTAATAAGGGCATGGCTGCCTCCAAACTCGGGACCGGGTCTGTGGTCCCTGAATGGGGAAATACCGGGCAATTCTGACCTTGGAGGGCCCGTTATTTCACTATTCAGGGAACACGGATCCCCACTGTCCTAAATGCAATAGCATATATTAAATAAATGCATTTGAAGATTAAATACACTGGGCCTCTTTACGAGTTTGGAGGTAAGTAACTGCCCTTACTGGCATTTACTTACTGGCATGGAGCAAATACCATGTCCGTGTTGCTCCAAGCCCGCTATTAGAGGGCTATTACGAGTACGCGGGTACGAGCTTTGAGCCTTGCCGGTAACGACCCTACCGCCATGCCGCTAAAGGCCGAAAAATCGCCCTTACCGGCATCGTGCGAAGCGCAGATAGCTCCACCGCCATCCATGCATCTGGCATTAGCGGTTACCACTATCAACAGTGACCGCTAGTAGCAGACACCGCTAAGAGTTGTCATCTCAAATAAGCGGAACCGGAAGTAGCGTCAACGCACAGGAATGGGAAAGAGCATGGCGGCCATCGTTAAAAACACAATCCATTGCCATCCTCTGTAACCAGGACCCATATCACCACCACACCTGTTCCAACATATACCTGCAGCATATTACAATGCCCAAGGCACTAAAAAAAGGTGCTGTGCGCTTGCGCAAGGAACGCTTCTTAGAAGAAGAGCTCAACATGCTGGCAGATACCTTGGAAGAAAATGGGGATGCTGTCTTCTCTAATGACATGCGGCGACCTGCATTGATGCGGAAAAAGAGGTATGGGCAGAGATGGCGCGGAAAGTGAGTGCCGTTGGCACCACTCCGCGCACAGTGAAAGATGTCTGGAAGTGCTGGGACAACCTGCGCTTACGCGTTCGTAACATCATCTCTGCTAACCGTAGCCAGGGGATGGCAATAGATGGTGGTGCTGCCTCCCCCATAAAGATGACACGCTGGTAGGAGACCTGTGCGAGCACCATCGGGATGGAGGCAATCGAGGGAGTTGGGGATATGGAGCATGGAGCCCCGTCATCGGCTGATGCAGGTAGGTGTCCCAAATTAACCACTGCAAAGAATAACACGATGATGTCCCCCTGAACTGACAGTGCAATGATGCCAAGCAAGGTCCACCAGACACATGTTCGTAAGACTGCCTACAGGCAGTGCACAGCACCATCTTGTCCACATGCATGATGCACCCTGTATATGTATCATCCCAGAATCATCCCTGCATGACCCACCCAAAAGGCAAGCAACCCATATGTCACTACTCCAACGCCAAATACCAGCCATTCCATAGAAACGCAGCTACCCCAATGCATGCATGATGCACGTAGACCCATCACTAATGCTCTCCCTATCTTGGTCACCCACAGGCACACAATCTGAGAGTGAAGATCCGGACCCCAGAGAGGAGGCTGCGACACCAGCCAAGAAGTCCAGGGGCATGGAGGGAGCAAACCGTCCCTCAGCATCCAGGCAAAGAGGGCAACCTGGACTACTGCACAAGCCCAACATAACCCAGGAACCTACAGCACAAATGTGCATTAGGGACACCACCACAGCACCCACACCAGCCACATTCACACAGGAGCCAGTGGCTGAAGGCACGGTATCCACTGCAAACAGTACTGTCGGGGAGACAGCTGCCACGGCAGCTGTGTCTGATGATGAACAACACTCTCCGACACCTGGAACACCTACTGCTACAGGCCCCCTGCAGTCACTCCAACTCTCCCCACCCAGCAATCAGTATGCCAGCAGCCATGAGATGTCCACGGTGGAGTCATGGCCAGGGAGCCTCAGCCCCACGGGGGGGAGGGCATGCACGAGGACCCAACCATTCCGCATGCACCATCAACATCCGCCAGTGTCCGGGACAGGCAGGAGGGGATCAGGGTAATATAACAGCACCAGGAGGAGCTGAAAGGGCTGGTGACCCAGTACATCCATGAAAGTGGCCAGGCAAGGGAGGATTTTAGGGATTGCGCAGCATCCCTCAAAGCTGCCATTGAGTCGACTTCGGCTAACATTTGCAATGAATTGGCGGCTGTGAGGCACGTCCTCACCCGCATGGTTGAAGCCTTGGAGGCTCTGTGTCCCACACAGGTGGGTGAACAACCAGGCACCTCCTCCATGCCAGCTCCAGACAGAGCAGCCCCCTGCGTAGGTCTAGCCGGAATTTGCGCAGGTCAGACAGGGGTCCACCCGATGCTGCCAGTGGAAGAGGGGTGTAGGTGCAGCCTGCCATTCCAGACTCCTGAAGACTAATGGTGCATGCAAGTGCACACCATGTGTGGGGAAGTTGAGGGGGGAAGGGGAGGGGGGAGAGGGTATGTGGGGAAGTTGAGGGGGGAGATGGAGGGGGGGAGGGTGTGTGGGGAAGTTGAGGGGGGAGAGAGAGGGGGGAGAGGGTGTGTGGGGAAGTTGAGGGGGCAGGGGGGAGAGGGTGTGTGGGGTGGAGGGCTTGTGCACTTATGTTATATTTCTTCAATACACCTGGTGTGAAATCAGAATTCACATAAGCGGACATTGCTTATTGTGTAGGTGTGCTTTGTTGGTGAACTGTCTACGGTGTCCATGTCCCTGACACACCGAGTGCCCTGAGCCCCACCTCCATGTCACACTCCACATCCATGTGTGCTAGAAACATTGGTTAATCAAAGTCTGACGCATGGCATGTCCCTCCTGTGCATCGCTGCCTCCCTGAAGTGCAGCCCCATCTCCACCCTCCTCATCCTCATCGTCAGGTGGTTGCAGTTCAGCGTCAGGGGCAGAGGCACATTCCGTCTGATGCACATATTGTGTAGCATGACACATGCCATGACGATCTTGCCCACCTTCTCATGCCCGTATAGAAGTACCCCTCCAGACCTGCTGAGGCAGTGAAACCGTGCCTTCAAAAGGACAAATGTCTGCTCAATCACTGCACGGGTACGTGCATGCGCACAATTGTAGTCCTCTTCATGCCTGTTCTGCGGGTTCCGGACTGGGGTAAGGTGCCACCTCTTCAAGGGATAGCCTGCATCCGCTGCATGTGTGCAACAATGGTTATGTGTAAGTGATCACATCATATGGGACCTGTATAAATGACACCATAGCATGCATTTATTTCCTGTTTGCACCCACATATCCATGCATGAATAGAGCCTCATGATGTAACTGTAATGTGTGAATTCATCTGATCGACAGGTGTGCGTGGCATCATCTAGTGGGCACCGGGGTGTCCTATTCCTTGTGAGTGCTCATGCACTGTGGTAGTCCACACCGGTTGTTCCCATGATCTGGGTGATGTGTAGTCAATTGTATGCTTTCATCCTGTCACCGTTAATGGCAGACTCATGATGATCTCACTCTGCACGACAGATGTTGACATGCTGTTTTGGTGGACCTCTGTGTTGGTGTAGGGGTGTGTTCATGTATTTTGCCCTCATGTGACTCCTTTGTACGCAGTAATGGACAACTGTCCTTTTTGATGATGGTATTTGGTGCTGTGCATTGGCCATACTAATTGCTTGTTGCTGCATTGTTTCATGTCCACAATGGTGGTGATGGTGTCTCGCTCCAGACGGTACAGGGTGTGGATATGCTCAGGGGTTAGGCTGAATGGATTGGCTCTGATTCGAGAGATTGGGGATGCCTGTGTGGTACAACTGCCTGCAATGGTGGTGCAGGCTGTGCCTGCCTCACCCTCCTTCTCCTCCTGCGTCTCCTCTGTGCTGCCTGTTGTTGTTGTTGGAGTTCCACTGCAATCGTGTCCTCTAGCCCCAGCATTGCTTCTAGTATTGGAATCATTTTCGTGTGTGATTGGGTGTGGGAAGGGGTGGGGTGTGTTCCTTTTGTGCTGGCCCAGTCTATATTGCCTCCACCTGTGGTGATTGTGTGCACCTGTGGCAGTTGGGAACACTGCACATGGCCGTTTTACGGGTGGTCCGCGATGCAGGTGTTTGCTCCATTACAGGTAAGGTACTTTTCTGTCTTCTGTAGGCCGTTATTAGCATGTCCACATTACTTGTGTTCAGCTCCTGTTTACGCCATGCCGCTATTGCCGGCATGTGAGTTTGCGTGCCTGCGCCCATGGCGCTATTAGAGGCACAGTTATTTACGGTACTGCTAATAGTGGGTTAGTGGTTCGTAATGGACCGGAGCGGTAAACGATGCTGGTAATCCTTTACCAGCATCATTTTCCCATACCTCCTAACTCGTAATGAGGCCCACTGTTGTATTGGAACCCAAAGTTTATGAAACTGCCTGTAAGCGGAACACCTGGTATGACTCTGAACTTGCAGCCCTGAAACGCAAGAGCAGAGCTGCAGAACTGAAGTGGCAGACCTCTTGCGCACACTCTGACAAACTGGCCTGTCGCCTGCTCCAGAATCAATACAGGCTTTCCATCTGCACCAAGAAGAGGGTCCACATTCAGGCGCTTCTCTGGGGCATCCAACAACATGCCTGAACTCTTTAAAATTGGCAGGGAACCAGCCAATCATTCAGCAGTCTCCTCCTCACCCCTCCCTTCCCAAGCCTTCTGCAACACACAGGCCAAACACTTTACTACAAAAACTCAGTACATCCTGTGCACCCTTGCATCCCTTGCCTCCTGCCTCCCTCGCCCTCTTGCCTCCTACGGCCTCTCACCCTCCTTCTTCAGACCTCTCCTCCTTCTCCCCTATCACACCTGATGAGGTCACCAGAATTGTACTGTCCATGAGTGTCTCCTCCAAAGAGATTTCCCCCTACTCCTCCAGAACAATTAAGGACAATATTGTCTCTCTTGCCCTTGCACTTGCTGATTTCTGCAACCACTCTTTTGCCACTGGATCTGTCCCCTCTGCCCCTTCTGAAGAAACTCTCAGCAGACCCCACTTGTTCTTCGGCAAATACTGCCCTTTATTCATCACCCGCTTCCTCAAGAAACTCCTGGAGATGCTGGCCTTCGCCCCAACTTACCGCACACACTGAACATGTTGGTGGCCTCCACGACCATAAATCTTGATTCCGAACTTCCAGAGGCACGGAAATAGCTCTTCTGAACACCTGTGAGGAACTGCTCGAATTTCCAGACTCCAACTCTCCAGCTGTCCTCATTCTACTTGATCTCTCCACTGCTTTTGACGTGGTAAAGCACTCCATCCTCATAAAACATCTCCATGATACCCTGGGTATCATGGAGCGGGCACTGGACTGGCTGACTTCCTTCCTCAGTGACTGTCCATCCCAGTTTAATCTGGGCACGTTCTCCTCCCCTACCTCTTTCTCCACTTGTGGTGACCCCCAGTGCTTCAACCTCTCTCCCTGGCTCTTCAACACTTACCTTGCTCCACTGGCATACCTCATGTCCACCTTCCCCCCTAACTTCCAGTGTTCTGCAGATGACACACAACTCTTCTTCAAACTTCCCTCTGACCCTCGCCTCACTTCTTCTATCATTCTGGACTGGCCATCTGCCATCCAGTCCTGGTGCACTTCCAACAATCTCTGCCTCAGTGCCAGCAAGATCCTTCCTATTGGGACTGCTGCTCCCTCTTTCTTCCCCTCTCTTTGGCCATCCCCTATGGGATCTCCACTATCCCATTCATCTGAAGCCAGAAACCTTGGAGTCATCTTCACCTATTCTCTTTCCTCCCTCCCTCACATTCAGGACCTTGCCAAAATGTCCCACTTTCAACTCTTCCCTCTCAACGGAATTCTCCCTGCTTTCGATGTCCCCAGATGCTCAATGTCTTCAGAGCTGTGGTACTCTCTAGGCTAGACTACTGCAATAGCCTTTTCCTGAACCTTCCTTCTTCCTCTCTACGACCCCTCCAGCTAATCCAGAATAGGGCAGTGAGACGTATCCTTGTCCTCAAGCCCAGGGACCGCATCTCTCCAGCCCTAAACACTCTCCACTGGCTCCTGGTTACTGCAAGGATCAAATTCAAATCCCTCTGCATCATCCATAAGGCTGTCTGGGGCCGGGGACCACGCTATTTACAACTTGCTCTTACTAAATACTCTCCCCCTAGATCTTTAAGTTCCTCTGGTTCCAACTCCTCGTATGTCAAGCGCTTTTCTAAACAGAGGGCTTGTGGCCAATCTCTTTCCTCAGCTGGCTCCCTTTTATGGAACAACCTCCCCCTTCCTCTTCATCTTGAGCCAGATCTCCTCAAATTCTGGAAGCTCCTCAAGACTTTCTTTTTCACCTCTTCCTTCCCTTCCTCCCTCCTCTGCTAATTCCACATTTGCTGAGATTGGTGATTAGGGCCCTTATGTATCCTTCTGTGCCGTGCTCTCCCACACCCAATCCCCTTCCGCCTCCGCCTGCCAACAAAGACTACTTCTTCTAGGTTTGGGGGAAGACAACTTTATCATCTTGCAAGACAATCAACAGCACTACATGTTCACTTTAACAGAATAAAACTGTCACAAAATGACCTTCACACCAGACCTATAACTTATTTGGTCACAAAATGACCTTCACACCAGACCTATAACTTATTTGGTCATGATCTTAACGTTGGGTAGACGAGACCATCATGAATGCAGATGTTTCCTAGCATGAATTACCTGTCCCGGCCCATCTAGACAGCTCCCATTGAATGAAGACCAACAATGCATTTCTTCCTCGTGTAATTTGCAGTCATTTGCCATAGTGTCCACTGTGGCACAGTGTAGAGGATGCTTTCGCATTTCTTACCATTTTTGTGATGTCATCCTCAGGGTGACGTTTGTAGGCTGGGGGGATGGTCTCAGAGCTGGGCAACTTCGACAACTGGTGGATGAACACCTTTTGCGTTTGATGTCTTTTTTTCAATGTATTCTTACATCACAGCTGATGAATGATCTATTACGTCTTGGGAAACCTATTAAGCAAACATTTAGCATGCCCAGGTTTGCTTAGTACTCTTTTGATTTTGAAGAGCGCCTTGGATTTATTTATAGCATTAATGAAGCAGCTTGAGAAAATAGTGTCTTTTTCCCATGGGTGGCACATTGATTTAGTTGCGTATGAATCATGCAAGCTTCAGTAAATGGAGTGCATTTGCTTTTCACAATATATCTATGGTATGCATCTCTTTGTAGGAGCATTGGCTGTCTAGTGTTGAATGCGATGTGAGTTCTCGCATAAGAGTTTGCAAGCATTCACTTATTCAGATTTTAAGGGCTCAAAGATTATCATTGTGCAGTCTTCCCTTATTGAAGCATGTGGTGGGTTTTTGGAGACCTTTATTAAACATCTCTTTGGTGAAACGTTTTCTATATCGCAATTCCGTCGATTTTGGGAGTTGATAATCCTTCATATTTTGATATTAAGCGAGATGAGAGAGTTCCCTAAAGATCAAAACATGGTGGGACCAGAATAATTGGGTGCACTTATGATGCTTCCAGAAGATGCTATAGGTGAAGGTGACGTTAAGGATGTCACTTTCCCTATATGTTGATTGTAGATCCTGCATCTCTCCATCTAAGCATGGCCAGGGCTTGGGGGAATTATCCAGATTTTTAAATTATTTAGGTTAACAATGTATGTCAAGATGCCTATGTATATTCACCCCCAGCCTTACCTATGTTGGGCAATAAGCAGTATGCAGTCTCTTAGATATGTGATGCTCTCTTTTTTATGAATTTTCAGTATTTTAGTAATTGGAAGAGTTATGCATTGTTTTAAAAATCTTATTAGGGCTTCCTTTTGTTCAGTCCCTGTTGTTGGTGCTGACAAAACTGCGGCGCAGCAGCACCAGCCTGGCAGCCTGATGCTTTCAGTCTGTGGTTACTGTCTTAACCACTGGATTCAGTGCTTTGCTCAGGGTATCAAGGGAAGCTTGCTAGCATGATTCACAACACATGCCATGGCATTCCAGGATGGTCTGATTGCCGGTCCCCAGTGGTATTTCAATATTATCCACTGCCTTTTCGAATTGTCAATTGGGTCTTTGGGCACGGTGTGGCTATGGTAGGCAGACTAGAAGAGCAGCACATTTTAAGAGCCCTGCGATAATATATATGTTCTTCATTCTAAATATGAACGGTTAACATCCTCAAAAGCAGCACATATAAGTTGCCTCCCACACTTGATCTTTTCCTCATTCAAGTGTTAATGGTTGTTTTCCTGATTGAAGATGGTGATTGCAAATTTAATTGACGCAGCTTTAAGGGAGCCAGTACGAGAGGGGGCACTTTGCAACTTCCCTTGCACCCCTGCAGCTTTCACCCAATTCCTCACTGCTTTTTCCATGGCCCTTTGGTCTCAGAAGGCTACAGCCTATCCTGTACATGATCCTAAGGGCTAGTGTCTTGTGGGTGCACCCCCTTATGGGAAGCCACACGTACGCCTTTTCTTTCATTCGGGGCGTCCCATAGTGGCGTTTGGGAAGGGCTTACCGTGTGTAGAGGTGCAGAAGTAAAGAAAAGACGTTGGGGCTCATTACAAGTTGTGCAGGGTGGATAAAATGCAGAGGTATTACCGTTTACTGCTGCCTTATTGCAACGCCAATCTATGGCCCTCATTCAAAGTTTGGTGGTAGTCATGGCGCTATTTGCGCCATGACTGCCACCAATAACGGTACCGTGTCTGGATTGGTGCATTGGGGACTTACCGGTCTAGTCCGACCTTGGCGGGACCGGTAAATCCCCATTCACCAAACCATTCCCCATTCCCATTGAGCCCCCAGAGGGCTCAATGAGAATGGGGAGGGTGCAAATAACGGGCTCGCGAATGTGAAGCCCGTTATTTGCGCCCTGGTCCCTTAACGGGTCCCGTCCATAACGTCAGGTCAGACCAGGCGTTAAAGGAGGGACCCGCTAAGGGACCTTGTGGTACAGCGGTAAGGGGGGGTAAATGCGGCAGCTTTCTCCCAAAGTTTCAGCAGAATTACCGAAAATGGCCATTGACAAAAAAAGGGGATTTACACTTCCACCGCCACGTGTAATCCGGTGGGAAAACCGTTGGACCAAGTGTCGGAAACGGTAGGATTTTCTGCCCAGATACCACTAATCTCGTAATGAGCACCATTATGCAATTTCAAAGGTGGATACTACTGTGCAATCTAAATGTCCCTGGTACATTTAGCATGCAACATGTTTGCTTGATAGAATTAGCACCACCAGAACTGTGAACACTGCATAAACGTGCAGTTTTGCTTATCAATTAGACATTCCAAAACCCCAGTCATTTCCATACTTTACAAAAAATGTAATTGTTCTAATTTGCTCACCAGTTACAACCACACAAAGAGTAAAAACAGGCTGGTTGCGTGCAACAATACTGATCCTGTCCACCTGAAATAAAAGAGAATAACCTAACAGCCCAGCACTAAGCTTCTTTACAGAAGACCTTCACCACTGCAATGTGAAAGTGTCCATCATTTGACACCAAACACATAACAATTCTGTAAAATTACAATCCAGAATCCTTATGCGAGTCAGAACCGGAGTATAAGAGGAGCAGATTGTACCACCGAAAAAAAAAGTGCAAGAAGTAGCTTAATGATTTTAGTGAGTGAGTTTAGTAAATTGGTTTTGCGATATTCCCATAGAAGTGTGAAACTTATTAGAATTCTCTATATCTCCTACAACGCATCACACATTTTTCATTACTTACATTTGTTCGTAATACATTGGTTCATACCAGTACTGTCGGAGCAGTACACTTTGCAAGCTATACATGTTTAATAGGTATAAAGGGAACATACTGTTACAAATGATTTGCTCGTATTAGGTTAGAATTGATTGGAATTGCTCGCTTCCTGATACACATTTATTCTATCCTTCTTAATCATCTTATAGTCACTAGATAATTAGACTTGGTGATTCATTAGATCTATTGTTTTTATTGATGGGGCAAGGAAAATCAGAGATAGGATACAGTTTTACTTCCTTAATAATGATTGTTTCGTATACAGCCGAGTTATTTATAGTGATGGCGCATATTAAAGTGTCGACGTTTAAATAATGGAGGACTCAAGGAAAAGCTAAATCCATTTTAGAGGCGTCATTACTGTGTAGAAAGAGATTGTGCTTAATCTTCCTGCCAATGATCCATGTTACAAATACAGCCACTTTGTTAGAAGTGTAGGCCTTCAAATGATTTTTCAAGCACATATTATTAATATAGCAACTACACCCTGCTGTAAAAGTCCGTAATTTTACAATTCACTGCTTTTTTTAGACCACTGGTCTTCAGTTCATCGTCAATATGATAACTTGAACATGAACCAAGGGTGTGTGTGAGCAGGAGTACAAGGATGAGTAGAGGCTAAAACACCCACTCAGCCCTCACACTTCTACAAACCAAGATCCAGCGCAATCATAAAGGTAAAACAGGCACAGTCAAGAGATATACCTACTTCACCTTTAGTGGGAAGGTGGGAAGGCTGTACTCTTTATAGGGGTGTGAAGGTGGGTCAGTAGCAACACAAAGGGCCTCATTACACGGTAGGCGGTAAGGGTTTACCGGTACCGGTATTTTACCGGTACCGGTAAATCCTTACTGCCTTACTACGAGGTCCCTTTGCGGGTTGGGGAATTTAACGCCTGCTTTTTGCAGGCGTTAAAAACCAACCCGCAAAGGGACCAGTGGAGATAATTACGGTACCGCAATTTGCGGTACCGTAATTAGCGCCTTCCCCATTCCCATAGAGCATTATGGGGCAAAAATGGGAATGGGGAAGGGCAGTGGTGGAAGGGGGAATTATCGCCCTGCCAACCTTGGAATGGGGCGGTAATTCACCTTTCCACCAAGGCGGTGCCTGTATTTTACCGGCATGAACCATGGCGCTAATAGCGCCATGGTTCACCGCCTTCTGTGTAATGAGGCCCAAACAGTGTATAACATTTCAAAATAAAGGGATTTCCAATCAAGGTTCCATAAAAATATATACACTTTAATCAGACACACCATGTACAATACAAACTAACTAGAAAACACTGTAAAAACCCCACCCCTGTAAAAGAAAGAGTGAATATGCACAGATATACTAGATGAGTGATGAGGCAAGGTGGGAAAGGTAATCAAAAGACCACAATGTTCAAAAGGATATTTCTTTGAGTTGCAAAAAGGGATCAAATTGACCTACCCAGTCTCTAGAGCCCAAAAATTAAACAAGGGCGCAGTTAGCTGTCAATAGTACCTTCTTTGCAGTTTGTGTGAAAATTGAGAGAGAGCAAAAGGCAGCAACGGAGGGTCATGCTGCTTCAAATCTGTTGAACAGTTCTTGAAACATGCTCGAAGGAGTTCAACAGTGAAAAGCAGGTGGGTTCTGGCTGTCTTGTCTCTCAGGGTAATGTGAGTTTCAATGCAGGGGCTCAGGGACATGATGAGTCCTTTTCTCGTGCTCCCAAACACAGATGAGGCTGGTGCACAGCTGCAAGGTTCAATAAACACAGTGAGGTCCATGGTACCACTCTGGCTGGCAGAGAGGCGATCTTTGGAGAGGACTGCTCTCTCAGCAGGGTCCAATACAATCTTCTGGATGGTTCAGGGTGATTCCAGATGATTCAAAAAGTGGTGGGAGGCCAACCCCTTGTAGAGGAGCAGCTGAATACCTCTACAGGTGGTCCCGCCCCTATTTTGCCTATACGCTGGAAACCAGTAATGGTACCTAGACTACAAAGAATATTTCAGACAAGGTATCAGTTGAGAAGACCCTATGAGAAGTACCCACAAAAGACTGATGGTCTCCTGAAAGGAGCACCTGAAGAAGTGTGAAGATGTGGAAAGAAGAAGCTGATGACATCACGGAAGATGAGAGTGACGCCTCAGGAAGGATGACCAGAGAAGAGAAGGCATAGCTGATATGGAATTTGAAGGTGAAGCAAAGAATCGAAAAGACTTTCATGTGCAGAATACATATTGAATGTGTGAAGAGCACTGCAGAAACTACAAGCTGTTTTACAATTGTACAGATGCTGCAACACAAGTAGACTAAGTATTCATAAGGCTGGCTATACGTAGTATATAGACTGCAGACGGTGCCGCCAACATATATGTACATAGAGTTCTGGACATTTAATATACATTTTAGTAAGCAAGTCTCCATGAAGGAAGACGGATTGGAAGCTATGTGTGTCGCAGCAAAGAATAGGCTCGAATTCGAAGCAAGACCAAAGAGGCTGCCTGGCTGGATGTCAAAGACTGAAAGCAGCCAATAACTGGTTATCAGCTGCGAAGAACAATAAAACGTGAGAAGCTGAGGCATCCCTTGATAAGTTGCAAGGAGAGAACACCACTAGTGCCAAGTTTCTGTAATAAAGACAATGTAATACCATAATATGAGCAAATTCACTGTCCCTGATCATATGAGCTGAGGATGAAAATAGACGATGGGTATGGTGCACTAGATTGAAGATAGCGAGTGCTCACACTCCCTTATATTCCCTGAGACGAGATGCTACTACAAGGCCGAAATCAAAGACAATGGGCCTTATTACAAGGTTCGTAAAACCGGCATGATACCTCCAAACTTGCAAGAAAGTCTGATACCAGCAAATGGGCAATTACCGGGGTATTCCAGCCCCGCCGACCCAGTAATTTCCCTTTCGCGGTTGCCGGAATCGGGTGATTCCCATTCCCATTTGAGCTCAATGGGAATGGGGATGCCTGTAGCACCAACAGGGTTCATTACCGTGCCGGTGTTACAGGCAAGCTGTGCTCGCGGGTGCCTTTCATTCCGAATGGCATTCAGAATGGCGCTGGCACATCCACTTGACTTTTCTGAGCGATACGCCGTAAGTATGAAGATGCAAAAGTTCAAGTGTGAGCCTCCTTTTATGTTGTTTTTTCTGTCCTTTATTTCAGGTGCAGAACAAAGGCGATGCGTTGAGGGGTTAAATTGCCAGTGGTAAAATCAGGTGAGTTAGTGATGAGGGCGACCCCTCTAAATGTCTTTTATAATTTCCCAGTAATGTCTTTTGTCCTTTCCCCATAGGGGCCGGGGTGCGGTGCCTGCCAAAGATGCGGCGCCGACCCGAGATGTGGAATGGTTCACCACGAAAAGCCGGTAAGTAATATGGCTGAAAATTCGGCTTTCCTCTTGTGTTCCCTTGCTCACCTTTTGTCTCTTCTTCTCTCCCCTAGGTGCAGAGATGTGGCGACCGGTGCTGAGAGCCGCGATGGAGCCGGGCGGCGTCTCAGGAACAGGTGAGTGAAGCGCTGCGCTGCAGCGAGCAACGCGGTTCTTTTAAATGGAAGTCTTCTTTCAGGAATGCTGGCGTGAAGATTCCGGATGCAGGTAAGAAGGTTGAATAAGTTCTTGGTTTTCACCTTTCTCTTCTCTTATTCCCTTACAGGTGTTCCAGGTTCGAGGCGAGCGTGGCTGGAGTCCAGGTGCAGGAGCAGACACGGTGAGCGTTCAGCTGCTGGGATGCAGAACAACTCGAAGCACGTGTGGATGTCCCAGCGTGGCTTAAATAGCTTTGGAAGAAGTTCCAGGTGAGTATTCTTCCACAGCCCCACCCAAGTAACAACATAGTTCCTTCAGAAAAATAGTCCCTCCTAAGCCTCATTTGGCTTGATTCTTCATGCAGCATGATCTGCATCAGGTGAGTGTGCAGCATGGTCTGCTTCAGGTAAGTGCACCAAACACTTCCCCTTATGAGCCTGGCGCCTATGGCGCCAGGACTGATGTCCAACATGAGCCTGGCGCCAACGGCGCCAGGACAGAGTCCAAAGAGCCCCTATAAAGGGCCGCTGGGCTTTTACCCCGGGGCGTGATGCCTGCTCCCGGGGGTGCTGGGCCTGGCCTGGTGCTCCGGGGGTAGGCATCATGACAGCTGCTTATGGCGATAATTGAACAGATTCTGCAGCTGCCTGATTTACCTGAATTGCTTGATTAAAAAGTTATTTTTTTCCTTCCTTAAAGTAATATACAGGCATAATGAGGAATCTTGAAAATGGTACAATTTCAGAGAATGAGCGGGCCCACCTAAATCCAGACTGTTGCAGATGGTGGAGAGTGATATGTTGGTTTATGATATACGTGTGTGCCACCATACTCAGGGCCTCATCACGAGTTGGGCGGTAACACTGGCGCTATTAGTGCCGGCGTTAATAGCCCTACTGCCAAACCCCCGGCGCTATTAGCGCCGGATCACGGGTTTGGCGGAACGGGTATTCCTCATTCCCCATTGGGCCCAATGGGGAAAATTCATGCTATTACAGCCGCCGGATTTCCCGCCAGCGGTAAATGCACTGAAAATTGGCAAATTTGCCTCAGATTTCCTCCCAGCTCAGAGCTGGGGAAAAATCTGCCAAAGCCATGATCTGGCAGACCCTTAAATGCAGCGGTAATAGCACTACCGCCGCATCTAAGGGTTACCGCCAGACTCGTGATGAGGCCCTCAGTGTCTTTCTGGTTCTTCTGTTTAGCATTCCCTATTTTACTAATGCTCCCGGTGAGACAGGGACTACTGTTGTTCATCTATCTGGTAGATATTCCTATGGTACTCCTCAGAGAGAGGACGCTTTATGAAAGACTTCATGATTATTATTTAAGCACTGACTTGGTAATAGTGACTAGTAAGAGAAAGGCAGAGGAAGATAATGATGGGATTTTATTTTTAAATCTTTTTATTGACATTTCTGATAATCACTTTTACAATTAGACATTTATGATTTAGATTCGAATATAACAAGATGAACATTGTGTAACAGATAAACATTAACTGTCTCCATCGTCTGAATACTGTTGTGAATCGTGTCTTGGACAGGGTATGGGGGAGGGGAAGAGTGCCGAGGGGGGGAACAGCAACTCGTGTGTCAAAGGGGTGGAGTAATATTTAGGATCGCCTCAGTGCCAGGCTGGTTTTTGTGCCTGATGTGAATAGCTCAGGGCGGCTTATCGTCCGAGGGATGAAATGCTTCCATTGTCAGAGTCTTCCATGCCTCAAATGTCTCGCTGGTGCCGTCCAGGGACCTAGAGACACCCTCCTCCCATGCTCTAGTTTCTGCTCCCACCCAACGCTCCAACTCTCTATACCATACAGCGTATTGTGGGCCCCTGGCGTGTTTCCATGCCATTGCAATGGTTCTTTTGGCAAGCACCCATGAAATATCCATAAAATTGACAATGTGTTTGACCTTGGCTAGTCTGGGGTAGGTTCCCAATAACCATTCCTTTGGTGTCCACCCATATCTTGACACTCCAGCCCTCCTACAGATCCGCTCCTCCCCAGTCCAGAGGTACTGTGTCCAAGAGAATTGCCAAAACATGTGTAGCTGGTCCGCCGTCTCAGCGCTGCACCAAGTGCATCTGGGTAAGGTTTGATCGTTGATTTTGGCGACCCTGCTCGGTGTCATGTATGTACAGTATAATATATTTAACTGTATAAGTCGGAACCTGGTGTTTCTTGACAATTCCTTAGGGAATGCAAGGACCCTCTCCCACTCACCCTCCGAGATGTCTAGGCCCAGGTCTCTTTCCCACCAGGTTTTTTAGTCGGTACTCCAGGGATTGGGTCTGTCTGACAACTGACCGTATATTCTGGACACTAGTTTCTGTCCCTCACCCAGGTCATAAAGCAATGTCACAAGGGGATTAGCCTTCGGTTCCTCTGGCCACTCCTCCCAGTTTCCGCGTGCCACCAACCTAGCCCGCTGATACCATAGGAATTGCCCCCCTGGCAGACCCTCCGTGGTTTGAAGCGAGGTAAAGTTTCTGAAGGTTCCCTCTTATACAGGTCCCCCAATGTATAGATGCCCTTTCTTTCCCAGAGTCTGATGGTCGCCAGGTCTGTGCTGGCTTTGCATAGGTCCGAGATCGATGGGATCTCGGGGGAGTATGGAGGGCCCAGATGTAAGAGTGTTTTGGTCCTTCGCCATATCTGCCCCCTAGATGTACAATCATGGGTTCTCTGCTTAGGCAGCGAGGCGGTGCCCAAACAAGTTCTTTTAATTGCAGTGGGGTCACTAGGTTTCTCAGTAGTCCAGTCTCTGTCGTGACGTCGTCCGACAGCCACTGGGTGACAAAACTGAGCTATGCTGCCGAATAGTACCTTTCTAGGTCTGGGAGTTGGATTCCTCCTGCACTATGAGGGAGAGTCAGCATGTTCAGCGCTAGTTTGTGCCTACCTGTGCCTCAGAGAAATCCCCAAAATAATGTTTCAAGCAGGCGAAAAAAAGAAGACTTAATGTAACAGCACACATTCTGGAAGTGATAAAGGAATCTGGGAAGAACGATCATCTTGACTATCACAGCCCTGCCCATGATGGATAAGGGGAGTTTGGACCAAAAGTTGATCGACTTGTGTAGTGCCTTTAGGGCTTCCCCGGTGTTATGCTCATGCATCTGTTCCGGTGTGTGCATTATGTTGACCCCTCAAATAGCGGAAAGAAACAGGTTGCCATTGAACTCCTACCTCACGTAGGTCTTCCACCTTTCTGCCCCTCAGGTCTGCTACTGGGAAAAGGCAGGATTTTTGTCTGCTGAACTGTATGCCAGATACCTTGGAGTAATTATCTAGGACCTCTAGCATGATCGGCACGTTCAAATATCTCTCACGTATAAAAGGACGTCATCCACATATAGCAATATTATATGGTGAGTACCTCCCACCCAAATACCAGCATCAAAGAACTGTTTCCTAAAATAAAAGGCTATTGGTTATAAGCCTAATATATAGAGCATAGGGGATAACGGACAACCTGCCTGGTGCCCCTACAGATGTTCCATGCTTGGGATATGAACCTCCCAGATCTCACTCTCGCCCTTGGTTTTGTGTACAGGATTCTCACCCATCTGATGAATCCCTCCCCAAACCCGAATTCCTGAAGAGTTGCCAGGAGCCATTCCCAGTAGATGGAATCAAATGCTTTTATAGCATCTGGTGATAACAATGCATAGGAGCCAGACGCTTGGTCTGTCTGATCTATTATGTGCTGACGGCGGTGAAGGTTCGCTGTTGTGCTGCGGCCAGGCACGAAGCCATTCTGGTCCGTGTGCACAAGCTCTCCTATTTGTCTAGAGAGCCTTTGCACCAGTATTGTAGTCAATATCTTGACGTCATAGTTGAGCATCTCGAGTGGGTGATAGGAGTCACACTCGTCCAGTGGTTTTCTGGGTTTGAGCATGGGGACCACGAGCGTCTCCCTCATGCTTTCGGCAACTCTCCCAGTTTGTATGCTTCTAGGAACACTTTATGCAAGAGTGGTGTAAGGGATGATTCTTATGTTTTATAAAATTCTGGGGGTAGCCCATCAGAGCCTGGGGTTTTGCACATAGCTAGCGACTTTATAGCTTCCATTATATCTTCGATGGTGATGCCTACGTCTAGGGCCTCTCTCGGTGTGGATGATAGTTTCGGTAGTCCTATCTCCTCCAGCTTGTTTTGGATATCTTCTGGGGAGACTGGGACATCATGCGAGTACAATTGCTTGTAGAATGATTGGAAAGTTTCATTAATTTCTTGCTGTGTGTGCGTTAACATTCCCCCTGCGTCTTTCAGTGCAGTCATTGGGTGTGGGATGCTCCCTTCTACTGAGCCATGCCAGCAAGTGGCCTGGTCTATCTGCCTCGGTGGGTGCCCTCATGGTTCTAGCGGTGTAATTGAATTTAACTAGTCTGCCCCATGTCTCTGTGCACTCATTGCGTTAGCCTTTCCTCGTCCCCATCTGTGCCCGAGGCAGTAGCTTCCATTTTATGAATGTCGTCTTGCCACTGCTCTAACTCTAAATGCAGCATTTTCCGGATGCCTCCTGCCTTAGCAATAAGTTCCACGTGTATCACTACCTTCAGAGCCTCCCATAACGGCCTAACCGTGACACACTATCTACATTTACCTCTATATATCTCTCGAGTGTATCCCCAAGATCATTCATGAAGACCACGTCCTTCAGTGTGCCGATGGGCATCTGCCATAGCGGGATGGGGGGTCTGGGTCCCATCATCTTCCACTCCACCACTAGTGGGGAGTGATCGGAGATAGAACGTCCCAGGTATTGTGCTCATTCCATTTGGGGGAGATGTTCTCGTCCTGTGAAAATGTGGTCCAGCCTGGTGTACAGACCATGTGGGGATGAAAAGTAAAAGTAACCCCGCTCCCAGGGGTGTAACTCATGCCAGACGTCCGCCAGGTCCAGGCGCTCCAGTACTGTGTTGAGTGTGTTTGATGCGTTAGCTGTTCTAGTTAGTGGAGGGGCAGATCTGTCCAGATCCAGATCTTGCACACAATTGAAATCACCGCCCCAGATAAAAAGACAATTCCTATAATGGGTTAATTTAGTGTGGATTAAGTCCAGGTGTGCCGGGATGTTGCAGTTGGGAAAGTAAGAGTTCACAATGCACACATCTGCTTGTTCATTATGGCCCCATGGTATAGTATACCTGCCCTCCGGGTCTGCTTCCGCCCTTATTCGTGTGAATGGAATCTGGGGGCTTATCCAAGTGTACACGCCCCTGGCAAATTTAGAGTATGCCGCTCCAAACCCCTGTCCGTCCCAACATTCCTGCATCTTGGCCATGGATGTCTTGGTTAGGTGGGTTTTCTTTAAGAGGGCGATCCCCACGTTCTTCCTATTAAGGAAGGATTTAATTCTATTCCTACGGAGGTATGTGCCTAACCCTCTAACATTCCATGTCAATACCTTGATTCATGCTGCCAGGGTCCTTTGAAGATAGGTCCCCAAGATACCCAACTGTAGTTGCCGCCCTTCCCAGGAATTATATTGCCATGGGTTTCACCGGCGCACCTGATGTCTGGACCCCGACCCCATGGTCCCCCCCACCCATATCCCCCCCACCCCACCTGCCCATTATCGGAGACTTCACAACTGACTGAACACTGAACATAGTGGGAAAGAAAGAGTAAAACATTAACACACAACTGCTCCCAGCTGCTACCACAAATTGGCAGTGCTCAGGAGCCCCCCTACCATTTCAGCCTATCCAGGTCCTCTGGCATGGGTGGTGTGATGGCAGGTGTATAATCCAGGTAGATGACAATCCTGGTGTCGTCCCTCTTGATTTATCCTCCCTCTCTCGAGTGTTTGAGAATTATTTCTCTGTCCCGGTAGTTCAGGATCTTAGCTATCATTGGGCGCGGATAGGAGCCCGGTGGGGGTCGTTTTTGTAGAGACCTACGGGCTCTCTCCAAGAAGAAGCCCTGTGACAGCCGGCCAGCTCCAATCTCCTGTTGTAACATGGTCTCCACGAATTCCGTTGGATTGGAGCCTTCCATGTCCTCCAGGATCCCCAGTATACTGATGTTATTGTGGCGTGCGCCCCACTCTGCATCCTCGGACCTTGCCTCCAGGCGTACTACTTTCCTCTCAAGTTCTTGTACCTTAGCTCTTAGGTCGGCCGTCGTCTCGGTGGTCTCTTGGAGTACAGCCTCAGCCGTGGTAACCCTCTCTGCTAGGTTGTAGGCGTCTTGGTGCATCAGCTGCATGTCAGATTTAACCTCATCTATTTTCATGTCGATAAATGTCCTTAAGGCCCCGATGGCCTGTAGCACCTGAGCATCCTTGGGATGTTCATTCGGGGGATGAGTCGCTTGACTGGCTGATAATGCCTGTTGCGGCTGTGTCTTTGGCTAAGCCGCCGAGAAGGAATCCATTATGGGCGACTTGGATTTTCTTTTAGTGGAGGACATTGCCTGCCAAAGTGTGATGAAGATAAAATGCTGCCCCCCTGAAGAGAGGCAGACTCTCTGATGCAGTGGCAAGAGTGTATATGATGAGGTCGCCAGCTTTGTATGGATACCCCCTATTAGTGAGTTAAGTATAAGGCGGGTCCACAGATTTACACTGCACCTTGTGCAGTGGCCACACTGTGTTTCAGGCTTCAGTGAGGTGTCATCCAATGTTCCTTAATGCTGGCGAGTGGATTGGGGCCCCAGTGGTTTCAGGAGAGCCGGTTGTACCTCTGGTCTTGACGCTGCAATGGCGGTAGCTCTCTTTTTTCCAGATTACCTGGGCAAACGGGAGGAAGGCAGGCTGGCCGCGACCGGGGCCAATGGGTGCGCTAGTCAATCTTTGAGTCACGGCCCTGGCAGGGCGGGTCGGGGCGAGAACGTTCTGCTGAGCAGCTGGTAACAGCAGTTTTAGGTGTGCAAAATGTCCTTGCGAGGCAGTTTGGTGTGGTGTCCCTAATTCATCTGGCAGACAATGTCAGGGCTTGAGGTGGCACTGCAGAGCTTCATTTATCACATGTAAAGCTCCCCAAAGTGCCCACAGAGCATGTGCCAGTATCGGTCTGTTTCGATGGGCTGGATGGGATGTTATTAACAAAGGGAGTCTGGCCTTGTATTGTGTCTTCTGTCTTCAGTGTCTCTAGGATTCCGGGGAAGGCACAGAGGCGGCAAGGGGTATACTCCCTTGCCACAGAAGCCATCAGCGTGCAGGAGCACTCCCTGCTATCAATACTTCACAAACGGTCACAGGCACACAGCAAGACGATGCATGATTCCTGTGGTGATTGCGTGGAGCGTGTCGTGGTGAGCGTTCCCTGCACATATGCTCATCTGGGCGGTCAATCTTGCTGTTTGGTGTGGTCACCTCCGCCTCTCCCAGGGTCAGAATGTTTGGGCCCGGAAGACGCAGTGACCTGGTGAGAGATATTTGTGATACAATCTGTGAAATCACAATGAAATGCGATGGTGTGCTCTCCCTGAATAGGATCGGGCTGGCTGAACCCTGTCTGCGGGGTAGCATGAAATGGGGAGCTTCTGCTTGAGTGGGCTCCTGTGCCGGAGGGCCCAGGTTATCTGAGGCAGGGCACTCCATTTAAACTAGGCACGGGAGCCGCCCAGGTTAGTAAGGCGTGGTTGATTATCACCGCCCGCACTCATGTGCGTCCGGCCCCGGGTAGCCTGTGTCAGGGTGAATCCCTGGTGCCACTCTGTGCGCCTTCCCCAGGGCAGGCCCAGAGATATTGCGGTCTGCGGCAGCCGCGGAGTGGGAGGGCAGGGGCCCCCGCTCCTCCGTGTACCTCTTGATCACGGTTCGCTGCTGGGCTCCGGGCACATCCGCTGGCTCGATGCTGGTGTCACGCCCACTGCAAGTCCAGCGACTCCTCTCACCTGGCTGCTCTCGATACTGTAGAAGGTCCACAGTCGCTGCTTCTCTCTGCCGCTCACCTGACAGGGAGCGGTGCACCACAGCTGTCCGCAGCACACGGCGCCCCCTCCACCAACAATGCTGGTGCAAAGATTCTGTCTGGTGAGGGTTGTAACAAAGGCAAAGAGGGGGGAACACGCCCAGTCCGGGTGCAGTCCCTGTGTTGGATGGTGCTGCGCAAGGCTCTACTGGTATACACCCATTCAGAGTGTTGTTTTATGTGGCGTCTGTGCCATTTTGGAATCACTGAGGTCCTCAGAGACCTGTCTCCGTTTCAGCTTATAGGGTCCGATTCGCATTGGAAGGCACTCCGGGTGAATGGGGAGAGGTTCAGCTGTCGGCTGCACCGTTCATTTGGCGCTAATTAGTAGTTTGATTGCCATTACAGGATCATTTGCAGGATCGGAGACGGGAGCTCAACCAAGCTGCTTCTTCACACCATGCGCGTTAACCACGCCCTATAATGATGGGATAAACACATATCTAGACAGTGTAGCAAACCTGGGTAATAACATGTGGTATCCGCACATGAAAAAGGTAGGGGAGAAGACATCTAAAAAGAGTTGCTATGTCTGCGCACTCATTCCTTATGCCATGGATGCAACACAAATTTTAATTTCTAGAGAAATTCTAGAATATGATGCCAGATGTCTCGTTCATCTTGCAGCATGCATGACGAGGGGCCAATTTCAAGGAAGCTGGGCCACCTTGTGATGGAGATCGAAATGGTGTCATTTTCGTTCCAGGCTGGCTATATCAAGACTACACAGATGGAAAAGGAACCTGCATGGAAAAGTAAGACGCTTACATATCTTGAGAAGTAACATGAAGAGGCGGTAGTTGCAGAGATAAAGAGACTCAATTTCCCTGATAAACCAGAAGTAGCAGGATAGCATGGATGTTGGGAACAAACACAAGTTTTAGTTTATGGACAAGTGAAATCCAAAAAAGTATGGGAAAGAGGCGTACTGTCCTGCACAGCTCATCTATTGAAGTCAGGATATTTGGCAGATATACAAAGAGTGAATGATGTTTGTTTAAAGTCCTGGGCGAACCATGCCAGACTATTGACATGGGTAGAAGATGAATCGGGGCAAATGATGCTGGTTCCCAGGGGAGTAGCTAGGTCTGGAAAAGACCCAGGGCTAAGCTGATGTCAGAACTGTTGGGACTGGGGGCTAGCTAGTCTTTTGGCTGTAGCCCCTGAGATTCTATCCGGGGCTGCACCCAAAAGATCAGGGGCCATAGCCCCCTTAGCCCCCCCCCTAGCAACGCCCCTGGTGGTTCCATTGATAAATGTGACATTGTGCTTCCAAAGAAAGGGGAACAATGATGTGGGAAGAAACAAAGACTGCAAGACTACAATAGATGTTATTAGAATGGGAGCAGGGACAGCCGTCCTGATAGACCAATATTGGGCTTGTGGATCCAGAACTTACATGAAACTGCTCAAGGATTGGGGAGGTATGTGTTCCTTGGTACTCATATATGTTCCAGCATTAGTGATTCCTAAACGTGACTTTCGTCAACGTTCATACGTACTCACCATGACGAAAATGGGACATTGATGGAGGCCATAACACTGCTGACAAACCTGCACAACAAGATGGAAGATGAGACAGAAGATATTGCAGATGACAGGTGGTTCACGTCCATCTTCTCATGGGTTCCACAATGGATGGTGAATATCTTCAAGCTCTTTGGAGCTATACTAGTTATGGTGATGCATGGATTCTGTGTTATCAGGATAATGATTACACAGTGTAAGAAGACAACAAAGAAAGCTGTAGGAATGAAGATCATGATAGATGTCGAGAAAGGATTCAGACCCAAGGAGTTGACATATGAAGCAATCAGTGACTACATAAAGGCCAGTATCTTAGCACCAGATGGAACAAAGTTCCTGCGTCCAAGTTATCAAAAGAAGTATGTGGGAGAATGGATTTACTGCAGCCCAAATGGACAATGTCTTCACAAGACCTGGAGTGTTGATGAACATGTAAAATCAGCAGGATCTGTGAAAGGAGTAATGAAAATGTGGACTCCAAAAAAACACTTTTTCTGGAAAGGATGTCAGGATGTGGAAACTGGTCAAGAAGTGGTTGATGACTCGACCAAAGGGGGAGTGTAGAGGAGCAGCCGAATGCCTCTACAGGAAGTCCCACCCCTATTTTGCCTATATGCTGGAAACCGGTAATTGCGACATGTGCAACGCCATTAATGGTACCTATACCATGAAGAATTATTGACACAAGGGGCCTCATTCCAACCCAGGCGTTAAGGGGTTTACCGTAATTTACGGTGGTGTAATTATCTCCTTCCCCACTCCCATTATGCCCTATGGGGCAAAAATGGGAATGGGGAAGGGTAAATGGGAAATGGAGATTTACTGCCTCACTCACCTTGGAATGGGGTGGTAAATCCGCCAACCACCATGGCGTAAACATAGTTTACGCCATGGCGGTAAAGGTACGACCCAGGCGGTAACTTACCGCCTGGGTCGTAATGATCCCAAAGGTATCCATTGAGAAGACCCTATGAGAAGTACCCCCGAAAGACCGATGGTCTTCTGAAAGGAGCACCTGAAAAAGTGTGAGGATGTGGAACGAAGAAGCTGATGACGTCATGGAAGATGAGAGTGGTGCATCGGGAAGGACGACCAGAGAAGAGAATGCATAGGTGATATAGAATCTGATGGTGAAGCAAAGAATCAAGAAGACTTTCATGTGCGGTAGGAAGATTGCATGTGTGAAGAGCACTGCAGAAAACACAAGCCATTTTACAATTGTACAGATGCTGCAATGCAAGTAGAATAAGTATTCATAAGGCTGGCTATATGTATTATATAGACTGCAGGCGGTGCCACCAACATATATGTATATAGAGTTCTGGACATGCAATGATACATTTTTGTTAGCGAGTCTCCATGAAGGAAGATGGATTGGAAGCTACGTGTGTTGCATCAAAGAATAGGCACACATTTGAAACAGGACCAAAGAGGCTGCTTGGCTGGATGTCAAAGATCAGTAAAATGTGAGAAGCTTATGCATCCCTTGATAAGTTGCAAGGAGAGAACACCACGAGTGCCAGGTTTCTTTATTAAAGACTATTTAATACCATAGTATGAGCAAATTCACAGTCTCTGATCATGTGAGGTGAGGATGAAAATAGATGATGGGTATGGTGCACCAGATTAAAGATAGCGAGTGCTCACACTCCATTATATTCCCAGAGACGAGAAGCTACTACAAGGCTGGGTTCAAAGACAATATGAATGACAGATGGCATGAGTGATGAGAGATGTCAGGCTAATTGGGTGGGGATGTATGGTCAAGTTCACCCACCAGCACCCGGGGTACTGACTTTCGTGCTGCTAGAGCATTGAATGTTCCAGAAGGGTACAAGCATGCCAACCAATTGTAGAAGGCCATAACATGAAGAACCTTATAGTTTAAGAGCCAATTAAGTGTTTTGTTTCTAATTACTGTCAAATATGACTTGCAATATGACTTCCACTATGGGAAGGCATGAATGCCCTCCTTCACTGTAGAGACTCTATCCCAAATAGAAAGCATACTTAGATGTTCCCCTTGAGCCAACCATGATCTCCCGTAGGTTTTCTTGATTTGCCACATAGTATGACTTCACTTATGACAAGCTTTTAGTATAAATGTGTGGTTTTTCATGAAATGTTTTGAGATCATGCTGTGTGACGTCCGTTGATTTCCGTTGTACTCCCAGTTTTAGACAATTGATATCAAAACAGAGCTATTTGCCAACTCCCTGAGTCAGTCTTATTATTTAGTTTGAGTAGTTATTTTGTGTCCCATCCATAATATGACATATTACCTTGAGTAAAAGGGCATCTAGGTTTCTCCATACTCCCAATGGAGTTGCCATCCTATCTTGGCAAATAACTTCTCATTTTTTGTTTTACATTTCTGCAATGTTTGGCATTTATTTTCTTCTATTGCACATTTAAGGATGGACAATAGAGAGTTAGGATTGGTGAACATAATCCAATCTTATGTATTCAATCAGGTATAATTAGTAAGCCCCATGATCCTTCTCTAAACAAGTCCCTCAGGGCGTTCAGCCAAATTACCCCATTCTTCATGTGACGTTTCCAAAGTGTATAAGAACGCTCCGATACCTTCTGTTTATAGATATTCAAGATACCCAATAAACTATATCCGGCAGTATTCTTAGAAAAAATCAGTATGGCCACCTCTTATTCTGTTGCACTATTTCATTTATCTTTATTTAAGATGTAAGATCATACCCCAGATATCTATATCAGGTTATCCTTTTAATGGCTCCCTGTGGACTGTCAATACAAACCCTGCTAGTACGTTTTTGACCTAATGCCATAAACTGCGTATTTTCTAGATTTACTTTTTGCCATTTAGTTCATCATACTTGAACACTGCCTGAGCACTATAGAAGATTCCCAAAAAGGTATTGCCCATAATTATTAGATCATCTATGTAAACAATCTATTCCACTTTACTGCTTCCTATTTTAGGGGATTCATTGTGCTTTTCTATAAATATACTACCAAAATCTGCTAGGAACAGGTTAAACAAGATAGGCAAAAGAGCACACCCCTGTCTAACTCCCTTTCTGATCTGTATCTGTTTAGACAATTTGCCTAAATTGCTCAGTCTGACTCTGGCAGTGTTATTTTTGTAAATCATTTTACATGCATATAGGAGGTGAACACGCATACCCATTTTCTCCAGTTTAGCCCAACAATTTGATCTATCATGGTATGTTGAATGCAGACAAAAGGTATACAAAGAGTCGGCATAAAGGTAAATTAGCTTTTTGTTTAGCTTCTTCAAGGAGAATATTTATTAAAAAAATATTGGTGTTAGTGGAGCAACCTTTTCTGAAGCCAGTTTGGAAACTGCTGATGGCATTATCCCTGACTATCCAGAGATTGATTTCCTTGAAAATTAAGGTACAAAATATTTTACTAGTTACATCATTCAGTGCTCATAGACGGTAATTTTCAGGTAGCAATCTTGACGCTTTCTTGTGCAAAATCCTCCAAGATTCTAGTACAATGCCCGTATTTTATTTTTTACATAACGTGTCGTGAGGATATCAGACCAAAAGTCTGGGTTATCCTTGCTGACTAAGTTACACAGACCATCTTGACCCGGAGCCCTGGAGAATTTCAGCCTCTTGATTATGGCTACTAAACATCACAATCGTTATTTAGATCCAAATGGGGTTTTCTTTCCAAAAGGTATTTCATTACCAGAAAATGTATTCCAGAGGTAGATTTCCCAATTCATCTCATCGATATTACAAGTAGCACATCCTGCCCATTACCAGTAACCATGTTATATTTGGCCCGAAGTTTTCTTGAATCACCATCCAGCAGGATCCTGACCATGTTTTGCCATACTACATTATCCTCGGATAAGCGATATCTTTTGATCCAATTCCTATAATCATTTTATTGCTGCTTTCTGACAATAGCTTCATCTGAATAAATATTAATTCAGTCAATGGAACTAATTTCATAACACATCTTTTTTTCAAACCTATGACTTTATCATATGGTTTCGTGAATTTGGATCCCTTTTTCATAGATACAGATGTACTCATGGGCATGAAGCCAAGCATACATGTAGACAGCCAGAGTACAATCTAATCTGCAGTCTCCATAGCATAGATATAATCCAGGGTGGATAAAAGGGGCCATTATGCCATATAGGGCCAGATGGAAAATCATCTTTTACCATCCCATTAATAATCCTTGGATCAAGATCTTCAAAAAAGGTTTTCAGCCCTCAAAGATTTCTGATGATTTTTAGGCAATACACAATCTTTTAAGTTGTTTGTTTCAGCATCAGAGAGACTGTTAGCATTAAGTCACCCCCTACTATGATTTTAACATTGCTATCTTCAGCAAATTTACTAGTGGCCAGTACAAAATTATTTAACTGGATCCCCAATGTGAAGCCATCACCGGGAGGGTCATAAACATTATTAATAGTTTCTGCTCATTTCCCAGTTGTATTTCAACCGATAACACATTATGGTTAATCACAACTTCAGGACACTCTTTGGAGTGGATATCATTTGCTACCAAAAATAGCCAGACCTCCATAGGGTCTTCCTTTGTTAGCCCTGTTAGCATGCTGAAGGTATGAGGTATAACCATCAAATTGAACTGAACCTAGGAGCCAGGTTTCTTGCAGAAATATAATATCTGCTTTGTTAAATAGCCAACTAGAACCTTTTTGGCTAAATTGATGTTTATGTCAACTGGTATTCCAGGACATCATTTCAATATCAGCTCAATTATTGGTGTTATTGGGGGTAAAAAAGGGCAGAACCACTCCTAGTGTGATTTCAGATTAGCATCACGTATGGCATCACCATTAATTCTTACAAGCTGGCAAGAGGTGGTGAAGAATCTCCAACAAACTGCTTCTGTTTATAGGTTTTTTCTTACCCTTAGTCGTACTCGAGATGGTAAACATTTTACATGGTAATTGACTTTACTTTTCTGCAGTCCATTTATTATTCTCAATATACAGTAGAGATGTATTATTTGGAGCAGGCTCAACAAATGGTCGTTTCAATTCTCAGACTTTCCCATTAACATTAGAACCATTAGATGTTGCACTGCTTTCTAATGTGGAGTTGGTACAATCCAAAGAACTTACATATGATTCTTCTTCGATGACTTGTGGAACCGATCTGAATTTATCTCTATGGTCCGTGGAGCCAATTAGCCAATTGGTTAAATTACCAGATTTATGCATGATTCTTTTCGCTCTACGTGCAGCTTTCATTCTTGCTCGTTTGGATGAGTGTTGCAAATTAGGCCATTGTTTCAAATCAAATGTATCCTTTATATCATCTCCTATCAGAGGTGTGGCCTTTAGTTTGTGTTTTCTTCTCTGTTCTTCTTTAGTTAGATGACAATCCTCATCTTCATCATTATCACTACCAATCAATACCTCTACTTTAGTAGACTCAAAAGTTTCGGGATTGTTGTCCCTTTGGACATCATTAGGTAATGCTGCAGTAGTGGGTCCCCACATTTCAGGGCTTACACAAGCCACTTTAGCGTTAATATGGTTCAATCCCCCTAAATTGTCCAGTAAAGTCGCATTTTTCTGAACTTCACAGAAGATATTGTGCGATAATTTCAACAGGATTTTTAGCGCAAAACTTGTTGCAACGTTATGTGCTTCTAGATCTTTAAATTTCTCACTATATATGCTCAGCACAATCTTGATTATCCAGGGTTATGATGTGATCTTGACAATCTGTAGCCATATTAGGCGTTCCATCTACCAACACTGTGAGACAGGGTGAGCAGGATAACCGCGCAGATGTAGCAATATTATGGGTTAGAAAGGTATCATTTATATCCCTCCCCAGTGTAACATGGTCCTTATTGTTAGGTGTATTCACCTTGGAGACCACAGCCCATTCCAGATTAGTTATTTGGCCCTCCAGGATATAGCATAAATTCATTAGGGAATTCTTGTAATGGTACTCTGCAGTTGTACATGCAGCTTCATTTGTAGAAACAACATTGGACTCAGGCTCCTCATGAATTTCTATGGCAACACTCTTGCCAATAAAAAAACTGTGTTTTTATTAGCCCTTGGTGTTAAGGGTTTCAATTTCATTTCGTCTGTAGTATCCATGTGGTTCTCGGATCCTTTTTTTTATTATTCGCCTTTTGATTACTTTATAACTTCATCTTGACTGGCATACAGAGCAAGTGAGGTTTGCTGGAGCTAAACAAAGCCTGAACTGGTGCAAGTGTTTGTGAAAGGCTGCAAGTGACTCAAAGATAAAACATCCACAGTCACCACTTGCAGCTCAGATTATACAGGTACTAGATAATCACTCCAATAGCAAACAAGAGTGTAAATGGCTCAAGGACAGCACGTACACAGTCGCTGTAAACAAACTCACAGCTAAATAGCAACGCAAGACAACACAATCGAGTAAGCAAAAGAATAGACCAGCTCCAGAGCGAAAACACAATGGTTCAAAGGCCCAATCAGCCCGCAGCTGCCACCGTGAATGCTAATGGAGATACAAGAGTGGAGCTCAGTCTTAACTGACAAGCAAGTACAGGAGGGAGTAATACCATAGTTGCTTCAGCTAACCAGACTCTGTGAGCTTATTTCGTCTACAGGTAAATCAAATAGAGGTATATTGAAGACACCAGTCCCAGCAATGTAATACATATGCTGCAAGTCACGTTGCCGGTCATACCACAGACTGCAGACTGCGACCACTTGACAATCCACTTTGCAGTACACTTCGCAGAGCCTGCAACCTTAAGAGTTGTTGGAGGCGGAGCCTCCTAGTTTCACCCTGTCACACAGTCCAAACATCAGAACAAAGAGCAGGGCTGCAGACACTGCAGACTGCGACCACTTGACAATCCACTTTGTGGTCCACTTTGCGGGGGCCGCAACGTTAAGAGTTGCTGGGGGTGGAGACTGCTAGTTTCACCACGGCACACAGTCCAAACAGCAGAACTAAGAGCAGGGCTGCAGACACTGCAGACTGTGACCACTTGACAATCCACTTTGCAGTCCACTTCGCAGAGCCTACAACGATAAGAGTTGTTGTGGGCAAAGCCATCTAGTTTCACGATGGTACACAGTACAAACAACAGAACCAAGCGCAGGGATGCAGACACTGCAACTGTGACCCCTTGACAATCCAATTTGCAGTCTGCTTCGCAGAGCCTCCAACATTAAGAGTTGTTGGGGGCATAGCCTCCTAGTTTTACCAGGGCACACAGTCCAAACAACAGAACCAAGAACAGGGCTGCAGACACTGCAAACTGCAACCACTTGACAATCCACTTTGCCATCACATTTTATTTTCTTTCATAGAAAACATGTACACCTTTTTGTTTTTGGTAATGTGATAAACCAGGATGGGACATGGACACAGAGGACTCATAGTAATTGTTATAAACCTTTATTCTAAACAAAAGGGGTTTGAAAATGCCTTACTGTACCTGCTATAGGAGGTACTTCCCTTCCTCAACTAAAAACTAAGGGTCTGTCCTGCATCAAGATGTCGTAAATAAAATGTCATGTGTCCGAAATCCTCTCCTAACCCTCACATTCTAAAAGAAAATCTATGGTCTTAATAGTATTGTTTTGACCTTGAAAGTGCACACATGTTCAAAGTTCCAAAAGAAAAGGATAAATCCCAAAAAAGGTTCCAAATGGATAGTTTTCACAGTTCCTGGTGATGGCTGCCTTCCCCAAGTTTCTCTCCACCACAAACAATAGTTCAACAAGAATACTTTATATGTCAAGAGGATATCTCCCTCTCTTCAGATTTGTAATTTACTTCATACACTTTGCTTTGCCTGGCATACACTCCTGCCAGGACGTTCATAGATAGTTCACTCAATTCAGGTCTTCGTTAGGATTCTGGTATACTCTCCTGCCAGGGCTTTCTCATATAACTCAGTTCACAATCCCAGCGGCATAGGTTTTCCCCAGGATTCTCTTCACACACTTGACATTGCCTGGTATACTCTTCTGCCAGGGCTTTCTCATATAACTCAGTTCACAATCCCAAGGGCATGGGTCTTCCCCAGAATTCTCTTTACACACTTAACTAGACCTGGTATACTCTCCTGCCAGGGGTTTTCTCATACAACTCAGTTCTCTATCAATATGTTTGTGGTCCCACGTCTTGCACTGTTTCTCAGGCTGCAAACCTTTCCATGCATTCAACAGTCTCTCTCTTCCAGGGCTTCTCACCCTTCCCATTCAGTCTTTTAGCTTTTTCTGGGGTCTGCAGTGATGCTCCTGAAGCGCCCGTTTGCCCCACCTTTCCCATCCGGGCGCACTGGCTGTGTTTGGCTGCTTTGTTCTTCCTCGTGCTGTACTGAGAATGCTGCCATTCACCTGTCAATTAGGAGAACGATCGGCTTGTGCTCCACTCTCCACCTGGAAACCGCAGTCGAAGGGGAGCCTCTTCCTCTCAGCCCTGCAATGGCAGAGAAGGAATCTTCATTTCCTTTCCCTTAGTTTGCCTGCTCCTCCCTTTTTACCAGACTTCGCCTGCCGCCGCAGTCTCCTCAAGTTTCTTCCGATGCAAGTCACCTGCTTGTGTCAGGTATCTCTCTCCTGCCAGCATCAGCTGTGGCAATTTAAATGTTGCAGCATTGTGTGTCTGTTTCCAACAACTAGAGTGCAGTGTGGGCTTCCATGCTCTAGTGATCTTTATAGCTCCATTCTTTCTCCTCATCCCAGTATTATCCAAGGATTCATATACATGGGATTTATGTCTAGTTTTTTTCATTCTATTTTCAGGATATTGTAGAATGCTATCTGCAAGTCTTGTAGGTTATTGAAGGTGATTACTACAATATGCTATCAGGGCATGGGGAGTGGATGGGGTATCCGTAAAAGGAAAAGTTAAATACCATGCCTCATTTGATGATGCCTGCCTCCCGCACCCGCCGAGGTTCGCTTCCATCTGTGTGGTCCTCCCGCATATAGCTGCCCACAAGGCCAGGATCAGGTAGCGAATGCTGTCCCCTGGCCACATGGGAAGAGGCTCCCTCTGGGAAAGGAGTGATGATATCATCAGATTTATCACAGTAGAACTCCTAATGTGGAACACACAGCACTACATTATTTTGGTTCTGTGCCTGTAGGAATATTATGCATTTTTGAGCAGGCCTCTGTGAGAGGCATTGAGCTGCTATTGTAATGCATTAGGTCATAGTTGTTAGTTGGGAGTTCTTCATTGAACTTCATCCTGTCCTGCAAACAGGCTGAGTGATCAAGGGCAGTTGGCTAGGGGTATGAGATATTTACCAGCTTATTATTGCAAGGGAAGCATTTCTCAAATGACTAATGTTTGTTCTCAGACAGCAAATGCTGCCTCATCAGATAGGGAACACATGCATAATGTTTGTGAAGGAAATAGTGAGGGGTAGGATTAGCTCCCAGGCAGCCACAGTGTGAAATGGGCTGGATAATATTTCGAAATTAGCAGAAATTATGGTCCAGGAGAAGTGCTCAGTAGTGGACCTGTTATGTTTTTTCTAGAAGGCCCTTCATTTGAGGAAGGTTACTAAAAGATGGTGTACCAGGATCAGCAAGATGTATCGAGATAGGGAGCTACATAGTAGGCAGGTGCAGACAATGGGAATTAGAAATTAATAGAGGGGGTGTGTGCCATGCTGGTGTGTTGCTCATTGGTCCATCTCGGTACGATGGTGTGGCCCAAATTGTCTGCGGTAGCATGGTCCAATTACAATGAAGCTCTTTATCAAACTGTTTCCTGAGATGAGATTGGTGCATTTTTGCTGAACAAGTGGTTGAGATCATGGTGGGTGGGGTTCCTTTTTTGTGTCGCAATGGCAACTGCAATAGTGTAAAGGGTTGTTAAGGGGACTGGTGTTGACAGGCCAATGACAATATTAGGATGATGTTTTTGTAAGTGGAGTGCCTGCCATTTAAGTATTTCCTTTTGGTCTTTCCTTTTGCAGCTTCAGGAGGTCGAACTATCTTCCTGGGTGGTTGCAGCAGAAAGGGGGGAAAATGTTGAAGTATGTGATATATTGTTTTGGTTTTCTCTTTATTTTTGTCTTCTCTTTCTTACTTCATGTCTCCTCATTTCAATTGACTGCACTGGAGGTTTGTATAAAGCAGGGCGAGGGTTATTATGAACCCCCATGCACTGTCCATAACATGGAAAGAGCTAAGAGGGACGTTTCAAACTCTGATCTGTTTCTGGGCCAAGTAGGGGGCCAACCTCACACTGACTCTGCGAACATGTGGTACGAGCACATGGCAGCACTGGGGAGAGTGAGATTGAATTAATGTAACATGTTATGTGTGCACCTTGATTCTGCATGCAACGGGAGCACCCAGAACATTTATTCCAAAGGAGGTGCAGGCAGCAAAATGTGCTTTGTTTACATCATATGGTGTAGTGTGAAATTACAGGTATTTTCCAGGGATGGACATTAACTGTGCAATGGGTGGAGGAAGGGGATATAGTACATGATGACAACTAGATAAAGATAAAAAGGTGGCAGGGGATACCGACACAAGGAACATACTGCTGCATTATGAGAGGGAGGTGCCACAAAGTGGGAAGGTTACATTCACAATGCACCATACGATTACATGCCTGAACAAGACAGGACTCCCCATACCTTGGTGTAGGATGAGGCAACAAATGCACGTGGAGCGGGAAGTTTCTTCAGTTCTTCAGTGACGAATAATGGATGGATGGGATGATGAGCGGCATGGCAAAGGGTTTTGCATGGTTTGGGTTTGAAGGAGTCATCTACATGAACACATCCTGTTTGAAGACATGGTAGGGATATGTGCATGTCCTTACTCCGATACCTGACAGCAAAACACCTGTGATGATATAATCACTCACACGTCCTTCTTTAAGTTTCAGATCATGTGGCACCATTAAGACAATAGAGAATGTGGACTGCAGCAAGACAATGAGGCTATCCCTGAGGAGGTCCCCCCTCCTCAGGGGGCCCATGGAGGCCATGGTTGCTGCACACTGGGATGTCCCAGGAGGTAAAGTGATGTTGACATCCATCAGTCTGAACACGGGGGGTGGAGAGTGTACCACCACTAAATATCCCTGTTAACAACCCACACCTCTGCACAGAAAATAGGAGTGGGAATTTTAGCACACCACAATGTATGACACTGGAAGTGTTATGAGCCGCAGGCATCCAAAACTGAAGGGGTAAGATAAGGCATCGCCACTAACCAACCCCACTAAAAAACTCATCCCGCTGTATACACCTTTCAAACTCTGAACTAAACACAACAATACCTCTACAGCATAATAAACCACAAGCACTTCACTACACTACACTGCAACAATGAAACAAACCACACATAGACCCGCACAACAGCACATGACGGCTGCCAACTGAAAATTCCCCCCTACCCTCAGGGAACAGTGTAAACCGAAGTGAAGCTTTTTTTCGCGCTCCATCCTACTAACACCTCCCCACACCTTACCCTCTTGCTATACTGATCTGCCAGAGCAACAAGGGAAAATGCATGTGGCTATAGTATGTAGTAAAAAACCTATAACATAACATAACCCAGTATGCAAGATGGGACCTCTACCATCTACCATCATGGACGTCTGGTGGGCCTGTGGGCCTGTGTGCCCAACACATATCTACAGTTGCCACCATGTTGGGCGGGCTCATGCTCTCCCATTGCTCTACACACACCAGCCCCGGTTGACCCCCACTCATACATTGCCCATCTTAATGCCCATACTGCCCATAATGTTGCTGAACTGTTGATTAATGCACGTTATCTTGCTGAACGTTTGAGTAAAGATCGCTCACCGTTCCAGGAGAATATTTGCAACACACGCACTATTGAAGGACTATCCAATGCTATGCCCTGACAGCTGCATCCTAAGCAACTTGTCAACAACTTTTGAAATTATAGTTCTGATGTTGCTAGAATGATAAAAGAAGGAGGTTTCTCATAAATCATCACACTTGTTGTATGAGATTCCAACCCAGTTCAGATTCTTTTATTCGGCTGCTAAATTTTTTGCATCTCTTTTATCACCAGTTTTCCAGGCAGCTGCCAACGCAACATGGCTCCAAATTACCTGCTGGGAGCTATTTCAGCTAGATAATGTAAAAACGAGGGGTTTAAATTCCATAGAAGAGGAGCTTAGGGCAGTGAGATTGAAGGGCCTGCAAAACAGGTACGTCTTAGGCCTGTGGACAACTTTGGAAGGGGGGGGTTTATGCAAACATTGACGCACGCTGCCTACCCTACGACCAGATAACGATGAACAAAATGATAGTTTGACCGCAGCTATGAATATTTTACATCACCAGGATGTACCAGGATCGGCAACATGCATCGAGATAGGGAGCTACATAGTGGGCAGGTGCAGACAGGGGAATGGGAAATGAATAGAGGAGGTATGTATGATGCTGGTTCATTGCTGATTGGTCAATCTCGGTGGGACAATGCAGCTCCAATTGTCTGAGGTGGCATGGTCTAATCAGAATGAAGCTCTTCATCAAATTGTTTCCTGAGATGGGATTGGTGCATTTTTGCTGACCAAGAGGGGTGAGATCATGTTGGGTGGGTGTGGTTTACCTCGTTTGTGACAAGATGGCAACTGCCAATAGTTTTTGAACAATGCATAGGGTTGTTTAGGGGACTGGTGATGACTAGCCGATGACAAGGGGGGTCATTACGAGTTTGGAGGTAGCCATGGTGCTATTAGCGCCATGGATGCCTCCGAACCCGGGTCCGGGTCTGGTCTGGCTGAATGGGGACTTTCCGGGACATTCCGACCTATGCGGACCCGGTAAGTCCCCATTCAGTTAACCATTCCCCATTCCCATTTGAGCCCCCATAGGGCTCAATGGGAATGGGGAAGGTGCTAATAACGGGCCCGTTATTAGCTCCAAGTTCCCTTAACGGGACCCGCAGAGAACGGTTGGTCAGACCAGCTGTTCCTGCTGGGACCCGCTAAGGGACCTCGGAATAGGGCAGTAAGGGTTTACCGGCACCGGTGACCATTAACCCTTACCGCCCAACTCATAATGACCCCCAGGATGATGTTTTTATTACATTCTCTAGCACCATGCTAATGTTTTGTTTGTGGCTTTAAAATGTTCAGCCCACAATGGGGCATGTTGAATTTGGCTATGTTCAGTTCATCTTCCTGGCTGTGATGTACAAATAGTGGTGCTCTTCTTTTTGAGGTCTGTTGATTGTTTTTCCCCTGCTTTTGGACCTGTGTTGGGAGGGCCGCTAGATCAACATTGGGGCTTAGGAAATAATGCTGTATGAATAAGTCCTGATGGCATACAAGATGTTTATGTTCTTGTTATAAATCATGGTCATTCGGTTCTTGCCCATACGTTATCACTTCTCCCCAGACTCAATAGCCTTCTTTACAAAGGTGTGTTCCCCTTATTGCGCATGCACTGTTGAGAAGCCGTGTTGTCAAGGGCGGTCTCTGGCTACATCTCATTGAACTCTGCTTCATGATTCCAGCAGTGCATTTACCTGTGGATATTTCCTAAATGCCTAATTCCTGTGGATATTTTCTAAGTTCCTAGACCCCTCCCACCTTACCCAGAACACCATAACAGCTCCTGTGCACGCACCAATGCGCGCATGCTGTTGAGAAGCCCTGTTGTCAAGGGCTATCTGTGGCTTCATCTTATTGAACTCTGCTTCATGAATCCAACGGTACGCTTCATGAGAATCTCTTTAATGGACTTTAGCACACGTAACGTAAAAGGTGCTTTTTTATTAATCTCCGTTTTCTGCTTGTAGGTGCATTTACCTGTGGATATTTCCTAAGTGCCTAAATCCTGTGGAAATTGTCTAAGTCCATAGACCACTCCCACCATACCCAGTACACCATAATAGCTCCTGTGCACACGTCATTGTGCGCACGCTGTTGAGAAGCCCTCTTGTCAAGGGCTGTCTGTGGCTGTCTTGGGCTGGGTTGGCGGGTGCGGATCAAGTTGTAATTATTTTATATTTTATCTGTGATGTCTCTTGTTTGATTTAATCATTGTTAAATTGTGTTTATAAGTGTTTCATTTACTTATTGTTAAATTGTGTTCACAAGTGTGTTTAACACTATTAACACCTTGTTGTGCACAAACGTACATTATCACATGCAAAGTGTGGACTCAATAGAGCTGACATTAGGCGATTCTACGCGGTCGAGACTGCTGAAACAAATGCCAACATGGAGGCAGATATTTGAATGCCTGTCTCATCAACGATGCTACAATGCAATTAATTCCTGCAACTATTAATCCAGAACAGTCCTCTACGACACTGCTGGTGATGTCAGAACCTGGTGTTGTTCAGAGTCGTGCAACTCCATTAGATATGCTTGATTTGAAACAGAGAGACGTTCGCCAACATACCAGTAGCGTCTGATTTAGTGGTCATAGACTCACCCTTTAGGGCTACTAACTCTAGCCTCTTGAGCAAAGACCCTAATCCCTTGAGCACGCCTGCATTTACACCAATTTATATCCCCATTACCTTTCTGCTAGTAAATCATAGTACCTCTAGAACCCGTGAGGCTCAACTTGATATATCACATTGTTCGAATGTGTCACTATCTCCTTGCTAGCAGGTAATTACAGTAGCTATTACAAAGCATCGGCAGGGATTTGGACATTGGGAATGAAAGCCCATGAGTTTAACTCACCCCCAATACCCTCTCTGTTGCCTCCTTTTTGACTTTCAATAAAGCGACCGAATACAGTTTGCTATTAACAGAACAATACTAAATGGAATGTATATATCCAACATCTGATGCAGTAATCACAAAGAACTTGTGCAGTTGTGCTGCCACAGTCAACACAGGCAACGGGTTCTCGCAGATATTGAAATGCAGCATTATTTATGACATCTGTCACACAAAGAAACTGGTAATTGTAAGTCTTCAAATATAGAAATAAGTGGATCGAAGGCAAAGTATGGTCACTTGAGGGCACAGTATTAGCCGTAAGGACCAGTATTTACGGATATGAGTGCATTCTGAAATACAAGAATGCTTTTAACAAGGAGAAACGCAGCTTCATTACGTGGAGCAAGAAGGTAATTATACAGGCAGCCCCACGTGGCCACAGTACCTTTGAAACCACCACTGATAATCTTTGAGATCCGATGATTCTGCTGTTTACTTACTTATCCTTAGATTTAGTTGTATGGGAGTAACCAAGCCGCAACAGCGATGCCATTTTCCAGACTGACTAAAGACTGTCACACTTGCAGTGAAATCCTTTGTCGAACTCTACAAACCGCAGGCGAGAAGTTGCCAGTTTACCTTACGGTGCTCATTGCAGAGATGGTGTGTCTGTTTCACGGGTCATGCAGCGGAAAGCAGCACATCAATCAAATTAATGGGCCATTTAACACGCCCGCCGTACACTGTAGGATACTGTTCCTTGGTCCCACTAGGCCTCAGGAAGCAAGGACTGCTGCAACCTTAAATGCGTAGGTTTGGACAGCAAAATCCATAGGTGGTAGGATTGTTTGAAATACGGTAGCCTACCGCATGAATGGTAGGGTTGGCAAGTAAGTACTATTAGCTTTGTATTGTGTACTTTTTGAGATGCACAAACAACGCGGTCGGCGTTGCCATTCTGTGCTATTGTTATGTGTGCATCGCTTGCACTAACTTTATGAGATAAGATCACCAGACTCACCTTCATAACAGACAGTAGTTGCTCAAACCGTGCAGTGCAGGTATTTTCATAACGTGCATGCCCAGCGTAGCCCAACCTGTCGTGCGAGGAGCTAGGTCCAGAAACCAGCAACATAAACAGAAGCTAAATTCGACATGCACATACAGAGCGTAAGGTTGCGGTGTTCTTGTATACAGTGGCTGCTTAGAGAACATGTGAATAATTTATGGACAACACTATATACTGTTGCAATTGGTTTTATTTTTCATACAATATTCACAAGAAAGTGTAAGATGCATGCAACCACCGCTTTTTTCATTTTGCGGATACATTCCAATGTAGAATGCTGTCTGTGCTTTTCTGCACTTCTTTTGTCGTCTGGCAAAGTAGAAAAGGAGTACTTGGTAGTTCTTGGTTTGTGTGGGAGAACACACTTTCCTAGTAGTTTGGGAAAGGTACCAGCTGTTGTCTCTGTCATGCCTTACACCATAAAGGTTTGCAGGTTGCTTCTTATTGCCGGAAATGCAAATGGACACACCGCTTATGGTAATCTTGCAATGATTACTCCACAACCCATCTCTTGGCAAGTGAAAGGTGAAGCACGGGCAGTAAGGTGCAAGATATCTGTGAAAAAACAGGAATAAGAATACATTTAAGTAGCTGTTATCAGTGGCAGCATAAAGGACAAGGGTCTGTGGGAAGTATGTAAACTGGCACTAGGTGACCAGGTATGGACCTTTGGGTAATCTACTGTGTTTTATTGAGTAGCATCATATGTTCACCCACTGCCTTGCTCTCTGTTTTGTACGTGCCGCTCTCCTTCTACGGCTACACATGTGAATCTTCTTTCAAACATTGCCAGCACACGCTCCTTTTATGTGTTTGCTTTTTACAAAAGATGTCAGTGGCAGCGAGTGTCGTCAGACCCATGGAACATTCTCTCTCTATGTGTCCAAAGAAACATTAAAACATAGAAATGTTCATGGGGGTCCCCTCCAATTGCAGGACAATGCAGGAGATGCTTTGCAAAACATGCAACACTTCAATATTTCCTGTCGTCTTTTCTGTGCCATTCGAGTGCTATATAGATCTCTGGGCGTTATACATTTTAATACAATGAAGGCACGTACAACTCTTAAGTGTTTCAAAGGTCATTGTAAGGACAATACAGGCAATCTAGCAGCACACGATTGAGCATATGGTGTGCTGTTTCAGTACACGAGGTGCGTTCAGTTTCAGTGTTGTGCTTTTTGTATACATTTTCATGGGCTGCAGAAGCGTGTCAACAGAACAAAGAACACTCATATGTGCCATTTACATAAAATGCTGGAGACATGGCACTGTAACGCAGCGTGACCACTGCTGTTACAAACCCCCAGTGCACACGGTCTGGTAACTTCATAATTATGCATACAGAACTGTATACTACTACATTTTAATCCCACTACACATGTACCATAAAGTTGTACTTACATAGCTTCTGCTAATTCCATGTTTATACTGTGTGGATGGGAAATTGCTCTGTTCAGCGTATTGAACAGTTGCAGACTAACTTTGCAGAACATGTGCGCAGCAACTGTATTGTACATTATATTTTTCATATAATGTCTGCCCTTGGAGCAAACTATGTGTCCCAGTCAAGGCTGTTTTACAATGAGCATTTTTCCTGTTGACATAGAGGTATGTTAGGTCTCGCTTTCCAGGGACCATGCGCTACAAAAAAGTAATCTGGCGGCAATGTGTTTCTATTTCACTGTGCATTTCTCAATGTCAGTAGTGTGGTTACGTTGAAGTTAGTATAACGTACATGGAGATGATGGTATCTTACACATGCTGCACTGAATGCACAGATGACAAAATACATAAATGTACATTTACAGGCCCTATGTACTATTTATATGTGCAGTGTTTTATGAGGCAACCGTGTACGATGGTAGATTGTGTGTACAATGGCTCCATATATGTGGGTGGCAGGTGGATCTTACACAGTTTGGTGTCTTGTAGCACAAAGATATTTGGCGCTAGCATTCATCAAACAAAAGGAATTACTTAATTCCTTCTTCAGACATTGTAAGGCGGGTATGGTTTTCAAATTGTGTCTCCATTACACATTAAAAAAGAGAAGCAGAAGTTTGACATTTTAGGGAGACTTTACAATATGGTTGCTGAGTTGTGCACCAAGTGCTGCACTGTATTCTGCGTTCTATACCTTCCAGGGAAATGATGTACATAACAACAAAGATGAACTAATGCTCTAACAGATGCAAGTGCATGCGAGGAGGCAAACCTTACAGAACATGGGACAGTAACGTAAGACATATGGATGCATTTTGCTGTTTGGGTTGTTCTGAATGTGCTCATTAGTGGGTATGTTACTGTTCTATAGTGGATTGGATGTGTCCACTTATTACAGGCTTAGGTGAAGAGGGTATTCAGCAAAGAGGTTGTCCATTGTGTGGAAGTAATGTAATACAATGTGAACTGAAGTGCCTAAGGCGTAGGTGGCTGTGGTATGTGTTGGGTTTGTGGTAAGTGGATAGATGTTTCTATGTATGGTTGTACTGTGTTGTGGTAGTTGTAGCCAGGGTCTACAATAGTGAGTGCATGGCTGGAGCCCGTACACTGTACAGTATGTAATGAAGCATGTAGGCTCAACATTGAACATTGTGGCATTTGTATGTGGATTGCAGATATATGTGAACACATTACCCTTTGCAGATTATGAAGAAGTATGATACCAATAATGTCATACTTACTGTTTCTATTGTGGAGGTCCTGTGCAGTTTTTTGTGTATGGGTTGTGAAATGATGTACTAATCATTGCTTCATTATTTGTAGAAAAAGAGAACATAATATGTTAGAGCAGGTATGTCGTCATTTTGCAGTTCATTACATTGCATACATTTTTACACTTTGTGGACCCTCATAATGAGTACTTCCTAAGTACTCTGCTTTAAACAGTGTACTGTGCAATGTGCACAGTTCTGTGTTTCTTTGCATAATCATTGGGTCTGTGGGAAAAACAATCCAAGCTGGAGTAAAAAAAAAAACTTCCAAATGTATTTGCTGTTACGTTGCACAGTCAATTCCAGAAATGTTTGCACTCATTATAGCAATCCTTAAGATGCAGTGTTGTAGTAGGAGGAATTGCGATGGTGTACAATATCTGTTTTGTACATGTTGGTAGTATGATTGCAGTTATATAACAGTTGGCATATTGTAACTGTTAACCTGCTTTCTTTTGTTAGCACTGTGTCTTTATGCGTTTGGTTGCTGGTCATTTTTTGCAAGTATTGTGCAATTGCACTGTGCTACTGCAGAATTGTGAGGGCAGTTATGTACCTGTTGGTGTACTGTAACTGTTCTTACTTTGGAAGTGTTTGAGGATATGTTTGTTGCACAGTGGTTGCTGAAGGTTGCGTTGGCATTTTCCAAAGCTGTAAGTAATATTGCAGTATTCTGGTTACAGTTAGATACCAGGTGGCGTATTCTAACTGTTTACAGTGTCCCATTTCTATAGGGTACATTTTGAAGCTTGTACACTCCTGTTGGTAGTTTCACATCTATCCAGATTTTGAAGTGGTGGGGCACCATTATGGGTTTACATACTGATATTTGCATATGAATGGAATGTGTTTGGCCATTGTTAGGGAGGTGGTGACGCACTTGCGTAGTTGGTGGTTTCAAAGGTTATGGCGGATAGTTCTGAACCCAAATGCTTAGTAGTTTTTCTTTTATGTATTATGTATGAAACAATATTAGTGTCATTTTTGTATACTTATTGTTTCTCTGAGTGCAATCATTGTGTTCATTGGGGAAAAAATTGAACAACAGACACATTGATGTATTTGTTGGATACTTACTGTATGCTAAGTTATTCTAGTTCCACAGTGTAGAAGGTAATTCCTTATTTTCTGCAATTACGTAGGTACTGGTGGGTGTTGGGGAGAAGGGTATTCTAATTTTGTACATCAATGAGTACATTTTGGCTTCAAGAATATTAAGTAGGCCTTTATAATATGTACAGGTAATCTCTGCTTTGGAATAATGGAAGTATCATTGCATTACCACCATAAGGATTGCTTTCTTTTTTATTTATTTTTTATTTTAGGTTTGTTGCTAAGTAGGGCATGGCGTTCCTTCTCAGCATCTGTCACCAATGTCTCCTGTCTCTTTATTAGTGTTGTTTTACAGCAGTCAATAACAAAAAACATACTGGCCGTGCACCGCCTGAAACCCCCCCCCCTCGAGTCTCTGCTCTCCTCCCACCTCGTGACCAACTTTTATATGATTGAACATGGATCTTGGTTGACAGGTTCCTTTTATACCTGTCATCCGGTCTGATAGAGCCCTGAATTGGTGATGACTCTTGGCTACCAGCCTGGGACAGGGTATGTGAGTCCAGATTGTCAGTTGTTGATATCAAGTAGGCTATGTATGGTCCCCAGATGTCAGGAGCCCAGACATCAGGAGGGCGTGCGTGTAATGGTAATGTCTTGATAAAGCTGGTCTCTACGTCTTGGCAATATGTAATGTCCTTTAGTCAGCGATGAAGACGGGGTGGTGGTCCTCTACCCCAGTTGCATGCCACTCGTCTTCGTGCTTGGATTAGTAGAAGATCTGCTAATTTCCGGGTAATGCTCGAGAGATCCCTTTTCAATCCCAGCATTGTCAGTTTTGGGTCGGGGAGCAGTTCGGTGCCGATTATAGCAGATGTTTTTTCTAGCACTGTCTTCCAAAATGTGGCCACTGTGGGGCAGATCCAGGCCAGGTGTAGGAAGTCAGCCTCTGGGCATCCACACCAGTTGCATTCCACAGGAATTGTGTCTCGCTGTGTTTGCTGTTTCGCCAAAGTGAGGTATATTTGATGCAGATAGTTAAAATGTATTTGTTTGTACTTCGTTTTGATTGCTACTTTTTTGGTTGAGGTTTAATATGTAGTTCCAGTCTCCTTCTGTGATCATGGTGTTTAGCGTTCTTTCCCACCTCTTTTTTGCGCCTGGGTTAGGTGGGTTGGATTCCGGTAGTAGGCATCTGTAGATGGTGGTTATTAAGTGACCTTCTCCTTGGGCTTGTATCATGGTGTCCAGTATAGGCCAGACTGGGGGTTGTCACAGAAACATGGGGATGCAGGCCTGTAGCGTGTGTCTTAGTCTAAAGTAGATGAAGACATCTAACGCGTTGTTGCCTCCCATGGCATTTGCTTGTTGTGGTGAAAGAAAGGTTCCTTCTGGAAATAGATTGTTCATTGTATGGATTTGCAGCTTTTCTATCCATTGTTGGAAGACTCTTTCTCCGTTGACGTGGACACCCAGAATGTATTTAACTAGAAGGATTGGGGAGTATCTGACGTGGATTCCTTTCTTTTTCGCCATCTTCTTCTAGATGGAGTATGTTACATATACAACGTTCATTGGTGTTCGAGGGGCTGGGAACTCGCCGAAAATAATGGCTCGCAGTAGATGAGGGGCTGCCAGGGCTCGTTCAATTTGGACATGCGGTCTGACGAAGTATTTTGTGTGCCAGTGGCTGAGATATTGAGCCTGAGCAGCCCAGTAGTAACACTCCATGTCTGGTAGGGCCAGACCTCCTTGTCTCACCGGGAGGGTTATTAAGTTGTAGGCTACTCTTGCCACTTTTCCTGCCCAGATTAAATCTAGGATCATGCTCTTGATTTGTTGTAGGAACCTTTGGGTTAGTATCAGGGGGATGTTTGTAAGAGGGGTAACAGTTTGGGTAGGATGACCATCTTGACTAGTGAGACTCTGCCCCAGAGAGTGAGCAGGAGTGATCTCCATCTGTTGATTTTGTTTTGAATAGTGTCAAAGACTCTTTCATAGTTGTCACATAGAATGTCTTCACTGGATCTTGACATGAAGACACCCAGGTACCTGACATTTGTGTGTTGCCACCAAAACTGTAGTCGTCTACAAACTCCTTGGTTGAGGCTGTTAATGGAAAAATTATTGATTTGGAGTTATTGATCTTTAGTCCTGAGAAGTGTCCGAATCTCAGTACTGCCCGCATCACCGGGTTTAAATTTTCGCTGGGGTCTCGGAGAAAAAATGCGACATCGTCGGCATACAGTGATATGATCATGTTGTGGGGGCCTAGAGCCAGGCCTCAGAGAAGATGGTGTAGTCTGAGGTCTGAAGCAAGAGGTTCCATCACCAGGGCGAACATTAATGTGGACAATGGGCATCCTTGTCGCGTTCCTCTCTGCAGATGTATTTTCATGGAGCAATTAGTCCCAAGGACAATATTGGACGTGGGCTGGTTGTACAAAAACGATATTAGATATATTAAGCGTTTGCCAGGCCCATGCGTTCGAGGATTGCGTATAGGAAGGGCCATTCGACCGAGTCAAATGCTTTTTCAGCATCCAGTAATAGCCCTCAGCTTGGCAAGCCGGGTCGAGCGCTTCCAGTACACCAAACATTCTTCGTATGCTGAAGGATGTATTTCTTCCTGGGATGAATCCTGCCTGATCTGCTAGGACTAGGGCTGGCATCAGCGGGAGTAGTCGTTTGGTTAGTATTTTCGCCAATATTTTATTGTCCAGGTTTATTAATGATATCGGTCTGTATGATGTACAATCATCTTTAGGTTTATTGGGTTTATAGAGGAGGATTATGGTGGCCATGTAGAGTGTAGGTGGTAGTTGTTCATTAACCAGGCTTCATTGTACACTTGTAGGAGTATTGGAGCAAGGAGGTCTGCGAAGTGCCTGTAGAATTTGCCTGTCAGCCCGTCTGGGCCTGGTGCCTTCGTGTTCGGTAGTTCCTTGATCGTTTCAATGATCTCCTCTGGGGTGATGGGTGCATTGAGTGGTTCTCTACGTTCGGCATCTACCCAGTATAGTTTGACTGGATCCAAGTACTGCGTTAATGCTGTAGCATCTGCAATGAAATGTGAGCTGTACAGCTTTTGGTAGTATTGGCGGAATGACTCAACAATGTCTTTGGCAGTGAAGACGGGTTTTCCTGTGTTGTCTGTGATCGACTCAACCATTGTAGGCTTTCTGTCTGCGGATATGAGCCTCGCTAATAGTGCTCCAGGTTTTTGCCCCTCGCCATATTGTCAGATCTTGTGATGATTAGCCAGAAATTTTGTTTATCTCTCGGCTGTGGTTCTGAATGTTTCCAGTTGCTCTTTAAGCTTTGCGAGTACCTGCGGGTTATCAGTGGGAGTGAGTGAATATTCAAGTTCTTTGAGGCGTGATTCACTTGCGTCTAATTCTCTCCGTATTAGCTTAAGAATCCTGTTATCTTTGGTTAGGCAGAATTCCCTAACGAAGCACTTTAGGGTTTCCCAGAGTGTCTCTGCTGAGGACACCGACCCTTGATTACTCTCAATGAAGGATGTTATTTCTTTCAGGAGTTCGTCTGCGAAGACTTGATCCTGGAGAGCTTGGGTTTGAATCTCCAATGAAGTCTGTCAGTGGTAGCCTCGGGTATGATGCATTCCAGAGTCACTGCTGAACGGTCAGATAGGGATCTGGGAAGGATTTGGCATTCTCCCCACCATAAGCGGGGTTCAGCTGACACAAGAAGGTAGTCTAGCCTCGAAGTCCTGTTTCTAGGTGACCTGTCACCCAGTCAAAATTGTTGGGGCCGTCGACATTAGGGCCGTATGAATTTACTAGAAGCACTTCTTCTCCGTTAAATATTCTGTGTACTAATATTGATCTCCCTTCTGTATATTTTTAAGTTGATATGAGCCTGAAGTGTGTTGTTTTGCCACGCCTCTGGCATATGTAGAGAAGGATGCAAAATATCTGTGGCAGCCCCAATCCTTGGCCCAGTGGTTTTCTGAAGTGGGGCGCAAGTGAGTTTCTTGGATAAAGGCTACATCGATTCTTTGGTGTCGCAGGTATTGTATTATTTTCCTCACTTTGGCTGGTTGATTGCCGCCTTTAATGTTCCATGTGGCTAAATTGAATTTGTTTGTATCATTTTGGTTTGTTCGCTGGGTTTGTGGAGGACTTCTTGTCCACGAGTTCTAGGTTGTGCCCTCTTCGGGTGCTGTGAGGGAGGGCCTGGTCTTTGGGGCAAGGACTTCTGTGAGATGGTTCGAGGCGGGGTTGGGCATGAGATGGTCTACCTGCGGCTGGTGCATGTGGAAGACAACAGGCTTCCCTTAACTTGATAACTATCAACTTCAACATAAAAATTCCTCCCAACACACAAGCAACCCCCAACTTGCTCATTCCTTGTTTCCCCTCCCTTTGACATTTAACTGTTGATAATTAACTTTGCTGTGCAAGGGGCACTAGGAGCTTCCCAAGCTGCGTGGCCCTGGGGATTTGAACCCCAATGTTACCTTCCGATAAGATTACTGTTGCTTATAGATTGTTTTTCAGTTGGCGTTGGTTGGTTATGGCGGATTTCTCTGGTTTCTTTCCCTCTGGGCGCGTGCGTGGCTAGAGTTCGACGTGCTGCATCCTGCCTGATCTAGGTACGCGATTGTTTCTTCGGGTGTCTGAAAGAAATGAATTCTCCCACCATGTCATATTCTAAGCCGTGCTGGGAAGAACATTGAATAGGTTATTTGGTTATCCCTGAGTCTTTTTATGATGCTTGTGAAGGATCTCCTTTGGGTTTGAACCACAGGTGAGAAGTCTGGGTAACAAATGAACCTTGTCGCCGTCGTGTTGCAGCTCACATTTTTCTCTTGCGAGTCGGAGTATTGTGTCACGGTCTTTGTAATTGAGTGGTTTTGCGATGATTGGTTGGGGGGGAAGCTCCCAGAATGGGTTTTGTTGATGGAATTCTATGGGCTCTCTCGATGAGAAATAGGTGTGAAAGGGCCTCAGTGCCAAAGAGATTTGTACACATCGCTTCTACGTAGTCTTCCATTTTAATTTGTGGCTGGTATTCTCTCACTCCGACAATCCTGATGTTATACCTCCTGGAGCGACCTTCTAAATCCTCACTCCGCATGTTAGCCGATTTCATTTGGGTCTCCAGTGTCGCTACTCTGGCTGCTAGGGCCGTCCTGCCGTCATCAAGATTGGACACGCTGTGCTCTACATCATTCAGGCGTTCAGTGTGGTTGTCCAGTCGGTGTTGCAACAGGTCCACTTTGAAGGAGAGGCCATATAAAGATTGCATTCTAATGTATGCAGTATAGTCCTCTGCACTCGTTGTGTCGCCTATGTGGTAGATTATGGCTACTGTTGTGCAGGTTTTCTTGCCAAGTGATACATTTGTGAACCTGGTAAGTTTGCAGTTATTTTTGGTTCCACTTGCATTGTATCTTAAAAGCATTAATATTACATATTGACTATGTGATTGTATCTGTAACATGGAACGATTATCGGAATTGCAAGAAGTACACAATATACTATGGGTTGCATTTTTTACCAGTTGCTGAAATGGAATGAATTCACAGTTAAGTATTGATACATAGACAATGCGATCATTAGGGACTTGTACCTGAATAACATGGTTGCAGATAGTGCATGCATGTTTTCACATGTAGGAAATCTGAAGAATTTCAGTTATGGGTATGTTTTTGCTTTCCAGGATTTGTAGTAAGTACATTAGAAATTCCTGTGGATCTTCTTGTCTGTTTGACATGAATTTCACCATTCCAGCACAGTAGTCCAATTCGTGCCTTATACCTGAGACACTTCTGTGAAGGATCAGCATTTTCAACAATTGCTGGAATTTGGAATAGAACATTCATTGTTACATTAGCATTGTAATTTAAACAAGTTACATTGGAAAAATGGAAGGGACCAGGTAGTTCTGTGTTTGAGTACTTTGATGGATGTGCATGCGCTTTCTTTGAAGAGGTACCTTTCTTTGTTGTGGATTTGGGTATGTGTTGTCCTTTTCAGTCCATTTTTCTGTGTTTTTGGTAGTTGATGAAGTAGGAGCTGATTTGAATTTCTTTGGTGGTAGTGTTGGGAAATCATGTAGAACTTCTGATTGAATGAGTTTTCTTTTAAAACCTTTCAGTTTTTGAGGAAAAGGGTACATTTTGAGATGGGGTGTGTAGACTGCACATAGTCTATTGTACTCTATGATGCAAGGAATGTCACCACTGACTGCACGTGCATCAATATTCACTCGATATAGTCCTTCAAGTGTACATATGTGTGACAGTGCTACATAATTCGTGCCTTCTTAAAATACTGTGCTGCCAATATCAATGAATGCTTGATCTAAGGTTAGACCTTGCAATTTATGAATAGTCACTGAATAAGCTAGTGACAGAGAAATCTGTTCTCTGCATACATACATGTCTTTGAAAAGAAGGAATTCTGAAAGTTTGTCAAACTGGTTGTTGACAAACCAAATGCTGTTGTCACGTGGGTATGTCTGGAAGCTAACAACTGTTCCAAGTGCTCCATTCACTAAACCTTGCTCTACTTCAACGTTACGTTTTAGCATTACTCTACAGTTAACACATAATATTAACATTTTCTCCAAACCAGCTGTGTTGGAGTTAGAGTTTTCTAAGATATTTAGTTGTGCTATGGCTTGTTGACACATAGGTATTGTCATACTGTGTACATCCAGTTTGTCTGTGGAATGAATTTCCACTATTGCTTGCATTTCATTTTTAAGTATTGTTGCAGTGAATTGTGCACAACTTGCCAGAATTGGCATTAAGGACATACAGATGCCATTTTTGTGAGGTAATTGTTCCATGACTTTAGCAGCACATGCGTTATGGCCATACATCTTTAGGGTAGACTGCACTTCCTTTGATAGTACACAAATCTGCATGTTTTTTTAAATGTTGGCGTAGGTGAGGTCTGCAGGCTGAAACATGTTTTCAGTTAGTTCTCTGTATTGGAAATGTTGCTAGATACATTTATGTTTACATTGCCGATGCTTCCAAGACTTTTATGGCACAGTTTGTGTCCTAAGGTTTTAAAGATAGGTTCACCTTTCACTGGTGTTAATTGAAGGAGATCTCCGAAAGGAATGACATGTTTTCCTCCAAAGAGGTCTTCATAGTCTGTTTTGAGGACCTTTTGCAATCTGAGGTGAATCAAAGCTAACATTAGTTTGGAAACCATGCTCACCTCATATATTAGGAGCATTTTCATTTGTTTAAAAACTCTGTGTAGCTCCATAGCAGCTTCTGCTGAAAGTTTGTAATACTCTAATTTGTTTTGGTGTTCTACTGCAAGCAGTAGCAATCGGTGTAAAGCGACACCACTTATGTTGTAGGCAGCTAAACCTGTAGGGGCAGTTACAACAGCTGAAAGGTTGTTGTTTATTAATTGTTGGAGGAATTTACTGATAATTTTTATTAAGAATGTTTTTCCTGAACCAGCTTCACAACTTACATATAGCAGTACAGGTTTGTAGGTGTCATATGTACACGTTTTAATTTAGTGCTGTATACTATGTTCAAATGCTTTACTTAATTCGAGAAAAATGGTATGCTGCTCATCGTTTAATTGCGATTTTTTGTTCAGGAAACTCTTCTGTAGATTGCTCATACTGACACATGGTGATCTGTACTTCTGTCATGGCCTATTCTGCCTCGTTTGCTATGAGTGGCTGTCCAAGTAGTTCTTGGCTTCCTGTCACAGAAGGTTCACTGCTCTCAGGAGTGTCTACATTTAGTTGTGCTTGAAGTTCTTCTTCTTGTTGGCGTTCTTTGTCCAATATTGTTTTGTACCGTGTATAGTTTATATCTGTTATGGTACTTTCACTTGCATTGAAAGCATCTTCATAGGAGGAATGGGTGGCTAATTACTCTTTTCTTTTCTCCATGGTTTGAAAAGTTGTTGTAAAGCCATGTAGTACAGTTCTTTGTGTTGAGGAGTTTTTAATTATAATTTCATATGATTAATCAGGCTGCGTTGGTAAGCTTTACCAGGCTGTCTTCACAACCTTTGACTCTGTATCTACCTTTTTTCTCATCTGGTACAATAGTATTTTTGTATGACAAGTTTTGGGCTGTGTGGTACAGGTTGTACAGTTCCGGTGCCAGCGGGCATCCTTGCTTTAAGCCAATTTTTATCTGAATTTCGTCTGTTAGTGTACCCGCTGTATCCAGTCTGACTCTGATGCTTGTGTCCGTGTACAAGTGCTTGATGTTCTCCACCAGTGACTGAGGACATTCCCAGTTTTCCATTTTCTTCCATAGTTTGGCTCTTTTTATGGTGTCGAAAGCTTTCGGCAAGTCTACAAACGCGATGTAGATTCCTTGGTTTTTGTTCCTTTGTGTTCTGGCTTTCAATAAGTTAATCAGGAAAATGTTGAGTGCTGTGCCTCTCCCCTTCACAAAACCCGATTGCCAAGGATCACGATGTCCACTTTGCTGTACCCAGTGGTTTAATGCTTTCAATAGTGTGGACGCAAAGACCTTCCCCACCACGTCCAGTAATGCAATCGGTCTGTAGTTGTCTGCTGATGTTCTGCGACCCTTTTTGAAAATGGGTACCACTACTGCCTTTCGCCAGGAATCCGGGATTTTTTCTGTTGTTAATATGTAGTTGAATAGAAGTTGAAGGAATTTGGCCCATTCACCTATGTTGCTTTTCAGTATTACATTCGTGAGCCCGTCGGGCCCTGGGGCTCTCGAGTCTTTCAATTTTTTCAGGATGTTTTCTATTTCCTCAATACTGATATCTATTACTGCCTCATTTTTGTTTGTCATTGATTTCCGCTTTGGGTCGATGTAAATTTCCCCTTGCAGCTGTGTATAATACTTAACCCATGATGAAGCACTTATTGGGTTCATTTGACTTATTGCTTGAGGCTTCTCCGCTTCGTTGATAATTGCCCAAATTTCAGCTGTGTTTTTAGATCTTATTTTCCCCAACATTCTTTCTGCGTCCTGGTTTAGCAATGTCTTCTTGTGTAAGTGTAACCAGTTTCTGTACTTTTGTTTTAACTTATGTATCTCTTTACTCCAGTTGTCGTGTTTGGTCTTTTTTAGTCGTCTAATATCTCTCCTTAATGCTTTTTTCCTTTCTCGTATGCGACTGTCATACTGTTGTTGGTGAGTCGTTGTTTGATGGTTACTTCCAAGCTTCCTTTCTGTAACAAATGCTCTGAAAAGCGGGGTGTAGTCAATCCTTTTTTGGCCTTGTTCGTTTTCAAGTGTCGAGATCATTTGTTTTAGGTTATGGTTTAGTTCTCTTGTTTTCTCTGGTCTGATCCTTAATTTAATACCCCTTTGGTCTATGACCACCTTCTGGTTGTAGGTTCCAATCTTGTTATTGCTTATGTTTTTGCACGTCAGTTTTAACAGATTGTGGTCCCTTTCTACTGTTGGGATTACTTTCAAGGTCTGGATATTATTTGAGAAGTTGCTTGAAATGCAAATGTAATCCAGGATCTCTACTGATTGTGTTCCCTTCCAAGTAGGTTTTGCTGGTTGGTCCCCCTTCACCTTTCCATTCAGAACGACACAGTCCCTTGATTGTACCATACGATTCCACATTGTTCCTCTTTTTTCCTTTGCTGAGGCAGTTGTTGTATCGTATTCGGGTTGGTTGTCCTTGTTCAGGCATGAACAATTTAGATCTCCTGCCAATATGAATATTGGATCAGTCCATTTTTCTCTTTGTTCATCAATTAGTTCTGCTATTTTATCTGGTAGGTTTTCGTTTGATAAATTTGCTGGGTTCCAGCATATGTTGATCAATATTAGTATTTTATTGGCTTTTTTGTCCAGCTGTAACACTACCATCTGGATGAATAAATTTGGGTTTGACTCCTCCAGGACTTCCCAATCCAGATCGTTTTTGATGGCTATAAGTAGGCCTGACATGGGTCTGCCTTTTTGATCTTTGACCTCTGGATTTAGCAGAACCACGTAACCTTCCAGTGTCGGTGGTTGCAACAGCCATGTTTCTTGTAGGCACAACACACTAAAGTTCTCTTTTTGAAGCACTCCCTTAGTAAAAAGGTGGGTAGAGCCTCTAGTGTTCCAACTTCCCAGGCTCCATGAACCCACACTTTTTACTGTTTTATGTTATTGGGTGTTTGTTTTGTCATCAATCATGTTTTTCAACCATTTCCACCTTGCCGCTTCGTTTTCTTCTCCTTGATGTTGACTTCTATTGTTTGAGCCTTATGTGTTCTGGTTGCCCCTTCTCACTGCTGATGTTCTATTTGTTTTAACACTACTGGTCTCTCTGTCTTTTCTGTTGATCTGTCTCACCGAGTGTTTCTTTACTCTCTCCTGGGTTTTTAGGACTTCGTCACTTTCTTGTAAGTCAAAACCCATTGGTCTTAATTGCGGGGCTTCTTCCAGTAGTAGTTGTCTCACCAGATTTGATCTTGTGTGCAGAATTACTTTATCAGTGCGATCTTCCTCGAAAAATTCCACGATCGCCAGGTCGTCTGTTGTAATTAGTCTTAATGCCGGTATATTATGGAGTAATCATATTACATTGGTTCTGTTGAGAATTAGTCGGTCTTCATAATGAAGGATACGTTCTAGGACAAGCCCCGGTTGTTTATAACTGTCACCAGCACTTGTTTTGCGCGGTCGATGCTGTAGGTCTCTTTCCCCCTCTTTTTGTTGATGCCGATCTCTTCTTTCCTCCATCTCGGTCTGCTTTTTGCTGTATCTTGTTTTACTTTCCCGACTGGTTCCGTGGTTCCGGTCTCAGACCGCCCCACATTCCTTTCTCGACCTCTACGTTCACTCTTCTGAGTTTTTTCACTTAGATCCCGGTTTTTTCTCAATGCATCATTTTCTGTATGAGTATCTGGAACTTTTTTGTTGTCTCTCTGTGTCTCGTTTTCGGTCTGTATTGACATTATAGATGAGGTATCACTCTCACTATAGTCTGTATGCTCCTCACTCAAGGAGTCTTCTGCCTCTGTATTTACCTCTTCGAAGCCTCTTATTCCCTGTTTGTCTTCATCATCTGAGACCGGGTATGTAGAGAGATCCAGCAGGTCATTTTCAGGACAATCGTCTTCTTCGATTTCTAAGATCTTTTGTCCTTCAGTCTTTTGTTCTGTTCTGACCTTTTTCTTGTTGTTTCTTAGCTGGTCAATTATACTCGGTTGTTCTTTTGGTATTGTCAAATTTTTCATAAATGCCCGGCTTTTGCTACTGCTTGTGGCTTTTACTGCTGGTTGATTTTTCTGTTTTTTAGTGGGTCCTTGGTTATCTGATTTTTTTCCCTCCTGTGTTTGTATCTCTTGTTTTGAAGATCTCACACACGTTCCCTTTTTCTTTCCTTTCTCCCGACACTTATCCGTAGTGGTGGGGTCTTCAGGCCTTGTTGTCGATTTTTTACTAGAGATAGCCTCCATATTTCTGTAGAATTGTTTAGCCCTTCCCTGGCACTTCTGTTTAGGGTTTTTTTTTCCACTTCAGTCTCTAGTGATATCGTTGGCTCGTTTCTTATATCTGGATCAGATGATGTGCTCTTTGATTTTTCTCTCAAAAGATTATTGCTGGTGCAGTCCTCGGCCAGGGTGGGTCCGTCTTCGTTTTGTTTTGCCTCCCCCTTCTCTTCACTTTGGGCTGCTCGCGGTCCCGTAACGGACGCACTTTGGGTTTCTGCGACCTCTTCTACGTTTACCGGTGTTGCCATGGACCTTTCTCCTTTGTTTTCTTGCTCGTTGGATCCAGCTTTGTTTTCTTTTTCTATGACTGGGCTGACCTCTTGTGTGGTCATTATTCCAGAGTCTTTCCTTATTGGTTCCTTGCTTTTTGGATTTGACTTCCCTAGTTTTCTCTCTTTTAGTATAGGTTCGATTAGGTCATGTAGCAGTTGGGTGACGTTGGCGGTACTACATGTATTTACGCTAACAATACTTGCCACACTTGTCTCTTTGAAACTGAAAAATGTGTGCATGTTGGTCACTATGTGTACTTTCTGAAGGAATGTCGCAAGTGACATATTTGTGAATGAACTGCAAAACAGTTGCATCAGTGTCCTCACCAAATTTAGGAGCATTTCTAATCCACAAAAGCATGTGGATGTGTGGTGCCCCTCTGGCTGGATATTCTTTTCTCCAAAAGAAGTGTTCAACTTCTCCGAGGGGAGGAAGTGCTTTATTGCAAATGAAGTGGAGCATGGCAATGAAGCAATGATGGAAGCACCTTGATACATTTACAGGATCTAGAGAGCAAAGTTCTCCTGGTGTTTTTATGTCTATACCTGTTTTGTTTTTGTTTGCTATGCATAAGAAAGTGTGCAAGTCTTCCCATGCATAGTCTGCACAAGTTAAAATGACAAACCATGTGGATGGGCCAAGATTGGGTAGCATACACCGTATGTCTGCGTGCCGTGGGAACCAGTAGTCTTTCGTACCACGCATGTTTGCCAAGATATTTGTAATACTTGGCAGTAAAACTTCAGCCTTGTCCTGCACCTTTTGAAGTATCTGTGCAGCAGAATTGTAGCAGACATGTTTTGAAAATGGGAACCATTTTCCATTGTGTGTGCAACTCCATAACATAGTGTTGCTAGTTCACTTTAAAAAAGGATGTGAAATATGTATTCCAAGTTTTGTCGAAATCTAGGGTCTTCAGAATATTTCTTTTTTGTATGTGTGACATAGAAAGTTCACATCTACTGTTGTATGAAAGTGCTGGAGTTTGTAAGTGCTCTTCAGTTCTAAAATAATGTTTTTGGATGTGCTCTATTTCTTCAAGCAGTTCTTTGGCTGTACCGTGCAGGAAAATATCATTTAAATGATGCAGTGCTAAAGCTGGAGATTTAGCACAGTACAGTTTGTAAACAAGATTTCTTACAGTAGAATGGTGTGTCGCTAACATTTTGATATGGTGGAAGGTGCTTCTGCAAGGAGGTCCAGAAATACAGGCTAAGGAATGTGCTTGTAGTCCTGGGTATTTGTCCATAGTTTGTAGTATTTTCATGTTTCCTTTGTTGTTGGCTTTCACATAGTGATTGAGGAATTGCTGCAAAGATTTGAGAGAGAATTGCTGAATGTTACACATTTATGTGCAAGGCCATTTGTAGGTGAGGCGTATTGGTTCGGTGGAATGGACAGTGTCAACTAAGTGAGAGCAGTGTTTTTTTCCATTATGGTATTGTTTACCTTTTCATACCCTCGTCCACTGCTATGTATGGCAATTTGGTTTGTTTGCTCTTGTTTGTATGATTCTTCATTGAAGAATGGCTCTTTGCTGGTGGTGTGTCTCTACTCACCTGTACAGATGGTACCAAAGGTATCTATGCTGACGTTGCGTTTGTTTCAAAGTTGGGGTTATAGCTTACCAATTAATTTTGTTAGTGGTTTCATTCTGTTTCAAATTTATGTAAACAATTACCATTTTAGGAACATTGCACTTTCTACAAGAGCTTCCAGGATTACCTTTCTGTGGTAAGTTTTAAGAGTTGAGCTTGATTTCTCTCCTCTATTTATAAGGTTCTGAAGACATTTTTTTGTAAAATACATTTTTTGAAATGGTTCCTTGTGGTAACATTACCATTTGTATGTGCTCTGTTAGCAGTAGAGCGAGATGCCTTTTTTGTGCATTTCCTTTAATTTCTACATTTTGATAGAGGAATTACAGTTTCCTTAATGGTAGGTGATTCACTTTTTGTTAGTGACTGTATTAGCGCTTTGGGTTGAACTGTCTGTACAAATTCTGTTTGGGGTGGATGGCAACTTTCTATGCTTTTAGTTTGCGCTGATCTATTTATGCATTTTTTTCTATGGAGATGCTGTTTGGTAGGCATTCAGTAGTAGCTGTTGAAGGAAAAAGGGAAGTGTGGGTGTGCAGATTTTTAAATGTATATGTGTGCAATGTGCTTGAGAGTTTGAATATGAGGATAGGCATATAAATGGAGGTTTGTCACTGTGTAATGAGCTCTAAGTTTCAGTTGGGAACACTATATTACTATCTAGGGGTTACTATTATGTTGGCATGCTCACAATATACAGTGAGGAACTGTAGAGGCGGCATGAGTAAGAATGAAGCACATACCTGTGGATTGCAGCAATTCTGTAGCTTACAATGCAAGAATACTTGACCCTTTTAGTAAGATGTACAATACTATGATAGTACGGTACTTACTTTGTTGGTTGGTGCGAGTAGGTCTATTCTAGGGTGTATTTGCAAGGTCCCACGCCAGTGCTTTCAGGATACAGGTGGGTACTGTAACAGTATAAGAAGATGGTAAGAAAATACAGTTGTTAATGGCATTGTGATTGCATTTGGAGAATACATTCTTTAAAAGTGTAGGGGGGTGTCTTGGCAGGAAGAGTTAGTGTGTGTGTTTATTAGTGGATGGCTTACTATATGAATGGGGACTTGGGAACATCAGCATATTTGGGAAGGGGGTAAGTGGGTTATTTGTAAGTGTGTTATATGACATGCTCTTTAGCTAGTGTCTGCATTGGTGTAGGAGTATTTACTTTGAAAATGGAATACTTTCTATTGTAGAAGGGTGAGAAAAAAGTTTGGAAATATGTACAGATTGCAAAGGAGAATGTTTTTGTGTGTTCAATTACATTTACTTTTCTACATATATATGCTTGTTACATGAGTGGAGCAATTGTTTCAGTTGTTTCATTTATTTATGCAGATTTATGAATGGTACTGGTGTCAATGTACGCATACTTATGTTGTATCTTGAGCAATGTTGCAATCTGTGACATGTGAAAAGTAAGTGGCAGGCACCCGGTTGTTATGCATGCAATGTAAGTTGCTGGCTTACTTTGGTAGGATTTATTGACTGATCATTTTCTGTGAGATTCTTCCAAATTCCATAGGTGCGTTAATGGGGGAAAAGGTTGTAAAATTGACAGAAAGAAAGAACAGAGTAAGCGTTTGTATATTTCAATGGCTGATATGGGTAAATAGCAACTTTGCAAGCACATAGCACTGTAGGTGGATTATCATGGTAGGTGATGGAAGAAATGACAGCATGCTTTTTGAGTACCTTATGGAGGTTCAGTGGCAGGTACTCTGTTGCGAGGCACTTATAACAGAGTTGCAAATGTACTGTATAAATATTATTGATACCTGCAGGTTGTGGTGAAGGGTGGCAATGTAGATGAATCTGAATGCAGAATTTGTAGATAGCTTTACAGTACTATCCAGTAGAGGTGCTTTTGATTCACAGGACACTTGTACTCTGAGTGTTTAACTGTTAGTATGGAGTATTGAACAGAAATGATACTGTGAGATGAAGAGGTCTTAGATGTGATTGGTGGATGTGTGTGTGACTGTTTAACAGTACACAATGAAGGAGTGCTGGAAAAAGAGTACTAGAAAGGGAGGAAGGACTGCCCCTGCTTTACTGGGGCATAGCCTCTGCTGTAGTTGGGGAAGCGCACATGCTACATGCTGTCCTTCTTACTATGCTTGGCATGGAAATGGGACTGTGGTTTATCCAATCATGTGTGGAGTGGGTGCATAACAGGAAGGGGTGGTAAAAACAAAAATTGCCTTGCTGTGTACTGTGATGATGGCAGAGATGCAGAGAGTACGAGTGCTCAACGTCGGTGATTCCTTTGTGGGTCACCTGCACACATATGCCCAGGGTAGTGGTGTTGATGAACATTTTGGTGTGGAAGGAGTGCACGCTTTGTGGCGCAGTGTGCCTCTACCGAGTTTGCAAGCTGTGCTTGCTGAGTGCAGAGATGTGGCCACTTGGACTGCTGTTGACATAGTAGTACTGCATTGTGGAGCACTTCATGTGGCTTTTCTCACCACTGCAAGTTTGCTTGGTGAGCTGAAGGAGGTGCTGAAAGCAGTGATGCGCCTTTTTCCCACTGCAACTGTGATTTTCTCATGCATACCACCTAGTGTGGAACAATCCCGCTGTACTTTCTTCCGAGGTAGAGAAGGAAAGGTGTCTTGTAAACAGCGGCATGTCTGCGTTTCTGTTTGATGCAGGGATGTTCTTTTGTGGCCATGAGAACCTTAGTGCTTTTAATGTGAGGTTTTTCAGTGGAGCTGATTTTTTTGGTCCGCCATTGAAAATGCTCTTGTGCTCTTGAGCTCTTGTGCGCTTGTGTTTGCCACTCTAAAAGCTAAAAGCTATTTTGGAGACGTTTGTGTAATAATGTAAGGAGGAGAAGAAGACAACAATACCCAACAAATACAAAAAAAATGTTTTTGTTTAGAAGCAAGAAGAAAAAAACACTGCAGCATTTGGAGGTGCGCACGTGCCAAATGCGGCTGTTTTCAGGGTGGCTGACATGGAAATGGGACTGTGCAGGTGTGTGGATTGGCCAATAAAGTATCCTGGGTGTGGTGTGTAAGGAGAGATTGTGCCAGAAGGTGTGTTTGCAAATAGGAGTGCACATGGCTATGGCTGTGCCGTGCAGGAGGCAGAGTGTATGGCTTTTGGGCAATTCCTGGATACATTGGGTGAAAGCATATGCAGAACGCTGTGGAGTGGCTGCAGACCTTGGGTTTCATAATGTGGATGTCCAATGCTACGGAGTACGTGGAATGCAGTGGTTGCATTTGGCTCCTCTGTGTGCCACCTTGGTGACGCGCAATCATCCAGAAATTGTTATTATTTATTGTGGAGGGAACAGTTTAGGACATGTTACCGGCATGTCACTGCAGTTTGCGATGAAGGAGACACTTCGGCAAGTCATGGAAATGTTCCAAAAAGTCACAAGTAATTTTTTCTCGCATTACCCAGAGGGTATCCAGTCATTTTTTTGAAACACAAAGTTTCGAATACAAATCATGAGAATACTTTCTGTCGAAAAGTCATTTTTTCGAATAGTCATTTTTTTAAAAAGAATTCGATCATCATATCTAAATGAAGGTTAGTTTAAGTGTTAAAATAGGGTTAGGGTTGGGGCTCGGGTTAGTTTAGGGGTTGAATTAGGGTTAGGGTTAGGGTTGGGGTTGGGTTTTAGGGTTGGGGTTGGGGCTAGGGTTAGTTTAAGTGTTAAAAAAGGGTTAGGGTTGGGGTTGGGGCTTGGGTTAGTTTAGGGGTTAAATTAGGGTTAGGGTTAGGATTGGGGCTTGGGTTAGAGTTGGTGAATGGATGGGTTCATGGGGGTTGGTGGGTCTTGAGGGGGAACCCCCAATATACACAAAACTTTAAAACATTACAAGGGGTGGCCAGTGCTGAAATTTCAGCACTGGACTGCTTCATGTAACGTTTTAAAGTTACAAAAAAGCATTGAAATGCTACTTTTAACATGTGAAAATGCATTTCAATTGAAACCAGTCCATGTCTATTGTCGATGGATTGGTTTAGAAAGAAAAACAATTTTGCATGTTAAGTATAGCTTGTCAAAGCTTTTTTTTTTTAAACTTTGTTTTCAAAGGTTTTGTGATTCGAAACTTTTTTTTCGAAAGAATCACTATAAGTCACCAGAGACAGGTGTGGCTGCGTTCTTCCTCATGTGGGCCACAAATAACAAAAACATGGTGCAATGTGAACAAGGCTGTTTGCATCTTTTTTAGCATGACAGCATGTTCTCCTTCCACAATGAAAACGTTATGTTTCATGGTACCAACATTTTTCGTTCCGATGGAGTCCATCTTGCGCAATCTGAATGATACCTGACCTAGTAGGATCATTGTCTGTCTTCCCTTTGTTCCCCCTCCCTTGACTCGTTGCGCCTTGAAACACTTGTGTATAGGCACGTTATAAATACCATATCATATCATATCATATTTTACCGATGCTGGCAATTATCTGTTTCTGGCTAATATACAAAACGCAGGGCAGTGCTTCTTGCAAGTATAGCAAACATTTCCTCAGTAGTTGTTCACCACTTCAAACCTTCCAAACACAAACAGCACAAAAAGGCTCTTTTAAGAGCACCACTTCATTTTGGGAATGCGTGCAATGTTTCGGAGGGAGCCACGCCTCGCTTTTTTTGTCGCGCTGTCCGCGGAGCTTATAGGTTACACAGTGACGTGTATCGTTTTATTGGCATTCTATTTTTGAACTGTGAAAAGTGGCTCTGAAAAGAGCCATTTTTGTTTTTGTTTTTCCCTTTCTGGTTGTTTTTGCTATTCTCTTGTTCTTATAACACACGACACAGAAGGAAAGGAAGGGAAAGGAGGTTAGGGAAAGGGCACCAACCACAGGGATAAGAAATGGCAAGTGGAGACAGGAAGATGTTGGGTGGTCCTTACTTAGGTAGGGGAAACTCCTTCTCATTCTCCTGGACCGAAGCCTCGAAAGCACTTGAAAGTTGCTCTCCCCTGCAGATTACTGCGTCACAGTACATGCACAATACAGTCACCTTTGAAAGATACGGGTCTGCTGTGGTCCGTATGGCCTGCAGGGTTGATTTTTGGGATCCCCTGCGCCACTGGAGTGTCCCTAGTGGTGGCAGGTGCAGATGCGGAGGAAGCTGTAGATTAAAAAAATGAACCTACTGCCTTGTTGGGAAGGGACAACCCTACGAACTGCTGCCTTGTGGTTCAATTTGAGGTGCCGCCACATGGAGGTGGGGCGCTAGCTGTAAAAGCCAGGTTTTCCTCGACTGAGTACTGTCTTGCACACATTGCATCTCACCTGGTTCACACAGGATTTGGGCATGTCTCCTACGGTGATAAATAGTTTCCACACCCATGACTCACTCTTGCTGCAGGCAATGGAGAATTCCTCTACTTTATCCTCATTTTCCTCTTGATCTCTATCTACATTACCACACCTGTTCCCTTATCCAGGCCCTTCGGATGGAGGTGGTGGTGGGGAGGGTGACGGTGTGGGTGCTGCTGAGTTGGAGGCAATATCAGCAGCCATGGCTCGTATTAGGTGCAAAGGTAATATAGCAGAACAGAATTGCTCACAAAGCAATTTGACCATGAAGCAATGTGCCCAGCTGCTGTGCTCTGGAAAGCCAAACACAGAATGCAGAGAACTTGACCTCTGGGGTGCGGCCTTTTATAGGGCTGCTGTGGAGCACTTGGAACTGGAAAGTGGGCCTAAATCTTTCCCAAAAAAAATGCATGTACAAGGGCAGAGTGTAGGACCTCTGTAAGGATACACTTTCGTAGTTACACACCATACATTGCAGAAAACAAGACTTTTTCATTGTCCCGGGGTCTGCATAATGTCCGGCATATAAGGGTACATGCGCAGTGTGGGTTTGGTACCATGCTGATGTTGCAAATGTTCTCTAGTGGGATGGCTGTCCGCAGGATGCGTATTGGGTGAAATACATTGTGCGCATGTGCATAAGTGTCCTACCGATACCGTTGGGTTCCCTGGACTAATTCACAGTGCTGCACACATGCGCTTTACATTTTGGAACAAGCTGGGTGTTTGTAGGGTATAGCAGGTAGGATGATGAGGTTCACACAGACCTCAGTGCAAATGCTTTCTTAAAGGAACATTATATTTACTTTGCACTAATAACAACCTATCCCTACTATTGTTACTAGTAAAACCGAAAACCCCCAGAAATTCGCCAGTTATGGTAAGCTAAGCAACCATAACTTGCACCACCATTGTGCAGTGCAAGAACTATCACCCTTGATATCAAAGATGACATCACACATGTCAATGTGACATCACTGATGACATCACATGTGCATTTAGTTTTCATGCACAGCCTCCACATGGGATTGTCATGATAATGATGTTGGCAGAAAAATGTGAGAGACCATTGGAAGAACCATCATGTGCCAAATACTTCATTAAGCGCTGCATTGCTATAAACACCATTGCATGCGCCACAGAGGTGCAATATTCAAAACCTAATATGTTGGATAGTAAAATGATGAATGCTTTCATTTTGAGTTTTGGATAGTGTGAAGCATGTAATAATTACCTAACAATGCCTCCCTTACTGAATAATTTTATAACTACACACAAACCATAACAAGACTATAACACATACAAATACGAGTATGTACAGGGAAAGTAAAACCAGCACTATTACCAGTGTTCATAACCTCACTAATTAACTTCATGCATGGAAATGATTGCTGTGTTTCAGGCTTCGTTCTTCCCCTATGTATATAGATGATATGAGGTGCCTGAACCCCAAGGAATGCAGTGTAACACCATATGAGAAAGGTAAGGTCTACAACCATAGTACCTTTTGCATTTTTAGTTCCTGGCTGTTAGTGAAGAAAACCACCTGCCCTATATATGTCAGTGCCCAAAAAAAGAGACAGCCATGTGATGTCATCAGTGATGTCCTCAATGACATTTGTGATGTCATCTTTGATGTCATTGGTGGTAGCCCTTGCAGTGCACAGTAGTGGCGCGAGTTATGGTTTCTTAGCGTACCATAACTGGCACATTTCTGGGGGTTTTCGGTTTTCTGAGTAACCATAATAGGGATATGTTGTTATTAGTGCAAGGTAACTATAATGTTCATTTAAGAAAGCTTTTGCACTGAATGTGATAGCTTTTTTTAGGGCAGCTGAACCATAACGTCCCTTTACAACATTTTTTCACTGAATTTGATTGGTTTTTATTAGGGCACCTTAATCATAATGTTCCTTTAACAATGTTTTTTCACTGATTTATATGTATATATATTTACACATATGTAACAAATGGTTATTTTTGTTTGCCTCACACATGGTTTGCAATTCTCCATGTATTATCAGCTCTGTACCCAGAGATTGCTGCTCTTTTCACGTAGGCCTCATGGCAGCTTGACCTTTCGTGTGAAATACTAACAGTAGTAAAGAAACCTGTGTCCACTGACTATGGCCCTGCACACCAGATATTGTATAACAAACAATGTTTTACGTTACTATTTTCAAATGTTGTATGCATGAATTCAATCACACATTTTTCTGTTAAAAAGAAAATCCTTTTTAAGCATGTAATTGTAACTTTAAGGATATACAAATTATTCACATTCCAATACATAATATTTGTCCAGTATAAAAAAAAAAACATATTAAACAATTAGCTATTTCCAAACATAGATCTGTGCTTTTTGGGAGTTCTATCCCCTACTGGAAAACATATTCACTCTGTATTTCTTTCTAGAACCTGTGTGGCAATCTATAACGTCAAGATAAAGAATACACCCTATTAGTATGAGGAATTAATTTGTTCATATATGCTAATATCACCACTGATATACTATCATGACCTATCACTAATTCATTCACCAGGTGTAGATCAGAATTGGTGATCCCATAGGATTTCTTCAATTCTGATGCACTCTATTTCAATTGTGATCCAATCGGCTAACTAGATAGGAGTTAGCCAGGGTGTGCACTGTACAACAGATCTTCAATTCTGACAGTAGCACAGTTAAAAAAATAATGCAGTTGCCATATGTTTTCATAATGTATTATGAGATATTAAAAAATAAGAAAACACATGGCATCCAGGACTGTAGACTATCTCCCATCCATGCAGTAACTGGGACTGACCCTGCTTAGGCTCAAAGCAAAAAGGCGCCAGCCTCATCAGGCCATGTTGGTCTAAGTGGCCTTGTAACTTATGGTTAATTATTAGGCAACATAGCCTGCGGGGGATAGTCCCTTGCTCACTTCTGTGGCGCAATTTGCTTCGAGATGTCTGTTTGCGGCTATACCCCAGGTTATAACCAAGGGTATGGGAAAAATGTTACAACTACCAAATGTCACCTGGTGTCCTCTTGCCTCCCCCATCTCAAACCTGATGGCAGTTGCATGTTTTTTGACTGGAAAATGACTTTTTTCTGTATTTCATTTTCTGATACCCTTGGCTATAACCTGTGGCATAACCGGGACTATCTCTGCGCTGAAAAAAAAAGATGGCGTTTCATTTATAAACACCTGATTTCTTGGAAATTTTCAAGAGATATAGCTGTCTAGATTGGAGAAGGGGGCACTTCCTTCTCCATCAAATATTTTAAAAAGTATTGGACGGAATAACCCCAAGCCACAAAAAGGATTGCAAGTCAACGCTTCGTATACAAGTTGTTTTGAACCTGATCCAAATCTGTCTAGTGGTTTTAGCTGTGCAGTCTGTCAACATTTGACCTTTTTTTCCTATGGGAAAATTAATGGGGACTAGGCCGAATCTATGTTTGATTTTTTCTTAATAACTTTTGTGTTCTAAAAAGAATACTTCTGAAACTTTCCGGACTGGTGGGGAGTGGGAGGGCACAACAAAGTTATGTTCTGAATACTTTCAGCTAAATATGTGACATGAGTCAAAAGTTATTAGCAATGTATTGTTCAATTTCCTATGTAATTCTTTTTTACCTTAACTCTAGTCACCCTGTAGTTAACTTGAGTCGGACTCCAATAGGAACCCCTCAAAATGCTATCATTAATAATGAAGGTGCTTATCCCCAAAATACAATTGTAGACATATAATAAGGACACACCCCAGTAGGGAATGAGACCAGGAGAATGGTTGTGAGGAGAATAAAGTTTTATAAAGGTATATGCATGCAGAGGACACGGCTGACTTGAGAGCGCTCTGGCCAACAATACGGAATACAGTACATTATATGCTTTAGAATCGTCACTAGTGACAATTCTATATAGGTACATCGAGTTGCAGTGGGATTGGTGGACAACAAAGTTACAGTATGGCAGTATATGGGCTAGTTTCATGTGATTGGCTGGTGCAGGGCTGTTACTTCGAGTGGCACATGGCAAGCTGGTCTCATCTCGGTGGTGTGAAGGTCAGGTCGGTTCCACGAGAAGAGGTAATTCTGTCTAAGCTAAGCTACATGCTACCTCCTAACATGCAATGAATAATACAGAATATAAATGATGTCCTAGTATGTGGGGACACCTATAAATTGAAGACACATATTTACATGTTCCAACCTCAGGTCTTTGTAGTCGTGAGGGGTACAAGGGCTTTGCCCCCCAGGTGCGTTATCAGTAGGCTTGATCTAAGATTAATTTGCCATGGCACCCCAGTGCTTGGGTGATAGGTGTTGTTTTTAGGCGGGATATATGATGACATGAGATCAGTTATATTGGGGCACTCTAGGGTGGTCAGTGGGGAAGGGTCACACTTCTGCTACATCAAAGAATCCATGGAGGGGCAAAAGGTTGAACCAGCAATAACTTCCAAAGGTGGGGGCGAAAGGAGCAAGAGCAGGTTTGTGGAGACGAATTGGCCACAATTGAAATTCATCCCCGGTCACACACAGAGCAATGAGCTCAGAAGAAGGGAAAAAGAATGCAGTTTCTTTTGAAACTATTCATGCCAGAGCATCCATGAGAAAGAAGCCTCGGTAGCTCAGACACGGGAGGAGGAGGTGGGGGCTATCTGTGTGTGTGGTACGCAGCGCTGCAAAAGGGGAGAGGAGGCTTTGGAGGGCTCGGGATGTGGCCTAGTCTACAAATGGAGTTGAGTTATGCACAAAATGGAGTCCTAATTTGTCTTGCAGTAGCCCCGCTTCCACTGTAACCAGGGAAGGGCAAGGAGGACGTCTCCCCACTATTGCATGAGTATTAAGTCTCTTTTGTGCCGAATGTACAAGCGGGGCAAAATGATTTGTTAAAACATGAGAATGTTATAAAGCGTCAAAAACATATTATGGGCCTCATTCCAAGTTGGTTGGTAAGGGATACCGGGCACCGGTAAGGAGACGGTGCAGGTAATCCCTTACCGCCCAATTCTGAGGTCCCTTAGCGGGAACCGTAAGGAACGTGTGGTCTGACCACACGTCCCTTACGGGTCCCACTAAGGGACCAGGGCGCTAATAACGGGCTTGCTAGTTGCAAGCCTGTTATTAGCGCCCTCCCCATTCCCATTGAGCCATATGGGGGCTCAAATGGGAATGGGGAATGGTTTGTTCAATGGGAGCTTACCGGTCCCTCCAGGGTCGGAATGCACCGGTAAATCCTCATTGAACAAGACCGGACTTGGACACGGTATGGGAGGCAGCCATGGTGCTAATAGCACCATGGCTACCGCCCATCTCGTAATGACCCCCTATGTCTCCAAAAGTGCAGCATACTTCCCATTCATTTTCCCATAGACAAACATGGAAGGAGTTATTCCGTGCAGTATTTTTTTTAATAGTTGACGGAGAAGTGGGTGCCCCCTTCCCAAAAATAGGTAGAGATATTTATGGGATTTACCTAAATCTGGGGGCTTTTAGAAATGAAAAACCACCATCTTGTTCTTTTCTCGATGCAAGCAATATCCACGGCTATAGCCGAGGATATGGGGAACTGAAACCCAGGAAAAAAAGCTATTTGCTGGTAAAAAAAAACATGAGCATGCCACCATGCTAGAGTTAGGGAGGTTGCTAGAGGGCACCAAGTGAAATTTAGGAGCTGGAGGGGGTCCAGATACTGAGTTTGTGACATAAAGCTATCTGTAGCCTTGGCTGTGTGTTTTTAGACTTTTGTATATGTGAGACTTTAGAAACAAAGACAAGTAAATAGTTTGACATAATTAATATAAAAAGGAGCAATCATACTCTCATTTTAGATGCTCGATACAATGTATTTTAAGTTGTATATTCTCACTTATGGGATTATATTGAGTGGCTGTGAAATGTTTGCCTACCCAGTTGACTGTTATGTATCATTCTCTGCTTTCTTTATCTTAAGCTACTTTACATAAGTACATGAGTAGTGTTGTAATGTATTGATCTTTTAAGTTGTATTGTAGTATACACCCTGAAGTAAGCTCCCTTTTTAACCAATTTGTGTAACCGCGGGTTATGATAAAAGTCAATGAACTGTAACTGCGGGTAAAATAAAAAAAATGTTTTTATTTTATTTTATTGTATTTGTTTATTTATATGTGAAAGTAGTTCTTAAAAGGACTTGTGTTCAACCGAGTCTAGCATTTTTGCTCATTTGGAATACTGTTTTTATGTTATGAAGGAACATTGTATTTACTTCACCTGTTAGGTGTACTAACTACCATGTCTATAGAAATTGCCCATGTAGAACTCTATGTTGTTGTTTGAAATCCATAATTGGTTTTGGTCTCTCATGAATAGTGAAACTGCTTTAGTAACATTTCTCTGGGATTTCTGATTTTTGCCATTAAATCTGGTGGTCTATCTCCATTTTTACTTCTGAGTCAGATTGTAAAAGATAAAGATGGTGTGAGGGAATAGTTGCATTAGTTTTCCCATGTCTTGTTTCATCATTAAAGTAAGGGACACACATCCTACATTCCCCAAATCATTGCCTTAGTATGACGTCTGTCTGCCCGGCCCTACTCAGACTTAACAATTTTGCAATTTTGGAAAAACTTGGAACCAACGCATTCTCCGCAATCCATGCCATGTTATTGTAAAATCTCTCAAACCTATATCCATGTTAATATTTAGTTTCTCACAACAATGCAGCAACCAAAACAGCCAACTGTCTCTAATTAGAAGCACAGTTTTTCAAACCAGCCATGATATCTTCAGTCTTTCTCTATTTCCAGGAAAATGTGTTGTGTTTTGAAGTTTTTGATTGGTTGATGGTACGGTTGTGCTTATCCGTGGCTATGCAGCAACCACTCTGTGTGCCGTGTTGTTACCCCCAGGTAAATGTGCTGCAGATTTGCAGCCACAGCTTTATTATGGAAAGTGGGATGTTGTGTATTTGTAGCACATCTATTAAAAAGCATGTGTGTAGGTGCATCAATACTATTCAGCGTTTTATCAGTTGTTGCTGGAACTGCAGGTATATTTAAAGCTGCCTCTATAAACATACATTTTCTGTTCAATAATCATATTTTTATGATACAGTACAGAATTGTATTTTGTTGTTCTATTTTATGTACTAAGTTGTTAAAGTATTTCATTTGAAGGTTTGAAGGCCAACTTAGTTTGATTTTGGGCTTGTTGAAATATGTACGTATAGCTGTGGATACAAAGCATGGATTGCAGCCGTGTCAAATAGTCACTGCTATGAAAGAGGCTAGGTGGGGAAAAAATTGATTTCTGTGAGTTTCATTGTTTGTTATTGGTTGTTGTTACTGTTCTATGTGTTTAGCTCTTTCTGATTGGTTGGAATGAACATGACATCCATTGCAGTAGTTTTATTGGTATACATTCCTCTTTTTTGGTATTAATTTTGGAAAGTATAAAAGCCACCATTTTCTGCAGTTGTATCCTTTTGATTCCACATCTCTAACTGTGGACATGGCAGGAGGTTTCCATGTGATATTTTCGCCACAAAAATATCGCGATGCAAAAATATCGCCATATTTTTCCAGCGAAAATAACACATGGACCCTGCGGGGGACACCCCCGCAACCCCTGCATAATTTTTTTATGTGCGGGGGACACCCCCGCAAACCCCGCACCTAATAATTTTGCCACCAAAAATATCGCCTATGGCCGTTCCCGACGACCATGTGTTCGGCGATATTTCTGCTGGCGAAAATATTACCTGATACCGGCAGGAGTGTGGCTGATGTGAAAGGAAGTGTTAATACATATTTAAATGTTTGAAGGTTTGTTTGCAGTGTTACGTGCATTAGCTATATTAATTACTGATTTCAAATGGTCTTTGTTATCATTTTGTTCACCTGCTCTGATTGTGTGGCAAGTATTTTTTTAATGTATTCTTTAACTTTACTAACATGGACCTACACAATAGATTTGTCAATCAATGGCATTTACATGTAGGCATTTTGTTTTTGTATTCATGTTACTGAGGTTGAAGGTATATTTGATTGTATTTGTTGTAATGTTAATACACTTTCAGAAGTACTCAGAGCTGTTTTGAGTTTTCTGTGAGGTAGTATAATTGACGGTGTTTTGTGTTTATTTTAGTCATTTTTCATTTTTGGATGGTGTTTTAGCTGTATCGTTCCCATCATCCTAGCGGATTTGCTCCAGATTAGGGACAGTTATCTTCCCTGAAAGGCCAACCCATATTCAAAAGAAAGTGGTACTGCTGGAGAGGAAAGCAGCACATGTATGGATAGCTTTCTTTGTGACCTTTCTAGCATTTCTGATGATTCTTTCCATGGAGTGATGCAGGTGTTTTAAGACCCTGCTGTTGCTGGCAGCACCTTTAATGTGTGTTGATTGATTTTGAACAACCACCATTCATAGCTGCAGTCAAGAGGGAATATGACATATTCAGGGAAAGCAGTTGTGGCATAAGGAACACATCAGTATCTGTAGTGGTCTTCATTTCTAAAGAGAAAAATGACAGTACAAGTGTCTGTACCTCTGTGATTGTTTTTAAAAATCAATAGGAAGTATTGGTAATTTTAACCTTTGGAATTAATATGAGGCAATCTGCAGATTTGGAGTATGCAGAAATGCTTAATGAGATTCGTATAGGTGTTCTTCAGGAAAATGTGAAAGCAGTGTTAAAAGGAGAACTGATTAATAACATGTTTGATGTGGATTGCAGTCCATCTGATGTCATGTTGACTCTTAATGAAATAAACATTTCTTGTGTTGCTTTGATGTGCAAACGTGTTACACTTTTAACTCTACTATGCTACTGTTAGAGAAGCAGAATATTGTGGGGATACAATTTTGTGATACAAAGTGAGCATTGCAAATAGGGGACAATCCTAATAAAATATGAGATTTTTTTTATCCACTGTAGCTGCAAGTATCTGGTAATTGGGACACTTGGGCCAACCTAAGTTTAAACTAGTAAAACAAAATAGACCAGATACCTTTGTGTTGTGGATTTCTAATTTATAGGCAAACTCATAAAAAGATCTATAACAATGTACATTTATAAAAGACCTGAGTGACAGACACATTATAACCTGTACTAGTCATACAAACCAGGACAGAAAACGAAATGACAAATCCTAAAATACAGTTATCCCAACACCTAAATCAAAATAATTACTAAATCATAATATATATTTGTCCAAAAAACACCTAAATCACCATCACAAAATAATCTTTAAATAATAAATAGAATATAATCCCAACAAAAACTCATTGGACAACACGTGCCAATGTTTCGCCCTACTTGGCTTTTTCGGGGTGATTAGCACAACTAGCCTGAATATTAGCAGATTAAATATCTATATAGGTTAGAAGAGAGAGAGAGAGAGAGAGAGAGAGAGGGGGGGAGAGAGAGAGAGAGAGAGAGAAATGGAAAGAATTAAGAATTTGTAGTGTAGATCATAATTGGGCTGGTTCATTACACATTAGTAAATATGTCTGTCCATATTACATTGGCTCATATTGCATTTGCATTAATGACAGCAGTCCCTTACACACATGAATATCACAAATAAGAATAAAACAGGTTACAGGTACATATATCATTACATAATCATTAGTAACTATGGATCTGGCCTTGGACAAGGAGCCTGTACCCACAAGGACAATTATTAGCATTGTGTATGTTCTGTCCAAAATATCAATAATCAAAACCTGCAATGTGTAATCAAGTACACTCTCAATTTTCTAAACAGTACACTAATCCTTGTGGGTTCCTTCCTTTTTTTTTTATTATGTCAGTGTTTTGGCTAAAATTGCGCCTTTCACAATTTCTATATCTTTACCATTTCCTTAAACACAGTTATTGTATCTTCCCACTCAAATATTTACATTAAAACCAGAATAGACATTTACTAAAGCTCTTGAGGTCCCTTTTAGTCATGCTGAATCCTACAGTTTATGTAAGTAATTTCAATTCTTCCAAATATGTCATCCACTTAATATTCAGCGAGATTGATTCAGCATTGATTATTGTGTCCCACATAACTTGATGTTCAAGAATTCTGTATACTTTAAAATGTTAAAAAAATGTACTTTGCGCATATCATTCAGAGCTACACATTTTGTGAATAAATGTTCAAGTGTTTCAATTATATCAGCAATGTTGCAATATCTACAGGATGCCCAAGTTCCCCTCAGTCTCTGGTGGTAAACTGTTACTTGCTTGGTGGGCCATAAATGAAATCTCAATCTCATGATTTAATCGCAATATCCTGAATCTGGAAATTTGATGAGGTATTTTGGCAGTTTGCCTCTTTTCTTGAATTGCTGATTGAGATGCATAAAAATTTTGTACGTTCTAGATTGGGTCATTGTTTGAGATCAATCATAATCCCATTGTTTTCTTTTAGCTTGTTCAGGGTTTTCAATCAGTGTTTCTTTTGTTATGTCTGCATTTCCCATGATCTTTCCACAGACTTCTTTCCAGTCAGTTAATTTAACTTAATTGTTTTATGTGAGAATTGAGATCAATCATAATCCCATTGTTTTCTTTTAGCTCGTTCAGGGTTTTCAATCAGTGTTTCTTTTGTTATGTCTGCATTTCCCATGATCTTTCCACAGACTTCTTTCCAGTCAGTTAATTTAACTTAATTGTCATATGTGAGAATGTCAGATATTAAAGCTATCACCGAGAGATTATATATTTCAGGCATTAGGCATTTCCTATATAAAGACAGCATTTTCCACCAGACTCGTCCTTGTAGGGATGTCAAACCAAGTTCATATTGTATTATTGCTATTGGGAAGCTATTCGGTACAGGCAGCAAGGTTTTCCAATACACACCTTCAATGTAGTTCCATTCCGGTTGATATTGGGGAAATTTGGTTACCGCTCCATACATAATGGTTGGTATCACCTTTTGCATGTAGTAAATGATTGTTAGGTGTTTTGTATCATTTTACCTTGAGACGTAAGAGATTTCATTGTATCTCGTATCTCAGTTTTATATGAGGTATCACATTTGTTTTTATTCACATTTACTCCAAGATAATGGTATTCGGTCACTATGTCTAATGGTGCTTTATTTATCGTCCATTTCAATTCTGATGTCTTCAAGGTGTATGATGTCCTTTCATCATGGGATGTTTTTTCGCTGGGTTTTTTACTGCATAATTTTTTACAAAAAAAAACATCAATTTTTTTGGGGGGGGTTAGAAAATGATAATGGGTATGCGTGTTTAAGAATACCTAAAACATTAAAGGGAATTATGGGGGATGGGGGAAACCCCCCAAAACATTTTTTATGGGTTTTTTCATTAAAACAATCGCTTTAAAAAACCCTGCGAAAAAGCATCTTGCGATGAAATGACATGGAACCCTTCAAGGATCCTTTTATTCTTTCGTTGCTCATTATGTTAGTTTTACCAGTGTTTATTTTCAGTTTATTTCTCTCAGCGTATATCTGTAATGATGATAATTAACGCTGCAGACCAATTGGGATCTGATTGATTAATAATAAATTGTCTGCATAGAGTAGATGAAATATCTTATTTTTACCAATTTCTGGAGGATAGGCTTTGCAATCTTTTAAGTCAGAGTCTATGTCATTTATATAGAAACTAAAAAGAGTAGCGGCAAGTATGCATCCTTGCTTTAGACCTTGTGTTTTTATTATAGGCTTTGTGAGTAGTGCTTCCTCGTTCAATTTAATTTTAATGCTTATACTAGCATATAATTGTCTGATTATATTTCTTATGTATTTTGGATAATCAGCATTCTTTAGCTTTTTCCATTGTTTGTTTCGGGATACAGAGTCGTACTGGTACTGATGCCTGTTATGAATCCAGATTGATAGGGATCTAGTTGTTTAGTTTCCTTGAGCCATTTCTTTAGATCTCTTAGAACAAATCTGGGAAAGAGTTTTCCTGTAGTGTCAAGGAGAGATCGCGGTCTATAGTTCATAAGATTACTCCTGTCTCCTTTTTTGAACACAGGTAACAGCATTGATTCTTTACATATCGATGGCATTTCACCTGTTTTAATTACTTCTTGAAATATGCTCAGTAATACATCAGCCCATTGCTCCGGATGAGCTTTAATCACTGTGTTGGATATCCCATTGGGCTCTAGGGCCCTTGACAAGTTTATTTTTTTAAATTCCAACATCACATATAGTCTGTCTATTCGTAGATTGTGCAATTTAATTTGCCTCATTCTGTATTCACAGTTCTTATTGCTATTTTTAAATAGCTTTCTAAAGTGGTCTGACCATTCGTTTCTCGCTTCTATTGTATTTAAGAGGAGCGATTTGTTTCCATTCTTGTTTGAGTTCTTTAGGAGATGCCATATCCGCGCGCTCGATTTTGAGCATATTGCCTTTATCGTGTTTTCATTGTTTCTTCTTTTCTTTTTGCTGAAACTTGTTTAACATAATTTTGTATTTCAATTTCACCTTTTTGGACTCCTTTAGTAATAATTATTTTGGTAGATGTAGCAGTTTTTCAGCTTCTGTTTCATTTGTGATTTTAGCATTTTAATTTCAGGTTCGGCTATATGTTTATGTATTAAATTCACACGTTCTCTAGGTCGACATTGTTCGATCATCAATGCCAAAGAATGGTTATAGGGAGCAGGGCTATGAACTTTACCTTCTTCGTTTATTTGAGGGTTTCCTTTAATTATCTTGGTCAGTAATTGGTTAATCTTAGCAGGCATCCATTTCAATCTATTACGTCCATTATTCAAGGATACTGACCAATTATATATAGGTCTTTCTATGACATTTGGCACATTCCAGGTTATTTCAAACATGTAATTATCAATTTTTCACAGATTCAATTATTTTGAAGAAGGAGATCTTGTTTAAGTTATGAGATGATAAAAATGCATAATCAATTGTAGATTGTTCATCTTTTCTTTTCCATGTTGGATTTGAACCTGTGCTTCCTGGTCTTGTTCCATTTAAAATAGTTATGGTCCATTCTTTCATTAGTTGCACCCATTTTCTATATTTTAACGATAATTGATAAATAGTTTGAGCAATGCAGTTTGTATTCAAGTCACCAACAGTTAGTATGGTGTATTGTATGGGTTCCTTTTCAATGACATCAAGTATCTCTGTTATATATGTTATGAATGTTGTGTCAGGTTTTGATGTTGTGTTCCAATATAGGCTTAATACTGCAACATTACTGCTTAGGGGATGATCCATAGCTTTGAATTCTCTTTTCGTAAGATGTATACAAGGGTGAGGCTTTAGCCAAGATGATATTTTCACCACCAGAGTTTAGTTGTAGTGCTGTTAACAGACCAGCCATTGGTCTTCCTTTGCTGTTTTATGGATGGATTTCAGCAGGTTTCATAACAAGGGATGATGGGTTGTATTGTCACCAACGTCGCTTGTAAAATAATGAGATTGTAGTTCTATAGAGGGAAGCGTGATTTATTTCTAGTAGATGAGAGAATCCTCTAGTATTCCAAATAATGGCTTTAAATTGTTCTTTTTTTTGGTTCATTCTATTTCATATTGGCATGATTTATTTTGTCAATTGCTTGTAGAAGTCATTCCCATTTATTCATGTGTGTTCTTTCTTTATTTAGTGCCAAGTATACCTCTCTTTGTAAATTCCCTCTTGTGCCTCTGCAATGAATTTGCAGTTGTTTCTCTTTATACTCTCCATTATCATTGTTCTTTTCCACCAATTGGTATTTTTTTTTTACCAAGATCTTGTTTGGATATGTGTGTTCTTTTGGCACATGTGTCAAATCCCAGTGTAATCATTGCCTCTTTACTTTTCCATATTTTTTCCTATACATTGGTATGTTTGCAGGGTTTTATGTATATGACTTCTATGTCTCGTGAATCAATTATTTTTAGCTCTTCCTGTAAGAGGATTCAATTCAACACTACAGCTAAGTCAACGCCTAGTCTATAATACTGAAGGAAAACCCTTATTGATATATCTTTATGTCCAGTTCATGCGTTCTGGATGACTACCCCTATGTAACACCCCTCTCTCAGAATCCCCCTGACCCCACTGAGCCAAGAAGTAGTTCTGTTTTGCAAGTTAAAAGGTTTATTTGAGAAGTAAAGCAATATATATCTATCACACTTTTTAATAATTAATAATTGAATATCACACTTAATCTGATATGATAAAGATTAACAACGTAGAATCTGGCACTAGCACACTTCTTTTATAATCAAAGATGAGTGGTTATAGGATGGATAAAATAGCAACAATACTTTTATGGTTTCCAATGGATGCAATGTGGAATTAAATGCAGTACAGAAAATAACTTGATAGGATTTCAGCAAAAGACAATGTAATCACTTTCTTGGACAATTCACCCCCCCCTTTTATGCAATGCAAGGAAATGGAAGGAAGGCACACAGTTCTCAGAAATGCAATTAAATGTGATTCAGTTAACCCCAGCAAGCTTAGACTACAGAAGTTGGAAACACAGGCCCAAAATGCTTTTAAATGTGCTGGCAATGTAGAAAAAAATATGCTAAAATGCTTTTAATTCCCTCTAGGAGGTTCAGGGTGAGTGAAATCAAGTTAATATTAGTCCAGGCTCACTTTAGCAAGTATCTAGGAGTAACTAGCAGGTTAAACGAATTTCTGGCAAATGGAAGGCAAGCAGCAGCAGATTTTTACACGTGAAGAAATTTGCAAATCGCGGTAAATTCGCGAGTGCGTTTTTCACGATTGCGGCAAAACTATAGGGGGTAGCTAGGTTCTAGGTTCGTAGGAAAGCCACGATTTTTTAAAGTTAAAAAAGACAAGTGCAGCTTGCAACTAGAAAATGACAAGTGACAGTTTTGCAAAATGACAATGACAGGTGACAGTTTTACAAATGACAGGTGACAGTTAGGAGGCAGTTCTACTTAGATTAAAATAGCTTGGATTATATTATTTTAACTAAGAGATTGGTTCTGCACAGTTTTCTAGGTACTCACACTATATTCTTGAGTTAAATGGGCCTTGCCACAGATCTGGTCAGGTTTTAGACTGGACTCTGGTCTCTGCACTTCACAGTGATCTGGGTCAGCTCTGCTCTGCTGGTCTGGTCTAGGTTTCTGGTTCTGGATATTTGATAGATTTGAAGTCTCTATGTCTGCTCTCTGAAGGTTGAGGGAGGTAAAGTATGGATTTTCCGGCAGAGCTTCCAGCTGCAAATGGATTTGAAGGTCCCTATCTGTCCTGTCTGTCTGCTTTTATGTGTTTTCAAAATGGGTGTGTGTGCAGCATCACTAGACCCTACCCCTCTCCACTTATCATTGGCCAAGCTTTCATTTCTCCCCTGATTGGGGGAGCTAAGTTGTGTCAGAGTGATGTCATTTTACAGCCTGCAGAAAGTCCACTCCTCCTGTCAACTTACACACAAATCTAGATTTGAGCCAAATACATATTTGCAGAGGTACATATTGTTTTAAAATCATATGCACCCCTCACATATCACAGGGGGTATCCCCTGTTCAAACTCTGCTCTTCCTGGGAGCTTGCATTCAGAAATGGCAATATTTTGCACTTTTTAACTGGTTTGCAATACCGGACATTACCCCAAATTTACACACATGTGCGCAAGGAGTATGGACATTAGTTGATGAAGTGTCAGATTTTTCACATGCACACATTTTGAGTAATATCCTCTTTTCTGCTAAAACCCCCCTGAACATGCCACCGGTTCTAAAAACCTCTTAAAATGTGGGCAGAAAAATCACAAGAATTATGGTATCATTTATAAAATTTTCACATGTCCGCTCTATGAATGATCCATCTTTTTAGAGTTATATTCTGGCCCCAAAGGGGTGTGGTTTTCCCCTAGCACAAGGTTGAATTTCTGGTTTTTCCAGTTCTGCCAAGCCAGCTTGCTCTCACAGGCAGTGCTCCTCCCCTTTGCTTCAGGAGGAAGCTACTTTTACAGCCCCCGTAATAAAACCTTTGCCTGAGTCAGGACAGGGCTTTGTTCAGAGCTCCTGTATTCTGTGGGGGCTCCCCATAATTCAATTATCAGAGAGATGGCATATCCTTAGTGTGGCCAGCAAAAGGCAGATAGGCCTGGGAACACAGCTGTGACTCAAGTTTCACTCCTGATGGGGGTGGCTGGTGGGCAGAATTCAGTTCCTTAAGCCAGGTTTCAGATAAAATGTCACTTTTTGTTCCCCAGTTTAAGTCAAGACAATTTTGTACATATGCAGCTAGAATGCTGATTCTAAGTTCAAAACTATGACATTTAAACAATTGCAACCTATGTGACACTCAAAAGTAGGTCACTCATTTCTTTTAAACATTTAGATTTTTAGTGTCTTTCAGTCCAAATTTACTTAAACTGCTGAAATCCACAGCTCAGCCAGTCTTGTTATAAACCTTCAAGTCACTTCAGAATATAACTTTACATTGGATCCACCACTCAGTAAGTCTTTCTTTGGCCTGTTTTGGGTTCATTTATTCAGTTTTACAAAAGTAAAATCTGGTGTTGTTTTAAAACGCCGGCTTTTGGATAGTGGTGAGTACCGGTACTGCACCCCTTTTTGGGATTTAAGAAAATGAATTCCCAACAGTTATGGGTTTGCTTTTGGCAATCAGCATTGCCATTCCCAATGGTTTCAGACTACTGTGTGGGTAGTCCAATGGTGGTTTTAGGCAGTGTCCTTCTGTGCCCATAACATAGGCAAAAATGAGTGGCAGCCTATTCTTCATGCATTTCCCTGTGCATTTTCTGGGAAGCTCTGGCCATCATGATGTTTTCCTTGTCAGTACTGCACAGTTTTGAGGTAGGGCTTGGATGCGTGGATAAAAACATCCCACAAGCCCCCCTCTTGCGATGGCCATTCTGTTTCACTGATGGGACTCGCAAGACCTGGGATGTTTCCTCATCTTCTTCCAATAGATGGCACAGTTCAGCATCTTTTCCTCCATCCGGTACTGGTCGATCGGTTCTCCTCGCCGGTCCTGATGGGAATATTGGGCGGTACCCCGGGCCCCCTTGCGTCATCCTCCCAGTCTCCGGATCATCCTCCTTGTCCCGTCTCCAGGTTTTCTTTCTCCTAGGACGACAAAGGAAGAGCGGCAATACCTATTCATGGACATTTCCACCACTGTTGAGATAGTGGGGCAGCATATGCATTTCATCATAACAAAACATTACATTCTTATTTTGGAAAAAAAACAGTATAACTAAGAGACAGTTTCATGCAAATCACAATATTTTAGAGACTAGATGTGGTCTGTTTTATGGTTGGAACTGAATTAATCTGAGACAGTACCCGCTAGGATTCCAGAGGATTCCTCCAGTTGTTGCAGAGTGTGCCTGGGATGGCAACATTTCAACTGGTTTATGTGGACCCACTTGTCTCCCCCCCTGCCAAAGGACCTTTGGGGATGTGGATTTTGTAGGCCACAGGGGAGATCTTGTCGATGATCTCAAAGGGTCCCTTCCATGTAGGCAAGAATTTTCGCTGTTTTGCCTGGTTTCTTTGGAAGTTGTATAGATAGACCCGGTCCCCCACCTGATATTCCTTCCTGGAAGTCTTCAGGTCATAGTGGGTCTTCATGCTATCAGCCGATCTTTCTAGATTCCGCTGAGCGTAAGCAAAAGCATGTTGGAGGTGTTTCCTTAAATTCTCCACATACTCATGAGTTGTGGAGGCATTTATCAGTGTCTGCTCTTGGGTCCTGTAGAGCAAATGCTGAGGAAGCACCATCTTGCGCCCAGTCATCAACTCAAATGGTGACATTTTGGTTGCAGATGAAGGGGTAGATCTGATGGCCATTAGGACCAGAGGTAATCGGATATCCCAACTTGGCCCAGAATCTGCCACAAACTTTTTTAAGATGCTCACAATTGTCCGGTTATATCTCTCTACTGCCCCAGAAGAAGCTGGCCTGTAAGCAATATGCAACTTCCTTTTGACCCCCAGTATCTCCCACATCTTTGTCATTACTTCACTGGTGAAGTGGCTACCTCTGTCTGACTCAATCCTTTGAGGTAGACCGAAACGGGAAAAGATGTGGTTAATCATCAGGGCAGCTGCGGTTTCTGCCTTGCAATTTGGGGCTGGGAGACATTCCACCCACTTGGTAAACAAGCATGTCACAGTCAACATGTACTTATTCCCCCTAGCAGAGCGAATCACGGGGCCTACAAAGTCGATTTGTAAATCTGACCATGGCAGTGTCATCCCCCACTTTTGGAGAGGCGCACGGTGCGTGAGGGATGATGGCTGAAATTGTGCACACACAAGACACCCCTTCAAATATTGGTCGAGGTCCTGCCCCATGTGTGGCCAGTATGCAACCTCTCTTAAGATTTCCAATGTTGTGTGAAACCCCCTATGACCGGCGGTGGCCGCATCATGGGCGTGACTTAACATCAGGCTTTGGAAGGAGGTAGGAACCACCCACTGATCGTGGCGAGCTTTGGATTTCCTTACCAACAAACCGTCTTGGATCCGGAACATTTTTGGACATTTCATCAACACTCTTAGGTCCTCTTTCCCAATGTAATCGGTATCCGTCAGGGGAAAGTTCTCAGGGTCCTCAAGGTGCTGGTAAAATTTACCAATTATTGGATCCCCCTTCTGAGCGGTAATCAAATCAGCATCAGGGGTCTCCTTGCTCCATTGTGCACTTGAAAGGTCGTTGTGAGCATTTGTCTGGGACCTAGTGATAGCAGTGACCTGGATTTCCCCCAACAGGGACTCAATCTTAATTAGATCCCCTTGGATGGCCCCGGTTTTGGCCAGCTGATCAGCTAAGTCATTTCCAGTTTTGTCTGGTCCCTCTACTTTGGAATGACCCTTGATCTTTTTCCAATAGATGGTCATCTCATTCGAGGTGACCAGATCATCAATGTTTTGGATCAACTTCCCATGTTTCAAGGGTTTGTTGTTAGCACATAACATGCCTCTGGTTTTCCAATTAACCAGGTGCTCCACGAAACCGTTTCATACATAATCCGAATCTGTGATTATGACCAGTTCGTGGAGTTGATGCTGGACAGCAGTGAGGATGGCCTGATGCACAGCCATCAATTCTGCCACCTGACTACTTCGGGGACCAATTTTGTATCCAGCGGAGGGTTCTGGGGACTCATTCACCCATGCATTCCCTACGCCGGCCACCAGTTCTTTCTCCCCGTTGTTGTCAACATGGTAAGAGCATCCATCCACAAAGACAGTGGGCATTCCCTCACACTTGTCCTCTTCAAAAACTTTGTGTGGGGAATTAAGGTATGCCTCCATGTTGTCCTTGATTTTTAGACTTTCGTCCTGGAGACAGTTTTCTCTGGCACAATCATGCAAGTCAGCCAGACCTTGCGTGAGGGGACTCTTCTTGTTTTGGCCATATCTGACCTCCACAGGAAAGCCTTGCATTGATAGAATCCAGGAAGTAATTCGGGAATTACTCACATTTCCGGTCCGGATTCTATCACTTTGGAGATATTGCAGAGGCTGGTGTGGAGTCTCCACTATGATGTGTTCCCCCTGGATAAACGGGCGGTAATTCTTCAATGCCCACACCGTTGCCAGGAGTGCCTTCTCACAATCGTTGAATGTTTCCTCCACAGAGGATAAAGTTTTGCTTGCATAAGAGATTACTTTATTGACCTTGTCATGCTTTTGGTATAATACTGCCATCAAGCACGTATTAGAGAACCCCGTCTCCAGGAAGAACTCCTTGTTTCTGACAGGGTAAGCTAGGCAAGGCGCTTGTGAGAGGCTTCTCTTGAGTTGTCTTACTGCCTCGGCTTGTTCTAGACCCCATTCCCACTTGACCCCCCCTTCAGGAGATGAATCAGGGGTCTGGTGATCTCTGCGTAGCCCTCAATGAACTTTCTGCTGTAATTAGTCAGTCCAAGGAGGCTCCTTAGTTCCCGCAGAGTTGTGGGGTCTTTCAATTTTTGGAGACTTCCACTTTCTTTTCCTGGGGACAGAGACCCTGAGGAGTAATCTCATGCCCCAAGAAATTAACACGGGTTCTACACCACTGTGCTTTCTGAAAGGAAAGTTTTGCTCCGGCGGCCCTCAACTGCGTCAGAACATAACGGATCTCCGCTATGTGTTCCTCCACAGATGAACTTTTGATGAGGACATCATCTACATAAGCCAGGTTACCCCTCGCACCCAGGTCGGGCATGGCCTTATGTAGGAAAATATTGAACTCATTACCGGAGTTAAGGTATCCGAAGGGAGTCCGGGTCCAGGTATACTGCTGGCCTCCAAAGGTAAAAGCCAGTTTGTATTTGTCCTCCCTGCTGACAGGCACGGTCCAGTATCCATTGGTCAGGTCTATTGCAGTGAATACCTGTGACCCCTGGATCTGGGCCAGCCCTTGGTCAATGTAGGGCAGAGGCCATCGGGAAGTATGGACCCGTTTGTTGAGCTCCCTGAGGTCGGCGCACAGTCTCCACTGGCCGTTTGGCTTCAATATTCCCAGCACCGGATTATTGAAGGTGCTGTGAACTGGATGGATTATTCCCCTGGACTCAAGGTTCTTAATTATTTCAGTAAGGGACTCCATTGATGCGAGAGGCAAGCGATATTGCTTCACAAACACAGGAGTCATGCCAGGGTCCGTGGGGATTGTTGTTGTGTGGATGTCGGTGCGGCCACAGTCATATGAGTCTACCGCAAAGAGATCTTGGAAATCCAAGAAAACTTGTTTCAACTTTTGCTTTTGTTCCAGAGTCACACAGGCATCAGCTAGGTTGACTCTCTCTTCCACCATCTGCCTGAAGCCTGGAAAGACTTCTGGTTGGGCTATTTCAGCGGCCTCCTCCAGCTGGGTGGAGAAGTCCCTGGTCAGAGTGCTGATTTGGACTGGAGGCTTCAGGTGGGAAAGGCAGCCCTCATGGACCTGGAAAATCACCTCATCCCTCCTGAAGTCACAAGTCACATCTTCCTTACCATAGGGGCAGGAAGTGTACACCAGGAAGTTCCCCCCATGCCGGGTAAAAATCCTGTCTGGTGTTGTATTGTCCTCACTGTCACTGTCAAAGCAGTCCTTGGGGATTGGCCCTAACAGTTCATTACCTAAATCTATGGAAAAATGTCGGTCATCAACCGCCATTCCAATAATGGTGCCTGCGGCTAGAGTAATACTCTTTAAGTCGCTGTTATCCACCTCTATTAGAATGGTGTCATGTTCTATGTTGACTAATGGTGTTGGGTTTACCCCCAACCCTTGCTGTTGGAGAGAAGCATTTAGATGTATGTAAGCATCAGGGTTTTTCAACTCTTGTCCCCTTTTAACTTTCACTTCCAGGGAGAATTGTCGGGTCCTTTCTGGGATGGTGACTTCCTCTTTAACCTGAATTTCAACTGCATAAGGTAGCAATTGAGCTGACCTAAATGCTTTTTCTGGATCATCAAAGCCCATGGGATTATCCGCTAATCGGGACCAAGCTTTGAAGTTTATTAGGTCCAAACTAATGGCAAAGCGATTGAGAATGTCACTGCCTAAGTAAAAGGCGGCAGGGACGTCTCGCACGACCCAACAATTGTGGACTATGCTCTTGTTGCCAATGGAGATTTTGAGCATACACCTGCTTGGCAGGAGATGTTTGGAATTAGGCGCTTCCAGGTCCATTTCCCATTTGTCTATCAGTTTGAATGTGGGAATGGCTGGATCTTTTGGGAGTTGGCAGAACATGGCTTCGCTGATGAAGCTCTTACCGTTGTTCACACACACTCGAGCGAGAACAGAGTCCTTCCCATCATTTAACTGAACAGGGATGAACAACTGCTCTCCAATTTGCTGAATATCAGCCAGGCTCTGAGCTGATTTCACATCTTTCTGGACTGTAGGAGTGGGAGTTTCTAATTGTGGATTAGTAAAGAATTTCAGAGTGTTTCCTTCCAGTGTGGAATACCACCTTAAACTGGAAGGTTGATTTTCAGAAATAGAGAGGACCCCCCATCAGCAGTCTGTTGTCCTACTGCTATTACCGTCACGTCTGGAATTTGGCTATTCTGGAAGTGGAATTCTACTTGGTCAGATTTTTGTTCAACCATGTGGCAGGTGCCGTTTAAACTAACATGGTTGACACTCTGTTTTAATTTTATTGGTCGGCTAGTCTGGGTCCAGAGGACCTTGTTTACACAATCTATTAAGGGTGACAACCTCCTCAGGAGGTCATTCCCTAGTAAACAAGGGGTACCCTCTGGAGTCACTATTATGACCGGGTGTTTCAACTTGTGTCGCCCAATTTTAATGTCCAAGTCTGCCGTCCCCTCAAAGTTCTGCAGTTGTCCAGGAAGAGAGGTGAGAGGGATTTGGTAATTCTCTCCCCTTCCTGCATTCAGTTCATCAAAGGCCCTTCTGGACAGAAGGGTAGCTTGAGATCCAGTGTCCACCAGCGCTGAGATTGTACCCTGCCCCTGTACTTGTACCGGGGCATAGTATCTTACCTCCTCCCCCTCAAGGGGGCACAGATAATGCACATTTTTGGACAACTGGTGGGCTAACTTTCTGGTTTTGGACATTGCAAGAGAAGAAATTTGGGCAGAATTCTGTGGAGAGCCTTGGGAATCTGAAAGAAAAAATTGGCAACTGGAGATCAGAGCCATTGTGGGTTCCCCTGGCTCCGGTTCCGGGCCGCCCCCCCTTTTTGGAGGCAGTCACCAGGATGGGTTTGAACCAGGGGATTTTCTTGCTGTTGGTTCTGGGATGAGATGGTGGGCGGCGGTAGCTCAGTCTCCACATCTCCCCAGTCTGGATTTGCATCCCTAGGGACCCATTTTTCTTTGGGAGGAGTTCCCCCCTCACTGAAGGAGAAGATCCTTTTCCCAGGATCCTCTGAGGATCCCTCTCCCTCAAATTGGAAGATCTGTACCTCCTCCTCAAACTGAGACTGTTTGGGTCTTTTGTTTCTCCTACCCCCCCTCTGCTCCTTAGGAGGCAGACTTTCAGGGGCAAGAGATTTTGTTTCCGGTTCCTGGGTTTCCAGGGGCTGTTTACAAGTGAGGAAGGAAGCTTCCTCTAAGGCTTTACACCCCCCTTCCCCTTGTGCCTCCTCCCTGGGAACCGGTGAGTTATCGGGGTGCTGCCCCGTCATTGTTCTGGAGCACCAGGTCAAGAGTTGGGTGTGTTCTGCGCCGGCATGCCGATCTGAGGGTTCTGCTGAGCCCTCAGTATGTGACCCTGATCCCGCGCCATGTTTTGAACCTGGCGCTCTAACTGGGAAACCCGCTCAGGCTGATACGGGGCCCTGTTTTCTCCCCTGGGCTGATCCCGGGAAGGGTAGCTATCTCTTCTCTGGTAGTACCCCGGGTTGGGAAGATTTGGGTACCCCTCCACCCTTGGCCTCCCCTCTCCTGGATTAGGTTGTCTGGGCTCAGGGAATTGGGGAAAGAAGGATGGATGATTTTGGGGTTGGAAGTTGGTGGATACCTGGGGAAAAAGTTCTGCCCAGGATTTGGAGAATTTCTGCCCTCCGGTGGGAAGTTAGGAGGGAAGTTCCCTGGGCTAGGTGCTTGGCTGGATCCCCCCCCTTGGGCTGGAGGAGTCCACACATAACCCAGGATGGGTCTGTTTCCCTTGTAACGGGGGCTTACATAATCAGGAGAGCGAGGGACCCCATTTGTGGGGCTGCCTCCCTGGCTCCCTGTCTGTGCCTGGCCCGAGGACCTTCTGGGCCTAGCATTATTAGGTGCAGGTAGGTTTTTAGGCCTCCCCATCTCCAACTCTAAAACGGGGGTGACCTTTACCTCTGCCACCTTGACAGCAGCAGGGGTGTTGTTGACTGTTCAATGACCCAGTCTAAAGATCTTTTCTCGTGAAAATCCCTCACGAGCTGGGTCATTATGTATTTGGGCAAGGCATGAAAAAATGTATTAATGAATTCTCTACTGTCTGTGCGCACCCTTCTGGTGGTCTGCGCAAAAGCACGTTTCAGTTCTTGCACAAATTCTTGTGGGGCCTGATCCTCCCCACATTGCAAATTGTAGGCTGCCTTGCGAGCCTCTTGAGGATTTCTATGAGTAGAAAAATGTTTCAAGATGGCCGCCTTATAGGTGGACCATCTTAAATGATTTTGGTCCTCCAGCCCCGCAAAGAAACTGGAGTATTCCGGGGAGAAGGTCCACTTTACATATTGAATACAGCTTTGGCTGTCCTTCAAATGGAAAGTCTCCATCATTTGCTCAAACAACTCTAAGTGCTCCCAAACAGAATACTTAGCGTTCTTATGGTAAGGCGTGATGATGCTCCTGATCGCCTTAATCTGCTTAGAGGGGTCCTTAAGCAAGGCCCTTTTTGCCTTATTGGCCTTTTTGGTTCGGGTAACCCTTGTCCATTCATCCTCTGACTCAGAGGCACTGCTCCCAGAGGTTCCTGTCTGTTCTTCCAGGTTTTCCCGGATTCTGTGAGCCTGGGAATGGCTGGCAGAATGTGGGGACCTGGTCTCCCGTTTCCTGTGGTGCTCAGAGGAGTCCTCAGATCCCTCCTTGCTGCCAGGATTTGCTGGGTACCCCCCCACTGACCTAACTGGGCAGAGGTTTTCAGAATGCCCTTAATGGGCCTACTCTCCTGGGGTTCCCCATCAAATTGCACTGTGCTTGGGTGCCCATACCCGGATGCCCGCCCCTCCATTCCTGGGTGGTACTGGCCTATGAGCCCCATGCTTCTGGCTGGATAGTAATCTGCCATTCCTGTGGCCCTGTGCTCATGTGCGCCAGGGGACATGGGGGTGGCAGAGTCCAGGGACTGAGAGATATAAAGGCCTCTGGTACTAGGGCTCCTGAGGTTATGCTCAGGAGTTTCCCTTTCCCAGCGAACCTGGTCTCCATCTGCCCCTGCTCCCTGTTGCAATGCAAGAGCCTGCATTTGTGCATTCAGTTCCTCAGTTAAGGCCTTACTAGACTCTATCAGTCTCTCCTGCATCACTACCTGTTGTTTGAGCCTATCATTGTGTTGAAAGAGGGCCTCATTTTCCCTCTGTGCTTCCTGGTTGGTCCTGGAGAACTGGGCCAGTCTTTGCTGCAGGAGGTTTATCTCCTGAGTCCCATCCCTACTGGCCTGCTCCTTTCTTGCCAGAGCCTCTTCCACCCTTCTGGTGTGCTCTACCAAGTTCTGGTTTTCTTTTCGGAGGTCACCCAGCCCCTGGAGGGCCAGGTGATTTTCTTCAATTTCCTTTTTTAAGTGGCAGACTTCCTGGCCTAAAGTGTCTCTTTCCTGACTGAGAGCCTGCATCTGTGCTGCCAGGTCGTCCCTCTGTCGTTGAAAGGCACCAGCTTTTTGGCGCTCCTCATCAAACTCTGCCTGGGTATCCAGGTCTTTCAGAATCAGTTTATTGCTCTCCTCTTTCTCTCTATCTAGCTGGCTTTGCAGGGTGACTACCTGCTCCGCGCATGCCCTGTTGAAATTGATCTGTTGCTCCAACTTTTTCTGGTTCTGCAGTAAGGAGTCCAAACTGTCTTGGTGCTCCTTCTGCAGGGCCAGAAATCTGGTATCCTGGTCTGTCTTTTCCTGTTGTAGGATGCCCATATCCTCTTTTATTTTAATGATATATTGCCTACTATCATTTTCTGACTCCTGGCTCCTCTGCAGCCTCTGCTCAGAAGAGGCCAGATCAGATTGGGCCTTCTCTACTGCCATCTGTTGCCTATTTGCCAGATCTTGGCTTTCAGTGCATTTATCCTGCATGTCTCCCATATATAGGTACAGGTATGCTGCTATCCTGGTAATCTTATTGTGTTCATCTTTGGCTTTGGGAGCCATATATAGTTCACTCAGGGCCACATGTAATGGACCCTGATCTCTCCATAGGTCTGACCCTGTTTCAGTGACCTGTCGCGTGATGGCCTGCAACCAGGCATTCTGGCCCTGTTCAGTCCATTCACCTCTCACAAACAGTTTATGTAAGAGGTGCTCTCTGGCTATTTTCATGTCTACTAAGGTCGTCATTCTAGAGATTGGTCTCTGTCCTGACTTACAGAAGTTTGTATTTTATTTTTACAAAACAGACCTTTTCCTAAGAGCGTTCCTTTGAGGAGTGCTTTACAGCGTAACACAGCGTGGTGATCCGACCGGATATGTGTATCTGGTCAGCTGGCACACTGTATTAATCTGCACAAGTGATAGATCTAATCCAAACATCCCGGACGAGCCCCCAATTTGTAAGAGGATTCAATTCAACACTACAGCTAAGTCAACGCCTAGTCTATAATACTGAAGGAAAACCCTTATTGATATATCTTTATGTCCAGTTCATGCGTTCTGGATGACTACCCCTATATAACACCCCTCTCTCAGAATCCCCCTGACCCCACTGAGCCAAGAAGTAGTTCTGTTTTGCAAGTTAAAAGGTTTATTTGAGAAGTAAAGCAATATATATCTATCACACTTTTTAATAATTAATAATTGAATATCACACTTAATCTGATATGATGAAGATTAACAACGTAGAATCTGGCACTAGCACATTTCTTTATAATCAATGATGAGTGGTTATAGGATGGATAAAATAGCAACAATACTTTTATGGTTTCCAATGGATGCAATGTGGAATGAAATGCAGTACAGAAAATAACTTGATAGGATTTCAGCAAAAGACAATGTAATCACTTTCTTGGACAATTCACCCCCCCCCCCTTTTATGCAATGCAAGGAAATGGAAGGAAGGCACACAGTTCTCAGAAATGCAATTAAATGTGATTCAGTTAACCCCAGCAAGCTTAGACTACAGAAGTTGGAAACACAGGCCCAAAATGCTTTTAAATGTGCTGGCAATGTAGAAAGAAATATGCTAAAATGCTTTTAATTCCCTCTAGGAGGTTCAGGGTGAGTGAAATCAAGTTAATATTAGTCCAGGCTCACTTTAGCAAGTATCTAGGAGTAACTAGCAGGTTAAATGAATTTCTGGCAAATGGAAGGCAAGCAGCAGCAGATTTTTACACGTGAAGAAATTTGCAAATCGCGGTAAATTCGCGAGTGCGTTTTTCACGATTGCGGCAAAACTATAGGAATGCGGTTCTAGGTTCGTAGGAAAGCCACGATTCTCAGCTTTCAGAGGAAAGTTACTGCAAGCCTCTAGCACAAACGGTCACGGAGATATGAGCGATTAAATAAAGGTCGTTTTTCAGATTTGAAATTTTAAAGTTAAAAAAGACAAGTTCTACTTAGATTAAAATAGCTTGGATTATATTATTTTAACTAAGAGATTGGTTCTGCACAGTTTTCTAGGTACTCACACTATATTCTTGAGTTAAATGGGCCTCGCCACGGATCTGGTCAGGTTTTAGACTGGACTCTGGTCTCTGCACTTCACAGTGATCTGGGTCAGCTCTGCTCTGCTGGTCTGGTCTAGGTTTCTGGTTCTGGATATTTGATAGATTTGAAGTCTCTATGTCTGCTCTCTGAAGGTTGAGGGAGGTAAAGTATGGATTTTCCGGCAGAGCTTCCAGCTGCAAATGGATTTGAAGGTCCCTATCTGTCCTGTCTGTCTGCTTTTATGTGTTTTCAAAATGGGTGTGTGTGCAGCATCACTAGACCCTACTCCTCTCCACTTATCATTGGCCAAGCTTTCATTTCTCCCCTGATTGGGGGAGCTAAGTTGTGTCAGAGTGATGTCATTTTACAGCCTGCAGAAAGTCCACTCCTCCTGTGAACTTACACACAAATCTAGATTTGAACCAAATACATATTTGCAGAGGTACATATTGTTTTAAAATCATATGCACCCCTCACATATCACAGGAGGTATCCCCTGTTCAAACTCTGCTCTTCCTGGGAGCTTGCATTCAGAAATGGCAATATTTTGCACTTTTTAACTGGTTTGCAATACCGGACATTACCCCAAATTTACACACATGTGCGCAAGGAGTAGGGACATTAGTTGATGAAGTGTCAGATTTTTCACATGCACACATTTTGAGTAATATCCTCTTTTCCGCTAAAACCCCCCTGAACATGCCACCGGTTCTAAAAACCTCTTAAAATGTGGGCAGAAAAATCACAAGAATTATGGTATCATTTATAAAATTTTCACATGTCCGCTCTATGAATGATCCATCTTTTTAGAGTTATATTCTGGCCCCAAAGGGGTGTGGTTTTCCCCTAGCACAAGGTTGAATTTCTGGTTTTTCCAGTTCTGCCAAGCCAGCTTGCTCTCACAGGCAGTGCTCCTCCCCTTTGCTTCAGGAGGAAGCTACTTTTACAGCCCCCGTAATAAAACCTTTGCCTGAGTCAGGACAGGGCTTTGTTCAGAGCTCCTGTATTCTGTGGGGGCTCCCCTTAATTCAATTATCAGAGAGATGGCATATCCCTAGTGTGGCCAGCAAAAGGCAGATAGGCCTGGGAACACAGCTGTGACTCAAGTTTCACTCCTGATGGGGGTGGCTGGTGGGCAGAATTCAGTTCCTTAAGCCAGGTTTCAGATAAAATGTCACTTTTTGTTCCCCAGTTTAAGTCAAGACAATTTTTTACATATGCAGCTAGAATGCTGATTCTAAGTTCAAAACTATGACATTTAAACAATTGCAACCTATGTGACACTCAAAAGTAGGTCACTCATTTCTTTTAAACATTTAGATTTTTAGTGTCTTTCAGTCCAAATTTACTTAAACTGCAGAAATCCACAGCTCAGCCAGTCTTGTTATAAACCTTCAAGTCACTTCAGAATATAACTTTACATTGGATCCACCTCTCAGTAAGTCTTTCTTTGGCCTGTTTTGGGTTCATTTATTCAGTTTTACAAAAGTAAAATCTGGTGTTGTTTTAAAACGCTGGCTTTTGGATAGTGGTGAGTACCGGTACTGCACCCCTTTTTGGGATTTAAGAAAATGAATTCCCAACAGTTATGGGTTTGCTTTTGGCAATCAGCATTGCCATTTCCAATGGTTTCAGACTACTGTGTGGGTAGTCCAATGGTGGTTTTAGGCAGTGTCCTTCTGTGCCCATAACATAGGCAAAAATGAGTGGCAGCCTATTCTTCATGCATTTCCCTGTGCATTTTCTGGGAAGCTCTGGCCATCATGATGTTTTCCATGTCAGTACTGCACAGTTTTGAGGTAGGGCTTGGATGCGTGGATAAAAACATCCCACATTCCATCGCCCAGAAGCTTGTCAATATAGTTGTTCTATTAGGATATGGATCATGTCTTCATCTATCAATCATAGTTATTTCCAAATAATCGTCTCTGCTTATTTTATCAAGGTTATGTCTTCTATCTTTCTTTATAGTCTCTGATTTTTCTTTACTGTGGCAAAGAAAATGCTGTTCCTTTTCTATTGGACTATTTTTCTTCTTTTGTATTGTGATATGTATTTTTTCATGCAAGCCAGTCACAGGATCCTTTGATACACTTGTTTGTTGCAGCAGTAATGTTTTACCCTTTTGATTTCTTTGGTCTAAGGACTGTGCACCATTCATATTCACTTGGGTGGTGCAATTTAAATTAATTCTAGTAGTTATAATGCTTTCATTGTTCTTGCTTTCGTTGTCATTTATATCACTTGAACATTAACTTTCACTTTCATCCTTGCCAAAACCTGTGTTTATGGAGTATGTTGATAGGTTCAATAGCTCCTCTTCTGATGGAATGTTAATCACAATGGGTTTGTTTTTTGTTAAATCAATTTTGTATAATCATATGTTTATCTGATGCTTGTACATTGTCACCGTTGTTACTTGTGTGTGTACTTTCTTCAAAGTCCTCTGTTGCAGCTATTTTGTTTACACATTTTTTCGTATTCGTATTCATACTTTTTTTCCAGGTTTTTTTGATTTCTTCTTTTGTTTTTTGAAAAAAAAAAGAAATGTATTTCTATTACTGCTTTCTTGTTTATTAACTATAGGTACTGATTTATTTGTATTTATCTTTGGAGCATGTGAATACCTTGTATAGGAAATCTTGCGTTCTTCCAATGTTCTCTGTCGTCTTACTCTGTGTGGGGATTTCCATGCTTCCATCTTCTTTTATTAGGCAGTCTTTGTTGGCATCATCCGCTATGATAGGTTTGTTTCTGTCTAGGTCTTCGATTATAACAATATCAGATCTATTTGCATCGTTCTTCAGGTTGGACTCATTTGTGAAGGTAACCTTTTTTTTTGGTTGCCATTTTATGTTGTTCTAGTAGCTGATCGCATTTTTTTTGCAGATCTAGACTAATTACTAATTGTTCGTTCAATGTTTTCCCTAATGAAATGTGGTTCATTGTTATTGTATGCGTGCAACATACTTAAAAGCCAGATTAAATGTGCTGAAAACAAAGGAAATTCTGCAAATAAGGGGGCAATCTACAAACAATAACTGCAGGTTCTGTGAAAATGGGAAATCGATAGAAACGATTTGCACTGCCCAGGTACCCTTGCACTAAGAAAGTCTCACCTGACTCTGCATATGGAAAACACAAGACTATGCAACGAGGACTCCTGGTGGGAGAGAATGATGAGCGGTAATAACACAAAATTGGTGATTGCAGATGCAAAAATTCTACAGAGGCTAGGGTTGGAACGAGAGCCAAGTTGAATAATGTTAAAAAATCGTTATGAAACAAACTGAACGAAACGGTCCCATACAAAGATCGGGATGGAAGTGATCATGGATCATGGTTACTTTTTCTTTGTAAAAATTGTTTTGTTTAAAACAATAAACAAAATAAAAAAATAAATATAAAAAATAAATTCTATGAATTGGTTCCAGTTTTGAACATATTATTTGCGTAATTATTTGTTGTTCATTTATTTTCCGATCCAGATTCTCAAATAGTTTTGTCAAGCTCAATAGAGCAGTATTCATTGCCGTGAGAAGCATTTAAAAGGGTCTCATTTCAAATGAGGGTCTGGATGTTGGATTCACAAAGGTTGCTTCAGAGTGAGTCTGACTACTTGCAAACAATTTATTATGATTTTCATATAGTACCGGTGATTCCGATAAGTACGAATTTTGAGTGCATGATGATCCGATTTAAGCTTTGTTAACAGTTTCTATCGGGTATACCTTGAATTTAGAAATGTGGGCTGACAGGGTGATAGCATTGCATTTGTACTTCCAATGTCTTCACCTTATCTAAATCAATTAGATTTCAGTTGTTGCAGCCTGCTCTCAATCTCAAATCTAATATTTCATCTGTTGTCTTTTTTTTTATTTTGCACGGTCTAATCTCTGAGGACAGTGGGATACTTTGAAACCCTTTGCAGTCGTTTAAATTGATTGCTTTACTGACATGATTGACTTCTTTTTCTACTAGAACCCTGGTATTTGTAGGTGAGGCTGTCATTTCGCGTTGTGTATTGCAGTGCAAAATGTCCTCGTCAGTAATTGTAGATTCAGGGTTGCCATGTCTGGGCGAGCGAGTCCATTGTATCTCAGCTGCACTCAGCGGTTTTGTCATTTCATCTGAAACTTTTTTCCCTGAAGATGAGTTTCTGTTTTGTTCAGCGTTAAGATGGTATCATAATTGTCTGACATCAGATGTTAACGAGGTGGATCGACCTGTTTTTTTGGTTTCCTTGGATTTTTTTTCTCTAGCCCTTTTCTCCATCTATGTCTCAACTGTTGCAAGTGCAGATTTAACATTCGATCAATTTACTATGCATGCGTATTTTGATGGCATTTTAGTTCTGAGCGTGTATGTGGACATGGAGCGTTAGACGAAATTGCCATCCTAGCTATAAATGTCGAGATTTTGGATATTAGCTAGGTGCCCCGAGAGCTGTTGGATGTCAGCTGTCCAGCTGAACAGCCGAACAGCACTCGGCAGGCACTCTTGGCGCAAGCACGTGATTTTATAGTTGCTCTACATCAGGATGAAGAACCGTATTCTCCAATTAAGATTATATAGTTTGAGCCAGTGGTCGAAGTGTATGAAAAGAAGTAGTGGAACTATGTTCCCTGCTGACCTGCACTCATGCCCCACAAACCCCATCACTGCATCCCCTCCCACACACAAAACACACTCCCTAACACTTGCACATGCTGTTTAAGGGAACATTCAGCGCAGTGCACTGAAAGTGCAAGTTTCAACTTCTTCCTAAACTTTTATTTTAAAATGAAACCATTCCGGAATTGTTTCTTTTTGAAATAAAAGTATAGGAGCTGTAGAAGGACATTTAAAAAAGTAGAGGAGCACCGCTACCGACCGCTCCCGCTCACTTCGACCACTGGTTTGAGCACGCTGTAGAGCACGCTGTATACTTCGCTTACAGTCATACAGTTAGTTTATACATGTACCGAATCAGGTTGAAGTGGATACTTGGTTGCTGATATGTTGGATGCCGAATATAACGAAACGTAATTGCTTTCTCCAGCATTCCTCAGCCGAACGGCACTCGTCATGCACTGCATGCATGTGATTTTATAGTTGCCCTATGTTAGTGGGAGGAGCCGTATTCGCATCAGGTTGAAGTGGATACTTGGTTGCTGATATCTTGGATGCTGAATATAACGAAACCTAATTGCTTTCTCCAGCATTCCTCAGCTGGATAGCACTCAGAGGACACTTTTGCAGAAGCTTCCTTTAGAGATGATCACCAGTACTCTGGTGTGACATAGTGGCAGTTCTATAATGTTTGCACAAAACATTAGAATCAGTAAATCAGAAAAACAACAGGAGAAAAAAAATGAACTTATAAATTATTATTATTGGCCCTTACATTTTGACAAATGAATTTGCTGTGTTTCTGGCTAGCATGCTGGTAATTATGTCATTGCGTTAGTGACGTCACTGTGTTTCCAACGCGGTGACATCATGATGCCCGCTACCTGATGACATCACGATGCGCTAATCAGCGCGGTTCTTACCAGTCCAGGCACAGGAAGCCAATGACAGTACTGTGCATAGGATGTTATGAAAGATGTGCACAAAGAAATAGGTAAGTTCAATAGCAAAGGGGTTGCTCTGTTTTTCTTGACACTTGCTCTTTCATTTTGCGATAAGAAACATGGAAAATGCAGTTTTCCTGTTTAAATCTTTTGTTTCAGCCACCTAAACAGGAGTATATTGAAATATATTTGCTGCACTGAACTTTCATATCCAAGCAATGAGATGCAAAAACATGATTAAAAGGTAATTTTCATTAATAGATTAGAACCATTTTTGTGTTCTTTTTTGCAATGTTATTGATCCTATTAGACACTAGTTATCCCATTATACTCATATCTCTGTTGCAGCTATTCCTTAGATGAAATTATTTTAGAACCAATAAGGAAAAGAGGAAACAAAGATGTACATGCATTACTAACAACTTATTTTACTGGGCAAGTGAAGACCCATGATTATAGGTAATGTTTCCTTAAAAATAATGTTCTGATAAAATACAATGTTATTGATGCTAACAGATATTCGCTATTCCATGACATTATACTTATATCTATCTTCCAGACATTCCTTATAGGGCAACTTTGAAATTGTTGAAGAATCAATAAGGAAAAAAATGGAAACAAAGATTTCTGGGCATTAATAGCAACTCATTTAACTGGGCAACTCAACACCCATGATTATAGGTAATATCTCTGCACAAATAATTCTCTGATGAAATACCTTTGGAGGATTGTGTATACAGACCTAATATAGACTGTTTTTTGATTTCAGTAATTTTGGTCAGGACATCATAGTTTAAGAAATTGAAACATCAGTTAATTAAAAGTGACTCCTTTTGCAAAAACTCTAATGTTATCAAAGGCTTAAACACAGGTAAATCCAATGGTCCTTAATACCATGAATAAACATTAGTTGCTGTGTTGGACTTAGGGATCTGAGGAACTTCACTAAGTAATGATGTACACTTTGGTTCACAGACATTAGACTTATACAGGGTAATTCATGGAATCAAGGGCAGAAGTGGTGCATGCGGCTGGCGCACAGAGGGAGCGTGTGCCAGCTTGTGCCAGCCATGTGCGCCAAAACCCATTTTGATGCAACGCGTATTCATGGATTTAAACATCCAGAACCAGCCGTGGCACAGCGTGGCGCAGCGACCCTGCAGCAGCACCAGTTACGCCCCAACCCCGCCCCCCATGCGCCAAAAAAATCTGCCCAAATCCTCTAAATGGCGCAAAGGCCAGTGGACCAGCATACAGCCCCCCAACAACGAAACCGCTCTAAAAACACCACTCAGCCCTCACGCGATAACCCAATTGCGTGTAAAACTCCCCACGCACCCCTCGGCATACACTTACCCCGCTCGCGCCAGCCCAATTGTGTGTAAAACTCCTTGCGCATACCTCAGAATATGGGTACCCCACTCACACCAGCCCATATGCATGTAAAACACAGCGTGCACCCCTCGGAAGACGCATACACCGCTCGCACCAGGCAAATTGCATGGAAAACTCTTTGTGCACCCATCAGAATACATGTACCCCGCTTGCGCCAGCCCAATCACGTGTAAAACTCCCTGTGCTCCCCTCGGAATATGCATACCTTGCTCGTGTCAGTCCAATCGCGTGTAAAACTCCCTGCGCACCCCTCAGAATTCGCGTACCTCACTCGCGCAAGGCAAATTGCGTGGAAAAAGTCGTTCCTGTTGTGTGGGCTGGCTGCGGCTCATGGTCAGGGGTGATTGGTGGTCCCCTGTGGTGATGGTCCACCCAACACCCCTGGCAATGTCCCTCAGGCACCCCCTCCACCCTGAACATGCCCTGCAGGCAGCTGACACCACATGGGACCACCCAACACTGCTTGCCATGCCCCGCAGGCAGCCCATTTGGCAACATGCACATGCAAGCCCCGGCTCATGTACCCCCACTAGTGATGGGCACCTGCCAGCAGGCCCCAACCCAAACCCCCGCACCAGTGATGGGCACCTGCCAGAAGGCCCCGACCCACGTCACCCCACAAGTGATGGGCACCCAACCAACACATTATCACAACATACATGCATGTAGCAAATGTCCATCCAAATGCCACCCCAAGCTCCCCCCCCCATAGTGCAACTCCACACCCATCCATTGTCTCCACTTCCCAGTACAGGCCCCATGGCATGTCATTCACAGAAGCACACATGCATGCACCCAAATACATGCCCAACATGGCCACACAGCAGCGACACATGACTGAGGAAATGACGACTGACACATGCACCAAACTAATGAGAGCAGACAACACAAATATGTGAACTGATGAAAATGTATTAAAAAATTAAATCAACCAAAAAAAAAACAACCATGCCAAGGAAAAATAAATGAATGTGAACATAAATTAAATGTAAAATCCATACAAACAATGAGCCCAAGAAAAAGCAAATCCTTAAAATGGTCCAGGTCCACAAACAAAAAATCAGAATCCAAAGGGTAAATAAAAAAAGTAAACATTCCATCATGGGTTTGAAAAACATAAAAGAAAAAAATCCTCAGTTCTAGTACTATTGCCATTGAAAGTTCTTAGGGTTCATGATCCCAAAACCAAATGAAAGCTAGTAAAAACCCTACAATATACAACTATGTACAAAAAGATGATCAATGTCCATGGACTCCAAATTCAAAATAAAACAAAAGGAAACCTAAGCCTAATGAGCTAAATACAATGGTGGCAGGCTAGTCCTACGGCTCACCATTCTTACCAAGAGTCTTAGCCAGGGCATCATCGAATTCCGAGTCTATGGCCCGGAGGCCGGACTGGGCTATGTCCTCGAGGGCTCGCAGGGATGCCGACATGCTGTACACCAACTCCCTGCGAGTCTCCTTGAGAAACTATGCCCGGCTCAATGCCCGCCCCATGGAGTTCTCCGCCCTGACCATGGTGAGCCATGCCCTCTCTGCCCGCCGCCGCTCTGCATCCACTTGCTGGCCCATCCGCTGCCACACAGAAGACACACATAGTCCAGGGTCCTCCTGCCCTTCAGCCGATGCCTGCCCCTGTGATGTTGTATGCCTCGAGTCCAGATGCCTCCTACGTAGAACCTGGTGCTGCTGCCTTGATGTCATCTGCCTGTGCCACCACGACTGGCACTAGGATGCTGACGACCCCCGGGCTGTTGTGGACATACCCTGCTTGAAGTTGCCTGCACATCCTCCATTGCCAGGGATCCTGTTGCTTGGGTTACCACATCTGCTAAACCTTCAACTCCCGACTGTGGCAGGGATGTGATCTCCACCAGCCTGGCCGCAGTGGATGAGGCAGGTCCACAGGGTGCCCTGGTGGCATCTGGGCCAGAAGACGGCATGGAGGATGACTGGCGCACAGTGGGTGCAGAGGAGGAGAGGGTCGCAAAAGCGGCCAGCACATGGAGGAACCCTGCGACAATGAACCATCCTAGCCAGTTCAAGATGGCACACATTTGTTTGTAATGATGTGCATTGTCCCTCCTGGAATCACGCACATTATCACGAATCACACGTTTGCGCATCGAGACACCGACAAGGACAGGCTCACCCCTGTCACGGATTGCCTCATCCGCAGGTAGAGGAAGGTCAGTTGATGTGGACACATCCTCTACCTCCGGACAGGCCTGGAATGAGAAATCCCTGCTGGTGCAGAGATATGCAGTCGCAGAATCAGGGACAGGATTACGCACAGGCACCTCCGCGGTGACCTGTGCTGCCTCCTGCCCCAGCCCCTGGACAGCACAACTGGCACCAGTGGAATCACCCCCATCAGGCCCTCCTCACTGACCTGGATGCCTCTGCACCATCTTCCGCATTGTCCTACCCCTGTAGGTTCTCACCTGCCCCTTCCGCTGCCGCTCCCAACCTTGGCCTCTTGGGCCTCCCCCCAGCAGCTGCGTCCGTAGTGGCGGATCCAGCAACAGTCCCTGCGCTCCCAGAAGATGCCATAACCTGGGAGGATGACTGGGCCTTGCATCACTGGCCGGGGAGGCAGCCCTGCCGCTCTCCTATCCACAGCGACTCCGCCCTCTTCTTCACTCGCTGCTGTGGAAAGGAAGACATTGAATACAAGCATCAGGTTACTGAACGTAAGTCTGCTAGACACAAGCAAATGCACATGAGTGGCACTGTCGTATGTCATAGCCGTCATCACCTTCCACAACACACAGGTCCTTGAAAACAACACACATGCACATACACCACCGCACAGTCATGCATCCGTCCATGTCCACCTCCCATCACAGTGCAATCATGGACAGCTAGGCCACAACAGTCAAAGCATGCATCGAGATGTGCATGTGTCATGCATCCATGGCGTTTCTCAGTCACACACTCACCACTCAGTACCACGCACATGTACACCATGCATGTCCATGAGGGTGACATCAGCACCCATGAGTCATACACCAGACATGGCCATGTAAAGACACAGGCATGCAATCATGTGTGCATTGTCATATGTAGGTGCACATCATGCATAGCTACACACACACCATTGTCGTGCACACGCTTAACCGGACTCACATGCTACACTGTCAAGTCCCTGCACACAGACATCCATACATGGGGCATGCCAGAGATACGTCCAAGGTGCACGCACCTGACCCGCCTCAACATGCACTACGCTGGAGATGAACACATGGACACTTACCACTCGACTCCGGACGGGTCTGCATCTCGAGGACCTGGTGGTGAAGCGCAGGGTTAATGCGCACCAGGACCCTCATCTGGATGTTGGTCAGTTGATCCCGGCTTCTCCACGAGCAGCAACGAGGCACCAGGCCTTCCTGAGGTCGCAGTTGTGGGATGCCACCCCCTCCGTGTTGATGGCATCCACAATGTACTTCCAGATCCTCCTGCGTCCATCCCTGACGAGTCGCAAACTTGAGAAGAGGGCATCATAATTCCCCAGGTCTCGCTCCACCATGATGCCATCTTCATTTTCATTGAAGCTGGCAGCCCTCTGCCTCTCTGACTGGGGGTTTCCACTGGCCCCAGATGGTGTAGAGTCAGATATGGCAACTGCACAGGCAGGTTTGGTTGGGCAACCGGGTCCTGGAGCTGGGCTGTGGAGTGATGGTAAACCAGTCGGGAGTCTTCTGGGTCAGCAGAGGTGGTCTCAGGTACAGGATCCCTGGCTATGGTTTCTGTGCAGGCACCAAATAGCAGGGCACGTTGGCAACAGGCAAGCTGGCAGCAGCAGATGGCTCGTAGGAGGCTGCTCTGGGCTCTGGGGGGGCAGGTAAATGGCCTTCTGGGCAGGAGTATGGTCTTCCATGTGTTGTTGCGTGGCAAGCTCAATGCAGAGTGATTTAGCACGTGAAAAAACAGCACGTCAGCGTGTAATCCGAGGAAAGGACCTTAGCGCATAAACACGTAAGTGACCAAATGCATGCGTTAGTTTCCCTCTGCATGTGTAAATGGTCTGCGCAGGTCTGCAACAAGCTGTACGTGCTTTCCGTGGAGACCGACACATGTGTTTTTGCTACTTTGGGGTTCACACGCGATTACTTCACAGTAGTTACAGTGGCTACCCGTATTTCTTTTCCACGCAAGGCAGATGGTGAGTCGTGCACGCTATTGCACGTGATTTTTTCCACTGCAGGTGCCCCTGTTTGTCGCGTACCCCATTTATTGAGGTCATAGTAGCCCGCGTGTTAATCGTGTATGCTTTTGTGTGTTCCTGGGTGCCACAGCATACTGCGTGAGGATTTTTTACATGCACGTGGGCTACATGGGTTTTGTATATGTGTTTCTTGTATTTTTGGGGTGCTTGAGCATTGCGTGACCTGTCATTTATCCCCAGGGTCCACAGGCAGCCTTGCTGGATCACAGGGGTGTGCGTCTACCATCACGTACCCTGCCCCCGTCAACCCAATTGCCCAGGACAATGGTTCAGTGCACCTCCCATTGGCATTAGTACATCCATGCCATGGTTGGGAGGCCACCAAAAGATTCAGGGGGGCTCAGCTGGGTGCCCTGCCAGTGCTGGGAGTGGTCGGGCACCTGGCCGGGGTGACCAGGGAGTACGTGGAGTCTAGGGTGGCCAGGGTGGCTGCAGAGGGGGAAGAGGCAGGGGTGTACCACAGGGGCAGGATGTGCAGCCACATGCTTTTGCAGCCATGCCACCACCCCCTGCGGCTCCAGGTGATGCTGCTGTTGCATCCGACCCTGGCGGACTTGCGACCCGACAGTCAGTTACATGTGCTGACACGGGCCCACCGGTAGGGGTAGCTGCAGGTGCAGCTGTGGCGACCACCACAAACCCGCAAGGTCAGCCCTTGCGGGCCATCAGGCACCCGACAGCGTTACTCGTAATATGGTGGTAGAGAGAGAAAGAGAAATGGAAGAATGAAGAAATAAGTTGTAGTATAGATCATAATTGGGCTGGTTGATTAGTAAATACTTATGTCCATATTACATCGGCTTATATTGCATTTGCATTAATGACAGCAGTCCCTTACATACATGAATATCACAAATGAGAATAAAACAGGTTACAGGTACGTATACCGATGCCCAAGGGCTGCCTGTGCGCTATCCAAATGTATAATAAATAAATAAATAAATAAAAAATATACAATTACATAATCATTAGTAACTGTGGATCTGGCCTTGGACAAGGAGCCTGTACCCATACAGTAGCGCTCGACCAACGAATAGAAGTCTAGCAATTTAACTGAGCACTATTTAGGCATAAAACATCATGTAACTATGTATTTAGAAAAAACTCTATGGGGGCGATTCATGGAATAATTGTGTGGCAAAATCGGTGGCGCAAGCGCGAAAAATCCAGTGCATGCGTGCAAATCGCACGCAAGCGATTCATGGAAGTCTGTGCGCGTGTTTTTCCTGGAAGCTGCGCCGAAAACGCATATGGCGCACACGTCACTGTGACATCCCGAATGCAGCGTTGTGTATGTTGTTTCAAATGACTCCATTGATGCAAGTCATTGCTTCCACAGCAGAGAAGCAGCTATGTGTGTAACTTTCATTTCTCAAAATATATGTAGATGAAAAACCACACAGTTTACATTTGGCAATGTCAATCCGAAATGTAGTAGCTGTTGTAAGTGGAAATCAACTATTTTCTCAAAATACACAGGAAGATAGTCACAAGTTATTGCTGAATGTTTTCGGTGTATTAGTGAAGGGCGCTGTTAGTGTAGATAACTATTTAAGAATTAGTTATGAGTGGAATAATACATGTCCACAATGTAAGAAAAGGATATTCTCCTACAGATCTTTTTGAAAGATTTGTGTATGTGCCTATCCCTAATCAGAAAAGTGTACAATTTTCTGATCTTGTAACTAAAGTAATTCATGACATGGAATGCAGTAACTTTGGTTGTAATATACAATCAACACGGCAAAATCTAGGTGTTAATAAGTATGTATTGATTATTTTTCAAAGATACAGTGTAGATGTTAAGAAAATGAATACACCAATAATTAATTTAATATTTGGTCAAGTTTCTGTTATCAAGAAAACATTTAAGACGTGTGCAATTATTTTTCATGAGGGGAAACCCATTGAATGTGGGCATTTCACAACATGGGTGCGTACAGAAGTAGATTGGTTTGTTTGTAATGACTCTATAGTCACAAACAAAGGTAGATTGCCATAGGGTTTAAAGAATGCTTACTTAATGTTTTTAGAAGCACATTTTTAAAAAATATGTGTAATTCTTTGTGAATATAAACATGGATATTAAAAGTTTGAAATGGAAGAATAGGTTAACAAGTGTTTTATATAATGTAGGAGATGGATTTCTACTAGGATGTACTTTAAAAAACAATAGGAAATTAATATAGAGCTAATATTCTGAAGAGTATATAAATTAGAAGAAAAAACAGCATTCTGCAATTTTCTACTTCTGTTTTATTGTGTAAAATACTGTATATTTGAATATTTACAAGTGTTCCTTATAAGTTCTTGGTTACATAAGTAGTTCCACATACATTATTTTGGGTGTGAGGCAGTGTAGAAGGGCAGGACTGTTTACATATCAACCAAGTAAACAGCAGGTTGTAGATACAAAAACCAAAAAGTACAATGTTTGAAAAATAAATGAGATGTAATTACTAACAAGAGTTTTAGCTAAGACTTTAGATATATTGAGGGTAATTCATGGATTCAAGCGCAGAAGTGGCGCACGCGGCTCGCACACAGAGGGAGCATGCTCCAGCTTGCGCCAGCCGTGTGCGCCAAAACCCATTTTGACGCACCGCGTATTCATGGATATGAACATCCCTTACCAGCCGTGGCGCAACATCTGCACAAATCCCCTACATGGCGCAAAGGCCAGTGGACCAGCATACAGCCCCCCAACAACAAAATTGTGCTAAAAATGCCACTCAGCCCTCACGCGACAACCCAATTGTGTCTAAAACCTCTTGCGCACCCCTACGAATACACGCACCCCGCTCCCGCCAGCACAATCATGTGTAAAACTACCCACGCACCCCTCAGAATATGTGTACCCTGCTTGCGCCAGGCCTATCGTGTGTTTCTCTGCGCACTCCTCGGAATACGCATAACCTGCTCGCAACAGGCCAATCGCGTGTACAACTCCCCATTCATCCCTCGGAATACACACCCCGCTCAAGCTTGCCCAATCACTTGTAAAACTCCCCGCGCACCCCTCGGAATATGCGTAACCTGTTCGCACCAGCCCAATCGTGTGTAAAACTCCCTGCGCACCCCTTGGAATATGCATACCCTGCTCACACCAGGCCTATTACGTGTAAAACTCCCTGCGCACCCCTCGGAATACGCATATCCCGCTCGCGCCGGGCCAATCGTGCGTAAATCTCTGCACGCACCCCTTGGAATACGTGTACCCCGCTTGCGCCAGCCCAATCACGTGTAAAACCCCCTGCACACGCCTCGGCTCAGAATACATGTACCCCGCTCGCGCCAGGCAAATAGAGTGGAAAAAGTACCCCCTGTGTGTGGGCTGGCTGCGGGGCATGTCCAGGGTTAATGGGCTGCCTGCGGGGCATGGGGAGGGTGGATGGGCTGCCTGCTGGGCATCCAGGGGTAATGGGCTGCCTGCGGGGCATGGGGAGGGTGGATGGGCTGCCTACGGGGCATGTGCAGGGGTGATGGGCTGCCTGCTGGGCATGGGGATGGTGGATGGGCTGCCTGCGGGGCATGGGGAGGGTGGATGGGCTGCCTGCGGGGCATGGGGAGGGTGGATGGTCTGCCTGCAGGGCATTGCGTGGGTGGATGGGCTGCCTGCGGCATGTGCAGGGGTGATGTGCTGCCTGCTGGGCATGGTCAGCGTGGATGGGCTGCCTGCAGGGCATTGTCAGGGTGGAGGGGCTGCCTGCTGGGCATGTCCAGCGGTGACGGGCTGTGTGCGGGGCATGTCCAGGGGTGATGGGCTGGCTGCTGGGCATGGACAGGGTGTAGGGTGGACCCCTGTGGTGTGGGCTGGCTGCAGGGGATGCATGTGAATCCTCACCACACTGCTGCATGAATCTATGGGTACACGAGTGAGCTTCCCATGCGAATTTGCAGGTGCGAGTGGGGTACGTGTATTCTGGGACACGCGAGTGAGAATTAAACGCGATTTCGCAGGTGCGAGAAGGGTACGTGTATAACGGGGTATGTGAGTGAGAATAACAAGCAATTTTGCTTGTGCAAGTGGGTTACGTGTATTGCGGGGTACGCAAGTGAGAATAACACACAACTTTGCTGGCGCGAGCGGGGTACATGTATTCCTAGGTATGCAAGTGTTCCAATGGTGCAGCTGGAGCCCTGGCAGTTGTTCCTGCCGGTTTCCTGCAGACCCACGATTCCTGGAGCTTCGTCGGGAAAGAGGACGTTTGAAGGGGGTCTGCACCACACAGAGATGAGGCCGGCAGCAGCGACAACGAATAAAAGGTGCGCTCCTTAAAAACAGGTGAGGCTCTTCAGGTGGCTATCCGGACCACTACAGCAGTGTGCAGCGATTTCGACCGCGGAAGAGGATCCTCTGCTGCAGAAGATGACCTGGTTATCCCCACCAAGCTCAAGGGAAGAAGACTCCGGACTGGATCTTTGCTGAGTCTTTGAAGGGAAGATAGCTCAGGGCTGCAGCAGGGCTTCACCGGGACAGGGTAGTTGCAGCAGCCATCGTTCTCTCCGCTTCTCTTCAGTTCCTTGTAGTTCCAGTGGCAACTCTCTGACTTCTAGCCCAAGAGACCTGCCTTTTATGCGAAAAACGACCATTCATGCAGCCTGGCTGTCAATCACCCAGCAGGGGGGTTGTCCAGCCTGGACAACTACCCTGGCCAATCATGGCAAAGTGCGACTTGGGTTTCCTAGGACACCCTGTGCAGGGGGTGACTACACCCCTCCCTCACATTCAGCCCACCTAGACACCCAGGTGCCTTGAGGAGGGCTTCTGGGCAGAAGCCCGCCAAAAGACAGTGAACAAAGAAGGCGAACCTAGTTTGCTGCGCAAAGTAAAACACAAGACGGACTTTAACAAAAAGAAATGACGAATAAACCCAACCGGAGCCAAGAGAAAGACGATTTGGTCAAGCGGGTTTATGTTCGAAGCTAATATAATAGCCAAGAACAGTACCACGTTTATCTAATATAATCGCGGTAGAAAAGTTAGGGTAGATACCACTGCCACCAGCCAAGTCTTAATGTTAAAAGAGCAAAACAATGCTCTAGGAGGTACAGATAAAAAGGAATACGAGTTAACCCTTTCCAGTACTCCATGGAAGATGGGGTGTACTGGATCTGTGGTAGATTGACTAAGTTAAGTTAAAGGTAACTTTACCCTTTTCTGGGGGACAGTAGTCGCCTCAGAAATGGAGTCGAGGGAAGTCTCAAAGACAACCCTGTGCCACGGCACTGAAGGTGCTGTGTGTCACACAAAAAGAAGGGGGCTTCTGAAGTGGTGTACTTCAGAGTCCACAATCGCAAAAACAGGTAGAAACACATAGCAAAACCCAGGTAAGAGTGGAGGAAAAGCTCTCACTCTTACCAAGTGGATAAAAATAAACTCCAGAAGTCCAGCAAAGCTGCTGGGAGACTCACTAGGTGAGGGATTCTAGCCATAAATGAGAATTCTCCCTAACACTTGCCCCCCGCAGACTAAGGGACAAGAGGATTTCATCCACTCCTGGATGGACCTCATACCTCTAGTCGGTTACAAACATCCTAGAGAGACCATCAGCATTTTGGTGGTGACTTCCTGCTCTGTTCTCAATGGAAAAATCAAATCCTTGCAGGCAGATTGACCATCTGAGTAACTTTGGGTTTTCCCCTTTCATTTGCATCAGCCATTTAAAGGGTTAGTGGTCAGTCTGAATAGTGAAGGTACAGCCATACAAGTATGGTCTAAACCTCTTCAGTGCCCACACAATAGCAAAGCATTCTCTTTCTATTGTTGCCCACCTTGTCTCAGGATCCTTTAACTTCCTGCTGATGAAACAAATGAGGTGTTCCCTACCTTTCTCATCCAGTTGACTAAGGGCTGCACCTATACCTACATTAGAAGCATCAGTGTGTACAATAAAGGGTTGGTGATAGTCAGGAGCTCTTAGGACTGGAGCTTGACAAAGGGCTTTCTTTAGGCCTTCAAAGGCTTGATTGCACTCTTCATTCCACCTGACCTTTTTAGGAAATTTGGGAGAGGAGATGACATTCAAGGGAGACGCTATGGTCCCATAGTTCTCTATGAAGTTCCTATAATACCCAGTGAGACCTAGGAAGGCTCTCACTTGGGTTTGAGTAGTAGGGGTGGCCCAGTTTTGTACAGCTTGTACTTTGCTAGGTAGTGGCCTTATTTCACCTCCTCCTACCTCATGTCCAAAGTAGACCCCTGAACTCTGACCAATTTGACATTTGCTTGCCTTTATGGTCAGATGGGCCTGTTCAAGAGCCTGCAATACATAACCTAGGGGTTCAACATGTTCTTTCCATGTAGGGCTGAACACTGCAAGGTCATCCAAGTATGCCATGCAGAAGTTCTCCATCCCATTCAGAACTTGATTGACCATCCTCTCAAATGTAGCAGGTGCATTCCTTAATCCAAAAGGCATTACCTTGAGTTGGTAGAGGCCAGCTGGGGTGGAGAATGCAGTTTTCTCCTTGGCATGGTCTGTCAGGGCTATTTGCCAATAGCCTGACGTTAGGTCAAATGTACTGAGGTACTTGGCTGCACCAAGTTTGTCCACCAGCTCCTAGGCAAAGGATGGGCATCTGTCGTGGTGACTGCATTTAGAGCTCTATAGTCCACGCAGAATCTCAACTCCTTGGATCCTGCCTTTGGTACAAGCACAACTGGGCTAGACCACGGGCTAGTAGAGGGTTCTATTACCCGAGTTCAAGCATCTTGTTGACCTCATTCCTTATGTGGGATCTGACATTGTCTAACATTCTGTACCCCCTGCTTTTTACAGGCAAACTGTCACCAGTGTGTATGTCATGCTGGCCCCAAGGGGTCAAGCCTCGTGAAAGTGAGAACAAGGAGGCAAACTGATTTAACAGTAACTTGCACTCATCCTGCTGGTCAGATGTGAGACTGGGAGAGAGATTAACTCCTTCCACTTGCTCATCTAAAGGTAAGCCTCTGAGGAGGTCAGGTAGAGGTTCACTCTCCTCCTCCTCCTGAGCTGAAGCTAGAAGCAAAGCTCCTATGTCAAGTCTAGAGACATAAGCCTTTAAACGGTTGGTGTGAAAGACTCTGGGAGCCTCCTTAGGATTGCCTAAGTCCACCAGATAGTTCACCTCTCCAAGTTTACCCACAACCTTGAAGGATCCTATCCATTTGTCCTGCAAGGACCTCTGCCTTGTGGGGACCATAACAAGAACAAGCTGCTCTTGAGTAAACTCAACCATGTTAACCTTCTGGTCATGCCAATGTTTGACCAGAACTTGACCAGCCTTCAAGTTATCACTTGCCTCTGCCATCATGTGTGACATTCTCCTCCGGAGACCTATCACATAGTCAGTCCCTCTGACTGGCTTGGGGGAAGGAGCACTCTCCAACCCCTCCTTAATCAGGGCCAATGGACCTCTGACTGGATGGCCATAAAGAAGTTCAAAGGGACTAAATCCTACTCCCTCCTGAGGGACTTCTCTATATGCAAAGAGAAGGAATGGCAGTAGAAGGTCCCATTTTCTTCTAAGGGGTTCTTCTAAAGCAGCTATCATGCTCTTCATAGTTCTGTTAAACCTCTCTACCAGTCCATTGGGCTGGGGGTGGTAGGCAGTTGAGAACTTGTTGGTAACTCCACAGGTTTTCCACATGGTTTGCATGTAGTGGGACATAAAATGTGATCCCCTGTCAGATATCACCTCCTTAGGAAAACCTACTCTGGTAAAAACACCAAGTAGGGCCTTAGCTACAACCGGAGCCATAACAGTCCTCATAGGTATAGCTTCAGGAAACTTAGTGGCATGGTCCACTACAACCAGGATAAACCTGTTGCCTGAAGTTGTGGGAGGGTCAAGAGGACCAACAATGTCAATCCTGACCCTCTCAAAAGGAATCCCCGCCACTGAGAGAGGCACTAAGGGTGCCACATTCTTGGATCCACTCTTGCCAGAGGTTTGGCAAGAGTGGCAGCTTCTGCAGAATTTGTCTACTTCTGTACCCATCTTAGGCCAGTAGAAGTGCAGAGATAGCCTTTCTTTGGTCTTCTTAAAACTTAAGCGACCAGCCAAAGGTACCTCATGGGCTAACTGCAGAAACTGGAGTCAGTTCACTAGAGGTACTAAAAGTCTTCTGTAGTCTCCAGGGGTTGACTCAGTTGGTTCACTGTAGAAGAGGCCATCTTCCCAGTGCAACCTATACTTCCCAGGCTCAGTCCCATTGAGCTGAGAAGCTGTCTGTTGGCGAAGACCTTCCAAGGTAGGACCGTCTCTTTGTCCCTTACTGAAATCTTCTCTGTTGGGTCCACCTTCTGCCAGTAAATACTGCAGCTCAGGATGATCAACAGGGTCAAGATCTCCTACCAAGGTAAGACCCTCTTCTAGATCTGATTCCTCAGTATCTAGTTTGACCATACAGGGTTGAACCTTACACTCAGCCTCAGCTGGTGTGGGGGTCACAGGTGTGACTTTGGACAGTATGGGAGATGTCCTTCTGGGAACAGGAGTGCTTGCTGGTTTCTTGCTGGCAGACTTAGGTTTCCCCTTTGTCTTTTCTTGTCCTGCAATGGCAGTAAGTAAGTCCTGTGGACTTGGGGTGATAGCTTCCTCTATCAGGTCCCCAGGAGAGCCTCTTAAGGTTCTCTCCCTTGCAGACCTTGTGAGCTCCTGCTTCCTTCTGCTGGGAGGCCTGGGGGTGCTAGACACAGCTCCAAGAGTTTTAAGGTCATTACCCAACAGGACCCTCCCAGGTACGTTATTTTGCACACTTACAGGTATTCTGATAGTCAGGTTATTACAGTGGATGAGAGCTGGTAACTGGGGAACCATTTGCACAGGGCCTCCAGCTAACTTGGTTAATTGTTTGGGTGCCTTAGTAACATCCTCCACTTTGAAAAAGCATTCATCAACCACAGTTATGCTGGCTCCAGTGTCTCTGATGGCAGGGGTCTCCTGACCATTCACGAGAACACTATCTTTATAATACTCTTTAGTATTATCTGGGATTGAGTTGGAGACATCTAAGTTCTGTTGTTCCCAAAGACCGAAGGACACTAAAGAAACACTAGCTGAGACGCTCATGGGCTCATCAGCTAGTAGCTGAAAGTTTCCACTGGTCATAGGTACTTCATCCACCTGGGAGAAGGCTAAGGAGACAGTGTTGATCCCTGAAGGTTTACCCTTACACTTGGGATCTCCTTTCACATGGCCAGGCAACCCACAAACAAAGCATTTTCCAAATGCTCTCTGGAATGGGGGTTTGCCCTGGCCACCGTCTGGCGTGGAACCAGGTGGTACACTAGCCTGATTCGGTTTACCTTGTGGCTTACCCTGGTTATGTTTGGGCCCTCCTTTGGATTGGAATTATTGGAATTCTCTTTGTTGTCTTTCTTTGGCTGCTTCCCCTCATCCTTCTTCTGAGTAGCCCCAGAATCCTTGTGAGTAGCCCTGTTGGCAACCCACAAGTCAGCAGCCTTAGCTAGCTTCTTAGGATATATCTCCTTTTAATCAGCCAAGTGCTGTCTAAGCTCAGGAGAGAAGACATCAAACATAGACTCCAACATTACAATATTCCTCAAACCTTCATAAGTGTTCACTTTGTAACCCTTAACTCAACCATCTAAGTTTTTCAAACATTCACACACCCAGGTAGCCCAAGGGGTACCATCATGCTTTTTGAGGGTTTTAAACCTCTTAAGATACTGGGAAGGGGTGTCCCAAACCTAGCTATTAATGCTAGTTTCACACACTCATAATCCTGTTTATCCTCCTTCCCCAACTCCATTACAGCATCACTTGCAAAAGGGGGGAGCCTAGAGAAAAGCCAAGGAATCAACTGATTCCCTGAGATACCTTGAATCCCATGATCGTACTGAAATATTGCTAACCAATCCAAAATATCAAGTTTAGTCTCATACATACCAATCATTTCCTTTGGCATACAGGATCTCTTAGGACTTGAAGACCTAGAGGACTCTGGGAGAGAAGCATTTTCTAGAGACAGTTTCTTCATGTCTAGTTCATGGTTCAGCTCCATTTCTATGAGGCTTAACTCTTGATGTTTCATGGCAGTTTGTGCATCAATACGTTTCACTTCTAATTCAAGTCTCATTTTCTCAAGTGCAATAAACTCAGGAGTAGGTGTAGGACCTGTGGGGGTCCCTGTGGACAGAGGTTGTGCCTTCTGAGCAGGCAAGGGAGTTGCAGGGTTTCCTAGCAAGGACTCATCTACTTCCTCACAATTAACACTCTTAGAATCAAAATCAAAATCCACATTTGCTGGAGTGGTAGGTCCTTCTGACCCACTCTCCAGACTTTTCCCCATTAACTTTGCAACCAGTTCAGATTTCTTTCCCTTACCAGAGATATTCTTATCCCTACACATGGTTCTCAGAACCTCAGCAGTATAGAGTAAAAGACTCTCTTCAGCGTAGTTTTCCATATTTGACATGATTTCTTAGTTAAATAGAATTAGTGGTGTTAGCCTTGCGGTTAGTTGAACCCAAGCAATAGCAGCACTCTAAGTGTAATCACTCTACTTCCAAATCCTCACCGCTGTACACCAGTGTTAGGCAGAATCCTGTGCAGTGCCCTTAGGGACCACTACACACAATTAAGACTCCAGGTGGCGATACAAGTTTTACCTTTGGTACAAGCCTGTACTACTATGTCAGAGTGGTAGCAGTGGCGGAGCAGCCAGGCTTATCTCAAGTGTATATGAGCAGTAGCAGAGATTACACAAAGGGACCACAATTACTGTGACTCAAGCATACACTGACTCAAGGTTTCAGGTAGAAAAATATAAGTACATTTATTTTGAAACCATTTGTTATAAACACAACACTTCTATTAAACTTCAATAAAAACCACACGTTAAACATATTACATCTAACCAATTCACTTTGTACAGCAAGTCTCAAGGTATGTACCCTGTGTTGGAAAGAACCGGTGTTAGGCCCAAAAACACGTTACCGCGAATACGATTGCGATCACTTTTTGACAGTTTGGTCTACTAAACAAACGCGTATCCGTGACATGAAATGCTACCGGGGCAAAAACACACTTAGCACCTGAGATACCCAGAGGGAGTTGGAGGCAAAAATCACAGGCAATATTTTGGTTAGGCAGGCAGAATCAAGAAACACTCAGAGACAAGAGTTCAAAAGTCAAAGGGCCAGAGCCAGGGTTGAAATACACCAAGGCCAGTTGCCGAAGATCACACGGTCTGACAGTTCACGATTCAACGTAGCCAAAAGTACTTTGATATTGTCAATGTTCGGAAGCAAAAGTTATAAGAAGGAGGGAAGACAAGGGCAAGGCTTGGAAATGAAGAAGAAAGGGATTCACCCAGTTTCCTCAACAGAACACAGTACCTTGTTCCAATGGTGCAGCGGGTGCCCTGGTTTCCCACGGACCCACGATTCCAGGAGCTCCGTCGGGAAGGAGGACGTCTAAAGGGGTCTGCACCACACGGGGATGAGGCCGGCAGCAGCGACACGGAATAAAAGGTGTGCTCCTTAAAAACAGGAGAGGCTCTTCAGGTGGCTATCCGGACCACTACAGTAGTGTGCAGTGGTTTCGACCACGGAAGAGGATCCTCTGGCTGTAGAAGATGAGTTGGTTATCCCCACCAAGCTCAAGGGAAGAAGACTCTGGACTGGATTTTCTCTGAGTCGTTGAAGGGCAGATAGCTCAGGACTGCAGCAGGGCTTCACCGGGATGGGGTAGTTGCAGCAGCCGTTGTTCTCTCCGCTTCTCTTCAGTTCCTTGTAGTTCCAGTGGTGACTCTCTGACATCTAGTCCAAGAGACCTGCCTTTTGTGCGAAAAACCCCCATTCACGCAGCCTGGCTGTCAATCACCCAGCACGGGGGTTGTCCAGCCCGGACAACTACCCTGGCCAATCATGACAAAGTGCGACTTGGGTTTCCTAGGATACCCTGTGCAGGGGGTGACTACACCCTCCCTCACATTCAGCCCACCTAGACACCTAGGCGCCTTGAGGAGGGCTTCTGGGCAGAAGCCCGCCAAAAGACAGTGATTAAAGAAGGCAAACCTAGTTTGCCACACAAAGTAAAACACAAGAAGGACTTTAACAAAAAGAAATGGCGAATAAACCCAACTAGAGCCAAGAGAAAGACGATTTGGTCAAGCAGGTTTATGTTCGAGGCTAATATAATAGCCAAGAAAAGTACCATGTTTATCTAATATAATCACGCTAGAAAAGTTAGGGTAGATACTACTGCCATCAGCCAAGTCTAAATGTTAAAAGAGTGAAACAATGCTCTAGGAGGTACAGATAAAAAGGGATACAAGTTAACCCTTTCCAGTACTCCATGGAAGATGGGGTGTACTGGATCTGTGGTAGATTGACTAAGTAAAGTTAATGGTAACTTTACCCTTTTCTGGAGGACAGTAGTCGCCTCAGAAATGGAGTCGAGGGAAGTCTCAAAGACAACTCTGTGCCACGGCACTGAAGGTGCTGTGTGACACACAAAAGAAGGGGGCTACTGAAGGGGTGTACTTCAGAGTCCACAATCACAAAAACAGGTAGAAACACATAGCAAAACCAAGGTAAGAGTGGGGGAAAAACTCTGACTCTTACCAAGTGGAAAACAATAAACTCCAGAAGTCCAGCAAAGCTGCTGGGGGACTCACTAGGTGAGGGAAATTAGCCATAAATGAGAATTCTCCCTAACAGCAAATGAGAATTACATGCGAGTTGGAAGTGTGTGCCCTCCCGAGTGTGTCCTCCCCCTCCCCATGCCCTACAAGCAGCCCAGATCACAGGCCCCCCTACACCCCTGATCATGCCCTGTAGGCAGGCCACACCACTGGGGACCACCATACTCCCCAGACCATGCCCTGCAGCCAGCCCATCACCCCTCCCATACCCTGCAGGCACACCATCCACCCTTCCGATGCCCCACAGTCAGCCCATCCACCCTCCCCATGCCCTGTAGGCAGCCCATCACCCCTGGATATGCCCAGCAGGCAGTCCATCCACCCTCCACATGCCCTGCAGACAGCCCATCACCCTTCCCCATGCCCCGCAGGCAGACCATCCACCCTCCCCATGCCCCGCAGGCCACCCATTCACCCTCCCCATACCCTGCAGGCAGCCCAACACCACAGGGGGGATCCCTGCAATCCCTGACCATGCCCCGCAGGCAGGCCATTCACCCTGACCATGCCCACACCACAGGAGATCACCCTGCACTCCTGGGCATGCCCCGCAGGCAGCCCACATGGCACCATGCACTTAGAGCCCCAACAAAATTCCCCCCATCAGTGACGGGGACCTGCCAGCAGGCCCCAACTCATGTTCACCCAACCCCCATTGACGGAAACCTGCCAGCAGGCCCGGTCTCATGTCTCCCCCACCAGTGACGGGCACCTGCCAGCAGGCCCCGATACATGTCGCTCCATCCCACCCCCATTGAGGGCAATCTGCCAGCAGGCCCTGACTCATGTCCTGCCCACCAGTGATGGGCACCTGCCAGCAGGCCCTGACACATGTCCCTCCACCCCACCCCCATTGATGGCAACCTGCCAGCAGGCCCCGACTCATTTCCCCCCCACCAGTGACAGGCACCTGCCAGCAGCCCCCGACTCATGTCCCCCCACCAGTGACGGGCACCAACCAACAGGCCCCGACACATGTCCCCTCAAACAACACGTCATGGCAATACAGACCCATGGCCCTAAATTCCCACCCCGCAGACCCCCAGTACAAACACACAACCATACACTGCACCCACTCCCTAGTAAATTGCCCATACCATGAGAGTCTGAAAATAACCAGCATGCCCATGAATACATATCCTACGGAGCCACACAGTGGCAACACATGACTGAGGCAATGCTCATAGAGACATGCACTAAACCAATGAGAGTAGATCACTCCAATAATGAAGATTCAGGAAATGTATTAAAAATAAAAAAAAATGACAAAATGAAAACCGCACATGCAAAAGAAGAACAAATGAATGCAATACAAAAAAGAAAGTAAAATCCAAAGAAAAATGAAAATCCAAGACATGCAAAATGAAAAGTGGCCCATTGCCAAAGTCCATGGAAAAAAATGAAAAATTGAAAGCATAAAACACCATTACTCCATGAGATGACGTAAAAATGAAAGTCTGTAGACGTGCAGAACTATTTACAATGAAAGTCGGAAGGGTCCATGATCCCAAAACAAAATGAAACCTACAAAAAACCCTGTGTAAAACACAACTATATACAAAAATTGGAGCAAAGTCTGTGTAAATGAAATCTAAAACTAAATAACTATATACAAAGACGGCGGGCTAGTCCGACGGCTCACTTTTCGATGTCCCGGGCCAGGCCATCATCTAACTCCATTTCGATGTTCTAGAGGTGGGCCTGTTCCCTGGCCACAAGGTCTCGCAGGGATGCAGCCATGGCATCCTCCAACTCCCTGCGAGTTGCTTCGAGGCACTCAGTCTGCCTCAAATCCTGGTGCATGGAGTTCTCCGCCCTGACCATTGGGAGCCGTGCCCTCTCTGCCCGCCGCCACCCTGCATCTATCTGCTGGCCCAACCGTTGCCACACGGAAGACACTCCCAGTCCTGGGTCCTCCTGCCCCTCGGTCGATGCCTGCCCCGGGATGTTGATGGCCCCGAGCCATGATGGCTCCCACGCTACCTGCTGCTACCTCCAATGCAACTGCCTCTGGCACCACGCCGGCCTCCAGGCTGATGGAATCCTCTGGTGCCACCGTGCGCATGCCCTGCTAGTTGATGCCTGCACATCCTCCATTTGCTGGAGTTCATTTGGTGAGTTGGCCATCTCTGCTGGACCTCCGACTCCCGACTGTGGCAGGGATGTATCCTCTACCAGCCTGGCCGCTGGTTCAGGGGCAACTCCACAGGGGACCCAGGTGATACTTGGGTGGGAAGATGGCATGGAGGACGACTGGCGCATAGGGGATTCAGTTGAGGACGGGGTCGCAAGAAGATCCAGCACACAGAGGAACCCAGTGGCAACGATCTGTCCTAGTAGTTTGACGTGCCCGAACAGGTTTTCAAAATGACGTGCATTGTCCTGACGAGAACCCTGCACGTCATCCCAAATACCACGTGCGGGCAACGCCAAACCAGCTAGGACAGGCTCAATCCAGTCACAGATAGCCACGTCCTCAGGGAGAGGAAGGCCAGTTATTGTTCGAGCATCCCCTCCCTGAAAACGGGTCTGGACGAAGGCATCCCTGCTGGTGCTGGATGATGCAGTCACAGGATCGGGGACAGGATTACACACAGACACCTCCGCGGTGGCCTGTGCTGCCTCCTGTCCTTGCCCCTGGACTGCACCACTAAAACCAGTGGAATCCCCCCTTCCAGGCCCTGTGCGTGGGGCTTCCACAGCCTCCTCCTCAACCAAACCCCCCACCAACCTGGATGACTCCGTGCCATCTTCCTCCATAGGCCCCTGTGGGGGCTCAGCTGCCCCTACTGCTGCAAAGGAGTCCACCTGCAACCTCCACCTCTTGGACCTTCCCTCGGCTCCTCACTCCCGGAAGATAGCAGTACATGGAAGGGGAGCTGGGCCTTGCATCTCCGGCTGGCGGTGGAATCCCTGCCGCTGTGCTCCACAGCACCGTCTTTTCCCTCTTCATCAGTCGACGCTGCAGACAGGGAGAGATAGAACACAGGCATCAGGGCACTGTACAATGGTTTGATATGCACATGACAGTTGCACATGAGTGGCAGTGTCAAACTTCACAGATGGCATCACATTCCCCAACACTCATATCATTTGAACCCACACACATGCACCAATAAACTGGTATCGTGCAACAGGCATCAGCATCCATACACACGTAACTGCATGAACAAGCAAAGGTTGGCATGACGTCACAAGAAACATGAGGAATGCCGATCACATGCACCCACACCATAAGACAGACATGTATCTGTACATCTCCACCACCTGTCACAGTGCAATCCTTGGCAACTAAGTCACTACTGCCAATCAGGTACCCACATGTCCGGGTTGCATGCATCCATGGCGTATCACAGTCACACACATGTCAAACACACACATGCGCATGTACGCCATGCACATACATGAAGGTGGAACCAGCATCCACGTGTCACACCCGAACCATGGCATAGTACGCACACAAAAATGCTAACATGTGTGCATCTCCACATGCAGTTGTGCATCATGCTTTTGAACACATACTCCATTGATGTGCATCGCACATGACTGACTCACATGCAGCACGGTCATGTCCCTGCACATACACATCCATACATGGGCCATGTCAGACATATGTCCAGGCTATGTCTTGGGTTCCTAGTGAAGGTTGCATAAAGTTATCTGTATATTTGCAATCTTGTATTATTAAATAATCGGTGTACAGTATTGTAACATATGAGCATTGTAGTGAAATGCCTTTAACAGTGTATTAATTATTGACTTTGTGGCTAATTCTTTTTAGAATTTGCAGATGCAAAACCAAGTTCATATTTACCTGTATGTGTATATATAATTATTGTTAAATATTAAAAATAACTGAATAGAGTATTTTACTCTCCAAGTGTTTTTCCTCTATAGTATGATTAATGAATACAACCTCTTAATGGTTGTGTATTAGGAATTCAATCAGTATACACTTAGTAACATTATGGGGAAAAACAGAAATAATGTTGTTTTTATTTTGTTATGAACTACATTTCATTTTGTTTCAGAATTGTAAATATGGAAGAAAGAAGAGAACATGTTTAAAGGTATTTGGTAAGACATTTCATAAATATGATATATATATACATATATATACATATATATTCAGTAAAAAAAATCTGTGTTAAAGGGACGTTATGGTTAAGTTCCACTACTAAAAAGCTCTGAAATTCAGTGAAAAAACATTGTTAAAGGGACGTTATGGTTCCAAGTAAAACTGAAAAACCCTCTCCATGTCCCAGTGAACTATCCCCAAACCCTCAACACCAAAAAAATGTTTTGACGAGACTTCCATCCCTTCATCCCCTCCCATCCATCCTCTCCAAACACCTAATTCTTCTGTATTGCACATGTCCCAGAAAATGACCCTGGCTTTCCACATACTTTTTGGAACTTTTTGAAACTTTTTGGGTGTTCGATCTGTTTGCGAAGCGCACCCCTCAACCCCTATGAAAGGCCAAACCCCAGAGCTGATCTTCATTGTACTTCTGCCTATTGCAGATTGACTTTTGCTGCCTTTGCTGCTCTTGCTGAGATGATCTCATCAACCCTGATGGCATCGATGGCTGCTGTTGCTACATCTGCCTCGGCACCAGCCACAAACCCTCCACCACCACCAGGGGAACAGGTGTGAGGATGTAGAGAACGAGGATGAAGAGGATGAAGAGAATGAGGTCGAGGAACTCCCTACTACCAGCACTCGCCAGGAGTCTTGGGTGTGGCGGTTGTTTACCATTCATGGTAACGTACCAAAAGCACGTACAAACAAGGTCACCTGCAAACAGTGCAACATGGTGCTGAGTCTTGGGAGATGTGGTTCATACAGCTTTGGTACGACATCCATGAAGCGACACCTAACATTGTTCCACAGTGTGGACATTCGCAAGGTTGTACCTTGTGATAAATGTAGTAGGTTGAGTTCCTCTACAGCATCCTCCGTTTCTGCTCCTCTCACCACAAGAGACACTCCTGTGGGAGAGCGCAACCCTCCAGCTGCTTCACTGGCTATTTACGATGCTGACCTTTCGAGGGTCACAATATTGTGTATGTACTGCAACGCAGTACTCTGCAGGGGGGAGAGTCTTCAAAGTGCTTTCGAGACTACGGTCAAGGAGCACCAGAAGACCTGCTTTCTACCTAAGTAAGGCCCACCCTACATCTTCCTCTCTCCACCTGCCCTTTCTTATCCCCGTGGTTGATGCCCCTTCCTTACCCTCCTTTCCCCTCCTCTCCTAGTGTGTCGTTGTAAAAAAAATATATATATAAAACAAAAATCCATAAGAAAAGTCTCTTTTCAGAGCCACCTTTCACAGTTTAAAAATAGAAGTGGCAAATAAACAGTGCAGAGCCCTGTGCATTTTTTGGAAGTCCGCGGACAGTCCTAGCACATATAACATTTTAGGGTGCTGCCCTAGCAAAACCAATGCACTTTAATCTGGGAGCAAGTGATGGCTCTGAAAAGAGCCTTTTGGTGGTGTTTTTGTGTGTTTGAAAAACTTGAAATCGTCAACATCTACTGCAAAATAGGTGTCTCTAATTCCAAAAAAGGTTGCAATGCATTTTGTACATTTCTCAGAAAAATCTGATTGCCAGCATAATTAAGATGGACTCCACCTCTGTGAAAAATGTATGTGCTATAAAACATAATATTTTCATTGTGAAAAAAGGACATGCCAACATCTCTTAGAAAGGCACAAACAGCCTTATTGACATTGTGCCTCGCTTTCTCCATTTGTGGACCAAATAAAGAAAACGCAGCCACATTTGTCCTTGGCCAATATGAGAAAAAATTACTTGGGAATTTGGAAACATGTCCGTGACCTTCTCAAGTCCTTCTTTCTTTGCAAATTGCAAAGAAATTCCAGACACATGTCCTAAACATTTCCCTCCACAATGAATTATAATTATATCTGGATGATACTCTGTCTCTAAAGTAGCACAGAGAGGTACCAAGTCCAGCCACTTCAATCCACGCACTCTATTCCAGTGCACTTCCACATGAGGGAATCCAAGATCTGCAGCTACTCCACAACGTTCTGCATGCACCTCCAACCAATGTATCCATGAGTCTCCCAAAATGCAGATAATCTGTTTTCGGAAACACACAGACATAGCTATCTGTTCTTCTCTCAGGAAAAAGACGTTCTGACAAAATCTCTTCTTACACAACACACTCAGGGGGTAATTCATAGAATTCAGGCACAAGTGGCGCAGGCGGCTGGCGCACAGTGTGCACGTGCGGCAGTCTGCGCCAGCCGCATGCACCAAAATCCATTTCCGCGCACAGCATATTCATGGATTTTAACATCCATAACCAGCCGTGGCGCAGAGTGGTGCAGCGACCCTGCAGCAGTACCAGTTATGCCCCCAACCCCTCTCCGTGCGCCATGAACAGCGCACAAATCCCGTACATGGCGCACAGGCCAGTGGACCAGCATACAGCCCCCCAACCACAAAAACATCTGTAAAACTCCCCGCGCACCCCTCCGAATACACGTACCCTGCTGCGCGGGGAGAATCACACGAGATAGGCCCTGTGCGAGCGGGGTACGTGTTTTTCGGCGGTGCATGGGGAGAATCACACGTGATAGGCATTGTGCGAGTGGGGTACGTGTATTTTGGGGGTGCACAGGGAGAATCACACGCGATAGGCCCTGTGCAAGCGGGGTACGTGTATTTCGGGGGTACGCGTGGAGAATCACACGCGATAGCCCCTGTGCGAGCTGGGTATGTGTATTTCGGGGGAGCACAGGGAGAATCACACGCGATAGGCCCTGTGCGAGCGGGATACGTGTATTTCGGGGGTGCATGGGGAGAAGCACACACGATAGGCCCTGTGCGAGAGGGTTACGTGTATTTTGGGGGGTGCACGGGGAGAATCACACACGATAGGCATTGTGCGAGCGGGGTACGTGTATTTCGGGGGTGCGCAGGGAGAATCACACGCGATAGGCCCTGTGCGAGTGGGGTACGTGTATTTCGGGGGTGCGCATGGAGAATCACACGCGATAGGCCCTGTGCAAGCGGGATACGTGTATTTCGGGGGTGTGCGGGAAGAATCACACGCGATAGGCATTGTGCAAGCATGGTACGTGTATTTCGGGGGTGAGCGGGGAGAATCACATGCGGTAGGCTCTGTGCAAGCGGGGTATGTGTATAACTGGGGTTCGCAGGGAGTCTCACACACGATAGGCCTTGTGCGAGCAGGGTACTTGTAAGACTGGGGTGCCCCAATGGGAATTGGCAGTGTGTGTCCTCCCAGGTGAGCCCTCACCACCCTCCCCAGGGCTTTCAGGCAGCCCACACCACAGGGGACTACCCTGCACCCGTGGCCATGCCCCGCAGGCAGCCCATCCATCCCGGCCATGCCCCCTCAGCCAGCCCACATGTCACCATGCACAAGTGAGCACCGACTCATGTCCCCCAGCAGTGACAGGCACCTGCCAGCAGGCCCCGACTCATGTCCCCCTGCACCCCCCCACCCAGCAGTGACGGGCACTTGCCAGCAGGCCCCGATCCATGTCCCCCTGCACCTCCCCAGCAGTGACGGGCACCTCCCAGCAGGCCCTGACTCATGTCCTCCTGCACCCCCCAGCAGTGACGGTGCACCTGCCAGCAGACCTCGACTCATGTCCCCCTGCACCCCTCCAGCAGTGATGGGCACCTGCCAGCAGTCCCCGACTCATGTCCCCGTGCACTCCCCCACCCAGCAGTGACGGGCACCTGCCAGCAGGCCCCGACTCATGTCCCCCTGCACCCCCCCAGCAGTGACGGGCACCTGCCAGCAAGCCCCGATTCATGTCTCCCTCAGCACGTCATAAAAATGCACAATCATGGCCCTCATGTCCACCAAAATCCTACAGCACGCCACCCCAGTCTTGAGATACAATGAATTTCCCAATCCACCCCACACTGACATGCCTACCTCATGACAAAAACCAAAAGTAATCTATGTTCATCAACACATGTCCGTCACACACACACACTGGGTGCCATTGATTGTGTAAACCCACATTTTGACATGCATGAACCCAATGAGTGAATTCCACACATGGAAGTAAAATATGAAAATGTATTATGAACAAAATGAATGTAATAAAAAGAAAGTATAACATAATGTCAAACATGAAATGAAATGCATGTCCAAAACATACTAAAATGAGATGTAGAACCAATCCAAAAAAATCCAAAAGAAAAATCGTCCATCCTCTCCGTTCACCAAAGCAAATCCAAAGGAAACGTAAAATATAAAATCCATTGATCCATGGTGAATAAAAAAATAATAAGTTCTCACAAATCATATGTACAACGAATGTTCAAAGAGTCCATGGGCTCAACGAAAGAAATGAAACCTATCAAAGAAACTACCTAAGAAATAACTATATACAAAAGTGTGGGGCATAGTCCAATCACCCCAAACTAAAGCAAAACGAAAATGAAACCTAACACTAAAAACTCTATATAATTGCGGCGGGCTAGTCCGACAGCTCACTTTCCGATTTCCTGGGCCAGGGCATCATCAAACTCCTGCTCTATGTCCTGGAGGCGGTCCTCTTCCATGGCCCGAGGGTTCGCAGGGACGATGCCATGTTCAACTCCAACTCCCTGTAAATTGCCTCGAGGCACTCGGTCCGCCTCAGCGCCCTCCGCATGGAGTTCTCCTCCCTGACCATTGTGAGCCGTGCTTCTTCCGCCCGCCGTCGCTCGGCACCTATGGCCTGGCCCACCCGCTGCCACACGGAAGACACTCCCAATCCTGGGTCCTCCTGCCCCTCGGATGTTGATGGCCCCGAGCCATCATCACTCCCACCTTGTTGCTGCTGCTGCTGTGCCTGTGTCCTGGCTCTTGCTGCCTGCACATCCTCCTCCGGCTGGGGTGCAGTTGTTGTGGTGGCCACCCCTGCTGGACGTCCGACTCCCGACTGTGGCAGGGATGTGTCCTCCACCAGCCTGGCCGCTGGGTCAGAGGAAGCTCCACAGGGTATCCAGGTGATACATGGGTGGGAAGATGGCATGGAGGACGACTGGCACATAGGGGGTTCAGGTGAGGAGGGGGTCGGAAGAAGGTCCAGCATACGGAGGAATCCAGCCCTGGTGACCCGTCCCAGTAGGCCACCGCGGTCAACGAGGCATCCGAGATGACCTGCAGTGTCTTCACGAAAACACTGCAGGTCACCTCGCATGCCCTGTTGACGCAACGCTATCCCAGCCAGGACAGGCTGAACCCGGTCCCGAATTGCCACATCCGCAGGGAGAGGAAGGCCAGTTGTTGTGCGCTCATCCCCTCCCTGAAAATGGGTCTGGAAGTAGGCATCCCTGCTGGTGCAGGATGATGCAGTCACAGGATCGGGGACAGGATTAAACACAGGCACCTCCGCGGTGGCCTGTGCTGCCTCCTGTCCCTGCCCCTGCACTGCACCACTAGCACCAGTGGAATCACCACCTCCAGACCCCGTTTGTGTCCCTTCCACAACCTCCTCCTCCACCAAACCCCCCACCAACCTGGATGACTCCTTGCCATCTTCCTCCGTCGTACCCTTTGGGGTCTCAACTGCCCCTTCTGCTGCCGAGGATTCCACCTCCGACCTCCGCCTCTTGGACCTACCCTCGGCAGCTGCAGCCTGGGACGTGGCACCAGACTCCTCACTCACCGACGAGATGACAACCTGGGATGGGAGCTGGGCCTTGTGTCTCCGGCTGGTGGTGCGATCCCTGCTGCTTTGCTCCACAGCACCCTCTCCGCCCTCTTCATCCATTGACGCTACAGACAGGGAGAGATAGAACACAGGCATCAGGGCACTGTACAATGGACTGATACACACATGACAGTTGTACATGAGTGGCAGTGTCAAACTTCAGACATGGCATCAAACTCCCCAACACACATGTCATTTCAACTCAAACACAAGAGCAAATCAACAGGAATATTGCACCAGGCCGCACCATCCATACACAAACAACAGCACAAGCAGCCGAAGGTGAGCCTGACGTCACATGCAACACGGGGAGTGCAGAACACATGCACACATGCCACCAGACTCACATGCATGTGTACATCTCCACCAAATGTCGCAGTGATGAGATCGCTATCCATGTCACATCTGGCATTCAGCCTTCTACATGTCAGTGTCACATGCATCCATGTTGCATCACAGTTGCACACTTGTCAAATACACACACATGCACATGTACATAGTGCAGATACATACAGCAGGAACCAGCCTCCATGTGTGACACCACAACCATGCCACAATACATACACATAATGTATTACATGTGTGCACCCACACATACATTTGGCCAGCATGCTTACCAACACATACACCATCGATGTGTCTCCCACATGAGAGGAATCACATGTGGCAGGTTCACGTCCCTGTACATATGCATCCATACATGTCCCTACAAAGATATATGTGCAACCTGCACACTCTTGGCACACCACAACACGCACGGCGTCCAATCAGTACGCATGCACACTTACAGCTCCACTCCAGACGGGTCTGCCTCTCAAGGACCTGGAAATGGAGCACTGGGCATATGCATTCCAGGACCCTCATTTGGTTGTTGGTGAGGTGGACCCGGCACCCCTTGGCATCCTCTGCCTTCAAGAGGTGCCAGGCCTTGTTGAGGGTCCTGGTCCTGAAGTCCTCCCAGCGCTTCCGGACATGTTTAATCTCACGGACTGCCACCCCCTCCTCGTTCATGGCAGTCACAATGTCCATCTAGATCCTCTTCCATCCTTCATTGTCTGCGCGCAAACTTCCAAAGAGGGCATCATACTGCCCCAGGACTTGTTCCACCAGGACACCAACTTCACTGGCACTGAAGCTGGTGGCCCTCTGCCTCTCTGGCTGGGGGTTGCCAGTGGTGCCAGATGGTGTTGTGTCCGACATGGCAACCCCAGAGGCAGGTGTGGGTGGGCAACTGGGTCCTGGGGCTGGGCTGTGGAGCGATGGTATCCCAGTCGGGAGTCTTCAGTTCCAGCAGGGGTGGACACAGCAACTGCACCCCTGCAGATGGCTGATGTGCAGGCAGCAAATAGCAGGGCACGTGGGCAGCAGGCAGGCAGCAGCAGATGGCAGGTGGGTGCATGCTCAGGGCTCTGGGGTGCAGGAAAATGGCATTTTGGGCAGGAGCGTGGTCTTCCGTGTGTTTTCGCGCGGCCAGCTTGATACGGAATGAGTTGGCATGTGAAAAAAGTACACGTCAGCGTGTAAATCGAGGAATGGACCTTAGCGCATAAGCGCGTCTGTGACGTTACACACGCGGGCTTTTCCCTCATGACGTGTGCATAGTCATTCAGCACATGAAAAAACTGCATGTCCGCGTGTTAATGCGTATTATCTGAGGAAAGGGCCAAAGCGCGTAAGTGACATGACGCGTGCAGGCATTTCCCTTAGCACGGGTTAAAGGTGAGCGGCTCCCGGCAGTTCGCTGTACGTGCTTTTTGTGGAGACCGACGTGTGTGTTGCTACTTCGTGTTGTTTTGCGCACCATCACAACTTTACAGCGATCAAGGACCTATCTCTTCTTTTGGCGGGGGTATTGGCTATGCGTGTTTTTCATCATCACGCTAGTCTGACGGTGAGTCGCGCACGCTATTTTTCCCATTGCGGGTGCCCCTGTGTATTGCGTACCCATTTTCGAGGTCAGAGTAGCCTGCGTGTCCTACACATATGTGTTGTTCGTGTCCCTGGGTGCCACCGCATACTGCGGGAGGTTAATTCCACACATATGGGCTACCAGGGTACTTTCACGGTTTTACTGCAGTTTTGGGGTGCCTGAGCATTGCGCGACCCGTCACTTCATCACCAGGGTCACATTAAGCCTTGCAGGTGCAGGGGTGCTTATAACATCTTGTTTCCCATCCCAATTGCTGAGGACAATTGTTGTGTACACCTCCCATTGGCACTTCTCCATCTGTGCTGGTACTACTCCATCTGTGCCATGGTTGGGACGCCACCAAAGATGAGAGGCGCCTCAGCTGGGTGTACTCCTCGTGGCGGGCGTGGTCAGGGATGTGGCTGGGATGACCAGGGAGTAGGGGTACTCCAGGGTGTCCAGGGTGGCTGCAGACAGAAAAGAGGCAGGGGTGCACCAGCTCGGGACGATGTTGTGTCACATGTTGGTGCAGTTATGCCACCACCCCCTGAGGCTCCACACGATGCAGTTCTCGCATCTGGCACTGGTGCCCGTGTGACCCGGCAGTCCGTTTCATCAACTTGCACGTGCCCAAGGGTAGGGGTAGCTGCAGGTACAGCTGTGGACACCAGCACCCAGGCTCAGGGTCTGACAGCGCAGGCTGCGTTGGTACTTGAGGAGTCCATGGAAGATTTCCAGGTGTTCAGGAGGCACACCGTAGGTGCACGCAGGGCTGCCCAGACCGAGGCACGTGTCCCTGGGGCAGTAATTCCATCTGCTGGCCCAACCAGCCGGGTGTCAGCAACTGCAGGGGCAGATGCAGCCGACACGACCCCGATTGTGAGTCTACCAACCAGGACAGTCCCGGTCAATGACCCTGGCCCAGCTGTGCAGGGTCCATTCCAGGGCACCCAGCAGCCACTGATGCAAGTCAGGGCCTCACTCCATGTTCCACCTGCCACTCCCGTGGCTCATTCCACCAGTGCCACTGCCCATACTGATCAGGGCGGCATTTGCCAGCCAGGTCCCTGACCAGCGTCCAAGAGGAGGAAGGTTGCACCTGCAGTACATGCTGGGACCCCAGACACAGCTACGGCCTCCTGCACATCGAGGAAGAAGCCTTTCAGCAATCAGGAACTGGACTGCCTCATGGACTACGTGCAGGACCACAACTGTGACATGCTAGTGGGGCCGAATTGTCAGACTACGGCTGCCCATCGTGATACCCACTGGAAGCAAGTTGAGGAAGATGTGAGTGCATTTGGCCATGAGGTGTGCACAGCCCAAGAGTGCAAAAAGTGTTGTAATTACCTCAAACACAGCGCAAAGGCGAAGCATGCCTCACATTACATGACTCTGGTGACTGGCAGTGGGCCGGCACCTGAGGAGGTAGACCTCACTCCGCACAAGTCACTCGTAGCGGAGTTCATACCACCGCAATTGGTCGAAGGAGTCGGAGAGATGCAGGACTTTGGTGCCCAGTCCAGTGAGTGTTGCTGCGTGTTTGTCGAGGCCATGGTTGTTTTACTTGTGTCATGTCATGTGTACATGGTTTTCATGGGTGTCCTGTGGAAGATTCAACACCAAAAGGATTGAATGATGCAAGGGTCGGGGTAATTGGACCTAAGACAAAAGGGTCATATTTGTCATATATATGGTTAATGCTTTCGTATAGTTAAAAATAGAAGTGGTTTTTGCTACAGTAACTAGGGTTGTGGGGGGAAAACACAAACTATTGGGCCAAAAAAATTTACCCTTTTGTCATTCGATCCTTTGCATTCAAACATTTGCCCTAGAACCGTTTTCATGTGCAAGTCATGCAATGCTTCTCTGATGTGTGCCTGCTCTGCAGGATGGTGGACATGTTGAGCAGAGATGGACTGTCCTCATCACCACACTTGCACCATACTTACATGCAAGTCAACCGGATGCCCCTCCGGTCCATGTTCCAGCTCACTGGCCCTTTTGCATGTAGCCTGTGTTGTCCTTCCTCTCAGCACTGGGACTATGTCATTGCATGAGTGACATGCATGTGTCCCCTGCCTGCATGCGGGTACTCCATGTAGGCATACTCCCTTGTCCTTCCACCCCCCGTACCCCAATTTCACCATTGCACTGTTTTCCATCATTTTGCGGTTCTGCAATGGCCTGTTCAAGCCTCCTGTGTACATGCTAACTTCCACCAGCCAACCTGCCAGACACATGCAGTGGGGTACATCCTCTGTCCTTCATGCAGGGTGTCTCACTTGGACTGTGCAGATGGCAGATGCTCCGCAGGAACCTGATTGCCCATTCATGCTCCATGTGCATTCCCCCTATGTGTCCCTGACTGGATGATCATTGTAGTACGTGTCCAGGGTGACCTACATTTCATGGCATTCCACCATCTATCCCATGGCCACTTTGGGACAGTCCTGCATCACACACATGTTTAGGGTGTCACAGTCTGTGTGGGGCACAGTCCTTCCCCAGTTTCAGGCCAACTGACTCTGTCCAACTGGTGTAGTGGGTTTTGCACACATGGGTGTACTACTGAGGGTTCGTCATGTGTCCAGCTTACTGTCCCATCATCATCTGCTGTGTTGTCAGTTGACTCAGATGATGCCATTGATGCTAGTCAACACTGGCTGCCAATACACACGTCTCTGGTCACCCTTTTGCTACCATGCAAGGCATCCCTGGATTTTCACTCAGGGTGGGTTTTGCTTGTAGCCATGCAACCCATTGCATGCACATTGAACGTGATGCCTGAACTTGCCCATGCACTGCCTTCACGTGTTTTGATACACATCATGAAGTACTTGTTCATGTAGCTATTGAGTAACGCACACATGTTCTGCACTGCATAAACCCACTTCTGAGCCATGTAACGCCGTTCTACATGTGTACTCACTGATGCAATGTCACATTGACCAGGCATGCATGGCAGGTTCTCTTTTGTGTGTGACATGTCTGCTTCATGTGTTGGCTGTCTGTGTGATGTCCATGTGTGACTGTGTTATGTGCTTCTAACAACGTTACTAATGTTTTTTTCTCTCCACTCTTCAGATGATGACGCAGTGGAGGCAGAGAATGGTGTTGTTATGCCAGGCACAGGGTTGTTATCACAACCGTAACCCGGCACAAGTGGGGGTCGTGGGGTGGTAGACCACGAGCACCCACGTGTGCTGCAGTCCATCTTGTCTTTGGCTGGCAATGAGTCCAGCCCAGATGACGACTCTGATGACCATGTCGAGTTGGATGTGCATCAGTTCCATACGACAGGGGTGAGTGATTTTGATGTGGACACCCCTCTTACTGCGACACCTTCACTGAGGGGCCAGACCATGGTGGGACCTCTGCCTGTGGTGGATCGGGATGCAGGGTCACCCTCTACACTAGTCACTGATGTGCCTGGGGCATCACGTAGACGGGTGCATGTAGTCATGCAGCCGCGGGCGGTGCCAACCCAGCAAGGACGCCCGGTCCTTGGGTCCCGCAGGTGTCAAGCCCAGCAACGCGGTGGCCGTGCGCCACTGAGGTATAATGAGTGGGAGCAAGACATGACTGCCAATTCAGAACGTCAGGGGGCAGCACTTGAAAACATCGCTGTGAGCATGGAACGTGCGGCCCAATCCGTGCTCCCCCCTGCTAGGCAGTTGCTTCTCCAGCGGCAGGCGGCGCAGTCCACGGCCCGCTCGCTCAGGCTGGGCATGGCGGCTTCTAACAGGGCACGCCAGGTTGAAATGTTGTCTCTGCATCAAGCAATTACTGCTCACGCAGAGGCACACATGGAGGCCCTGAGGGCTGAGTATCAGTCCCTCAGATCAACTCTGGGTACCCTCTTGACGTCCCAGAGGGTGCAGTCGGAGGAGAGGTTTGAGCAGCTTGAGCGTACCATCTTGACTGAGCTATGTGCTTGCAAGGAGGTGCATCAGTTGTCCAGCCAGACCACGCAGAAAGAACTCTGTGTTACACGTGTTACCTTGCAAGAGGAAGCACGTGTATCACGGGAGGTTCTGCATGCAGACGTGCGTGTCATTGCCGCACAGAACCAGACTCACCTGTCCAGCAGACTCGCTGCCAATGAGGGGCAAGCTGCGCCTAGGCGTGGTCAGGCTCCTGGCCCACGTACTCCTATTCTGGATGAGGCAGACTCGGTGACGAAATATCTCCCACACAGGTCATGCTGTGCAGGCGTTGAGCCCATGGAGGTTTTTTTTTGCCTCAACATCATCGCATGTGGGTGTTGAGGTGCACCCTGTACCTCCCCCCTCCTGGGTGCCCCCCAGGGTCATATGTGGCCATTTTTGATTTTAGTTTAGTTAATTAATATCAACTATTTGATAGTAATTTTAATTAGGTTATGTAGGTTGTTCATTGTTAGTTTAATTAGTTAATATAGTTTAATATTGTCTGTCTATTGTGCTTTCATGTGATGGTGTGGTGCTTTGTGGCTTTTGAAAGTATCCACCATCTGTTCCAGCTGGGCCCTTCAAGCTTGTCTTGTGTATGTGTTTGCAGCTTGGGGTCCTGACTCACATAGGCCACTCCTGCTTCCCTTATCCATGGGCTTGCTACGATGGTTCGGTGTAACAAAATATTACACAAGGGCTTTGGACTTGCATCATAACTGTGGCCTGTCTGCTGCTGTACTACTTGTGTTAACACCCCTAGTGGGGATTGGTTGCATTTTATCCACCCGAAGTCTGTAATTAATTTGGGTGAGTATGAGATTGTTTTATCCATTAACTGATGTGGATTATGATGTATGTCATTTTCTTGCCTGTATATGTGCTTGATGCACTTCATGTTGTAGACAGTAGCCTGCACCCTTGGCCTGTCAAAGTGACACTGATGGTGGGAGGTGTTTGGATGTAGCCATGTAACCTGGCCCTGTGACCACCAGCATGTAGACACACACACAGGGAAGTTTCCAGCCTTATTGCCTTGTTTAATGACCTTTCTGCAGGAAGATGAGCCTCCAGACTACCTTTGGCAGCAGACACAGGGACCAGTAATCCAGGAAACTGGCCACGTTCGTTGGTGCAGACGTGTGGATGTGTGCACAAGCAGATGCACCGGGCTTGTGCTCAGACGTCCGACAGAAGCAGACGTGTCTCCAGGAGCTCCTGGCAAGGTGAGCAACACAAGGGCCCACACCGCAGACTACCTCCCACCAGGCTACTTGCACATGGATGCTAAGTAGCACCTGTGCTGGGGAGCTTTGCCAGGCATTGTTGGAGAAGCACACAGTACAGTTGACATGTGTTGAGGGCCACATGGCAAGTGCCTTTGCAAGTTGTCAGGGGCACACGCAGGTGCCATCAAACATATCCTCAAGTACCCCCTGCTCCATTGAAGCAGAGTAATTAGGGTAGTAGCGTTCCTAGCCTGGAACTGATACAGTGCACAGTGATGACCAGCGAGGTTCAGACTCGTGGTGAGTACATGTCATTTGCATGGGCAAATTGCCACGTGCTCTACCTATTTGAATCAGTGGCGGCCAGAATACAACTTGTAGTGAAGTTGCACCTTGCTATACGCGTCGAACAACTCACCCAGGGACTATTGTATCATGTCTGATTATTTACCCATTGGTCTTCCATTTCCCGCGCGGCCACATGCGCCAGCCTTACTGCATTGACAGTGTATGTGCCATCGGTAGGCCAAGCTAATGTATGGGTACATGGCAGCAGACAGGGGTGTTTGTTTGTGGAGAAGTCACTAACTTTGGGGCATGGATGGGGTTGTGTGTGTGTGTTGTAAACACACATTCAGATTAGTAACTCACGCTCTCTTTGCAGCATTGCAGTGCTCCTGTTACCGGACCTGAGAGTGCGCAGGCAGGAGGCCAGCACTCACCCCAGAGATAAGTGTCTCTTTGACTTGCATTTGACTGATTTGGTACAATGTGCATGATGAACATGTTTGCTGTAATTTAGTATGTGTTTTACTGACTAGTTGTATTTTGCCTACTTTCCCTTGCAAATCCACATCCACTCTCCTTCCCCTCTTTCCGGCTATCCTGAATATCAATGCCTGTCCATGCAACATATCCCTGACCCTCCTTCCCCGCCGGATTCTCAGAGGCCTGTGTTAATTTGACCTTGCAGGCGCCCAGACCACGGAGGGGGTGGTTGGTTCATGCTACTCCTGCGCCTGGACACCAGAGCTGTGACACTACCCATCAGTTGTTGCATCATCATTGTAGGTAATGTACCATAAATGGTACCCATCCTGTTGGACCATTGTTCAACTGTGCTACCTTGGTTGTTCTATCATTGTGCTTGTACATGTGCTTTGACATTTCCTGCTTTTCAAGTCATCTACTGGAGACTCTTACAGGGTTTTTTGGTGCTTACAGCCTTTCTCCCTGCTTTGTGGGTTTGCCTATTTCTAGTTCTCTGCAATTTGGTATTTTTGCCAGTCAAGGTGGGCTCTGAGGGGGCTGGACCCCATTTACATGAAAGCTGGAACATGGAGACCAAGGGGTAGGGTGATCCTGTAAGCAAGGTACACTTGAAGAAAGAAGGCTACATACCCCAGAACCAGTTGTTCAGAAGGTCACGGTGATGTGTTAGGGAGGGCCTTTTGTTGTTGGACAGTTGGCTTGAACTACAGTGTTTTGGGCACTCTGACATTGTAATTGTGGGGTACTATGTACATGATGTGTTCTGCTGCTCAAGGCCTGTTCCTGTGTTGTCTTTACTTTTCAGGTGTCAGGGGATTGGTGTGGTTTGACATGCTGGGGTGTTCACATGGGCAATGTTCACATGTGATGTGTACAGGGCACTGAGGGTCACTTGATTTCACATGCACATATTGAGTGCATGTCCCTAATGACACACACAGTTGCACGATGATCCACCACACGTACATCCACACTTCCATGGCCACAGGTGCACACAGATTGCATTCTTAGGCCCGCAGTGTCCATGCAGCACATGCTCTATTTCCACTTGGGTACCCTGTGTATGCGTCATTTGGTGTTAGATTTCATTGGTCTTTTTCATGTGATGCTCAAGGTGTATCTGCAACACTATGGCTGATTAAAGTGTTGTGTGCTGAGCAGTTTGTTGCAGGACACACACACACAGCACACAGGTTCGAGAGTCGGGATTTTGCCATGCCAAATGTGCATGTGAACGGGCATTCAGTGTTGTGTTCATGCTACGACTGTTGGAAAGCATTTGTGTCTGACTTTGTATGTGTGGGAGGTTGTTGGTCAGTCATTTCGTCTGATTCTATGTCCGACATCATTGTCTCATGCCATTTTTCATGTATGACATGTCACTTTGTATGTTATTGGTCATGGTTTGGCCTTTTGCTATTGCATGCAATGTCATGGTGTAGCAGACAAGGGTGATGTGGTTTGGGAGGGTTTGGGTGACATACCAGGGATTGTGATGGACTGTTTTGCAGGGGTGTGTGAAACACGCCTTCCATGTGTTCCTTTTGGTCACACAGGATTGGTTATGTTTAAGTAGCTAGGGATGCACACAATGTAGCACTTCCGTGGCAACATTCTCAGGGTGGTAAGGTTGTGACAGTTGACTGTCTCTTTGTCATCATCGATTGTCACCTGATATGTCCCACAACTGTGTGCACTCGCAGGGGTGAGAGTTTAGGTGAAGAATGTGGCCACAAGCTGGGTCCGGGCTGTCTCGCCACGTGCCCTGTCCCCTCCCATGGGCAGCGCCTGTGCCTGTGGTTGTGGACGTGGGGGCACCACCATGTCCACCAGTACCTCCCGTCGTGTTGCAACATTGTGCAGGACACATGCTGCCACAATGATCCTGCACACTACTGGGGGTGCATATAGTAGCTGCCCACCAGAGCGGTCAAGGGAGCGGAAGCGTGACTTGAGCACTCTGAATGTGCGCTCCACTATGCCCCTCGTTGCAATATGAGCATCGTTGTATCTTACCTGGGGTAGTGTGGTGGGTTTCCGGATTGGCATCATCATGTGGTTGCTCAGAGGGTAGGCACTGTCCCCTGGGGAGGTGATAATAGTTGAGATTATTAGGGTCTGGGGATTTGTCTGTGTGTGACTTGCATGCATGTGTACAGGCAGTTGTACTCACCTAGGAGCCATGTGTCGCCATGCTGCCCAGCTTCCAGGGCCCGGCTCAGGGTGGACATTCTGTATATGAAACTGTCATGGGTGGAGCCAGGGTAGTTTGCATAGACAGAGGTGATGATTCCTTTAGCATCGCATACAACCTGCACGTTGATGGAATGCCTGTGTTGCGGTTTCGATAGATGTGCTCAGTGGCCCTAGGTGGACGTAGGGCCACATGGGTGCAATCTATGGCACCAAGCACTTTGGGGAAGTGTGCAACCCCGTAAAAGTCCTGGACCACGGCCTGCCTTTCTGCGGGTGTTCTGGGCATGTATATGTGCCTGCGGACTGAGGGCTGTGCAGTGATGATTGCCAACACCTGGTGTAGGCAGCGTGACTGCTTGGCCTGTGAGACCCCACCCACTATGGCAGTAGTCTGCTGAAATGACCCAGTGGCCAAAAAATGCAGGACATTGAGCACCTTCTTCAAGGGGCTCAGTGCTTGGGAGCACAGGGTGGGGGATGTAAGGTCATCTTCCCACTCCCTCACGAGGTCTAGAATGATACGAGGTGGAAACCTATACCTCCCATAGACGTGGTCGTCATACATCCCAAAAAGTCCAACGATCAGTGCTGCAACAAATGGGGCATTCATTGTATCTGGATATATGTGTTTGTTGTTTGCATGCACTTTTATACTGTGCGCGGGGACGCTTCCGCCTGCCTTCGAGTAGACGAAGTAGCGGACGAGTAGATGCCTATGCGCGTCTTTTACCAGTTACGCCTTCTTTTTCACGCGTTGTTCCCCATTCCCCATTCCACGTGTTATACCCTGTGTCCCGCACCCTTTTTGGTGTGTGCGCAGATGTTGTGCGCTTTCCCTGTGCACGTCGCGCACAGCGTTTGGGACGTTGCAATGACGTGTGCGCCCGTGTGTGCCACGCACGGGTTTGGCGCACATCCCGAGAAAAACACACTCAGGGACTTCCATGAATCGCACACATGCGCTTCCTTTTTCACGCTTGCGCCTGCTTGCCACAGCCTGCGCCACTTTTTTCCGCGCATGTTTGTTGCATGAATCGGCCCCCCAGTAAACTTTACTGACCAATCCCTAGCTCTGCTCATTCTCATTTGCATGCCTCTCCACCTCAGAATCCCTGTATGTAATACGTGCTGTCCGCAGACTACTGCCATATCCGCGGACATATAGAAAATCTGAGCGTGGTGAATGTACATTAAATAGTGTGCCCCATTTCCCCTTTGAGGTGGGCTCTGAAAAGAGCCGTATTTTTAAGTTTTTTTTTTAAGATGCCTGTCAGACACCTGTTATTTTGTATTTTTTGGTGTTTTTTTCTTCTTACTTTACAACTAAAATCTTCACATAACCTTCTCCAAAGCAACCCTTAAATTCCAAAACAGCATGGCATTTCTGAAAAAAGATAAAATGCCATCTTCTTCAAAATAAACAGCATTACTCGAATCAATATTCTCATTATTACAAAAAAACCTACCAGCTCTAAGCATGAAAGCACACATGCCTCGATTGATTGCACACCTAGCAATGTTTTGCTGAGGACAAAAAACAAAACTATTGTCCCATATTGCCCTAGGTAGTAATCCAGAAAAAATTACTTTTGCATTTGGAAGTATGTTCATTACTGCTTGAACCAACTGTTCCAAATCTGCCAACAAAGTAGGGGCACTGACATAGCCCAAATGGAAAGCACCATAGTGCAAAACTACCAGATGTGGACTGTTCATGCTATGCATATCTTCACAAACTTGTAGAATTCCCTCTACATTGCAATCAGGCACAGCGCTCCACACCACCTCCACTCCTTTAACATCGAAATTGTTTGCCACATTCCTGCTTTGAGCATACTGCTGTAAACCATGGACAAACATATCTACGAGCACCAACACCCTGTCTTTCTCCACCTCTGCCATCTTCACTACACACACTCTCTTTCTACACAAATCCACAACATCAACATCTGATTGGCTGATTCCTGCAATCCCCTTTCCATACTGGATTTGCTGGAAAACCCTGGATGTGGCACGCCCTATCCGCGGAAAGCTGCGGTGTCTGCGCGGCACGTAACTCTTATCCAGCCTTCTACCTATTCCACATCACTCTCGGTGCCATTCCCTCATTGGAGGCAGCTAAGCAGTCACACAACCATCCAATCACATCCAAGACCTCTACATCTAACTCCATCATCAGAGTTCCTCACTTCAAATTTACTTTTGATCACGCTGAGCACAAGTCTCATATCATTGGAAAGCACCTATTACAAAAACTACTGTACAAGTCTCCAGGATTTCTACTTACAGCTCCATGCATATCCACATGCATGAATACAAACTACAGGTAGGCATATTTTATTCAGAGTTCATGTACAACACTTATGAATGCATATAAACAGAGTAATGCTACTAAACCTGCATAGCCTAAACATACATGCCAACCCTGCCGATTTAAGCCTGAGACTCCCAATTTTTAATTGAAAAATCGCAGTATTTTTTACTGTCTTCCACATAACCTACACATACATGCCAACCCTTCCGATTTAGGTACGAGACTCCTAATTTTTCATTGAAAAATCGCACTATTTTTTACTGTCTCCCGCCTAAATTAATGCCAATCCCAATGCAATCCTATGGGGAAAATAAATGTTCCCGATTGCTGTGGTGAAATCTTCCTCTCAGGGACTCCCGACGTTTGGCATGTCTACCTATAAAATTAACTCATTTAGCGAAACAAAACAAGCTTCTAGTACAGAAACTTTGACTCCTCTATCAAAATGTAAAGCGAAACAAAAAATGCTTAACAAGAATTTGGCTACCCCTACTGCTAAAACTGTTCCTATAAATCTTGATATACTAGCAAGTAACCATACCAAAAAAATTATTTTAGCAAAAATGTTCTGCCACAGAGTCCTTCAGAATCTTATAAAAACAGGAGACAAATCATGCACAACCCTTCAAACCTACTGTAGAAAATTAATCTTATAAGCTTTAATAGACAGTGCAATCCTTCTCAAAAGAAAGTTATTCATTCTAGTGTTAAACAGAATGAAAGCACTAACAAAACTAACTACTAAATTACAAAAAAACTTCTAAATAAACGGAATGTCAACAAAAATAACTTCTTAAATATCTGTGGAGGTGAATGGAGTCACACTACGAGCACAGACCATATTTTAATGAAGAAGCATACAAACAAAACCAAACAAACACAATTGCCATCCATATCAGTGGACGAGGTTATGAAAAAATTAATAATACCATAATGGACAAGAAATACTGATTACAAAAATATCCCCAGAAAACTCAGAATTACCTCTCCATTCGACTGAACCAGAACGTCCAGTATACAAATGTCCATGCACGTCAATGTGTAACATTCCCAAAAAATCTTTCACATTTTTACGTCAGTTCCTCAATCAGTATGTGAAAAGCAAAGACAAAATCAAAATGAAAGTGCTGCAAAATATGGATACCTGTCCAGTGTGCAAATACACAGGACTACAAGGACATTCATTAGCCTGCATTTAAGGACCTATTTGCAAAAGCACCTTCCATCATATCAAAATGATATCAACACATCATTCAACTATAAGAAATCTAGTCTATAAACTTTACTATGCTAAAAGTCCTGCTTTAGCACTAGCCAATTTAAATAACACTCTTCTACATGGTACACACAAAGACCTACTCGAAGAAATCAACCATATCCAGAGAAAATATTTTGGAAGTGAAAGCCACTTGCAAAATACAATAGCTTTACAACAGACTAGCAACAATTCTGCACATGGCAACCTTCTACTACACACATACAAAAAAGAAATACTAAAATTTAAAAGTACATCCACTGAAGTACCAAACCATGTGTGTGTGTGTTGCCGCAGAACTTTTTATACATTTAACACAAAAACTATAGACATAACATACAAAATAGAAGACAATGAAGATTCCAAATGGTTTGAATTAGCTCTCTGCCTTTGTAGCAGAAAACAAATACGAAATAACTGACCCCTTAATACTTTGCAGTTACTGCACTACAAACCTTGACAACAACCAAACTCCTTCACGTGCGATCACAAATAACTTGGAATTATTCCCACTACCAAAACCCCTGCAACAACTCACTTTTTATGAGAGCATCATAATTCAAACAGTGCACCCATTTCAAACAATAATACGCCTTCAACCAAAAACAGCAAAATTACCTCCCTCTGAATTTGTGAAAGGCATTTGTGGCAAAGTAGTTTATTTATCATTAGATCTGAAAGAGAATGAGCACACTCTGTGAGTGCAACGTCCAATACAGCAATCTTTAATTGTCTTAGTAAATGGTGTACCAACAAAAGACAAAAGGAATTGGCAACAACTCATGGATTTACATGAAGTTAGACAAGCTAAGCAATATCTAAAAGACAATAATGAGCACTACAAAGAAATAAATATTGAAGAAAACTTAAAGGAAACAACTGAAATAATTCAAGAGTCACCAGAAACTGGACAATTGAACTTCTAGATCCTGCTACAGTATCCACTATTTTAGACCATTATACAATTCATCCATTACACTCTAATGACACCATAGATGATGCACTAGAAACAAACCAAATGCGACAAGCCAAAGGATCACCAATCAGCATATGGGAAAAAAGTATAGAAGCATGTGCTTTTCCGCTACTCTTTCCTACTGGCAAAGGAGAAAGGTACGATGATAGACCCACTCAGATAACAGCATCAGAATACCGCTCATTACGAATGTATTCTGAAGATCCCAGATTTAGACAATATGTGGAATACATATTCCACCTACTCTTTGAAAGTGAACTAGCAACTCTATGTTACGGAGTTGCACTCATATTGAAATCAGGAAACCCCTTTCAAAATATGTCAGCTACGCAATTAATACAAAAAGAGCAAGAAAAAGATGATGTTTTACAATCAAGCATTACAAATCTGTTAGCAAACATGCGTGGTACGAAAGAGTACTGGTTCCTATGTCACGGAGATGTATGATAAGAAGCCTTGGCCCTTGGTTTGTTACATTAAGTTGTGCAGAATATGCATGGGAAGATGTACATGATTTCCTAAGCATATCAAACAAAAACAAAACATACATAGATATACTAACACCTGGAGAACTTTGCTTTCTAGATCCTATTAATGTTTCAAGATATGTCCATCATTGTTTCATTGCTATGCTACACTTTATTTGTAATAAAACTGTTCCTCCCCTCGGAGAAGTGCAACACTTCTTTTGGAGAAAAGAATACCAAGCCAGAGGAGCACAACATAACCACATGATTTATGGATTAAAGATGCTCCTAAATTTGGTCAAGACAGTGATTTCACTGTTTTACAGTTTATCGAAAAATATGTCACTTGTGAAATTCCATCGAAAGCAACAAACAGTGATCTTCATGCACAAATTGTACAATTTCAAGGACACAAATGTGGCAAATACTGTTGTTGCAAATACAAAAACAAAGGGAAATACTACACCAAATGCTCTTTGGTTTCCCTAGGCCAGTTACAGAAACAGGTGAAGTGAACAACTTCATGTATTCAGTTGGACATAGTGTTAAAGGTAAATCACCTAAGAACACGTATTACTTAAAAAAAACAGATACATAAAAATATATGAATGATTACAATACAATCATTGCCCTCTTATGGAATGCAAACATAGATGTGCAGTACATTGCAGACAATTCTACTGTAGTTGCACGATATGTTACCACCTACTTAACAAAAGCAGAAAAAACAGAGCTTCAAGACATCTGGAATGACCTATCATCAGACAAAACACTATCTCAGAAATTGTACAGCTTAGGCATAAAAATGCTCTGTCATAGAGAATGTGGCCCCTATGAAGCTGCAGATCGTTTAACCGGTACTGCTTTGTATGGAAAATCTGAAAATATAGTATGGCTAAGTCTTGGTCCTGCTAAATCTAGAAAAAGAGTTCTGAAATCATACTACGACATAGAAACGATAGCTAAAAATGATCCCAACAGCCAAGACATTTTGAAAAACAATTTACTAGACACATACTACCCGAGCAGGAGTACCACTTTGGAAACCATGTGTATATATCAGATAGCCAAAAACTTCACATACAAAAATAATATAAAACCCGGTGAAGAAGAAAGAATTGTAAAGGCAGCTTAGTGAAACTTACCAAACAAAGCTTAATTAATCATATCAAATTGTCATTAAAAACTCCTCAACAGAAATAACTATATTACATGTCCCTGCTACAACTTTTTAAACCATGGAGAAAAGAAGAAGAGATACTAGAAAACTATGACTCCTATGAAGACGCTTTCAAAGCAAATGAAAGCACTATCACAAATATAAACTTTACGCAGTGCAAAACAATGTTGTACAATGAACAGCAACACGAAGAAGAACTCCAGGCCCAACTAGATAAGGACACTCCCGACAGTAGTCAACCTTCTGTAACAGGAAGTTAAGAACCACTGGGACAGCCACTAATTTCAAATGAGGCAGAATTAGCTATGCCAGAAGTAGAGAACACCATGTGTCACTATGAAGAAGATACAGAAGACTTAACTGTACTACAATAAAAACTGAACAAAGAGCAGCGCACCATTTTTCAAGAAATAACAAAAGAAATTGCACATGGTGTACAATATGCAAATAACGAATGTACCTGCCAAACTTACAAACCTATACTACTATACGTCAGTGGTGAAGCTGGTTCAGGCAAAACATTCTTAATCAAAATCATCAGCAAGTGCCTTCAACAGTTGACAAACAACAAACTGTCAGCTGTTGTAACTGCCCCCACAGGTTTAGCTGCCTACAACATAGGCGGTGTCACTTTACACCGATTACTACTCCTTCCATGCTGATCCGATACAACATAAGCCTGTAAATTGTGAATATTGTATGTTATTATATGCACAGTGTACTATTTCAATTATTCTATCTATATGTTAATTGTCCTTGGATAATCTTACGTTGGCACCTGTTGCCTATGTTGTCAATGTGTACTCTACTGTAACCCTAGTGGGACTCTATCCAATATGCTCTATGTAATCCAAGCTATACAATCCTCTTGTTGCTCCTGCGCCTTGTTACCCTTGGGTTAGGTGCGCATTACAAATAATAAAAACAAACAAACAAAACAAACAAACAAACACCAAAACAAATTAGAATATTACAAACTTTCTACAGAAGCTGCAATGGAACTACGCAGAGTGTTAAAACAAATGAAAATGCTACTAATAGATAAAGTGGGCATGGTCTCCAACCTAATGTTGGCTTTGATTCACCTCAGATTGCAAGAAGTACTTAAAACAAACTACAAAGAGCTCTTTGGAGGAAAACACATTATTGTTTTCGGAGATCTTCTTCAATTGACACCAGTGAAAGGTGAACCTATTTTTAAAACCTTAGGAAACAAACTGTGCCGTAAAACTGTTGGCAGCATAGGAGATGTCAACCTTTGGCAACATTTCCAATACAGAGAATTAACAGAAAACATGCGCCAATCTGCAGACCTCACTTACGCCAACATTTCAAAAAGTATTAGAGCTGGTGTACTATCTCAAGAAGCACAAGCAATATTAAAAACCAAGCACATCCATGCACTTTATGGCCATAACTCATGTGCTACCGATGTTATGGAACAATTAGCACACAAAAATGTCAATTGTATGTCCTTAAGGCCAACTCTTGCAAGCTGTTCCAAATTCAATGAAACAATGTTGAAAAAAGAAATGCAACCAATAATTGAGATTTGCTCCACAGAAAAACTGGGCAAACATGGTATGACACTACCCATGTTTCAACAAGCCACAACAAGACTAAATACCTTAGAAAAGACAGCTGGTTTGGAGAAAATATTAAAATTATCCTTAAACTGTAGAGTAATGCTTAAACGTAACCTTGACGTGGATCAAGGACTAGTTAATGGAGCACTTGGTACAGTTGTTGGCTTTCAAACATACCCACGTGACAACATTCAGTTTGTCAATATTCTCTTTGACAAACATTCAGAAGTGAAAAGGATAGGGTGCTCAACAGCTCGATTACTTCTCCTCAAAGACATGTATGTACGCAGAGAACAATTTTCTCTAACTCTAGCATATGCAGTCACCATTCATAAATCACAAGGTCTTACCCTAGACAAAGCATTGATAGATATTGGTAACACAGTCTTTAAAGAAGGCATGAGCTACATAGCACAATCACGCTTACGTACACTTGACGGTCTATTTCTAATCAACTTTGATGCAAATAAAGTAAACGCTGATATTCCTTGTATTTTAGAATACAATAGACTATGTTCACTATACACCCCCCATCTAAAAACATATCCTGTTCCACAAAAAGGAAAACATTGTAAAAGAAAACTAATTCAAACAGAAATGCAACAGGATCTGACTGCAAATCCTCCAAAGAGAGTAAAAGAAGCTAATACTTCATCAATTACCACAACCAAAGAAGAACCTATTACTTAAAGTAACTCAGGTACTTCTTCAAAGAAGCAACACACGCTCCGAAAAAAAGAACTATCTGGTCCATTCAAATTTTCAAATATAACTGGTGTAAGTTGCTACGCAAATGTAGCAATGAATATTCTATTTCAATTGCCACCAATTGTTGACAACATTTACTTACACAGTACAGACCAATTGTGTTTGCAAATGTTAGTACTTCATAGAAAAGCAACAAACAATCCTGACAACACATATAGTGTTTATGGAATAAGACAATAATTGGATTACTGTGCTGGAATGGTGAAATTCACTATAAACTCACAAGGAGATCCACAAGAATTTCTAATGTACTTACTACAAGTACTGGAAAACAAAAACATACCTATAAATGAAATCTTCCAGATTTCATACATATGGAACATACATGCACTCTCTGCAACAATGTGACACAGGAACAAATCCCTAATGAGCGCTTTGTGTATCTATCCATACCTAATTGTGAATCCGTTCCATTTCAGCAACTTGTATAAAATGCAAACCATGGTAGATTATGTACTACCTGCAATTCAGATAATCGCTCCACCTTACTAATACAAAAACATAGTAAATACGTAATACTAATACTTCTACGTTACAATGCAGATGGTACCCAAAACAACTGCAAACTGACTGGATTCACACATGGTCAAGTATCACTTGGTAAGAAAACCTTCACAACAATATGTATAATCTACCACTCAGGAGCCACAACCAATGCAGGTCACTACACTGTATATATACAAAAGAAATGTGGATGGTTCAAATGTAATGATAGTACCATTACTCTAAAGCAGAGATTACCAGCAAATTTAACAAACACTTATTTAATCTTCTTAAAACCAAAATTTAATAACTAATCTGTACTTAAACATTAACAAAACTTCAATTAAAAAACTATAAACTGTTAGAATACGCCAACAGGTATCTAACTGCCACAAGATTCTATAACAACCAAACAGATAAATGAATACCACTAAATTATAACAAGAAATAAACAGTTCGAATACGCCAGCAGGTATCTAACTGACCCAAGATTTTGCAACAACCAAACAGATAAATCAATACCACTAAATTATAACAAAAAATAGACAGTTAGAATACGCCAACAGGTATCTAACTGTTCCAAAAATCTGCAACAAGCCAACAGATAGAACATTAGCCAGAAACAATAAGTGAACACGGAAAACAAACAAACAAATAGACTGTAGCATAACAAAAAAGGTTTTTTTAATCTGACATGGATTTATTTCCCCACAGACCGAATGATTTGAAAAACAAACACAGAAACTGAGCAAATTGCACAGTACACTGGTTTGTAAACTACGAAATATGCGGGTCGAAAAAAAGCTGAAATGTCTATTATGCAATGTAATAAGTCTTTATAAAATACATACACTAACATGCTCTTTTCTTTTATCACAGAAATTGAAAAAGAATAAGTACTCCAGTTACCAAACTCCTGAAAAAAATATATCCAATCTCAAAAAAATCAAACAGTAAGTATATTCTAATAGAACGCATAAATACTGCTGCATAAAAGAACCATTGAAGCAAACATCTAAACATACACCACAATAGAAAATATTCACTTCCATGGATGTTATACTACAGTGCTTGTTACCAAACTCTACAATCTTAATGACATGACATAGCCAAAACTTCAAATACAAACTATACAAATCAAACAGTACAGAAACTGTAGATTTGCAAACATTTGATAGATATCCGATTCTATGGGTGTGATCTATGGGTGTGATATGCAGCAGTGGTTGTGGCCAGGGCCTAGAGTCTTGGGTGTATGGCCTACGGCCTGCGGCCATGCACCCAAGACTCTAGGCCCTGGCCACATCCACCGCAGCATATCACACCCACAACCACCGCAGCATATCACACCCATGCTGGCTTATAACTTCAGTGCTTATAACTTCGGTCTTGGGTGCATGGCCTTTGGCCATGCACCCAAGTCTGAAGTAATAAGCTCTGAGGTTATCAGTAAACATGGGTGTGCTGTGGTGCGGTGGTTGTGTGCACAACCTAGCGTCTGGGGTGCATGGCTGCAGACCATGCACCCAATATTAAATTATATGTAGTGAAATTACAAGCACCATGGTTTTGATATGCTGTGATGGTTGTAGGTAGGACCTAGAGTCTTGGTTGCTTGGCCGTAGGGTGTAGGTGGTAGGTTCATCGAAGATGCTAGGCCCAGCCTACAGCCACTGCACCATATTACTGCCATAGATTAGACATGTAGATTTCAATATGTATGACATGACTGTAATTATACTTACTGCTTACTTTGTTCAGAATCCATATATGTCTTGCAAGACTTTAGTACTTGGCGGAAATATCCTTTTTACATTTCTGTGATAAAAGAAAAAGCATGTTAGTGTTTGCATTTTATGAAGTCTTATCACATTGTATCATAGACACTTTAGCTTTTTTTGTGACCCTCATATTTAGTTTACAAACTAGTGTACTGTGCATTTTTCTCAGTTTCTGTGTTTGTTTTTCAAATCCTTGGGTCTGGGGGAAAAAAAATCCTTGTCGGATTAAGAAAAACCTTGATTTGCTATGCTACACACTATGTCTTTGTTTTCTTTGAGTGTTTCCTTGTTCTTTATGATTAATGTTATGTTTGTTGCCTTGTTGCAGATTTTTAACAACAGTTAGATACCTGTTGGCGTATTCTAACTGTGCATTTGTTGTTAGGGATCTGTGGTATTCATTTATCTGTGTCGTTGTTATACACTCTTGGGCATTTAGATACCTGTTGGCATATTCTAACTGTTTATAGTCTTTTACTTGGATGGTTCTGGTTGTAATGATAGACCCAGCTTTACCACTGACATACAGCACTATAGGTTTGTAATTTTGGCAGGTACATTCTTTATTTTCGTGTTGTACACCATGTGCAATTTGTTTTGTTACGTCTTCAAAAATGGTGCGCTGATCTTTGTTAAGTTTTGCGTGTTGTACCGTTAAGTCTTCTATATCTTCTTGATAGTGAGACAAAGTGTTTTCCAGTTCTGTCATAGCTAATTCTGCCTCATTTGCTATGAGTGGCTGTCCTAGTGGTTCTTGGCTTCCTGTTACAGAAGGTTGACTACTGTTGGAAGAGTCCTTATTTGTTGGGCCTGAAGTTTTTCTTTGTATTGCTGTTCATTGTGCAACATTGTTTTGTACTGCGTAAAGTTCACATCGTTGATAGCGCTTTCATTTGCTTTGAAAGCATCTGTTACGCTCACCTGGTTCCCACGGGGGCGTCGACCGGAACTGGGCCGCTGTTGTTTCCACCAGCGTGACGTGTAGCGCCGAGATGACTGACTGGACTGGCCCGCTCAGCCTAGTTTCTCTGGCTCGCAAGAATATTCTTCTGCAAAGGAGAAGAGGAATTAACCACCCGTGGAATTGAGTGTCAGCCCACCTTCCCCACTCCCGTTGTCTTCCCACAGATCACTCTTGATGTCCCCTCCTTAGTCTCACCTGATGGTTTGGAAGGATGAGCTCTCCATCCTGCGTCGACCGCAGGGGCGCGTTGATGACCAGTTACTTCACTGGCGTGGAGGAATTGGTGAGTTCCAGTATTGACTCTAAAGTCCAATTGTTCATAAGAGTTCAAATGTCTGATCTTCACTCTGTCCGATTCCTTGCAGGTTGCCGATTAATCCACTCGAAGATTTCCAAATGGCCAGGACTGACTTTATCTTTATGAGCCTGGCACCATAGGCGCCAGGACTGCACCCAAACAGCCCCTAACTGGGGCTTTTGGGCATGCTCCAAGTGGCATGATGCCTGCTTCCGGGGCTGCTGGGCCTGGTCTGGTCTTCCGGGGGCAGGCATCATGACAGCACTCCCCCTCAAGGTCCCTCCTAAAGTCGTTCTCCCCCTTGGCCGTGGTTTGTCTGGAAATTCCCGATGGAACCTCTTCACTAAACGAGGTGCATGCAGGTGGTCACTAGGTTCCCAAGACCTTTCCTGCGGACCATAACCTTTCCAGTCAATTAGGTAAAAGAGTTTTGATCTCACTCTTTTTGAGTCCAAAATATTCTTGACTTCGAACTCGGGCTCTCCGTCTATGAGGATAGGTTCAGGTGGAGTGGTTAGCCTAGTTCCTGGTTGCACTGGCTTCAAAAGAGACACGTGGAAGACGGGATGGATTTGCATATGAGCAGGTAGGTCCAACTTGACGGCCACTGGGTTAATAATTGCCTTGACAGAAAAAGGTCCCAAATACCTGGGGTTAAAGGTCCGAGTCCCCTTGAGTGGTAAGTGCTTAGTGGCTAACTATACTTGGTCCCCTATTTGGTATTGAGGAGCTTCACTTCTGTGCTGATCCGCATCCTTTTTGTATTTTTCCTTAGCCTTTTGCAAATGGATGGTTGCTTCTTTAAAGGCTTCTGAAATAACAGCGTTGAGATGGTCCACTGCGGGCATCTCTAAATGCTGGGGTGAGTCCAAATCCGAGGTTCGAGGATGGTGCCCATAAATGGTAAAAAAAGGACTTTGTTCAGTTCCTGAGTGTGCGGAATTATTGTACGCATACTCTGCAATCCACAGAATGTCTTTCCAATTCCCCTCAGACTGATGTAGCATACAATGGAGGTATTGTTCAAGAGTCTGGTTGGTCCTCTCCGTTTGACCGTCGGTCTGAGGGTGGTGACTGGTCGAAAGCCTAACATCAATTTGTGCCAGTTGGCAGCATTTCCTCCAAAAATGTGAAATTAATTGACTGCCCCGATCTGAAATTAACACTGAAGGAAAGCCATGCAGGCGGACAACATTTTCAAGGAATTCCTTGGCCAGGATTGAAGCTGAAGGTATCCCTTTTAAAGGAATGAAGTGGGCCATTTTAGAAAAAAGATCTACAATAACTAGAATGGTATTGTAACCTTGGTACGGGGGTAAATCCGTGATAAAGTCTAATGACAAGGTATGCCAAGGGGTAGGTGGTATGTCTAATGGTTGCAATAAACCAGCAGGTTTTTTCTTTTGCCCTTTATTTTGTGCGCAAATGCCACAAGACATGACAAATGACGTGATATCCTTTCGCCAGGTGGGCCACCAAAATTGCTTCCTAATTTTAGCTTTGGTTTTTGCAATACCCGGATGCCCTTCTATTAAGGTGTCATGGTAATGGGAAATGACAAGTTCCTGTAGTTCTTTTTGCGGTAAAAATAGCCGGCCTTGGTAATAAGGTAAATCATTGATGACAGAGTACTCTGGACCTTTCTTTGCCCAGTCCTGTAGGGCAACGGAATCAAAGAGTTGGTGGATCTTGTTTTGAATGTCCTCCAGTGTCTGTATGGATGTCAGGCCAAGGATTCTCTGTTCTGGAATTATGGGTACGGGTTCTAAAGTTATTTCTGCTTCTCCCATTCCAATCCGGGACAAGGCGTCTGCTTTACCATTCTTACAACCTGGTCGATAGGTTATTACAAAATCAAACTCGGCGAAGAACAATGCCCAACGGAGTTGGCGCGAAGATTGGGCTTTGGCTGTCTTTAGGTATTGTAAGTTGCGGTGATCGGTGAATACCGTGATGGTATGTCTGGCACCCAGTAGATAGTGCCGCCAAGCCTTGAAGGCGGGCTTGATGGCCAGCAGCTCCTTGTCGGTTATGGCATAGTTTAATTCGGGGGCTGAGCATTTTCTTGACCAGAACGCCACTGGGTGAAGCTGGTTAGTTTCGGGATCCTTTTGGGAAAGGACTGCTCCCATGGCTGAACTGGATGCATCTGTTTCCACTATGTAGGGAAGCTCGGGGCGTGGGTGTCTTTACATGGGAGCAGATGTGAATTTAGCTTTTAACTCTTGGAAGGCGTTCTCTGCTTCCTCTGTCCACACAAAGCGTTTGTTTTTTCCCAATAGCGTTGTAATGGGATGTACAATGTGCGAGAAGTCCGGGATAAACCTGCGGTAGAAATTGGCAAAGCCAAGCATGCTTTGAACTCCTTTGATTGAACTTGGCGAAGGCCAATTAAGAATGGCATCCACTTTTCGTGTATCCATCCGGATTCCTCTCGGGGTCAGAATAAATCCAAGGAATTCCACTTCCGTAGTGTGGAAGATGCACTTTTCCAGTTTAGCATATAATTTATGCTGGCGTAACTTCTCTAGGACTGCTCGGACGTGTTTTACATGCTCAGATTCTGATGAAGAGTATACTAAGATGTTGTCGATGTAAACGACCACACAAACGTCGATAAGCTCTCGGAGGACATCGTTCATGAAGAACTGGAAGGCTGCTGGTGCATTGCATTGTCCGAAGGGCATCACCTGGTACTCAAATAGTCCGTACTTGGTGCGAAAAGCAGTCTTCCATTTGTCACCCTCTTTGACACGTACCAGATGATATGCCCCCCGAAGGTCTAGTTTCGTGTATATACAAGCGTCCTTCACCTGGTCTAGTAGTTCTGGGATCAAAGGCAGTGGGTATCGATTCTTGATGGTTATCTGATTCAGTGCGCGGTAGTCTATACATGTTCTAAGGTCGTCTTCCTTTTTCGGTATGAAGAACAAAGCTGAAGATGCAGGGGAATTGGACAGGCGAATGAAGCCATTAGCAAGGTACTGGTCTAGGTACTGGCGCAAATGGAGATTTTCGGATTGCGTAAGTGCATAGATTCTGCTGCAAGGTGGTTGTGCTCCAGGTACAAGATTTATTTGACAATCATACAATCTGTGAGGTGGTAAGGTGTTTGCCTGTTCCTTTTGGAAGACATCCTGAAAGTCTTGGTATTCAATAGGTAATTGTATGGCTACTGGAATTACTGGGGCCAGGACTGAGTTTTGAGTTTTCCTTGGGTAGCAGGTGTGAGCACATTCTGGGAAGGTTAGTCTCTTCTCTCGCCAATCAATACAGGGATTATGTTTTTCCAACCAAGGTATCCCCAGTATCAGCTGAAACTGTGGGGCCTTGATTAAGTCAAACATCATAGCTTCTCGATGCCCATCTTGACTCAGCAATGTCATCTCTGCAGTGGAATGAGTTACGGGTCCAGAGGCAATTTCCGTTCCATCTACAGTGGTGACAACATCGGCCGTGGTCTTGCGGGTGAGAGATAGATTCATCCTGATTGCCAATTCCCAGTCCAAGTAATTTCCTATGGCTCCACTGTCTACATACACCTTTACCGCGTGCATGCATGATGGCTGCTCTGGATCTACAAGGACCATGGGTATGGTGAAATGCGAGGTCAGAGTGTCCTTCTTTAAGCTCGGCAAGCGGACCTCTACGCTTGCCGGGCGTGGTCGTTTCCCGAGTAAGATTTCACATGGTTTTCGTCTGCTGCTCCTATAACTTTCTTGGGTGGTTTTACAGGGCAGTTCCGAAGAAAATGACCAGTAGTTCCGCAATATAAACATAATTGCAGTTGCCGTCTTCTATCTCTTTCCTTCTGGGTTAAGGGTCCTCTAACCCCCCCGATTTGCATAGGTTCTGAAACATCTAGGAGCTTACGTGGGTTTTAACCAACACCCTGTTCTCAAACTTGGTTCGGTCAGCCTTCCTGGTTTGAAGTCTGTGATCGAGCTGGACCACTAGATCTATATATTCAGCACAGTCTTGAGGCGGGTTCACGATTTGGGCCAAAACATCTTTGAGTTCTCCCCGAAGTCCTCGATGGAATAATGTGATTCGCTTGGCTTCAGGCCATTCGGTTTCCACTACTAATCTATTGAAAGTTGCAATGTAAGATAAAAGATCCTGGTTACCTTGAAGTAGGGATAAAAGTTTGTTGTCCAAAGCCTGTCCTCGGGAGTGTCGGGCGAATAGTCTTTCCATGCTTGTTCGAAAACCCTGGAAATCTCGAAGAATCGGGTCATCCTGGCTAACTAGTGGAATGGACCAATCCGCCGCACTGCCGCTGAGATATGACAGTACAAAGGCTACCTTGGCCTGATCGTTTGGGAAAGCTCCAGCTCTACATAAAAAGTGCAAGCGGCATTGATTCATGAATGTTGCAAACCCTTTTGGGTCTCCGGCAAAGCGTTCAGGCGGACCCAAAGGAACGGCCCCATGTAAATTTATCTGCACCGGGTTACTCGATGGTACAGGAGCTGGACTTGCCCCAAGTCCTGGTAGAGGTGTTTGTCCAGCCTGGCTCTGTAGTAGTTGTCTGGCCAACTCATCAGTTCGTTCTTTTGACACTATCAGTTCCCTCCTGAGGGCATTGGTTTCTTGGCGGGCGGAATGCACGTTGGCCCTTAATTCCCCTAATAATTGGGCCAACTGATCAGTTTCCGAGGTCTCCATGACGCCCAGGTGGGTATTTGTGGGTAGGCTTCGCGTTCTGTTACGCTCACCTGGTTCCCACGGGGGCGTCGACCGGAACTGGGCCTCTGTTGTTTCCACCAGCGTGACGTGTAGCGCCGAGATGACTGACTGGACTGGCCCGCTCAGTCTAGTTTGTCTGGCTCGCAAGAATATTCTTCTGCAAAGGAGAAGAGGAATTAACCACCCGTGGAATTGAGTGTCACCCCCCCTTCCCCACTCCCGTTGTCTTCCCACAGATCACTCTTGATGTCCCCTCCTTAGTCTCACCTGATGGTTTGGAAGAATGAGCTCTCCATCCTGCGTCGACCGCAGGGGCGCGTTGATGACCAGTTACTTCACTGGCGTAGAGGAATTGGTGAGTTCCAGTATTGACTCTAAAGTCCATTTGTTCATAAGAGTTCAAATGTCTGATCTTCACTCTGTCCGATTCCTTGCAGGTTGCCGATTAATCCACTCGAAGATTTCCAAATGGCAATTGGTAAGATTCAGGTAAGTCTATTGTGGTTTTCCCCTTAGGGGCCGGGGTACGGCGATGAAGCAGAGTTGACTGTGCCGACCCGAGATGAGGTGAGACCCCCCGTGGTAAATCAGGTAAGTTTTGTGGGGGGTAACTGGTATTGTCTTTGCTTTCTCCCCTTAGGGTCTGGGGTACGGCGATGAAGCAGAGTTGACTGCGCCGACCCGAGTTGAGGTGAGTACCTCCCGTGGTAAATCAGGTAAGTCCTTGGGGGTAGCTTGTATAGCCTTAGAGAGTCCCCTTGCTCACCTTGCTGTCTTTGTCTCCTTAGGTGTCGGAGGGCGGCCGCGAGATGGAGAGAGCGTGATGGAATGCTGAAGTACCGCCAACCAGGTGAGTTCAGCGCGGTGCCGTAGGAATGCGAAGCAATGCTTCAAAGACTTCTGTCTTTCAGCTCTGTGGCGAAATGGATCAGGATTCAGGTAAGGATTAAAGTTAAAACTCCTGTTCTAACCTTTATCCTTCTTTTCTTATTGTTTCAGGAGTCCCAGGGCTGAAGCGGGCGTGGCTGAAGACTGGAGCTGCTGAAAACACGGTGAGCGTTACGCTGCAGCAAGCAGAATAACGCGAAGCACGTGTGGCTGTCCGTGCGTGGTTTAAATAGCCTTGGAAGAAGATCCAGGTAAGTATTCTTCCACAGCCCCTCCCAAGTAACAAAATAGTCCCTTCAGTAAAATAGTCCCTCCTAAGCCTCATTTGGCTTGAGTCTTCATGCAGCATGGTCTGCCTCAGGTGAGTATGCAGCATGGTCTGCTTCAGGTAAGTTATCAATAATGAGCCTGGCGCCTATGGCGCCAAGACTGACTTTATCGTTATGAGCCTGGCACCATAGGCGCCAGGACTGCACCCAAACAGCCCCTAACTGGGGCTTTTGGGCATGCTCCAAGTGGCATGATGCCTGCTTCCGGGGCTGCTGGGCCTGGTCTGGTCTTCCGGGGGCAGGCATCATGACAGCACTCCCCCTCAAGGTCCCTCCTAAAGTCGTTCTCCCCCTTGGCCATGGTTTGTCTGTTAATTCCCGATGGAACCTCTTCACTAAACGAGGTGCATGCACGTGGTCACTAGGTTCCCAAGACCTTTCCTGCGGACCATAACCTTTCCAGTCAATTAGGTAAAAGAGTTTTGATTTCACTCTTTTTGAGTCGAAAATATTCTTGACTTCGAACTCGGGCTCCCCGTCTATGAGGATAGGTTCAGGTGGAGTGGTTAGCCTAGTTCCTGGTTGCACTGGCTTCAAAAGAGACACGTGGAAGACGGGATGGATTTGCATATGAGCAGGTAGGTCCAACTTGACGGCCACTGGGTAAATAATTGCCTTGACAGAAAAAGGTCCCAAATACCTGGGGTTAAAGGTCCGAGTCCCCTTGAGTGGTAAGTACTTAGTGGCTAACCATACTTGGTCCCCTATTTGGTATTGAGGAGCTTCACTTCTGTGCTGATCCGCATCCTTTTTGTATTTTTCCTTAGCCTTTTGCAAATGGATGGTTGCTTCTTTAAAGGCTTGTGTAATAACAGCGTGGAGATGGTCCACTGCGGGCATCTCTAAATGCTGGGGTGAGTCCAAATCCGAGGTTCGAGGATGGTGCCCATAAATGGTAAAAAAAGGACTTTGTCCAGTTCCTGAGTGTACGGAATTATTGTACGCATATTCTGCAATCCACAGAATGTCTTTCCAATTCCCCTCAGACTGATGTAGCATACAACGGAGGTACTGTTCAAGAGTCTTGTTGGTCCTCTCCGTTTGACCGTCGGTCTGAGGGTGGTGACTGGTCGAAAGCCTAACATCAATTTGTGCCAGTTGGCAGCATTTCCTCCAAAAATGTGAAATGAATTGACTGCCCCGATCTGAAATTAACACTGAAGGAAAGCCATGCAGGCGGACAACATTTTCAAGGAATTCATTGGCCAGGATTGAAGCTGAAGGTATCCCTTTTAAAGGAATGAAGTGGGCCATTTTAGAAAAAAGATCTACAATAACTAGAATGGTATTGTAACCTTGGTACGGGGGTAAATCCGTGATAAAGTCTAATGACAAGGTATTCCAAGGGGTAGGTGGCATGTCTAATGGTTGCAATAAACCAGCAGGTTTTTTCTTTTGCCCTTTATTTTGTGCGCAAATGCCACAAGACATGACAAATGACTTGACATCCTTTCGCCAGGTGGGCCACCAAAATTGCTTCCTAATTTTAGCTTCGGTTTTTGCAATACCCGGATGCCCTTCTATTAAGGTGTCATGGTAATGGGAAATGACAAGTTCCTGTAGTTCTTTTTGCGGTAAAAATAGCCGGCCTTGGTAATAAGGTAAATCATCGATGACAGAGTACTCTGGACCTTTCTTTGCCCAGTCCTGTAGGGCAACGGAATCAAAGAGTTGGTGGATCTTGTTTTGAATGTCCTCCAGTGTCTGTATGGATGTCAGGCCAAGGATTCTCTGTTCCGGAATTATGGGTACGGGTTCTAAAGTTATTTCTGCTTCTCCCATTCCAATCCGGGACAAGGCGTCTGCTTTACCATTCTTACAACCTGGTCAATAGGTTATTACAAAATCAAACTCGGCGAAGAACAATGCCCAACGGAGTTGGCGCGAAGATTGGGCTTTGGCTGTCTTTAGATATTGAAAGTTGCGGTGATCGGTGATGACCGTGATGGTATGTCTGGCACCCAGTAGATAGTGCCGCCAAGCCTTGAAGGCGGGCTTGATGGCCAGCAGCTCCTTGTCGGTTATGGCATAGTTTAATTCGGGGGCTGAAAATTTTCTTGACCAGAACGCCACTGGGTGAAGCTGGTTAGTTTCGGGATCCTTTTGGGAAAGGACTGCTCCCATGGCTGAACTGGATGCATCTGTTTCCACTATGTAGGGAAGCTCGGGGCGCGGGTGTCTTTATATGGGAGCAGATGTGAATTTAGCTTTTAACTCTTGGAAGGCGTTCTCGGCTTCCTCTGTCCACACAAAGCGTTTGTTTTTTCGCAATAGCGTTGTAATGGGATGTACAATGTGCGAGAAGTCCGGGATAAACCAGCGGTAGAAATTGGCAAAGCCAAGCATGCTTTGAACTCCTTTGATTGAACTTGGCGAAGGCCAATTAAGAATGGCATCCACTTTTCGTGTATCTATCCGGATTCCTCTCGGGGTCAGAATAAATCCAAGGAATTCCACTTCCGTAGTGTGGAAGATGCACTTTTCCAGTTTAGCATATAAATTATGCTGGCGTAACTTCTCTAGGACTGCTCGGACGTGTTTTACATGCTCAGATTCTGATAAAGAGTATACTAAGATGTTGTCGATGTAAACGACCACACAAACGTCGATAAGCTCTCGGAGGACATCGTTCATGAAGAACTGGAAGGCTGCTGGTGCATTGCATAGTCCGAAGGGCATCACCTGGTACTCAAATAGTCCGTACTTGGTGCAAAAAGCAGTCTTCCATTTGTCACCCTCTTTGACACGTACAAGATGATATGCCCCCCGAAGGTCTAGTTTCGTGTATATACAAGCGTCCTTCACCTGGTCTAGTAGTTCTGGGATCAAAGGCAGTGGGTATCGATTCTTGATGGTTATCTGATTCAGTGCGCGGTAGTCTATACATGTTCTAAGGTTGCCTTCCTTTTTCGGTACGAAGAACAAAGCTGAAGATGCAGGGGACTTGGACGGGTGAATTAAGCCATTAGCAAAGTACTGGTCTAGGTACTGGCGCAAATGGAGATTTTCGGGTTCTGTAAGTGCATAGATTCTGCTGCAAGGTGGTTGTGCTCCAGGTACAAGATCTATTTGACAATCATACGATCTGTGAGGTGGTAAGGTGTTTGCCTGTTCCTTTTGGAAGACATCCTGAAAGTCTTGGTATTCAACAGGTAATTGTATGGCTACTGGAATTACTGGGGCCAGGACTGAGTTTTGAGTTTTCCTTGGGTAGCAGGTGTGAGCACATTCTGGGAAGGTTAGTCTCTTCTCTCACCAATCAATACAGGGATTATGTTTTTCCAACCAAGGTATCCCCAGAATCAGCTGAAACTGTGGGGCCTTGATTAAGTCAAACATCATAGCCTCTCGATGCCCATCTTGACTCAGCAATGTCATCTCTGCAGTGGAATGAGTTACGGGTCCAGAGGCAATTTCCGTTCCATCTACAGTGGTGACAACATCGGCCGTGGTCTTGCGGGTGAGAGATAGATTCATCATGATTGCCAATTCCCAGTCCAAGTAATTTCCTATGGCTCCACTGTCTACGTATGCCATTACCGCGTGCATGCATGATAGCTGCTCTGGATCTACAAGGACCATGGGTATGGTGAAATGCGAGGTCAGAGTGTCCTGCTTTAAGCTCGGCAAGCGGACCTCTACGCTTGCCGGGCGTGGTCGTTTCCCGAGTAAGATTTCACATGGTTTTCGTCTGCTGCTCCTATAACTTTCTTGGGTGGTTTTACAGGGCAGTTCCGAAGAAAATGACCAGTAGTTCCGCAATATAAACATAATTGCAGTTGCCGTCTTCTATCTCTTTCCTTCTGGGTTAAGGGTCCTCTAACCCCCCCGATTTGCATAGGTTCTGAAACATCTACTCCCTTGGAGCTTACGTGGGTTTTAACCAACACCCTGTTCTCAAACTTGGTTCGGTCAGCCTTCCTGGTTTGAAGTCTGTGATCGAGCTGGACCACTAGATCTATATATTCAGCACAGTCTTGAGGCGGGTTCACGATTTGGGCCAAAACATCTTTGAGTTCTCCCCGAAGTCCTCGATGGAATAATGTGATTCGCTTGGCTTCAGGCCATTCGGTTTCCACTACTAATCTATTGAAAGTTGCAATGTAAGATAAAAGATCCTGGTTACCTTGAAGTAGGGATAAAAGTGTGTTGTCCAAAGCCTGTCCTCGGGAGTGTCGGGCGAATAGTCTTTCCATGCTTGTTCGAAAACCCTGGAAATCTCGAAGAATCGGGTCATCCTGGCTAACTAGTGGAATGGACCAATCCGCCGCAATGCCGCTGAGATATGACAGTACAAAGGCTAACTTCGCCTGATCGTTTGGGAAAGCTCCAGCTCTACATAAAAAGTGCAAGCGGCATTGATTCATGAATGTTGCAAACCCTTTTGGGTCTCCGGCAAAGCGTTCAGGCGGACCCAAAGGAACGGCTCCAGGTAAATTTATCTGCACCGGGTTACTCGATGGTACAGGAGCTGGACTTGCCCCAAGTCCTGGTAGAGGTGTTTGTCCAGCCTGGCTCTGTAATAGTTGTCTGGCCAACTCACCAGTTTGTTCTTTTGACACTATCAGTTCCCTCCTGAGGGCATTGGTTTCTTGGCAGGCGGAATGCACTTTGGCCCTTAATTCCCCTAATAATTGGGCCAACTGATCAGTTTCCGAGGTCTCCATGACGCCCAGGTGGGTATTTGTGGGTAGGCTTCGCGTTCTGTTACGCTCACCTGGTTCCCACGGGGGCGTCGACCGGAACTGGGCCGCTGTTGTTTCCACCAGCGTGACGTGTAGCGCCGAGATGACTGACTGGACTGGCCCGCTCAGTCTAGTTTGTCTGGCTCGCAAGAATATTCTTCTGCAAAGGAGAAGAGGAATTAACCACCCGTGGAATTGAGTGTCAACCCACCTTCCCCACTCCCGTTGTCTTCCCACAGATCACTCTTGATGTCCCCTCCTTAGTCTTACCTGATGGTTTAGAAGGATGAGCTCTCCATCCTGCGTCGACCGCAGGGGCGCGTTGATGACCAGTTACTTCACTGGCGTAGAGGAATTGGTGAGTTCCAGTATTGACTCTAAAGTCCATTTGTTCATAAGAGTTCAAATGTCTGATCTTAACTCTGTCCGATTCATTGCAGGTTTCCGATTAATCCACTCGAAGATTTCCAAATGGCAATTGGTAAGATTCAGGTAAGTCTATTGTGGTTTTCCCCTTAGGGGCCGGGGTACGGCGATGAAGCAGAGTTGACTGCGCCGATCCGAGATGAGGTGAGTACCTCCTGTGGTAAATCAGGTAAGTCCTTGGGGGTAGCTTGTATAGCCTTAGAGAGTCCCCTTGCTCACCTTGCTGTCTTTGTCTCCTTAGGTGTCGGAGGGTGGCCGCGAGATGGAGAGAGCGTGATGCAATGCTGAAGTACCGCCAAGCAGGTGAGTTCAGCGCGGCGCCGTAGGAATGCGAAGCAATGCTTCAAAGACTTCTGTCTTTCAGCTCTGTGGTGAAATGGATCAGGATTCAGGTAAGGATTAAAGTTAAAACTCCTGTTCTAACCTTTATCCTTCTTTTCTTCTTGTTTCTGGAGTCCCAGGACTGAAGCGGGCGTGGCTGAAGACTGGAGCTGCTGAAAACACGGTGAGCGTTACGCTGCAGCAAGCAGAATAACGCAAAGCACGTGTGGCTGTCCGGGCGTGGTTTAAATAGCCTTGGAAGAAGATCCAGGTAAGTATTCTTCCACAGTCCCACCCAAGTAACAAAATAGTCCCTTCAGTAAAATAGTCCCTCCTAAACCTCATTTGGCTTGAGTCTTGGTCTGCCTCAGATGAGTATGCAGCATGGTCTGCTTCAGGTAAGTTATCAATAATGAGCCTGGCGCCCATGGCACCAGGACTGACTTTATATTTATGAGCCTGGCGCCATAGGCGCCAGGACTGCACCCAAATAGCCCCTAACTGGGGCTTTTGGACATGCTCCAAGTGGCATGATGCCTATTTCCGGGGATGCTGGGCCTGGTCTGGTCTTCCGGGGGCAGGCATCATGACAGCATCTTCATAGCAGTCATAGTTATCTAGTATCTCTTCCTCTTTTCTCCATGGTTTAAAAAGTGGTAGCAGAAACATGTAATATAGTTCTTTCTGTTGATGAGTTTTTAATGACAATTTAACATGATTAATTAAGCTTCGTATGGTAAGTTTCACTAAGCTACCTTCACAATCTGTCACTCTGTATCTACCTTTGCTTTCATCAGTTTTTATATTATATTTGTATGAAAAGATTTGAGATATGTGTAATAGACACATGCTTTCCAAAGTGCTACTCCTGTTCGGATAGTATGTGTCCAGTAAATTGTTTTTTAAAATGTCTTGGCTGTTGGGATCATTTCTGGCAATTGTTTCTATGTCCTCATATAATTTCAGAACTCTTTTTCTAGATTTAGCAGGACCAAGACTTAGCCATACTATTTTGTCTGATTGTCCATACAAAGCAGTACCGGTTAAACGATCTGCCACTTCGTAGGCACCACATTCTCTATGAGAGAGCAGTTTTATGCCTTAGCTGTACAATTTCTGAGATAGTGTGTTTTCTGATGATAAGTCATCCCAGAGATCTTGAAGCTTTGTTTTTTCTGCTTTTGTTAAGTAGGCTGTAACATATCGTGCAACAGCAGTGGAATTGTCTGCAATGTACTGCACATCTATGTTTGCATTCCATAAGAGGGCAATGATTGTATTGTAATCATTTTTATATTTTGATTCTTCTGTTCTTTTTATGTAATTCATGTTCTTAGGTGATTTAACTTTAAAACTATGTCAAACTGAAGACATGAAGTTGTTCACTTCACCTGTTTCTATAACTGGTCTAGGGAGAACAAAGCAGCATTTGGTGTAGTATTTCCCTTTGTTTTTGTATTTGCGATGACAATATTTGAAACATTTGTGTCTTTGAAATTGTAAAATCTGTCCATGCAGGTCACTATGTGTCCGTTGTGAAGGGATTTCACAAGTGACATATTTTTAGATGAACTGCAAAACAGTGGCATCAGTGTCGTGACTAAATTTAGGTGCACCTTTGATCCATAAAAGCATGTGAATATGTGGTGCTCCTCTCGCTTGGTATTCTTTTCTCCAAAAGAAGTGTCGCACTTCTCCGAGGGGAGGAACAGTTTTCTTCCAAATAACGTGTAGCATAGCAATGAAACGATGATGGAAATATCTTGACACATTAACTGGATCTAGAGAGCAAAGTTCTCCAGGTGTTAATATATCTTTGTTGGTTTTGTAGTTGTTTGATATGCGTAGGAACTCATGTAAATCTCCCCATGCATATTCTGCACAACTTAGTGTAACACACCAAGTCGGTGGTCCAAGGTTTCTGATCATACAACGTACGTCTCTGTGCCGTCGGAACCAGTATTCTTTTGTACCACCCATGTTTGCAAACAGATTTGTTATACTTGTTTGTAAAACCTCATCTTTTTCTTGTACTTTTTGTATTAATTGCATAGCTGACATATTTTGAAAGTGGGTTCCAGATTTCAAAATGTGTGCAACTCCATAACATAGGGTTGCTAGTTCACTTTCAAAGAGTAGGTGGAATATGTATTCCACATTTTGTCTAAATCTGGGATCTTGTGAATACATTTGTAATAAGCGGTATTCTGATGCCGTAATCTGAGTGGGTCTATCATCGTATCTTCCACCTTTGCCAGTAGGAAATAGCAGTGGAAAAGCACGTGCTTCTATACTTTTTTCCCATATGCTCATTGGTGACCCTTTGGTTTGTCGCATTTGGTAAGTTTCTAGTGCATCGTCTATGCTTTCATTGGAATACAATGGATACATTGTGTAATGATCCAAAAGAGTGGATACTGCAGCAGGATCCAGAAGTTCAAATTGTCCAGTTTCTGATGACTCTTGAATTATTTCAGTTGTTTCCCTTAAGCTTTCTTCAATATTTATTTCCTTGTATTATTCGTTATTGTCTTTTAGATATTGTAAGGTTTGTCTAACTTTATGTTAGTCCACCTGTTGTTGGCAATTTCTTTTGTCTTTTGTTGGTACACCATTTACCAAGACAATTAAAGAATGCTCTATTGAACATTGCACTCCTAGAGTGTGTACATTTTGTGTTAGATCTAATGGCAAATAAACGGCAATTTTGCTGTTTTTGGTTGAAGGCGTATAATTGCTTGAAATGGGTAAACTGTTTGAATTATGATACTCTCATACAAATTGAGTTGTTGCAGGGTTTTTGGTAGTTGGAACAATTCCAAATTATTTGTGAGCACGTGAAAGAGTTTGGTTGTTGTTCAGTTTTGTAGTGCAGTAACTGCAACATATTAGAGGTTCACTTATTTTTTTTCTGCTAAAAGGTAGAGAGCTAATTCAAATCATTTGGAATCTTCATCGTCTTCTATTTTGTATGCTATGTTTATATTTTTTGTGTATCTTTTGTAAAACGTTCTGCGGCAACACACACACATGGTTTGGTACTTCAGCCGATGCACTTTTAAATTTTAGTTTTCTTTTTTGTATGTGTGTAAAAGAAGGTTGCTATGTGCAGAATTGTTGCTAGTCTGTTCTAAAACTATTGCATTTTGTAAGTGGCTTTCACTTCCAAAATATTTTCTCTGGATACGGTCAATTTCTTCTTGTAGGTATTTTGGTATACCATGCAGAAGAGTGTTATTTAAATTGGCTAATTCTGAAGGTGGACTTTTAGCATAGTATATTTTATACACTAGATTTCTTACATTTGAATGATGCATTGATATCCTTTTGATATCATGGAAGGTGCTTTTGCAAATAGGTCCTGAAATGCAGGCTAATGAATGTCCTTGTAGTCCTGTGTATTTGCGCACTGAACAGATATCCATATTTTGCAACACTTTCATTTTAATTTTGTCTTTACCTTTCACATACTGATTGAGGAACTGACGTAAAGATTTGAAATATTTCTTAGGAATGGCACACATTGACGTGCACAGCCGTTTGTATACTGGACGGTCTGGGTCAGTCGAATCGAGAGGTAATTCTGAGTTTTCAGGGGATACTTTTCTAAGCAGTGTTTCTTGTTCCATGATGGTATTATTGATTTTTTCATACCCTCGTCCACTGCTATGGATGGCAATTGTGTTTGTTTGATTTTGTTTGTATGCTTCTTCATTAAAATATGGTTCTGTGGTTGTTGTGTGACTCCATTCACCTCCATAAATATGCAAGAAGTTATTTTTGTTCACATTCCGTTTATTGATAAGTTTCTTCTGTAGTTTGGTACTTAGTTTTGTTTGTGGTTTCATCCTATTTAACACTAATATAAACAACTTCCACTGATTGCACTGTCCACAAGAGCTTGTAGGATTAATTTCCTACGGTAGGTGTTAAGGGTTGAGGATGATTTCAGTCCAATTCTTATTAGATTCTGAAGGACTCTGTGGTGAAACATTTTTGCTAAAATTATTTTTTTAGTATGGGTTCTTGTTACTGAATCAGGATTTATAGGAGCATTGTTAGCAGTACTGGTAGCCAATTTGTTGTGAAGAGTTTTGTGTTTTGTGCCACATTTTGATGGAGGAGGTAAAGTTTCGGTAGTTGAAGCTTCCTTTGTTTCGCTAAACGACTGTATTAGCTGTTTTGTTCCAACATTCTCTACAAACTCTGCTACAGATGGATGCTTAGGTTGGACACTTTTATTTTGATTTGCTCTATTTCTGCGTTCCTTTCTACAGACTTGCTTTTGGTAGGCATTCTTTGGGGTCTGTTGAAAAAAGGAAGGCATGGTTTGGTCTGTTGTACAATGTATGTGTGCTGTGTGCATGCGTGCATGAGTCTTTTAAGGGGAAGTTCTTTGTGGTGGTGTGTGAATATGCATTGGCATCTTACAATGATTTGGGAAGGCTATTTTTCTGTTTGTATATTACTGCAATGTGCTTCAGATGAGAGTACAAAGTGTGCTAGTGGTGAGGAGAAGCATTAATAGTAAACATAATGGTATAACATTGAAACAGCTATTTGTTTTCTAGTACTAACATTCTAAGGTTTCTATCTGTTATTTGTTGTTTAATAAATGGGGATTTGTGGGTAGAATGGTTCAGAAATCAATGTTTGTTTTGGTGCGCAAATTAAATAAATAACCCACACAGTCTCTTTGAGGAATACTTAGAATGTAAAGGTGGTACTGTACTTACTTTTTTGCAGAATGACCAGGTTTCTTCGGATATGTGGATTGCAGTGCAGATGCTGTTGATTTTCAGGAGAGTATTCTTCACTGCGATTGTAAAAAGAAGAAGTTAGTAACTTTGTGTGTTTAAAGCAGTGATGTTACTGTACACGTTAATTTTGCATCTTTCTCCTTTGATATTTCAACACAGTGCATGTGTGTGTTTCACTTCACTATGTGCTGCCTTTATATGTTAGTTGCACGTGATTCAGAAATGAGTAGTATATTTAGGTTATGAACATGTCTTGTTTTTTTAAGCTGTGTTATCTATAGCAGAGAGGTTTGTAAGTGATAGGTCATTATAGTAGATGGGAAACATGTCACTACTTTTATATTATAAGTATGAATCTGAAAAATCGGGAGACCCTCAGAGGGAGATGTCACCACAGCAATCGGGAGAGTTTATTATTCTCATACAATCACATTGGAAGTAGCATTAATGTAGGCGGTACCCAGTAAAATATTGTGAAATTATCGAATGGAAAATCGAGTTTCACGCTAATTAGGGAGGGGTGTAATGTATCTATAGGTTATGCGGGAGACAGTAAGAAGTAGTGCGGTTTGTCAATGAAAAATCAGACATCTTGCACTTAAAGGGGGAGCGTTGGTATGTATTGACTATGCAGATTTAGTGGCATTCATTTGTTTAAATGAAATCATAAGGGTTGCACATGTTCTCTGATTAAAATATGCATACCTGTACTTTATACTCATGCATGTACGCATGCATGGAGCTGTACGTAGAAATCTGCGACACTTGCACAGTAGTTTTGAAGTAGGTGCTTTGCAATGATATGTGACTTGCATTCAGAGTGATCAATAGTACATTTGAAGTGCAAAATTTTTATGACAGAGTTAGATGTGGATGGTTGTCTGACTGCTTAGCTGTGTCCAATGAGGGAATGGATTTGCAAGTGATGTGGATAGGGTAGAAGGACTGGCTAAGATTTACGTGCCGCACGTTCACAATGCTTGTCCACGTGTAGGGCGTGTCACATACGGGGTTCTACAGCAAATCCAGCATGGAAAGGGGACTGTAGGCATCAGCCAATCAGATGTTCACATTGCTCTTTTGTGTCGAAAGACGGTGTGTATAATGAAGATGGCAGAGGTGGAGAGGGTCAGGGTTTTGGTGCTTGGAGATATTTTTGTCCCTGGTTCACAGCACTGTGCTGAAAGTTGGCATGTGGCACACAATTTCGATGTGAGAGGAGTGGAGGTGGTGTGGAGCACTGAGACTGATCGCAATGTTGCAGCAATTCTCCATGTTTGCCGAGACATGAGTACAATGACCACTCCACATGTGGTACTTTTGCACTACAGCGCGTGCCATTTGGGCTACGTGAGTTCACGTACTTTGTTGGAAGATTTGGAACAGTCAGTTGAAGCAGTTATGAACATCTTTCCAACTGCGAAAGTAATTTTTCTGGGTTACTCCCTAGAGGAAAATGGGACAACAGTTCTGTTTTATGTCCTGATCAAAGTATTGGGAGGTGTAACATCAATCGCGGCATGCGTGCTTTCATGTTACGAGCTGGTATGTTTTTCTGCAGCCACAAGAACATTGTTCCCAGTAATGCTGCTTATTTTGAAGCAAATGGTGTTGCGTTATCTTCTTTGGGAAATGCCATGTTCTTTTGGAATGTAAGACTTGCTTTGGAGAAGGTTCTGTAATGGTTGTAGGAGTAAAGTAAGAAGAAAAAACATTTTAAAAAAACAAAATAACAGGTGTCCGTAGGGCATCTGCCCAAAAAAAAAAAAAACTGCTCTTTTCAGAGCCCATCTTAAAGGGGAAAAGGGGAATACTATTTAAATGTACAGTCGTCACGCTCTGATCCTCTACGTTTCCGCGGACATGGCGGTAGTTTGCAGGCAGCGCGTATTACCAACGGGGATTCTGGGGTGGAGACGCATGCAAATGAGAATGTGCGAAGGTAGCGATTGATCAGTAAAGTTCAGTGGGTGTGTTCTGAACGGAGAAATTTAGTGAGAAGTTCTTTTCCCTGACAGGAGACCAGACAGCCATGGCTCTGTGTGCTCGAAAATAGATTATCTGGATTTTGGGAGACTCATGGATACATTGGTTGAAGGTGCATGCAGAAAGTTGCGGTCTATGTGCAGATCTTGGATTTCCTCATGTGGAAGTGCGCTGGTATGGCGTGAGTGGAATGAGGTGGCTGGACTGGTACCTCTCTGTGCTACTTTACAGACAGAGCGTCATCCTGATATACTTATCATTCATTGCGGAGGAAACAGTTTAGGCCATGTCTCTGGAATTTCTTTGCAATTAGCAATGAAGGAAGGACTTGCGAAGGTCATGGACATGTTTCCAAATTGCCAAATAGTTTTTTCCCGCATTGCACAAAGACAAATATGGCTGCGTTCTTCTGCATTTTGTCCACAAATGGAGAAAGCGAGGCATAATGTCAATAAGGCTGTTTGTGCCTTTCTAAGAGATGTTGGCATGTCCTCATTCCACAATGAAAACATTTTGTTTTGCAGCACTTTCATTTTTCGCAGAGATGGAGTCCATCTCACATATGCTGGCAATCAGATTTTTCTTCACAATGTACAAAATGCATTGCAACCTTTTTTGGATTCATAGTCACCTATTTGGCAATTTGTTTTTTCCAATCTACAGTTTTTGAAACACACAAAACACCACCGAAAGGCTCTTTTCAGAGCCACCACTTACTCCCAGCGAAAAGTCCATTGGTTTTGCTACGCTTGCACCCTCCATTTTTGTGCGTCTGACGACTATCCGCAAACTTTTTGAAAAATGCGTAGGGGCCTACAAAGGTCACTTGATAGTTCTATTGTTAAACTGAGAAAGGCGGTTCTGAAAAGAGCCTTTTTTGTAATTTTTGTTGTTTTCCAGTTTATTGCTTTTGCACAGACAACACACTAGGAGAGGAGGGCAAAGGAACACCAACCACAGGGATAAGAAAGGGTAGCTGGAGAGAGAAAGATGTAGGGTGGGCTTTACTTAGGTAGGGGGCAGTTCTTCTGGTGCTTCGTGACCGTAGTCTCAAAAGCACTTTAAAGACTCTCCCCCCTGCAGAGTACTGCGTCACTGTACATACACAATATTGTGACCCTCGAAAGGTAAGGGTCAACAGCATAGCAAATGGCTTGTGAGGCAGCTGGAGGGATGTGCTCCCCCACAGGAGTGTCTTTTGTGGTGAGAGGATTGGATGCTGTGGAGGAACTCAATCTGCGACGTTCTTCACATGGCACCACCTTGGCAATGTCCACACTGTGGAATGAAGTTAGGTGTCGCTTCATGGTTGTCATACCAAAGCTGTACACACCAGGTCTCCCGCGACTCAGCACCGACTGGCACTGGTTACACCATGACTCCCGGCTAGTGCATTGTAGTGCGGAGTTCCTCCACCTCATTCTCTTCTTCCTCTTCTTTCTCGATCTCTACATCCTCACCCGTATTTCCCTCTACAGGCCCTTGCAGAGGTGGTGGCGTTGGAGCATTTGGGGGTGGTGCTGAGGCTAATGAAGCAACAGTAGCCATGGATGCCATAAGGATTACTTGGCTAATGGTCGCTACAGCAGTAAAGGCAGCACAACTCAATCTGCTATAGCCAGAAGCACAATGCAGATGAGCTCAGGGGTGTGGCCATTTATAGGGGTTGAAGGGTGCGGCTCATGACCATATTGATCACTCAAAAGCGCTGTAAAAATTCTAAACAATACGTTCAAATGTAGAGCCATTGTATGGGACATGTGAAATGGTGATTTTATACTGTAAAATAATTTCCCATGTTTGTATAAGTTCTTTTGCAATGTTGCGGAAGCAGACAAACAGCGCAAATTAGTCCCCACGCTCAGCGTGGGTGCGGTCACATTATGACATCCTGAACACATCTGCGAGGGAAGTGGGTGCCCGCTGGACAGCAAATGCAGAGTAACAGACGTACGCATGCGCGCAAGTGTTCTACGGACAGTGTTCAGGTCCTGAAACTAATTAAAAGTGCGACACAAGTGAGACGGACAGTTAGGGACAGGTGCGATGTTCGCAGCACTTATGCGTGTACTGCGCATGTGCGTACATGATCTGCTGACTGTACGGCCAGGTACAGTGTCCTTAGGACACCACCATTTTGTTAGACTACGGACATGGCGGCCACCGCGCCTGTTCTACGGACGGTTCCATTTTGCCTGCAGACGGTACGGACAGGTATAGTGTCCTTAGGAAACTCCCATTCTGCTCATTTACAGACATCCCGGACACCTGGTGTGTTCTAAGAACATGTTTTATCTCATTTGTGAGTGGTACACAGAGGTATAATGTCTTTAGGATGCCCCATTCTGTTCATTTATGCACAACTTGAACAGATGGTGCGTTCTAAGATCACTTCCATCATGGTTGCCATTGGTACGGGTAGGTGTATTGCCGTTAGAACATTCATATTCTATTGCTTACGGCTAGCTCAAACAGGTGCGCTGTCCACGGACATTTTAACTCTTTTTAAAAAAAATGTTTTTCCTCAAACCCTTGCACTACAACTAATATAAAAAATCTTTCAATACACACATCAATCAAGAGAAATACAGGGGGAAGCAGATACTGAAACGAATATAGGGGAATTATGGTTTAACACAGGCTGGTAGTGAGGGGATGGTTTGTGAGGGGATAAAGGGATGGATGTTTCATCAAAACGTTTATTTTCTTCTTGAAGGTTTGGGGGTGGTTCACTTTGAAACGGAGAAGGGGGCAGGTACAGGTGGGACGGTGATAACGTATTTTTCCTCCCACAAATTCCTCCACAAATTGCCTTAAACTGTTAAAATTGTCATTTAGTGTGTCCATTTTCACTTCTATCCTTTTCAGCCTTTCTTCCTCTGTGTCGTTTGTTGGCCTTTCTTCTTTTTTTTCCTGGTCTGTTAAAAATAAATGCCCATAAAATACTGACCATTAATTTGCTTATGCAGAGTAGTGTGTACCATTATTATCGCTATCTTTGGACATTTCCCCATGCGGAAAATTCTCCTCCAGCCACTCCAAAGTACTGCACATTTCTGTGTCAAAACAAGAAAGTACACACAAATATAAGAACAATTAAGTTCACTGACTATTTTGTTGTAATTTGTCTTCCTTATCCTGTGTGCGTCTACTGTCGCTCCTGGCTGCACAGTTTCTGTGAGGTAATTACGTTGGAGGCATACTATTTTTTTGTTATGGTATAATCCATTTCATTCTACATGGTCATTAAATGCATGGTTATTGTTTCAGAAGTTTAGGTTTACCTATTTATTTATTAGTACTTATAATGTCTATGTGTCCTTTTTCAAAGTTGTGCATTTTTTATGTAACACAATAGTACAATTTCAGATACCCCCTGACTGTTTGGGTACTGTTGACCTTGTCCGCGCCCGTCCGCAGACCGGTGCTCAGTCCGTGCCTTTCAAATATCAATAGCGAGGGGGTTCAGTATGTTCTATGTTACATGTATATAAAGTAATCAAATTATACTACATATCTCTCAAACTCACATGATGAAAGTGTACATTCAGCAAAAAAAACATTATTAACGAGATGTTTTGATTAAGCTCCCCTTCTAAAAACCTGTGAAATTCAGTAAAAAAAAACTTTGTTCAAGGGACGTTATGGTTAAGTTGCCCTACTAAAAACCTGTAAAATTCACTAAAAAAAGAACTTTGTTAAGGTGACGTTATGGTTAAGTTGCCCTACTAAAAACCTGTGCAATTCACTAAAAAAACTTTACAAACATGCCATTATGGTTAAAAGTAAAACCGAAAAACCCCTGAAAGTCGCCAGTTATGGAAGGCTAAGCAACCATACCTGTCCCCACCACTGTGCACTGCTAACACTAACACCCAAGACATGAAAGATGGCTTCACAAATGTCATTGATGACATCACTGATGATATCACATGTCTGGCTCCCTCTTTTTTCCTTTAGTGATATATCTTAGCCAGTAATACTTAGGAACAAAAAAATCAAAAACTACTATATTTGTACACTTCAAATATGTTTTTACAGTAATTCACTTAGGGTCCACTCAAAGCATATGAAACATGTACAAAGGGGAAAACACAGACTTGGAAGACAGGAATGCTTTCTATGCCTGAAGATGATTAGTAGGATTATCAACACTGTCTTATAGTTCTGCTATTTTTTTATTGCTGTACTTTCCCTGGATATGCTCATATTTGTACACATTGCATTTACACTACTTTCCTTAGGGTCTAGTCACAATAGGTGACAGTTATAGATAGGGAAGTAGTAGCTTTGCAGGAGAGCAATCATTCCTGTGCATAAAGATAATGAGTTAGATTATGAAGATTGTTGGGTAATACTGCTGTTTTTTTGTTTACTTCATTTTCCCTGTATATGCTCTAATTGTATGTGTTGTTGTCTGTTTGTGTTTTGTTTGCAGTAATGCAATAATGTAGTAAGTGGGTTTGATTAGGTACTTATTAAACGTTTCACAGTATGTAAGACTCTAACAAGAAAAAATAGTGATATCTATGTCCGCTCTGCGGACACATTTCCCTGTTCACTCCGCGGACAGTGTCCTGATTAGCTAATCAGCTTGCGTCATGTCTGCAGACATGCAACGTGTTCGCTGATTGGATGGTGAAGAGCGTGGAGTGCGTCAGATTGTTTCAATGCGCCCGCCATCTTGGATCCACGGACAGTGCAGTGGCAAACGGGGAAGAAAGACTATTTTGGTAAGTGTGATGGTGTCTAAGACTGTTTGGGGAGGGTGGGGGAGTAAGAGATGGGTCAAATGTTGTATTTATTTAGGTGGCAAGCACCCTTTGTTGTTTTTGTCCTGGATATCCGTATCGATCAAAATGGGGGGGTGTCCTGAGGACGCTATACCTATCCGTACTGTCCGCAGGCAAGTTGAAACTGTTCTAAGAACACGCGCGGTGTCCGGGCTGTCCACAATCAAACAAAAATTGGGGTGTCCTAAGGACACTATACCTGTCCGTACTGTCCGCAGGCAAGTTGAAACTGTTCTAAGAACATGCTCGGTGTCCGGGCTGTCCGCAATCAAACAAAAATTGGGGTGTCCTAAGGACACTGTACCTGTCCGTACTGTCTGCAGGCAAGTTGAAACTGTTATAAGAACACGCCCGGTGTCCGTGGACATAAAAAATGCCCATATGGCATAGTTAAAATGCTTGATTCTATTTGTGTGATCTATGGGTGTGATATGCTGCGGTGGTTGTGGCCAGGGCCTAGAGTCTTGGGCGCATGGCCGAAGGCCGAAGGCCGTAGGCCGTAGGCCATGCGCCCAATACTCTAGGCCCTGGCCACAACCACCGCAGCATATCACACCCATAGAATCAAATATGTATGAAATATTTGCAAATGTACACTTTATGCAGTGATTGATTTGTATAGTTAGTATGTGAAGTTTTGGCTACATCATATCATTAAGATTGTAGAGTTTGGTAACAAGCACTGCAGTATAACATATCCATGGAAGTAAACATTTTGCATAAGTGTCCGTGTTGTGCGCAGGCAAGTTGAAACTGTTCTAAGAACACGTGCGGTGTCTGGGATGTCTGTAATTAAGCAAAATGGGGGTTGTGCTAAGGACACTCTATCTGTCTGTACTGTCCGCAGGCAAGTTGAAACTATTCTAAGGACACACATGGTGTCCGGGATGTCCGTAATCATGCAAAATGGGGGTGTTCTAAGGACACGATACCTTTCTGTGCTGTCCGCAGGCAAGTTGAAACTGTTCTAAGAACACTTGCGGTGTATGCAGACATTAAAAATGCCCATATGGCATGGTAAAAATGTTTGATTCTATGGGTGTGATCTATGGGTGTGATATTCTGCAGTGGTTGTGGCCAGGGCCTAGAGTATTGGGTGCATGTAGTGGTTGTGGTCAGGGCCTAGGGCTTTGGGTGCATGGCCGAAGTTAATGCACCCAAGACAAAATTTATAAGTACCAAAGTTATAAGCCACCATGGGTGTGATATGCTGCGGTGGTTGTGGCCAGGGCTTGGCATCTTGGGTGCATGTCCAAAGGCCATGCACCCAAGACTGAAGTTATATGCACTGTCTGTTTCAATGGTTGTGTTATGGAGCAGTATTTATGAGATGTACTTATTGTAATGTACTTACTGTTTGGTTTGGTAAGTGGAGTACATATATTCCTTGTCAATTTCTGTGATAAAAGAAAAGATCATGTTAGTATTGGTAGTTTGTAAGGTCTTATAACATTGAATAATAGACATTCTTTATTCATTTCGACCCTCATATTTAGTAGACTACAAACCAGTGTACTGTACAATTTGCTCAGTTTCCATTTTTGTTTTTCAAATCATTGGGTCTGTGGAAAAAAAAATCCATGTCAGATTAAAAAAAACCTTTTTTTGTTATGCTATAGTCTATTTGTTTGTTTGTTTTCAGTGTTCACTTGTTGTTTCTGGCTAATGTTCTATCTGTTGGCTTGTTGCAGATTTTTTGAGCAGTTAGATACCTGTTGGTGTATTCTAACTGTCTATTTTTTTGTTATAATTTAGTGTTATTTATTTATCTGTTTGATTGTTGCAAAATCTTGGGGCAGTTAGATACCTGTTGGCGTATTCTAACTGTTTATTTCTTTTTATAATTTAGTGGTATTCATTTATCTGTTTGGTTGTTATAGAATCTTGTGGCAGTTAGATACCTGTTGGCGTATTCTAACAGTTTATAGTGTTTTAATTGAAGTTTTGTTCATGTTTCAGTACAGATTAGTTATTAAATTTTGGTTTTAAGAAGATTAAATAAGTGTTTGTAAGATTTGCTGGTAATCTCTGCTTTAGAGTAATAGTACTATCATTACATTCACACATCCACATTTCTTTTAAATATATGCAGTGTAGTGACCTGCATTGGTTGTGGCTCCTACGTGGTAGATTATACCTAGTGTTGTGAAGGGTTTCTTACCAAGTGATACTTTTCCCATGTGTGAATCCAGTCAGCTTGCAGTTGTTTTTGGTACCATCTGCAATGTAACGTAGAAACATTAGTATTATGTATCTACTATGTGTTTGAATTAGTAAGGTGGAGCGATTATCTGAATTGCAGATAGTACATAATCTACCATGGTTTGCATTTTGTACAAGTTGCTGAAATGGAATGGATTCACAATTAGGTATGGATATATACATGAAGCGCTCATTAGCGATTTGTTCCTGTGTCACATTGTTGCAGAGAGTGCATGTATGTTTCTACATGTATGAAATCTGGAAGATTTCATTTATAGGTATGTTTTTGTTTTCCAGTACTTGTAGTAAGTACATTAGAAATTCTTGTGGATCTTCTTGTGAGTTTATAGTGAATTTCACCATTCCAGCACAGTAGTCCAATTCTTGTCTTATTCATGAACACTATACCTGTTGTCAGGATTGTTTGTTTCATTTCTATGAAGTACTAACATTTGCAAACACAATTGGTCTGTACTGTGTAAGTAAATGTTGTCAACAATTTGTGGTAATTGAAATAGAATATTCATTGCTACATTTGCGTAGCAATTTACACCAGTTATATTTGAAAATTTGAATGGATGAGATAGGTCTATGTCCAAGTCATTTTTTCGTAGTGTGTGTTGCTTCTTTGAAGAAGTACCAGAGTTACTTTGAGTAATAGGTCATTCTTTGGTTGTGGTAATTGATGAAGTATTGGCTTCTTTTCCTCTCTTTGGAGGATTTGCATTGAGATCCTGTTGCATTTCTGTTTGAATTAGTTTTCTTTTACAACGTTTTCCTTTTTGTGGAACAGGATATGTTTTTAGATGGGAGGGTGTATAATGAACATAGTATATTGTATTCTAAAATGCAAGGAATATCAGTGTTTACTTTACTTACATCAAAGTTGATTAGAAATAGACTGTCAAGTGTACATAAGCGTGATAGTGCTACGTAGCTCATGCCTTCTTTAAAGACTGTGTTGCCAATATCTATCAATGCTTTGTCTAGGGTAAGACCTTTTGATTTATGAATGGTGACTGTGTATGCTAGAGTTAGAGAAAATTGTTCTCTGCGTACATACATGTCTTTGAAGAGAAGGAATCGAGCTGTTGAGCACCCTATCCTTTTTACTTCTAAAAGTTTGTCAAAGAATATGTTGACAAACTGAATGTTGTTGTCACGTGGGTATGTTTGAAAGCCAACAACTGTACCCAGTGCAAAATTAACCAGTCCTTGCTCTACGTCAACGATACGTTTAAGCATTACTCTACAGTTTAAGGATAATTTTAATATTTTCTCCAAACCAGCTGTGTTGGAGATAGAATGTTCTAAGGTATTTAGTCTTGTTGTGGCTTGTTGACACATGGGTAGTGTCATACCATGTACTTCAAGTTTGTCCGTGGAGCAAATTTCAATTATTGGTTGCATTTCTTTTTTCAACATTGTTTCATTGAATTTTGAACAGCTTGCAAGAGGTGGCATTAAGGACATACACTTGATATTTTTATGCACTAATTGTTCCATAACATCAGTAGCACATGAGCTATGGCCATAAAGTGCATGGATGTGCCGTGTTTTTAATATTGCTTGTTCTTCTTGAGATAGTACACCAACTCTAATACTTTTAAAAATGTTGGCGTAGGTGATGTCTGCAGACTGTCACATGTTTTCTGTTAATTCTCTGTATTGGAAATGTTGCCAAAGGTTGACATTTCCTATGCTGCCAACAGTTTAACGGCAGAGTTTGTGTCCTAAGGTTTTAAAAATAGGTTCACCTTTCACTGGTGTCAATTGAAGAAGATCTCCGAAAACAATAATGTGTTTTACTCCTAAGAGCTCTTCGTAGTTTGTTTTAAGTAATTCTTGGAATCTGAGGTCAATCAAAGCCAACATTAGGTTGGAGACCATGCTCACTTCTCTATTAGTAGCATTTTCATTTGTTTTAACACTCTGCGCAGTTCCATTGCAGCTTCTGTAGAAAGTTTGTAATAAATCAAATTTGTTTTGGTGTTCTACTGGCAGGAGTAGTAATCGGTGTAAAGTGACATCGCCTATGTTGTAGGCAGCTAAAACTGTGGGGGCAGTTACAATAGCTGACAGTTTGTTGTTTGTCAATTGTTGAAGGAACTTGCTGATGATTTTGATTAAGAATGTTTTGCCTGAACCAGCTTCACCACTGACGTATAGTAAGTATAGGTTTGTAATTTTGGCAGGTACATTCTTTATTTTCATGTTGTACACCATGTGCAGTTTCTTTTGTTACTTCTTCAAAGATACTACACTGCTCATTGTTTAGTTTTGATTGTTGTATAGTTAAGTCTTCTGTATCTTCATATTGACACATGGGTCCCATTCATGGAACAAATGTGTGCCGAAAATCGTGGCGCAAGCCGGCGCAAGCCTGAAAAGGCAAGCAAGTGTGCGTGTGATTCATGGAAGGCCCTGCGTGATTTTCTCCCGGAAAGTGCCCCAAATCCGTGCGTGGCGCACACAGGCGCAAACGTCATTGCAACATCCAGAACGCCATGCGTGAGGCACACAGCGAAAGCACACGTTAGCGCACACACCAAAAAGGGGGCTGAACATGGGTCAGAACTTGCAGAATGGGGAACAACACGTGAAAATAAGGGTTTAACTGGGGATGTACTGCTGGAAAGTGCACAGATTGCCCACACGCATGCGAACCACAAGTTTTTATGGAATCAAATAGGGGAAACCCGTGCACGGCCAAAGACATGCACAGGCCTCAACACGTCCGCCACACGAAGGCAGGTGGTAGTGTCCCTGCGCATTACAAAAGTGTGCGCAAACAAAAAACACGTATATACAACTACGATGAATGTCCCATTCTGTGGCCCCCAGGAGAAATGTGTCACGCAGCGCACAGGCATCCCAGAAAAGCAAGAAAAAGAGATATGCGACCCCTGTTGCCCATGTGCATGTAAAAAAACACACGCAGTACGCTGTGGCAGCCAGGAGCCCAAAAAATATATACGCAATCAACACGCAGCCTAGTATGCCCATAAATAAAGGGGTATGCGACAAACATGGACACCTGCAGTGGGAAAAATAGAGTGTGCAACTCACCGTCTGAAGAAGAACTCGTAGCCATCACCCACCCACTGTGAAGTAATCGCGTGTGAACCCCAATGCCTAGAAAACACACGCACCTCTTCCCACGAAAAGCACGTACATGGTGATGGAAACCCACGTGGGACCTTCAACCCGTGCCAGGGGAACGCCCGCGCGTGTCACGTCACAGATACATTTATGCGCTAAGGGCCTTTCCTCGAATTACATGCTGACATGCATTTTTTTCATGTGCCAAATCACTCCCTATCAAGCTCGCCACGCGATAACACGGAAGACCACGCTCCTGCTCAGAAGTCCATTTTCCTGCCCCCCAGATCCCCAAGCGTACTCCCACCTGCCATCTGCTGCTGCCTGGCTGCCTGCTGTCCATGTGCCCTGCTGTTTGGTGCCTGCATGTCAGCGATCTGCAGGGGTCCAGTTGCTGTGACCACCCCTGCTAGAAGATAAGACTCCCGACTGAAGTTCCGTCGCTCCACAGCCCAGCACCAGGACCCAGTTGCCCACCCACTCCTGCCTCGGGGGTTGCTATGTCAGGGGAAACACCATCGGAGACCGCTGGCAACCCCCAGCCAGAGAAGCAGAGGGCTATCAGCTTCAGTGCCGCAGAAGTGGTATTCTGGTGGAGCAAGTCCTGGTGAATTATGATGCCCTCTTTGGAAGTTCACGCGCTGACAATGACGAGCGGAAGAGGATCTGGAAGGACATTGTGGCTGCCATCTACGTGGAGGGGGTGGCAGCCCGAGACATGCAACACGTCTGGAAGCGCTGGGGGGACTTAAGGTCCAGGACCCTCAGCAAGACCCAGCGCCTCATGAAGGCAAAGCATGCAGAGGGGTGCCGGGTCTACCTTACCAACATCCAGATGAGGGTCCTGGAACACATACACCCAGTGCTCCACCTCCAGGTCCTTCAGAGGCAGACCCGTCCGGAGTCGAGCGGTAAGTGTCCATGCATAATGATTGGATGCAGTGCATGTTGAGGTGTGCCAGGAGGTTGGACATATGTCTTGAAAGGCCCATGTATGGATATGTACATACAGGGACATGAACCTGACGCATGTGAGTCCAGTCATGTGAGAGGCACATCAATGGTGTATGTGTTCAAATGCATGACGGCCAAATGCATGTGTAGGTGCACACATGTATACATTTCTGTGTATGTACTGTGGCATGGTTGTGGTGTGACACATGGATGCTGGTTCCACCTTCATGTATGTGCAGAATGTACATGTGTGTGTGTGTGTATTTGACATGTGTGCCACTGTGATACACCATGGATGCATGTGACACCCACATGTAGGAGGCTGATTGGCAGATGTGACATGGATGCTGATGATTTCACTGCAACAGGTGCTGGAGATGTACAGATGCATGTATGTCTGGTGGCGTGTGTGCATGTGTTTGGCACTCCCCATGTTGCATGTGATGTCAGGCTAACCTTCGGATGCTCATGCAGTTGTATGTGTATGGATGGTGCTGCCTGCTGCAACATTCCTGTTAATTTGCACATGTGCGTGGGTTCAAATGATATGTGTGGTCGGGAGTGTGATGCCATGTGTGAAGTTTGACACTGCCACTCATGTGCAACTGTCATGTGTGTATCAGACCATCATACAGTGCCCTGATGCCAGTGTTCTGTCTCTCACTGTCTGTAGCGTCAACTGATGAAGAGGGTGTAGACTGTGCCGTGGAGCACAGCAGCAGGGATCCCACCACCAGCTGGAGGCGCAAGGCCCAGCTCCCCTGACATGTTCTCATCTCGTCGGGGAGTGAGGAGTCTGGTGCTGCGTCCACAGCCGCAGCTGCCGAGGGTAAGTACAAGAGATGGAGGTTAGAGGTGGACTCCTTGGCAGCAGAAGGGGCAGCTGAGACCCCACAGGGTCCTATGGAGGAAGATGGCACGGAGTCATCCAGGTTGTTGGGCGGTTTGGATGAGGAGGAGGCCATGGAAGGCCCACGCACGGGGTCTGGAGGGGGGATTCCACTGGTGCTTGTGATGCAGTCCAGGGGCAGGGACAGGAGGCAGCACAGGTGGCCGTGGAGGTGGAGGTGCCTGTGTGTAATCCTGTCCCCGATCCTGTGACTGCATCATCCCGCACAAGCAGGGATGCCTGATCTCAGGTAGGTGATGCACGAACAACAACTGGCCTTCCTCTCCCTGCGGATGTGGCAATCCGGGACCATGTTGAGCCTGTCCTGGCTGGGGTGGCGGTGTGTCAATGTGGCATTCGGGAAGACGTGCAGGGTTCCCGTGTGGACAATGCACGTTTTTTGGGATGCATCATTGACCGCGTCGACCTACTAGGACGGGTCACCAGTTCTGGGTTCCTCCGTGTGCTGGACCTTCTACCAACCCCCTACTCAACTGAACCACCTATGCACCAGTCATCCTCCGTGCCATCTTCCTGGCCATGTATCACCTGGCCACCCTGTGGAGCTGCCCCTGACCCAGCGGCCAGGCTGGTGGAGGACACGTCCCTGCCACAGTCGAGAGTCAGAGGTCCAGCAGGGGTGGCCACGACAACAACTGGACCCCAGCAGGAGGAGGAAGTGCAGGCATCGACAGGCAGGGCACATGCATCGCCGCATCAGGCTCAAGGTGGGAGCGATGATGGCTCGGGGCCATCAACATCATAGGGGCAGGCATCGGCCAGAGGGCAGGAGGACCCGGGATTGGGAGTGTCTTCCGTGTGGCAGCGATTGGCCCGGCATATAGATGCGGAACGGCGGTGGGTGGAAGAGGCACGGCTCACTATGGTCAGGTTGGAGAACTCCATGCGCAGGGCGTTGAGGCGGGCTGAGTGCCTCGAGGAAATTTGCAGGGAGTTGGAGGTAGACATGGCTTTATCCCTATGAGCCCTCGGGGCCAGGGAAGAGGCTCGCCTCCAGGAGGCTGAAGAGGAGTTCGGTGATGCCCTGGCCCGGGACATCAACAAGTGAGCCGTTGGACTAGCCCGCCGCCTTTGTAAATAGTTCTGTAGGTATAAGTTTCCTTTCTATTTTTTTTTCCTTTCGCGCGCATGGACTATGCCCCACCTTTTTGTATATAGTTATTTATTAGGTAGGCTTTTTGGTAGGTTTCATTTGGATTGTTGGGCTCATGTACCCTGGATTTTTACATTGTATATAGTTCTGGACTGGATTTGACTTCATTGATATTTTTTACCATGGAGCAATGGTTTTCTTATTTTTTAAACTTTGGATTTGGTTAATGGACAAACGCTTTGGAGCCATTTTAATTTTGATTTCATCGGATTCAGCATTCACATTTTTTCATTCATTTTGGACATCCAGGATTTTGTTTATTATTTCTTTTCTGGTGTGATTTTCTTTCATTCCTTCAATTTTGTATATAATACATTTTTATTTCATACTTCATTTGTGTGGTATTCTCTCATTGGTTTCTTGCATGTTTTCTCATTCACGTGCCCCCATTTTGTGTGTCTGATGGACATGTATTGATGTGCATACTTGTAATTTGGGATCTATCATGACATGGGGATTTCAGTATGGAGAGGATGGAATGCTTGGTTGGGTGTTAGAACTGGGATGTCGTTGGATGGGATTTTGGTGGCCATAAGAGCCATGAGTGTGGATCGTGATGGTGTGTTGGGTGGGGGGACATGAGTCGGGGCCTGCTGGCAGGTGCCCGTCAATGGTGGGTTGGTGAACGGGGGACATGAGTCGGGGCCTGCTGGCAGATGCCCGTCAATGGGGGTGTGGGACATGAGTCGGGGCCGGCTGGCATGTGCCCGTTCTGTTTGGGGGCTTTGAGTCGGGGCCTGCTGGCAGGTGCCCATCAACGGTGGCTGGGTGGTTTGGTGGGGGGACATGAGTCGGGGCTCACAAGTGCACTCACGCGTGCATGGTGCCATGTGGGTTGCCTGCAGGGCATGGGGAGGGGGGAAACCACACACCCGGGAGGAACCACAATGCGAAATCGCATGTGAAACTTCCCGCGCACCCCCAAATTACACGTTACCCGCTCGCCCAAGGCCTGTCGCGTGTGAATATTCCCGCGCACTCCCGAAATACATGTTCCCCGCTAGCCCAAGGCCTGTCGCGTGTGAAACTTCCCACACACCCCCGAAATACACGTTCACTGCTCGCCCAAGGCCTGTCGCGTGTTTAACTTCCCGCGCATCCTTGATATACACGCAGGCACCCATCCACCCTGGGCATGCCCCACAGGCAGCCCACTCACCCTCCCCATGCCCCACAGGCAGGCCATCCACCCTGGCCATGCCCCACAGGCAACCCATGACACAGGGGGGTGCTTTTTCTATGCAATTTACCTGGCGTGAGCGGGTTACGTGTATTTCGAGGGGTGTGCAGGGAGTTTTACATGTGATAGGCCTTGCGGGAGTGGGGTACGTGTATTTTGGGGCATGCGTGAGGAGTTTTACTTGCATTATCTCTTGCACGAGCGGGGTACGTGTATTCCAAGGGGTGCGCGGGGAGTTTTACATGTGACAGGCCTGGCGTGAGCAGGATACGTGTGTTTTGGGGCATGTGTGGGGACTTTTACACGCATTTCTGCTGGTGTGAGCAGGGTGCGTGTATTCCGAGGGGTCCACGGGGAGTTTTACACACAATAGGCCTGGTGCGAGTGGGGTACGTGTATTTTGGGGCATGCGAGGGGAGTTTTACATGTGTTTTTGTGTTTGGGGGTGTATGCTGGTCTACTGGCCTTTGCGCCATGTCCTGGATTTGTGCGATATTTCTGGCACACAGGGCGAGGTTGGGGGTGTAACTGGCATTGCTGCGGGTCGCTGCACCAGTCTGCGCCACGGCTGCTTATGGATGTTAGAATCCATGAATAAGCTGTACGCCTAAATGGGTTTTGGTGCACGTGGCTGGTGCAGACTGCCGAACCTGCACTCTGTGCACCAGCCGTGTGCAGCACTTGTGCGCCGAATTCTATGAATTACCCCCATGGTGTTTTCTACTTCTGTCATAGCTAATTCTGCCTCATTTGCTATTAGTGGCTATCCCAGTGGTTCTTGGCTTCCTGTTACAGAAGGTTGACTACTGTCAGGAATGTCCCTATCTAGTTGGGCCTATCGTGTTGCTGTTCATTGTGTAACATTGTTTTGTACTGTGTAAAGTTTACATCAATGATAGTGCTTTCATTTGCTTTGAAAGCGTCTTCATAGGAGTCATAGTTATCTAGTATTTCTTCTTCTTTTTTCCATGGTTTAAAGAGTTGTAGCAGGGACATGTAATATAGTTCTTTACGTTGAGGAGTTGTTAATGACAATTTGATATGATTAATTAAACTCGGTTTGGTAAATTTTACTAAGCTGCCTTCACAATTTGTCACTCTGTATCTACCTTTTTTTTCATCGGGTTTAATATTATTTTTGTATGTGACGTTTTGGGCTACATGGTATAGACACATGGTTTCCAAAGTGGTACTTCTGTTTGGGTAGTATGTGTCCAGTAAATTGTTTTTCAAAATGTCTTGGCTGTTGGGATCATTTTTGGCTATTGTTTCTATGTCGTCGTATGATTTGAGAACTCTTTTTCTAGATTTAGCAGGACCAAGACTTAGCCATACTATATTTTCAGCTTTTCCATACAAAGCAGTACAGGTTAAACGATCTGCAGCTTCATAGCAGCCACATTCTCTATGGGAGAGCATTTTTATGCCCAAGCTGTACAATTTCTGAGACAGTGTTTTGTCTGATGACAGGTCATTCCAGAGGTTTTGAAGCTCTGTTTTATCTTCTTTGGTTAAGTAGGCTGTAACATATTGTGCAACTTGAGTGGAATTGTCTGCAATGTACTGCACATCTATGTTTGCATTCCACAATAGGGCAATGATTGCATTGTTATCATTGATATATTTTGCTTCTTCTGTTCTTTTTATGTAATATGTATTTTTAGATGATTTAGCTTTAACACTATATCTAACTGAAGACATGAAGTTGTTCACTTCATCTGTTTCTGTAACTGGTCTAGGGAAACCAATGCAGCATTTGGTTTAGTATCTCCCTTTGTTTTTGTATTTGCAATGACAATATTTGCCACATTTGTGTCTTTGAAGTTGTAGAATTTGTGCATGAAGATCACTATTTGTTGCTTCTGATGAAATTTCACAAGTGACATATTTTTCGATAAACTGTAACACAGTGGCATCACTGTCTTCACCAAATTTAGGAGCATCTTTAATCCATAAAAGCATGTGGATATGTGGTGCTCCTCTGGCTTGGTATTCTTTTCTCCAAAAGAAGTGTTGCACTTCTCCGAGGGGAGGAACAGTTTTATTACAAATAAAGTGTAGCATAGCAATGAAGCGATGATGGAAATATCTTGAAACATTAACAGGATCTAGAGAGCAAAGTTCTCCAGGTGTTAGTATATCTATGTTTGTTTTGTTTTTGTTTGATATGCATAGGAAATCAAGTAGATCCTCCCATGCATATTCCGCACAACTTAACGTAACAAACCAAGTGGGTGGGCCAATGTTTCTGATCATACAACATACATCTCTGTGACGTCGGAACAAGTACTCTTTAGTACCACGCATGTTTGCTAACAGGTTTGTAATGCTTGAATGTAAATCCTAATCTTTTCATGCACTTTTTGTAGTAATTGCATAGCTGACATATTTTGAAAGTGGGTTCCTGATTTTAATGTGTGTGCAACTCCATAACATAGAGTTGCTAGTTCACTTTCAAAGAGTAGGTGGAATATGTATTCTGCATTTCGTCTAAATCTGCTATCTTCAGAATACATTCGTAACGAGCTGTATTCTGATGCTGTTATCTGAATAGGTCTATCATCGTACCTTCATCCTTTGCCAGTAGGAAAGAGTAGAGGAAAAGCATGTGCTTCTATACTTTTTTCCCATATGCTGATTGGTGAACCTTTGGTTTGACGCATTTGGTATGTTTCTAGTCCATCATCTATGGTGTCATTAGAGTGCAGTGGATGAATTGTATAATGGTCTAACATATTGGATACTGTAGCAGGATCTAGAAGTTCAAATTGACCAGTTTCTGGTGAATTATTTCCATTGTTTCCCTTCTTCAATGTTTATGTCTTTGTAGTATTCATTATTGTCTTTTAGATACTGCAAGGCTTGTCTAGCTTTATGTAAGTCTACCAGTTGTTGCCAATTTTTTTTGTCTTTTGTAGGTACACCATTTACTAAGACAATTAAAGATTGTTCTATTGGATTTTGCACTCCCAGAGTGTGCACATTTTCCTTTAGATCTAATGCTAAATAAACTACTTTACCATGAATGCCTTTCTCCAATTCAGAAGGAGGTAATTTTGCTGTTTTTGGTTGAAGGCGTATTATTGCTTGAAATGTGTGCACTGTTTGAATTATGATGCTCTCATATAAATTGAGTTGTTGCAGGGGTTTTGCTAGTGGGAATAATTCCAAGTTATTTGTGATAGCACGTGAAGGAGTTTGATTGTTGTCAAGTTTTGTAGTGCAGTAACTGCAAAGTGTTAAGGGGTCAGTTATTTCGTATTTGTTTTCTGCTATAAGGTAGAGAGCTAATTGAAACCATTTGGAATCTTCATTGTCTTGTATTTTGTATGTTACGTTTATAGTTTTTGTGTTACTTTTATAAAAAGTTCTGCAGCAACACACACACACATGGTTTGGTACTTCAGCGGATGTACTTTTGAATTTTAGTATTCCTTTTTGTATGTGTGTATTAGAAGGTTGCCATGTGCAGAATTGTTGCTAGTCTGTTGTAAAGCTATTGCATTTTGTAAGTGGTTTTCACTTCCAAAATATTTCGTCTGGATATGGTTGATTTCTTCGAGTAGGTCTTTGGCTGTACCATGTAGAAGATTTGTATTTAAATTGGCAAGTGCTAAAGCAGGACTTTTAGCATAGTACAGTTTATAGAATAGATTTCTTATAGGTGAATGATGTGTTGATATCATTTTGATACGATGGAATCTGCTTTTGCAAATAGGTCCTGAAATACAGGCCAAAAATGTCCGTGCAGTCCTGTGTATTTGCACACTGGACAGGTATCCATATTTTGCAGCAGTTCTATTTTGATTTTGTCTTTGCCTTTCACATATTGATTGAGGAACTGGCGTAAAGATTTGAAAGATTTTTTGGCAATGTTACACATTGATGTGAATGGCCATTTGTATACCGGACGTTCTGGTTCAGTCGAATGGAGAATTGATACTGAGTTTTCTGGGGATATTTTTGTAAGCAGTATTTCTTGTTCCATTATGGTATTATTATGTTTTTCACAACCTCGTCCACTGCTATGGATGGCAATTGTGTTTGTTTGATTTTGTTTGTATGCTTCTTCATTGAAATATGGTTCTGTGCTTGTGGTGTGACTCCATTCACCTCCACAGATATTTAAGAAGTTATTTTTGTTGACATTCTGTTTATTGATAAGCCTTTTTTGTAATTTAGTACTTAGTTTTGTTAGTGGTTTCATTCTGTTTAACACTAAAATAAATAACTTTCTTTTGAGAAGGATTGCACTGTCTATCAACGCTTCTGTGATTAATTTTCTACGGTAGTTTTTAAGGGTTGTGCATGATTTGTCTGCTGTTTTTATAAGATTTTGAAGGACTTTGTGGCGGAACATTTTTGCTAATATACTTTTTTTGGTTTGGTTACTTCCTACTATATCAAGATTTATAGGAGCAGTTTTAGCAGTAGTGGTAGCTGAATTTCTGTTAATCATTTTCTGTTTTCTTTTACATTTTGATAGCGGAGGCAACGTTTCTGTACTGGACGATCGTTTTGTTTTGCTAAATGACTGTATTAGCTGTTTTGTTTGAACTTTTTCTACAAACTCTGCTAGAGATGGATGCTTATTTTGTACATTTTTATTTTCATTTGCTCTATTTCTGTGTTGCTTTCTACGGACTTTCTTTCTGGTAGGCATTCTGTGTGCTCTGTTGAAACAAAAAAATAGAAGGTATGGGTTGGGCTCTTGTGCAATGTATGTGTGCCGGATGCATGAGTGTCTGAGTATGATGGTAAAGATGTATCTGGTGGTGTGTGATTGTGCATTGGACAGCTACAATTAGTTGGGAAGGCTATTCTTCTATTTGTGTGTTACTATACTGCGGTTCAGATGACAGTAGAAAGTGAGTAAATGGTGAGGATAAGCACTAATAGTACATCAAATGGTATAAAATTAAAACAATTCTTTGTTTTGTAATACTAATATTCTAGGGACTGAGTTAAGTTGTTTGTGCTCCGAAAAACAGGGATTTGTGTTCCATTTTGTGTGCTAATCCCTGTTTAATAAATGGTGATTTGTGGACAGAATGGTGCACAAATCTTTGCTTTTTTGATGCACAAATTACATGAATCACCCGCACAGTGTGTTTGAGTAACACATTCTAACAACAAGAGGATACATATAACAATTAACATTGTAACAGTAACAGTGGCAGCAATTTAAAACTGAGAATCAGATCAAGAAAACAGTAAGTAGAGCAATTAAACTGCAGGGGAGAAGGAGAGTAGTGCAGTAGAAGTGAGAGAGAGGGAGGGGTGGGGAAAAGGAGGAAGAGGGAAACGGATGGGTTAAGGGTGAGAATTGGGGGAGGGGGAACGGGAGGGAGATGAATAAGGAGATAAGGCAAGGGGGCAAGAAGGTGGGAGGGGTTTCATGGTGGGAAATGGAGAAGGAGAGATTTTAGGTAAGTGCAGAATGAGGAAACGGTAGAAATAGAGCAGAGTGAGAGAGTTAAGGAGTTCCAGTGCAGGGGGGCTAGGAGATGTAAGGATCGGAAACGGGATGTGGCATAAGGGGAAAGAGGAACAATGAGAAGAATGTGGTTAGGAGAGTGAAGGGAGTTGGAGGGAGTGTAGAAAGAGAGGAGAGAGGAGAGATAAGGGGGAGCAAGATTGTGGAGAGATTTAAAGACTAGGCAAAGAAACTAAGGTAGTATTGCACTTACTCTTTTTTTGTGGAATGAGCAGGTTTCTTTGTAGTTGTTGTTTGTAGTTCAGATGTTGCTGTTTTCCAGGAGAGTGGTCTTCACGGCAATTGTAAAAGAAAGAAGTTAGTAATTGTGTGTGTTTATAGCAGTGATGTTAATTGAGAGATTATTTTTTATGTCTTTGTAGTGGTATTCTTGTTTGATTTCTGAACATAGTGGATGCATGCAGTTTCATTTGACTATGTGCAGCCTTTATATTTTATTTATAATATGTTAGTTCAACATTCTTTGGAAATGAGTAGAATATTAAGTGTATGAAATTCACTTGGGTTTTTAAAGCTGTGTTATAGAATGATAGGAGAAAGAAGAAATAATGTTATATTTATTTTGCAATTTTGATTAGGTAAATGGCAGAAACTGTACAGAAAAGCATGGAATATATGTATTTGTGAAGCTGTGGGTAATAAAGTAGAAGAATGTGATTTGCAGATAGTGGTGTTATTGCAGCTGGGAGCATTTCAATGAAAGTGTCTATGTGTCTGAGTGTATGAAGATGCATGAAATTGTACTGGCTGTGTGTAATTTTATGATACACTACTAAGTGTTTTTCCACAATTATATTGGTGTTTCTTCCATCTTATAATATTAGAATTTTTTAGATAGGTGTGTGTGTAAAAAACAAATTAGATAGCAGACAGTTCATTTTATAGGCTATACAGGTTAAGTAGCAGCTACTCTGTTTATATGCATTTATAACAGTTGCACATGTAATGTGCAGAAAATATGCATACCTGTAGTTTGTATTCATGCATGTGGATATGCATGCAGCTGCAAGTAGCAATTTTGGAGACTTGTAGAGTAGTTTTTGTAGTAGGCGATTTCCAATGATATGAGACTTGTACTTAGAGTGATCAACAGTACATTTGAAGTGCTGAACTCTGATGAATGAGTTAGATGTAGAGGTTTTGGATGTGATTGGTGGATGGTTGTGTGACTGGTTAGCTGTATCGAATGAGGGAATGGCACAGAAAGTGATGTGGAAAGGGTAGAAGGGCTGCCTAAGAGTTACGCGTTCCGCGGCTACCATGGCTGTCCGCGGACAGGGCATGCCACATCCAGGTTTTCCAACAAATGTAGCATGGAAAGGGGACTGTAGGGATCAGCCATCCAGATGTTGAGGTTGTGGATTTGTGTTAAAAGAGACTGAGTGTAGTGAAGATGGCAGAGGTGGAGAAAGTCAGGGTGTTGGTGCGTGGAGATATGTTTGTGCATGGTTTCCAGCAGTAGGCTCAATGCAGGCATGTGGCAAATAATTTTGATGTTAAAGGAGTGGAGGTGGTGTAGAGCACTGTGCCTGATTGCAATGTACAGGTAGTTGTACAAGTTTGTAAAGATATGAGCAGGAACAGTCCCCATGTGGTAGTTTTGCATTATGGAGTTTTCCATTTGGGCTATGTCAGTGCCCCTACTTTGTTGGAAGATTTGGAACACTTGGTTCAAGCAGTAATGAACATCCTTCCAAATTGCAAGGTTATTTTTTCTGGATTAATACCTAGAGCAATATGGCACAATCGTTCTGTTTTTTGTCCTCAGCAAAACATTGCTAGGTGTGCAATCAACCAAGGCATGTGTGCTTTCATGCTTAGAGCTGGTATGTTCTTCTGTAATAATGAGAACATTGATTCCAGTAATGCTGTTAATTTTTAAGAAGATGGTATGTCCTTATCTTTTTTGGGAAATGCAATTCTGTTTTGGAATGTAAGGGTTTCTTTGGAGAAGGTTATGTGAATATTTTAGGAGTAAAGTAAAGGAAAAAAACGAATACAAAATAACATGTGTTTGTCAAGCATCTGCAGAAAAAACAAAAAAACGGCTCTTTTCAGAGCCAACCTCAAAGGGGAAATGGGGCACACTATTTAAATGTACATTCACCATGCTCAGATTTTTGATATGTCTGGGGACATGGCGGTAGTCCACAGACATTGTGTATTACATACAGGGATTTTGTGGTGGAGAGGCATGCAAATTAGAAAGAGCAGAGCAACTGATTGGTCAATAAAGTTTAGTCGGTGTGTTGTGTAAGGAGAGGGTCTGTCAGAAAGTCTTTTTCTTGAGAGAATAACGGTTAGCTATGGCTGTGTGTTTCAGAAAACAGATTGTCTGGATTTTGGGAGACTCATGGATAGATTGGTTGATATTGCATGCAGAACGCTGTGGAGTAGCTGCAGATCTTGAATTCCCTCATGTGGAAGTCACTGGCATGGAGTGCATGGAATGAATCGGCTGGAATTGATACCTCTCTGTGCTAGTTTGGAGACAGAGCTTCATCCAGACATAATTATAATTAATTGTGGAGTGAACAGTTTAGGACATGTGTCAGGAATTTCTTTGCAATTTGCGATGAAAGAAGGACTTGGGAAGGTCATGGACATGTTTCCAAATTCCCAAGTAATATTTTCTCGTATTGCACAGAAACAAATGTGGCTGCGTTGTTCTTCATTTGGTCCACAAATGGAGAAAGCAAGGCGGAATGTTACTAAGGCTGTTTGTGCCCTTCTAAGAGATGTTGGCATGTCCTCTTTCCACAATGAAAATATTATGTTTCGTAGCACATATATTTTTCGCAGAGATGGAGAGATGTACAAAATGCATTGCAACCTTTTGTGGAATTAAAGCCATCCATTTTGCACTAGGTGTTGACTATTTCAAGTTTTTGAAACACAAAAAACACCACCAAAAGGCTCTTTTCAGAGCCACCACTTCCTCCCAGAGAAAAGTGCAATGGTTTTGATTGGGCAGCACCTCAAAATTTTAGATGTCCGCGAACTGTCCGCAGACTTTTAAAAAATGCACAGGGCCCTGCTACATTTATTTACCACTTCTATTTTTAGACTGTGAAAGGCGGCTCCGAAAAGAGACTTTTTTTTGGATTTTTGTTGTTTTATATATTTTTTGTTTTTTTACACATGACACACTAGGAGAGGAGGGGAAAGAAGGGTAAGGGGGGACACCAACCACAGGGATAAGAAAGGGCAGGTGGAGAGAGGAAGATGTAGGGTGGGCCTTATTTAGATAGTGGGCAGGTCTTCTCATGCTCCGAGACCGTAGTCTCGAAAGCACTTCAAAGTCTCTCCCCCTGCAGAGTACTGCATCGCAGTACATACACAAAACTGTGACCCTCGAAAGGTAAGGGTCATCAGCATTGTGAATGGCCTGTGAGGCAGCTGGAGGGATGCACTCTCCCACAGGAGTGTCTCTTGAAGAGAGAGGAGCAGAAACAGAGGATGTAGTAGAGGAACTCAACCTACTACGTTCCTCACAAGGTACAACCTTGCGAACGGCCCCACCGTGGAACAACCTTAGGTGTTGCTTCATAGTTGTCGTACCGAAGCTGTACCAACCAAGCCTCCCGCGACTCAGCACCATTTTGCACTGTTTGCAGGTGACTTTGTTTGCACGTGCCTTGGGTACGTTACCATGAATGGGAAATAACCGCCATACCAAAGACTCACGGCGAGTGCTGGTAGTAGGGACTTCCACTACCTTTTCCTCGTCATCTTCTTCATCCTCCTCCTCTACATCCCCATGCCTGTTCCCTTCTTCAGGCCCTTGGGGATGTGGTGGTGGTGGATGGGTTGGGGGTGGTGCTGAGGCAGATGTAGCACCAGGTGGAAGTACAGCAGCCATGGATGCCATCTGGTTTGAAGTTGCAACAGCAAAGGCAGCAACAGCTGGTCAATCTCCAATAGCAGAAAGACAGAATGAAGATCAAGTCTGGGGTGTGGCCTTTTATAGGGGTGCAGGTGCGCGCTCTGCAGACAGCTGCTCTGTCCGCGGACAGATTGAACTCCCAAAAAAAGGCTCAAAAAGTTCCAAAAAGTATGTAGAAGGTCAGGGTCATTGTCTGGGACATGTGCTATGGTGAATATTTACTATAAAATACTGTGGATTGCCTGAACGGACACATGGTCAGCGTGGGTACGGTCACATGATGGCATTGCGAACATGTCCGCAAAGGGAACGTGAGTGCGCATGAGCGCGGGTGTTCTACGGACAGTGTCCGTGTCCTGAAACCAATTAAAAGTGCGACACAAGTGAGACGAACAGTTACAGACAGGCGAGATGTTCGTAGAACTTATGAGTGCAGTGCGCATGTGCGTAGATGTTCTTCAGGCAGTACGGACGGGTATAGGTTCCTCAGGACACCCCCCTTTTGTTTATTTATGGACTTCCCGGACACTGCGCATGTTCTTAGAACAGTTTCAACTTGCCTGCGGACAGTACAGACAGGTATAGTGTCCTTAGGACACCCCTATTTTGTTTCTTTACGGACATCCCGGACACCGTGCATGTTCTTAGAACAGTTTCAACTTGCCTGCGGACAGTACGGACAGGTATAGTGTCCTTAGGACACCCCCATTTTGGCTAATTACAGACATCTCTGACACCTGCGCTGTCTGCGGACAGCCCAAATGGCTTTAAAAAAAAAAGACTGAATTCAAACACACATAATGTCTTTTTTTAATTATATATAGATGTACAATTTATGAAAGAGAAGGGGAAGCAGAAACTGACACAAACACAGGGGAATTGGGGGTTTCAAGAGGATGGATAGGAGGAGATGAAGGGATGGAAGTCATATCAAAATGTTTTTCTTGGTGGAGAGGGTTTGGGGATAATTGACTGGGATATGGAGAGGGGGGCAGGTACATGTGGGACAATGGTATTTAATTTTTTTTTTATGTGTTCCTCCACAACATTTTTCAAATGGTTGAAATTTGCAATGAGCATGTCCATTTTTTCTTCCATGCGCTGGAGAGTCTTTTCCAATGTATATTTTGGTATACTATTTTCAATGTTTGTATGGTCTGTTAAAAGAATATATATATATATATATGTTAAGTGCACATAAAGCAATGCTTATTAATTTGGTTATATAGAGAAGTGTCTACCATTAGTATCACTATCTTCAGACATTTCCTCACGTGGGAACTTGTCCTCAAGCCACTCTAAAGTACTGGACATTTCTGTGGAAAAAAAAAAAGATATATTAATTTTATTGTATCTAATACAGACATTTTAGAAATATATAAGAAAAATTAAGTTTACTTACTAGCTTCTGGTAAATTGTGTTCTTACTGGTCTGTAGATCTGCTGTTGTTCCTAGTTGTGCAGTTTCTGTGAGGTAATTATGTCGGAAGCATATCTTTGTTGTTTTGGTATATTCCATTTTAGTACATATGGCATTTGAATGGATGGTTGATGTGTTAGATATATAGGTTCCACTTCTTATTTATTACTACATATAATGTGTTTTTGATTTGGTTTTTGAACTTGTACCATGTTAATATGGCATGATATAATTATTTAAGATACCCCCTGAGTTTTTGGGTACTGTTGCTGTTGTCCCCATCCATCCGCGAACATATGCACGGTCCGCGGACATCAAAATCACTAGCTGGGGGTTCAGTATGTTCTATGTTAAATGTATATAGAGTAAGTGAATCCTAGTAAACATCTATCAAATTCACACTATGAAAATGTATATTCAGTAAAAAAACGTTGTTAAAGGGACGTTATGGTTAAGTTGCGCTACTAAAAACCTATGAAATTCAGTAAAAAAACTTTGTTAAAGGGCCGTTATGGTTAAGTTGCGCTACTAAAAACCTATGAAATTCAGTAAAAAAACATTGTTAAAGGGACGTTATGGTTAAGTTGCGCTACTAAAAACCTATGAAATTCAGTAAAAAAACTTGTTAAAGGGACCTTATGGTTCCAAGTAAAACCGAAAACCCCCTGAAATTCACCAGTTATGGTAAGCTAAGCAACCATAACTCGTGCTACCACTGTGCACTGCTAAGACTAACACCCAGAACATCAAAGATGATATCACAAATATCGATTATTGTAATGTTAATAAAAAAGTGGCAAGGATCGTTGGAATAAATATCATGAGATCCGTAGTGCATTAAGTAATTCATTAATCCAAATAGCATTGTATTATAAAGTTTTTTCCAATATACTAAGGTACACATGTAGTAACACAGGCATGGACATGGGATCTCCATCAGGCTGGCTGCGTTGGTTGGGGCAGATCCACAGGGGGCCCTGGTGGCATCTGGGCCGGAAGACAGCACAGAGAATGACTGGCGTATGGTGTGCACAGAGGAGAATAGGGCTGCAAGACTGCCCGACACATGGATGAAACCCCCGAACATGGACCCTCCCAACTTGCACCAGTGGTACCACCCCCACCAGGCCCCATGCGTGGCTCTGTAGCAGCCTCCTCTTCCTCTATACCCACCACTAACATGGATGGCTCTGCACCGTCTTCCGGCGTTGCAAGCCCCTGTGGGGGCTCATCAGCCCCGTCAGCTGCAGCCGTAGTGGCAGATGCGGCACCAGTCCCCTCCCTCCCAGATGTTATTTCCTGGGAGGGTGACTGGTGCTTACGTCACTGGCCGGTGGAGGCATCCCTGCCGCTTTCCTCCACACCGCCATCTCCGCCCTCTTCATCACTCGCCACTGTGTAAAGGGAGACATTGAACACAGCATCAGGGTACTGAACTATAGTCCCCTAGACACAAAGCAATGGCACATGAGTGGCACTGTCAAACGTCACTTCCATCATGTCCCTTCACAATACATGGGTCAGTGCAGGCAATACACATGCAGGAAGAGGTATGGCACATGCAACATACATTGGCATCCATGTCCAAGGCACCGTAGTTGCATCCAATGGTGGGCTGATTCTCACATGCACCATGGGACATGCTGGTCACATGCACACACATCACCGGAGGGTCATGCATTTGGTGTGGTATACCCCCAGACACAGTGGATACAGAGATGACTAGACTGTATCAGTGAATCAACACATCGTCACCGACATATGTCATGCATCCATGGCGCACACACTACTCAGACACACAGACATGTACATCATGCATGTCCATGACAACAGCACACATCTCTCACACCCCAAACATGTCGAATTACAGACACAGGCATGCATACATGTGTGTGTTCCCCATGCTGCTCCGCATTATGCATTGTTACACATGCACCATCCATGTGGGTCACGCCTGACTGGGCTCACATGTGGCACCATAATTTCCCTGCACACACACATCCAAACATGACCCATTTCACACATGCAGCCAAGTAGCTAACTACCAGCACACTGCAACATGCCCTTTTTTAAACGTGTGTGCATAGCCACTTACCGCTGGACTCCAGACAGGCCTGCACCCTGAGGATCTGGTGGTGAAGCACTGGGAGAATGCGCTCCAGGACCCTCATCTGCTGGGTGTTTAAGCTGGTGCCGGCACCCCACTGCATCCGCTGCTTCCAAGAGGCGCCGGACCTTCTTGAGGGTCCTGGACTTGTAGTCCTCCCAGCGGTTCTGGGCATGTTTGATGTTGTGGGGTGCCACCCTCTCTGCATTGATGGCACCTACTATGTCCTTCCAGATCCTCTTCTGTCTTTCCTTGTCGGCGTGCAATGGTGTGAAGAGGGCATCATAATGCCGCAGAACTTGCTCCACCAGGATACCAACTTCCTTTTCACTGAAGCAGGTAGCCCTCTGCCTCTCTGGCTGGGGGTTGCCACTGGTCCATTACAGTGCACCCACAGGTGTTGTGTCGGACATGGCAACCCCTGAGGCAGGTGTGGGTGGGCAACTGGGTCCTGGAGCTGGGCTGTGGAGTGATAGTACTTCAGTCAGGAGTCTTCTGTTCCAGCAGGGGTGGTCACTGCAACTGGACCCCTGCAGATGGCAGATGTGCAGGCACCAAATCGCAGGGCACAGTGGCAGCAGGCAGGCAGGCAGCAGTTGAAGGCTTGTGGGAGGCTGCTTGGGGGCCTGGGGGGCAGTAGTTCGGCCTTCTGGGCAGGAGCGTGGTCTTCCGTGTGTTGTCGCGTGGCCAGCTTGATATGGAGTGATTTGTCATGTGAAAAAACAGCACGTCAGCGTGTAATTTGAGGAAAGACCCTTAGTGCGTAAGTGTGTATGTGAAGTCACACACGTGGGCGTTCCCCTCATCATGGTGCATAGTGATTCAGCATGTGAAAAAACAGCATGTCCATGTGTTAATGCATGTAATTCGAGGAAAGGGCCTAAGCCCGTACGTGACGTGACGCGTGTGGGCGTTTCCCTCAGCAAGGGTTAAAGGTGAGCAGGGCCAGCAGTTCGCTTTATGTGCCTTTCACGGAGACCGACGTGTGTTGCTTCTTCTGGTTGTTTCGAGCGCCATCACAACTTCACAGCGGATCAAGGATGTATCTCTTCTTTTGGCGTGGGTATTGGCTACGCGTGTTTTTCATCATCACGCTAGTCAGACGGTGAGTTGCGAAAATTATTTTTCCCACTGCGGGTGCCCCTGTGTATCGCGTACCCGTTTTCGAGGTCATAGTAGCCTGTGTGTCCCACGTGTATGTGTTTTTCGTGTCCCTGGGTGCCACTGCATACTGCGGGAGGTTAATTCCACACACATGGGCTACCGGGGGTTGGGTGCATGGTTTTACTGCAATTTTGGAGTTTCTAAGCATTGCGTGACCCGACACTTCATCACCGGGGTCACATACAGCCTTGCAGGTGCAGTGGTGCTGTTAACATCTAGTACCCCACCCCATTCACCCCAATTGCCCAGGACAATTATCGTGTACACCTCCCATTGGCAATACTACATCTGTGCTGGCACTACTAAATCTGGCCATGGTTGGGAGGCCACGAAAGGTGAGGGGCACCTCAGCTGGGCATACTGCATGTGGCGGGCGTGGTCAGGGACGTGGCCGGGGTGACCAGGGAGTAGGGGACTCCAGGGTGTCCAGGGTGGCTGCAGAGGGGGAAGAGGCAGGGGGGCGCCACTTCGGCACAATGTTGTGTCATGTGTTGGTGCAATCATGCCACCACCCCATGTGGCTCCGGAAGATGCAGCTCTAGCATCTGGCACTGGCGCCCATGTGACCGAGCAGGCCGTTTCATCAACTGCCACTGGCCCAACCACCACCCAGGCTCAGGGTCAGCCAGCGCATGCTGCGTGGGCACCTGAAGAGTCCCAGGATGATTTTCAGGAGGTCAGGAGGCACACCGTAAGTGCACGCAGGGCTGCCCTGATCAAGACACGTGTCCCTGGGGCAGTATTGTCATCTGCTGCCCCGAGCAGCCGGGTGTTGGCAAGTGCATGGGCAGATGCAGCCGACACTACCCCGGCTGTGAGTCTACCATCCAGGATAGCCCTGGTCAATGACCCTGGCACAGCGGATGTTGCTTCGCAGGGTCCATTACAGTGCACCCAGCAGCCGCTGATGCAACTCAGGGCTTCCGTCCTTGTTCCACCTGCCACTTCCTCTGTTCAATCCACCAGCGCCACTACCCATACTGATCAGGGCGGCATTTGCCAGGCAGGGTCTGGACTACTGCTCAAGAGGAAGAAGGTTGCATCTGCAGCAGAGGCTGGGACACCTCCGGCACGTCGAGGAAGAAGCCTTTCTGCATGCAGGAACTGGACTTCCTTGTGGACTACGTGCAGGAACACAACCGTGATATGCTAGTGGGGCCGAATTGTCACACTATGGCTGCCCAGTGTATGTCCCACTGGAAGCAGGTTGCGGATTGTGTGAGTGCATTCGGACATGAGGTGCGCACACCTCAAGAGTGCAAAAAGCATTGGGAAGACCTCTGACACTGTGCTAAGGCAAAACATGCCTCCAATTATACCTTGACTGGGTTGGCTGGCAGTGGGTCACCAGCTCAGGAGGAAGACCTCACTTTGCACGAGTCAGTCACTGCAGAGTTCATACCGGCAGAATTGTACGAAGGAGTGGGAGAGATGCTGGACTATGATGCCCGTCCAGTGAGTGTTGTCGCGTTTTTGTCCAGACCATGTGTGGTTTGCTTGTGTGATGTGTTGTGCTTGACTGCCACTACATGCTATGTGTACATGGTTGTCATGTGCGAGTCATGCAATGCTTCACTGATGCGTGCCTGCTGTGCAGGATGGTGGACATGTAGAGCAGATGGGGACTTTCCTCATCACCACACCTGCACCCTGCTCACATGCTAGTCATCCGGCTGCCCCTACAGTCCATGTTCCAGCTCCCTGGCCCTTCTGCATGTAGCCAGGGATGTCTTTCCACTCAGCACTGGGACTATGTCATTGCTTGGCTGACGTACATGTGTGTTCTGCCTGCATTTGGGTAATCCATGTAGGCATGCTCCCTTGCCCCTCTACTCCACTGCACCCCAATTTCACCATGGAACTGGTGGGTGTCATGTTGGACTACTGCAATGGCCTGTTCAACGCTCCTGTGTACATGCACACTTCTCCCTGCCAACCTGCCAGATCCCTACAGTGGCCTACATACTCTGTCCTTGATGCAGGGTGTCTCATTGAGACTGTGCAGATGGCAGATGCTTGGCAGGGACATGATTGCCCATTCATGCTCCATGTGCATTCCATTCATGCTCCATGTGCATTCCATGCATGCCCCTATGTGTCCTTGCCCGGATGAGCATTGTAGTAGGTGTCCAGGATGACCTACATTGAATGGCATTTGATCGTCCATTCCATGACCACTCTGGCTCAGTCCTGCATCACGAACATGTTTAGGGTGTCACAGTCTGTGTGGGGCACAGGCCTCCCCTGTTACAGGCCCCCTGACTCTGTTCAACTGGTGCAGTGGCTTCTGCACACATGGGCGTACTACTGAGGGTTCATCTTGTGTCCTGCTTACTGTCCCATTCTCATCTGCTGTGTTGTCAGTTGACTCAGATGATGCAATTGACGCTAGTAAAAACGGTCTGCCAATACACAGTTCTCTGGTCACACTTTCGCTGCCATGCAATGCCTCCCTGCATTTTTACTGGGGGGGGCGGGGTTTGCCTGTAGGCATGCAACCCATTGCATACACATTGCATGTGATGCCTGTACTTGCCCTTACACTGCCTTCATGTTTATTTATTAACATCATAATGTACTTGTTCAAGTAGATAGTGGGTAAGGTACACATGCTCTGCACTGCATCAACCCACTTCTGAGCCATGTTACAACGTTATACATGCCTACTCACTGCTGCAATGCCAAAGTGACCTGGCATGTATGGTCAGATTTTCATCCCTTCTCTGTCATGTATGCCACAGGCTCAGGTGCCTCCTGTGACAGATGTACTCAGTATTGGAACTCCCTAGTGGGTGTTTAGCTAAGTTGATAGGTCAATGTGCGGCCTATAACAACTGGTATGGGGCGCAGATTGAATGTAGCCTGAAAATTGGTTTGTGATGACTGTGGAGCTGCCTTCATGTGTGTATGTGTACACTTTCACATACATCAAGGCAAGCAGTGTTGTAGGTGCTTGCTTTGCTGTATTGGATGCTGTTCATGTTCACAATACAGGTGTACAGGGAAAGGTGTGTTTTGGAACGCTTTCACATGTACATATGCAAGCAGCTTCAATGTTGTGTGGTGCAACATTGCGGCTACTCACTTATGTATGTGTAAAAGTGTTAATTACACATGTGCCTTCCACAGCTTTTTTGTTGACTGACTGATATGTAGTTGATTGAAGTTAATGCTGGTGAGATTAAAGCATTGTGTACGTTAACTTCAACTGGCATAATCCTTAAGGTGCACTGTTGTGCAGTATGCGTACGCCCAGGCCCACTTAGCTGATACGGTGGGGCCTGGCCTTGCAGAATTCACACATGGAATAATGGCATACGGCACATTCATTGCACAATGTGCTCAATCAGGCCCTGAGGAGTTTTCAGGAGGCTTCATGGACTGCAGCTCGGACTGTACTGGCCATAATGGTCCCTTATGCCTGGTTGCAGGCCCTTGCTTTGCTCGGGACATTCACTATATCTACATGGCCCATGACACCCGGTACGGGCCAAGCTGCAGATGGATTAAGCTATATTGGTGATGATGGTTTAGTGATGCATGTGTACATGCATATTACGTGTGTCATTGTGTGCTTGGATCCACTTGCAGCTGTGGCCAATTTGCAGTTCAGACATGCTTATGGTATGTGCCATCTCTTTGTTGACATCTGTCTTTTCTGCCTGTGACATGTGTCAGACCGAGGTGGTGTCTGATGGAGGTGAAATACTACATTTTGTACGTGTGTAGGCTTTGCTATTTAGACACATCCATTTCTGCTTTTGGGATGTGTTTGCATATCAATGCCACTGTATGCATGCCAGGTTCTCATTTGTGTGTGACATGTCTGCTTCATGTGTTGGCTGTCAATGTGATGTCTATGTGTGTGTGGGTTATGTGCTTCTGACATGTAAATTCATGTTTGTTTTTTCCAATTTTCAGATGATGACACAATGGAGGCAGAGGATGGTGATGTCATACCAGACACAGGGTTGCTATCACACCAGCAACCCAGCACAAGTGGGGGTCGTGGGGTGGTAGGCCACAAGAACCCACTTGTGCTCTAGACCATCGTGTCTAGGGCTAGCAATGAGTCTAGCACGGATGATCACTCTGATGACAATGTCGAGTTGGATGTGTGTCATGTCCATTTGTCAATGGTGAGTGATTCTGATGTGGACGATCCTCTGTCCGTGACTGCTGCACTGAGGGGCCAGACAGTGGTGGGATGTCCGCCTGTGGTGAATCGGGACGCATGGTTATACTCCACACCAGTTGCTGATGTGCCTGGGGCATCATGTCAATGGAGGAATGTAGTCCTGCAGCCACGGGCGGTGCCAACCCAACAAGGACCGTGGCTCCTTGGCCCCCGCGGGTGTGAAGCCCAGTAACACATGAAGCCCAGTAACACGGTTGCCAATTCCGAACACCAGGGTGCAGCTATTGATAATATCGCTCAGAGCATGGAACGTGTGGCCCAATCCGTGCTCCCCCTGCCAGGCAGGTGGATCGCCAGCAGCGGGCGGCACAGTCCATGGACCACTCGCTCAGGCTGGGCATGGCGGCCTCAGACAGGGCCCGCCGGGCTGAAATGGTGTCTCTTCATCAAGCAATTGCTGCTCACGCAAGGGCACATAGGGAGGCCCTGAGGGATGACCATAAGTCCCTCCGATCTACTCTGGTTGTGCCCATGATGTCCCAGAGGCAGCGGACAGACAGACAGAGGAGAGGTTGGAACAGCTTGAGAATACCATCTCGGCTGAGCTACGTGCTTGCCGGGAGGTGTTCCAGATGTCATGCCAGGCCATGCAGGAAGAACTCTGTGTTACACGTGCTACCTTGCAAGAGGAAGCACGCGTATCACGCAAGGTTCTGAATGCTGACCTACGTGTCATCGCCGCACAGAACCAGGCTCACCGGTCCTGCAGACTTGCTGCCGACGAAGGGCAATCTGCGCATAGGCATTATCAGCATACTGTGTCACGTCCACCTTTTGAGTCAGAGGGTGAGGACGACAACTTATCTCCCACATAGGTTGGGCCGTGCAGGCGTTGAGCCCATGGAGGTTTTTTTTTATCTCGACATCATCGCATGTGGGTGTTGAGGTGCACCCTGTACCTCCTCCCACCTGGGTGCCTTCCCTCCCGGGTCATATGTGGCCATTTTTGATTTTTATAGTTAGTTTAATTAGTTAATATAGTTTAAAATTGCTTGTCTATTGTGCATTTATGTGACAGTGTGGTGCTTTGTGGCTTTTGAAAGCATCCACTGTCTGTTCCAGCTGGGCCCCTCAAGCTTGTCTCATGTATGTGTTTGCAGCTTGGGGTCCTGACTCACATATGCCACTCCTGCTTCCCCTCTCCTTGGGCTCGCAAGGATGGTTTGGTGTTGCAACCATTTACACAAGGGCATTGGACTTTTGTCATATCTGTGGGCTGGTTGCTGCTGTACTAATTGTGTTAACACCCCTACTGGGGAAAATGTATGTTTTCCCCATGGCATATCTGCAATCAATTGTGGTGAGTACATCATTGATATGTCCATTTATTGATTTTGATTGTGATGTATGTTCTTTTCTTGCCTGTATAGGTGCTTGATGCACTTCATGCTGTAGACAGTAGCCTGCACCCTTTGGTGGTCAAGGTCACACTGATGGTGGGATGTAGGTCTCAGACATGGCCCAGTGACATCCAGCATGAAGACACACAAACAGGAAACCTTCCAGGCTTATTAAAAGCTTGTATGCCCTTTCTGCAGGAAAATGAGCCTCCAGACTACCTTTCCCAGCAGACACAGGGCCAAGAACTACAGAAACCTGGACACGTTGGGTGGTGCACACGTGCGCATGCATGCACACGCAGACGCACAGAGCTTTATGCTCAGACGTCCGACAGAAGCAGACGTGTTTCCAGGAGCTCCAAGCAAGGTGAGCAGCACAAGGGGCCACACCCCAGCCAACCTTCCTCCAGCCCACTCGCACATGCATGCTAAGTTGCACCAGTGCTGGGGAGCTTGGGCAGGCATTGGGGAAGAAGCGCACATTACAGCTAAGCTGTGTTGAAGAACAAATGCCAAGTTGCTTTACAAGATGTCAGGGGCACACGCAGGGGGGGTTGTCCATATCCTCGAGTCCCCCCTGCTCCATGGAGGCAGAGTTATTGGCGCAGTAGCATTCCTAGCCAGAAACTAATACAGCGCACAGGGGGACCCAGCGACGCACAGCCTCGAGTGCAGTGCATATCATTTGCCACATGCGCTACCTATAGAAATTTGTGGCTGCCAGACACGACTTGTACTGAAGTCGCACCTCACCACAGGTGTCTAGAAGCTCACCCAAGGACCATTGTATCACGTGTGATCCTTGACACATTGCTCTTCCATTTACCGCAGGGCCACATGTGGCTGCCTTACCGCATTGACAGTGTATGACCCATCATGGGGGCAAGCAAAAGTATACGAACCAAGCAGCAGACAAGAGTGTTTCTTTGGGGAGGACTCACTAAGTTTGAGGCACGACGGTGTTGTGTGTGTGGTGAAAACACACACAGAATAGTAACTCACACTCTCTTTGTAGCATTGAACTGCTACTGTTACTGGACCTGAGGGTGTGCAGGCAGGAGACCAGCACTAACTCCCTTCCTTATCTATGTCTTAGCACTTGCACTATCGGAAATGTCGTCAGGCCGAGTACGATAGTTAATTTCACATCCTTACTGTTCATGGCCTGTAAGAATGTCGTTGTATTTTCCCTTGTTCCCTTCCTTGCTTTGAAGTGCTTTGAAACACATTGTGTATATGCACTATATAAATAAGCTATCATATATCATATATCATATATCATATAGAGATAAGTCTCTCTTTGGCTTGCATTTGACCCGTTTTGTACAATGTGCATGAAGAACATAGTTTCAATGATTGAGTATGTGTTATTGTCAATAGTTGTATTTTGTCTTTGGCCTAATTTCCCTCTCCTGACCCTCTTTCTGGTTATCCTGAAGACCGATGCCTACCCAAAGAACGGATCCCTAACCCTCTTTCCCCACCGGGGTCTCGGAGGCCTGTGTAAGTTTTACCTTGCAGGCACCCAGACCGTGGTGAGGGTGGTTGGTTCGTGTCACTCCTGTGCTGTGACACTACCCATCAGTTGTTACATCCTCATTTATTATTGTGTACTGAAAATGCTACCCATCCTGTTGAACCATTGTTGAACGGTACTACCTGGTTTGTACTTCTATCATTCTGCTTGGACTTGTACTTGGCAAATTTCAGCAACTTCTATTCATCTACTGGAGACTTTTCCAGGGTTTTTTTGAGGCTACAGGCTTCGTCCCTGGTTTGGGGGTTTGGCTCCTTGGAGTTCTCTGTGATTGGGTATTTTTACTAGTCAAGGTGGCCTTTGAAGGGGCTGGACCCTATTTACACACAAGGTAGAACATGGAAACCAAGGGGTAGCGGGATGCTAAAGCCAGGTAGACTAGAAGGAAGAAGGCAACGGACGCCAGATACAGTTCTTCAGAAGGTCATGGTGATGTGTCAATGAGGGAGGGCCTTTTGTTGTGGGACAGTACGCTTGGGCTACAGTGTTTGGGCCCTCTCTGACATTAAAATTGTGGGGTACTATGTGCATGATGTGTTCTGCTGGTCAATGGCTGTTCCTGTGTTGTGTTTACTTTTCAGGTGTCAGGGGATTGTTGTGGTTTGACATGCTGGGGTGTACACATGGGCAATGTTCACATGTGATGTGTACAGGACACTGAGTGTCACTTGATTTCACATGCATGTATTGAGTGCCTGTCCCTACTGACACACACACCTACACAATGCTCCACCACACATACAACCACACTTCCATGCCCACACATGCACTCAAATTGCCTTCTCTGGCATGCTGTTTCCCTCCAGCGCATGATCACTTACCATTTGAGGATCGTGTACATGCGTCAGTAAGTTATAGTTGTTGTTTGTCCTTTTTATATGATTCTCAAGGTGTATCTCCAACACAATGGCTGCTCACTGTGCTTTGTGCTGAGCAGTGTGTTGCTGGAGACACACACAGCACACGAGTTAGGGATTAGCGGATTTGGCTTGGCCAATGTGCATGACAAGAGGCAGTCAGTGTGTTGTTGATGGTAGCACTGGTGGCATGCATTTGTGTATGACTTTGTATGTGTGGGAGGTTGTTGGTCAGTGATTTCATCTGATTCCAGTCAGGTGTGATTGTCTCGGGCCTCTTTCCATTTATCACATGTCACATTGTATCTAATTGGTCATGTGTTGGGCTTTTGCTGTTGCATGCTATGTCATGGTGTGGCTGACAAGGGTGATGTGGGTTGGGAGGGTTTGGGTGACATACCAGTGATTGTAATGGCCTGTCTTGCAGGGGGCTGGTGTGATACACACCTTGCATGTGTTCCTTTTGGTCACACAGGATTGGTTATGTTTAAGTATCTAGGGATGCACACAATGTAGCACTTCTGTGGCAACATTCTCAGGGTGGTAGGGTTGTGACAGTTGACTGTCTCTTTATCAACATCGATTGTCACCTGGTATGTGCCAGGCTAGTGTGCACTCCGCAGGGGTGGGAGTTTAGGTGAAAAATGTGGCCAAAGCTGGGTCCGGGCTTCCTCACCATGTGCCCTTTCCCCTCCCATGGGCAGAGTGAGGGCACCACCATGTCCACATGTACGTCCCACCTTGATGCAACATTGTGCAGGACACATGCTGCCACAATGATCCTGCACACTACTTGGGGTGCATATAGTAGCTGCCCGCCAGAGCGTTCAAGGGAGCAGAAGCGTGACTTGAGCACTCCGAATGTGCACTCCACTATGCCCCTGGTTGCAATATGGGCAGCGTTGTATCTTACCTGGGGTGGTGTGGTGGGGTTCCGGATTGGCGTCATCATGTGGTTGCTCAGATGGTAGGCACTGTCCCCTGGGGAGGTGATAATGGTTGTGATTAGTTGGGTTTGTGTATTTGTGTGTGTGTGAGACATGCATGCATGTGCACAGGCATTTGTACTCACCTAGGAGCCATGTGTCGCCATGCTTCCCAGCTTCCGGGGCCCGGCTCAGGGTGGACATTCTGTATATGAAACTGTCATGGGTAGACCCAGGGTAGTTTGCATAGACAGAGGTGATGATTCCCTTGGCATCGCATACAACCTGCACGTTGACGAAATGCCAGTGTTTGCGTTTTCGATTGATGTGCTCAGTGGCTCTAGGTGGACGTAGGGCCACATGGGTGCAATCTATGGCACCAAGCACTTTGGGTAAGTGTGCCACCCTGTAAATGTCCTGGACCACAGCCTGCCTTTCTGCGGGTGTTCTGGGCATGTATATGTGCCTGCGGACTGAGGGGCGCGCAGTCATAATTGCCAACACCTGTTGTAGGCAGCATGACTGCGTGGCCTGTTAGACACCCCGACTATGGCAGTTGTCTGCTGAAATGACCCAGTGGCCAAACATGCAGGATATTGAGCACCTTCTCCAAGGGGCTCAATGCTTGGGATCACAGGGTGGGCGATGTAAGGTCATCTTCCCACTCCCTGACCAGGTCTAGGATGATATGAGGTGGAAACCTTTACCCGCCATAGACCTGGTTGTCAGGCATCCCAAAAAGGCTGGTCTGGGGTAAAAGAAAATGTGGGGTCTGGCTATTCTCATCCTCCTGCGGTGTCCCACGATCACTGCTGTGACAAATGGGGCATTCATCGTAGCTGTATATACACTTTTGTTGTTTGCACGCACTTTTATACTACGTGCAGGGACACTTCCGCCTGCCTTCGTGTGGCAGAAGTGTTGACGCCTGTGCATGTCTTTTGGCATGCGCTGGTTTCCCGTATTCGATTCCATTAATAGTGTTGTTCGCATGCATGTGAGCTTTCCGTGTATTTCCCTGCAGTACTTCCCCAGTTGTGCCTTCTTTTTCATGCGTTGTTCCCCATTCCGCGTGTTCTGCCCTGTGTTCCGCCCCCTTTTTGGTGTGTGCTCTGAAGTTGTGCGCTTTCGCTGTGTGTATCGCACACGGCGTTCGGGATGTTGATGTGGCATGTGTGCCCGTGCTCGCCATGCTCAGATTTGGCTCACATCCCGGAGTAAACACGTGCAGGCCCTTCCATGAATCGCACGCATGCACGTGCGCTTGCTTTTTCACGCTTGCGCCACAATTTTTGGCGTACATTTGTTCCATGAATCGGCCCCTAGGTTTTGTAGTCAAGTATCACAAATCTTTTGGTAAACATGCGTGGTACAAAAGAATACTGATTATGATGTCACGCTGAGGTACTTTGTATGCTAAGGAACCTGGGCCCACCCACATGGCTTGTTACTTTAAGTTGTGCAGAGTACACATGGGATGACTTGCATGACTGCTTACGCACAGCAAACCAAAATAAAGACAGAATAGATATAAAAACAACGGGAGAACTCTTGACCCTGTCAATGTATCAAGGTACTTTCACCATTGCTTCATTGCCATGCTGCACTTTATCTGCAACAAAACTAGAAGTGCAACACTTCTTTTGGAAAAATGAACATCAATCCAGAGGAGCACCACACATCCACATGTTTTTGTGGATAAAAGATACCCCTAAATGTGGCCATGATAGTGATATCAGTGTTTTATACTTTATTGAAAAATGCATTACCTGTGACAGCCCTTCAGAAATCACAGATAGTGACCTACATGCACAAATATTATGCTTCCAAAGGTGTGGCAAAAACTGCTGGTGTAGTTATAAAAACAAAGTAAAATACTATATTGATATTGATATTTATTATATTTCTATCGCGCTTGTACACAAGTGTTTCAGAGCGCGACAAGGCAAGGGAGGGGAACAGGGGAGAACAAAACAGCGATCTTACTAGGCCCAGTGACATTGAGAACACGCAAGTGCATGGGTGAGGGGGAGGGGAAACAGGCATGGAAAAGGGGAGAAGTGGAAAGTGCGCAGCAGAGGAGAAACAGATAAATAACAAAAAATAAATAATAAAGGCAACACACAGTTTTAGTGCAGCCAGCAATTTACAAGTGCTAGGTTTAAGGCATCAGAATGGGTAATGATAAATGCAGGAAGAAAAGGGGGGCTGTATGGGTTACAGATACAGACCCCAGTGCAAGGGGTGGCCCGGAGGCAGTGCAGGAGGGTGGCAGGGTGAGAAGGTACCTGGGTCTGGAGGACAGAGGATGGCCAGGTGCACAGTGCCAAGAGAGAACAGATCAGCAGGGGAGAGGGGGAGTGAAGGCAGAAGAAAAGAGGAAGGTCTTGAGGTGCTTCCAGAAGTGGAGATGGTTCTGCTCAAGTTTTAGAGTGGCAGGGAGGCTATTCCAGAGGGAGGCCCCAGCCGAAGACAGAGATCTACCCCCATCTCGTTTCGATGTTGCTTTGGCTTCCCCAGACCAGTTTGCACAAAAGGACAAGTAAATAGTTGAGTGTCTTCTGCTAGAACCGGCGTAAAGGTCATCATTGCCCTCTTGTGGAACATAGATATACAATACATTGTAGACAATTCCACGGCAGTTGTAAGATATGTCACATAATATCTCACCAAAGCTGAGAAAACAGAGATAAAAGACCTCTGGGATGACATATCATCTGATAAAACACTATCACAAAAACTGTACAGCTTTGGAATACAAATGCTCCAAACAGTAAGGACATTTAAAAAAAAAAATGTCATTAATAGATACTACCCAAACTGAAGTCCTGATTCGTAAAACATGTGTATGTACAACCTTGCCCAAAACTACACCTACAGAAACAATATCACACCAATTGAGACAACTGGCAAATATTCAATCTCAACTTGTGAAGGAAGCCTGGTGAAACTCACCAATGTCAGTTTAATTACTCATACAAAGTTATCATTTAAATGTCCACAACATAGCGAACTGTATTGCATGGCCCTACTCCAACTTTATAAACCTCTGAGGAAAGAAAAATAATGATTAGGTGACTATGACTCATTTGAAGCTGCATTCAAAGCAAATGAATGCAGTATAACAATGACAAGTTCAAACAATACAAACAAATGTTGGACAATAAATGCCAATAAGAAGAAGAAGAAATTGAAGCTCAACAGGTCAAAGACACTCCTGAGGGCAGTCAGGAAGCCACAAACCACTTGGAAAACCACTCATTATAAATGAACCAGAAATAGCCATGACTGAGGTAGAAAATTACATGTATCAATATAAGCACTCTGAGGTTGATTTGTCAGTGCTCGAATCACAGCTAAATGATGAACATCTCACCATTTATCTAGAAGTCACTCAAGAAATTGAATATGGTTTTAAACAAGAAACTAAAACCTGTAGCTGTAAACATTGTAAACCTCTGCTCCTGCATGTAAGTGGTGAAGCTGGTTCTGGTAAAACCTTCTTAATTAAAATAATCAGAAAATGTCTACAAAATTTAACAAACAACCATCTTCCAGCTGTAGTAACAGCCTGGACAGGTTTAGCTTCCTACAACATAGGAGGTGTAACTTTACACCAACTACTGCTCCTCCCTGTAGAACATCAAAACACATTAGAATACTACAAATTATCAGCCAAAGCTGTTATTGAAGAACTCAGTATTCTGAAAAAAAGTAAAGTGCTCTTGATAGATGAAGTAACCATGGTTTCCAACCTTAAGTTGGCTTCAATGTATCTCAGAATGCAAGCAGTCCTAAAAACCACCTACGAAGAACTGTTTGGAGGAAAACATGTTATTGTTTTCGGAGACCTCCTACAGTTAACACAGTGAAAGGTCAACCTATTTTCAAAACATTTGGACACAAACAATCACGCAATACCCTCGGCAGCATTGGAAATGTTAATCTCTGGCAACATTTTCACTACAGATAACTAACTCAAAACACGGGTCAGTCTTCAGACCTCACCTATGCTAAAATCTTAAAAAGCATTAGAACTGGTCTGCTTACTAAAGATGCAAAATCCATCTTAAATAGTCGAATAATCCATGAGCTACATGGACAAAACACATCTGCTCCTGATGTCATGGAACAATTAACTCAGCAAAATCTAAAATGCATGTCTGTAATGCCAATGCTTGCAAACTGTAATCAATTCAACAATACCATGTTGAAAAAAGAAATGCAGCTCCATAGACAAAGTAGAAGTGCACATCAAGTTACTTGCTATGTGTCAACAGGCAACAACACGACTACAATAGCTTAGAAAAATGTATCTCCATCACAGCTGGATTCGAGAAAATATTGACTTTGTGTCAAAACATAAACTTGATGTAGAACTAAGTTTAGTAAGAGGAGCAATTGGTACAGTTGTTGACTACCAAACGTATCCACATGACAACATTCAGTTTGTCAACATCCACTTTTGGCCGGACAATAGCACATTTCCTTCTTTTCAAAGACATATACGTACGCAGAGAGCAATCTTTGCTATCTCGTGCATATGCTGTCACTATTCACGAGTTACAAGGTCTAACCCTAAATCAAGCATTGATTGACATTGGCAGCACAGTCTTTAAAGCAGGTACGAGTTACGTTGCACTTTCACATTTGCATACACTTGCGTGTCTATTCATAGTTAACTCTGATATAAACAAAGTCAATGCTGACATTCCTTGCATCCTGGAATGCAACAGGCTATGGGCACTATACACCCCATCTAGTTATGTACCCTATACCTGAAAAAAAAGAAAACTTAAAAAAGACAACTAATACAAACAGAATCTATAACAGATCTCCCAAGAATACTGCAAAATAAACAACAACCAACTCCTTCTGCATCAAAAATACAACCATAAAATTGTCTAGAACAAGGTCAACTGCACGTCCATCAGAAAACAAAGACACAAATGTCTCTTCTCTGCAGGCCCGTTGAACACTCCACAAATGGAACTCTCTGGTTCCTTTGAATTCACCAACACAATTGGAGTAAATTATTATGCCAATGTAACAATGAATCTCTCTTTCAATTGTCCCCAATGGTTCACAACATGTACTTAAACAGCTTGGACCAGTTGTGTTTGCAAATGCCCATCCTTCATAGAAATGCCACAAATAATCTTGACAACAGTTACACTGCCTGTGGTAAAAAAATGGAGATGAGGCACACACTCTGTTTCCCAGTCAGATTTACCTGCTAAAGCAACAGTTAGTCTTCTCCTCCAAATGTTTTCTTGACTCTATCAATCATCAGGGAGGTTGTTTTCCTTTTCCTTTTCAGGTGTGTCTGGTTAATTCTCATTAAAGTCTCTAAGGATTCTCTAAGGATTCTGGTACATGTAGTCACACACTTTTATCAATGCAGGTGACTAGGAACCAACTCTCCTCCAAAGCCCAAATCTTTCCCTTGATAGGGGGAGGGGGAAAACCATATTTATGGCTCTCCATAGTAAGGCATGATGACCTTGGTGCTGCTGCCTCAGGTAGATCTGACTGGGAACCAGAGTGTGCACCTCATCTCCATTAATTTTACACTGCCTGCGGTATAAGGCACAAATGGGACTATTGTGCAGGAATTATACAATTTAACATAAACACACAGGAAGATCCACAAGAATTCCTAATGTACTTACTACAAGTACTGGAAACCAAAAACATCCATATAAATGATATCTTACAAATGCCATACATGTGGAAACATACACACACTCTCTGCACTCTCTGCAACCATGTTTCACAAGAGCACATCCCTAATGAACGATGTTTATATGTATCAATACAAAATTCTGAATCCTTTGCATTTCACTAGCTTTTTGAGAATTTGTGGTGTGATTTCCTTTTTGGAAAGTGTCAAAATGTAAGTACAAATGGTAGTGTTATAGATTTGGTGCCAGGGCATTGGGCCTTGCCCTCGGCAAGAACACTTGTCTACTCTGATTTACTTATTGAGGCATTTTGGGGACTGTTCATGCCTGCAAGTCATGAGCTCTGGCTATTGGTAACATTATGAGGGTATAGGGGACAATGAACTTAGATGCAGGGTAAGAGCAGTAGATAACTGATGTGGTTTGTTGGAGTGGGGTGTTAGGCAGAATCCTGTGCAGTGCCGTTAGGGACCACTACACACAATTAAGACTACAGGTGGCAATACAAGTTTTACCTTCGGTACAAGCCTGTACTACTATGTCAGAGTGGTAGCAGTGGCTGAGCAGCCAGGCTTATCTCAAGAGTATATGAGCCATAGCAGAGATTACACAAAGGGACCAAATTACTGTGACCCAAGCAAACACTGACTCAAGGGTTCACGTAGAAAAATATAAGTACATTTATTTTTAAAACATTCGTTATAAACACAACACTTCTATTAAACTTCAATAAAAACCACACGTTAAATATACTACAACTAACCAATTCACTTTGTGCAGTAAGTCTCAAGGAAGGTATCCTGTGTTTGAAGGAACTGTTTTTATGAACAAAACACGTTACCACAAATACGATTGCGATCACATTTTGACAGTTCGGTCTATTGAACAAACACGTATCCGTGACATGAAATGCTACCGGGGCAAAAACACACTTAACACCTGAGATACCCAGAGGGAGTTGGAGGCAAAAATCACAGGCAATATTTTGGTTAGGCAGGCAGAATCAAGAAACACTCAGAGACAGGAGGTCAAATGTCAAAGGGCCGGAGCCAGGGTCCAAAGACACTGGGGCCAGTTGCCGAAGATCACACGGTCAGACAGTTCACAATTCAACGTTGCCAAAAGTACTTCGATATTGTCAATGTTCGGAAGAAAAAGTTCTAAGAAGGAGGGAAGACAAGGGCAAGCCTTGGAAATGAAGAAAAAGGGATTCACCCAGTTTCCTCAACAGAACACAGTACCTTGGTCCAGTGGTGCAGTTAGTGCCCTGGCAGTTGTTCCTGTTGGTTTCCCGCAGACCCACGATTCCTGGAGCTTCTTTGTGAAGGAGGACGTCTGAAGTGGGTCTGCACCACACAGGGATGAAGCCAGCAGCAGCGATAAGGAATAAAAGGTGCACTCCTTAAAAACAGGAGAGGCTCTTCAGGTGGCAATCCGGACCACTACAGCAGTGTGCAGTGATTTGGACCACGGAAGAGGATCCTCTTGCTGTAGAAGATGAGCTAGTTATCCCCACCTCTGAGTCGTTGAAGGGCAGATAGCTCAGGACTGCAGCAGGGCTTCACCGGAATGGGGTAGTTGCAGCAGCCGTTGTTCTCTCCGCTTCTCTTCGGTTCCTTGTCGTTCCAGTGGCGACTCTCTGACTTCTAGCCCAAAAGACCTGCCTTTCATGCAAAAAAAACCCATTCACGCAGCCTGGCTGTCAATCACACAGCAGGGGGGTTGTCCAGCCCGGACAACTACCCTGGCCAATCATGACAAAGTGCGACTTGGGTTTCCTAGGATACCCTGTGCAGGGGGTGATTACACCCCTCCCTCACATTCAGCCTACCTAGACACTCAGGTGCCTTGAGAAGGGCTTCTGGGCAGAAGCCCGCCAAAAGACAGTGAACAAAGAAGGCAAACCTAGTTTGCCGTGCAAAATAAAACACAGGAAGGACTATAACAAAAAGAAATGCTGAATAAACCCAACCAGAGCCAAGAGAAAGATGATTTGGTCAAGCGGGTTTATATTCGAGGCCAATATAATAGCCAAGAACAGTACCACGTTTATCTAATATAATCGCGGTAGAAAAGTTAGGGTCCATACCACTGCCACCAACAAAGTTTAAATGTTATAAGAGCGAAACAATGCTCTAGAAGGTACAGATACAAAGGGATACAAGTTAACACTTTCCAGTACTCCATGGAAGATGTTATGTACTGGGTCTGTGGTAGATTGACTAAGTAAAGTTAATGGTAACTTTACCCTTTTCTGGGGGTGAGTAGTCGCCTCAGAAATGGAGTCGAGGGAAGTCTCAAAGACAACCCTGTGCCACGGCACTGAAGGTTCTGTGTGACACACAAAAAGAAGGGGGCTACAGAAGTAGTGTACTTCAGAGTCCACAATCACAAAAACAGGTAGAAGCACATAGCAAAACCCCGGTAAGAGTGGGGGAAAAGCTCTCACTCTTACCAAGTGGAGAAAAATAAACTCCAGAAGTCCAGCAAAGTTGCTGGGGGACTCACTAGGTGAGGGAAATTATCCATAAATGAGAATTCGCCCTAACATGGGGTCATGTTGGAGTCTCATGAGTAAACAATGCAACCATGACTTGCATCGTCAGCATGCACTGTTGCTAGTGATACACATAAGTATGCATTGCAAAATGTAAATGTGTATTAAAGGAGGTGTCTAGGCCACAGTGCTAGCCAACATTCAAACAACGGATGATAGAATATGTCATTTGAATTCATACTTTGCTGATAGGAACTATGACCATGAGCCTGTATTCTTTGCCCATTTTCATCTTAATGTGGAGCCCCAGATGTGGAGGACACCCATCATGCCTGCAACATTGCAGAACTGAAGATGATTGCTCGACTAGATCTACATAGACGACGGTAAGACTTTGAAAACGTAGGTAATTCGAGGCATTTTCTGGGGGACTGTGGTCCTGGGAACAGCATTCTATCTAGCCTGGTGGACAGTCAACATTTTGCCCCCCTTAACTTTCTCTCTGTGCCATCTCTATGTATTAATTTACCACTTCACATCTATAGCCATGCATCTGTATTTCATGCTGTAATCATCTCCATATGTGCAATATGATTTCTGGAAAGAGTTTGTGCATTCTTAATATGCACATCAATGTGGGTAGTGAATAGTTAGTTAGCTAACAGGATTATATACTTATCAGGTGTTGGAAAGTCGGTGCATTGAGTAATGTTACAATAGGTTGAAGAGTTACAATGGTTAAAATATGTAACCAATGGACTAAATGTATGATGTGGTTGTATTCGGGTCAAGGTGGAAAAGCTTGTTCTCATAGTGTGTATTCAAATTCTGTTTTTTGAGAAGTGAGGAGATGGCTTGGAGGTGTACTGTTTGGATACCAATAGGTTTTGTTGTTATGTTGTTGCTTGACTTTACATTGAAGAAATACCTGCACTTGAGTGTAAAAACTTTTTCGACAGTAATGAAATCACCACCTAGCCTTATCTGAACAATATGAAAGACAGATCGGCATCCTAACCACACTGCTGCAGGATGGTCTCCCTTCTGTGCATTCATATGACATAATGTATACATGCCTAGGCAGGCTTTAAGTGGGCCGGGGCTCATCGGACCAAGCCTTGGTAGTCTCCAGAAAGGGCTCCCAAAACGGGGCCCTCTGGAGCCCACCCGACTACACACCGCCACGTCGACGCCTCAGGCAGCCGTGCATCCAAACCGCTGCACAGTTACATGGACTGCCTGCAGGTGTGAGCACTTTGGAAGTACTGACATTTGCAGACAGCCAGTGTAACTATGGCTTTGGCTACACGGCTGCCAGATGACTCTGAACTATGAAACAGGAGGATGGTTGGAGGGCTCAGTCTCTCCTTTTCTTTCTGAGTTGAATCATCATTCAGCATGAAGTCTTTTAAACTAGGCTTCATGATGTGTGATGACTCTTTACTCAGAAACAAAAGGAGAGAATGGACGTTCCAGCCCTCCTCTTGTTTCGGAGTACCGAGTCATCCTGCAGCAGGCGGCCCTTTCATTTAAGGAGCCTGTGGTTTTTAACCGTGCAGCGCCTTGAACGAAAGTGCTGCCTGCTGCATGTGAGGGGTGTGGCACACTGGTGTTACAACTTTGGTGTGCCTAGCCACAAGGGACTGGGTGCAAAAATGGTAATAATGCCAGGGTGCACCAGCTCCCACTGCTTTCACCGCACCCTGGCCACCTTTCACAATGTTGCTCCCATTAGCGGTGCGTGGCCTAAGTATGCAAATACTTAGGCTGCACCCCCTAATAAGAGCCCCCCTAAGTTTAGCATCCCACTTAATCCACTGTGCCCAGGCCAGAAATGCGTGCTTGTGAACACACAGCAAACAGCAATGAGGGTGTGCTTATTATGCACCCACGGTCAGACTGGGGCATAGAGTTGTGTCGGGCAAAATTAAAAAGTGGCCCGCATTTGCAAATAGAAATATACTGCTGTTGTAAGAGACTGCTTGAATAGTACATAAGCGGGATGTTTTGATAAATATACATTGTAAAATTTAACAAATATTTATTGAGCGACAATGGTCAAACGTACTAGCCATATCATGAAGTAACTCATCTAAGTGGCCCACTTTGACCAAGAAAACTGGCACACACTAGCATTTTGCATTTTAGTTTTGGGCATTGCCCTATTGCCCTGTAGGCCAGTCGGAAACTGTGTGCACCTCGCCAAGGTGCATTTGTGAAAGAATCCGTAAATGGTGTGGGACCAAGCGTCTTGATACAGTTAAAATGGAAGTAAATGTTTTGCTATGTGGAATAGTTGATATGTCATTGTGTTTCACTGACCAGCTTGCCATTGAAAGCAAAACAATATTGTTCATTTTTGTGGCATGTTTTCCATAAAATTAAACCAACCCCTGGCTGCCCGAGAGCACACAATAAAGGGTTTCATTGTTAGTTGTCCTTAACTTAACCATACTAATAATTTTAATGACAATACCCACAAATAATTGATAAGATTCTCTTTATTTGAAGTGGATGTAAAAAGGTTACGTTTCTATTACTATACACTCTAAAGGATCCAGGTTGTTTCACCTCCCTATGCCACTGTTAATGGTAGATAGCTAATGTGGATCTTGATGTAAAGCGAATATATATCCGCATTATGCATGAGGTCTAGAAATGTATCATGCCCTCTTTTGACCTTTAGGTAATGATACTGATTGCTTGGTATGTAAAACAGTCTTCTTCAAGAAACCTTCACTTTTACAGTCACAGTAGGCCTTATGTCTGCTTTAGACAACTTTTCTGGGTGGGACCAAAGGGATACTAGATCAAATACCTGCAACCATTCCTAATTGCCTCAATCCAGTCCACATCTTCGTAACCTCACGGGTTTAACATAACTCTTTAGTGGCTCTTGTATGAAGAATAGCCCTCAGATGATCAAAGTGTTCCCCTAAACCCCCCCCTCCCCCAAGTGCCTCAAGCTATTTTTTTGGCATTGATCAAGATGGTAGATTTAGGCTCATTAAACATAAATCCCATGTTCTGCAATATACATCGAAGCCCTGTAGTAAGGACCTTAAACCATTTTTAACGTGGTAAAGACGAACTGTGCCATCTGCACATTTTGAAACAGGAATGTACGTTTTCTCCATCTTGGGGTCGGGGGATCTCTATTCACCCCTGCAACTATGCAACCAGGGTTCGAAATCATTAATAAGCAAGTTGAAAGGTAGGAGGGTTGGACACAATATCAAAAACGTCAGTCACTTCATTTGTGGAACCCAGTGTTACTCTTTCCCCTACAGTTTGTGGAAAATTCTCGTCAGGTTTATCATTGGAGGTGTCTAATCTTTTCTCATCCAAAACTTCCCACAATAAGCCTCATTCTTTGAATTATATGCCCCATTATATGCCCCCTTTAAGTCTACAAAGGCCTTTAACAGAGAACCCTTTCAGAGGGTAACATATTGTAATGATAACAATATCAGTCTTCGGCCCTGCTCAATTGTCCTGGCACTCTGCAGGAACTCACCTGGGCAGGAGATAGAATTACTTTCTCTCACTCCCGATCTTGCACTCTAAGAACAAGAACTTTACAGAAGACCGTTCCTGCAGAATCAAGCATTGATATGGGCATGTAATTTAATGTGTCCATCCTATGTCCTTCAAGTACATGGGTATTCTCTAAGACATCTTCCATGAGGAATGAATGACACCAGTGGCAATATCACATTGTATCATGCACACACACATGGGGAAATGATTTGTAAATCTCATTGATCCAAGTTAAAATGGATACCATCAGGTCCAGGCCTTACATTCAGAGTGAGTTTTCTGCTTACACAGCTTGATCATTAAAACAATACATTTTTCATATGGCTCTTTCATTTGGATACCAAACACCAAACATAGTTAAAAGGTTTAAACAAAACTGACTACACAATCGTCGGTGTCGGTAATGAGACACTATTTGTATTAGTAGTTCAGGTGCTAATGACCAAAATAACGTGACTTTTTCCTTCTGGCAGCGTCATTCAGCTCTTCCCAAGCTTGCTAAATCCCCTAAAATAAAAATAAAATGTTTTTCCTGCATTCGAAGAGCATGAACTGGATAATAATGAAGTCTCTTTTTCCTTCTCCATCTCACTTGTTTTACTTCTACATTCAACACCAATTCAAGAACATGTAAGTCTCGGCCTAGGAGCAATGTTTCTAAAAGGAAGTGCCATTAATTCTTCTACTTTAGTAAGAATCACCTGCATCGACTGCATCTTTTCATTAAAGTCCTCTTCCTATCACAAAATGGTTTCGAGTCATGGAAAAATAGCCTTGAAAAAGGTTGGAAAAAAGAATGCATAGGTCAAGATTAGCCAGCCTCATTATTCGCTTATTTAATGCTATTTGGACGGGTTGCTGCCCACATATGACAGGAGCCCTTCCCACATAACAATGTAACCTGATTTGTAAAGGATCTGGGTTGCTCTCTCCTTTAGGTTCTACCCAAAAATGTACTGAAAAAGATATAGGTTGCAAGCTGAAGCCTCCCAGTTGGGAAACAAACATATAGATAGCAGTATCATCTTTACGAGATCTATCATTAAAGCATAAGTGTTGATGTATGTACTCCACTGCTGCACTTGTCACCCTACCTTATTACACATTTTATCGAGAGAACTCATAAATGTGATTCCACACACAGTGCCACAGTAACGGGAAACACTCACACTCATTTCTTACATAAAAACCACTTTGGCTAATTTGGGCCTCTTACGTTAGTTTTATTCCCTATGAGAGTCATGCAGTATTCTTCCTAGCTCGTGATTCCACGAGACACCAGCTCGTGAAGTTGATAAGCTTGCATATGCTGTGTTGCATATGCACAACACCATGGAATCCGAATGCGGATTTGAAGAGCAACAGATTGCAGATGAGCTGGTGGTCGGTGGGACTCATATATTTCCCTATCCTCTCATGTCCATTATGTAAAGAGATATATATACATTAATAAATCCTCCCCAATCAAGATTGCCTCTCGTGGTCATTAAACCGCACCCACTACAAGTGGCGACGATGATTGACCCAAGCCCCACCGTCCTCACCAGGCCCACTCACCTCCTAGCATTGTAGCGGCCCGTGCAGCCCAGTGGTATCCGCAGCTGCCGCTCCGCTAACTGCTGCTATCCAGCCCCTCTTTTTCAGTGAATGGCGACTTAATGCAGGTACCTGCGCGCAAGCTCCCATTTTATTAAAATTAATATTAATATACGAGTCGGAACGTTCCTGCTGTACGCTTTGTTTTCCCCGATCTCGTCCTTCTGCTGTCACGCATGCGCAGTACACTCCACAAGCCTCAGAAGATTGAAAGGGACACGCACAGCATTACAGTCATTAAGAATTAAAGGGACAGTAGTACATACAATAAAAGAAAAGAGAGAAACTTGCACAACAATAGTCCTGTAAACACGTAAGTTTGTGACACTACAAGTACTGTATTAATTAAGAGACAGAGGGTCTCATTACACGGATGGCGGAGATCCATGGCGCTATTAGCGCCATGGTTCATGCAGGTAAAATACCGGCACTGCCTTGGCGGAAAGGGGAATTACCGCCCCATTCCAAGGTTGGCAGGGTGGTAATTCCCCCATCCACCATTGCCCTTCCCCATTCCCATTTTTGACCCATAGTGCTCAATGGGAATGGGGAAGGCGCTAATTACGGTACCCCAAATTGCGTTACCGAAATTAGCACCCTGGGTCCCTTTGCGGGTTGGTTTTTAACGCCTGCAAAAAGTAGTAGTAAGGCGGTAAGGATTTAAATCCTTACCGCCATCCGTGTAATGAGGCCCAATACCACGTATACCGCCAGGTGAGCCTGCATAACAAAGGTTTTAATGCACAGAAGCAAATCATTTCTCTCATTGTCAACTCTATTCCTTGTTGTAGAGTGATACTGCAACATACCATATCATAGCTAGCAAGAAAAGTTCCATATGCTCAACCAAGCATGTCGTTCAACAGTGTGCCCCCACCCATGTTTTCACGCAGGGGGGTTGCCCATATCCTCAAGTCCCCCCTGCTCCATGGAGGCAGAGTTATTAGCGCAGTAGCGTTCCTAGCCAGGAACTAATACAGCGCACAGGGGCATCCAGGGACGCACAGACTCGAGTGCAGTGCATATCATTTGCATAGGCAAATTGCCACATGCACTACCTATGGAAATTTGCGGCTGCCAGACACGACGTGTACTGAAGTCGCACCTCACCACATGCGTCTAGCAGCTCACCCAAGGACCATTGTATCATGTGTGATCCTTGACACATTGCTCTTCCATTTACCGCGGGGCCACATGCGGCTGCCTTACCGCATTGACAGTGTATGACCCATCATGGGGGCAAGCAAAAGTATACGAATAAAGCAGCAGACAAGAATGTTTCTTTCGGGAGGAGTCACTAAGTTTGAGGCATGAATGGTGTTGTGTGTCTGGTGAAAACACACACAGAATAGTAACTCACACTCTCTTTGTAGCATTGAACTTCTCCTGTTACCGGACCTGAGAATGCGCAGGCAGGAGGCCAGCACTCACCCCAGAGATAAATCTCTCTTTGGCTTGCATTTGACCCATTTTGTACAATGTGCATGAAGAACATGGTTTCGATGATTATGTGTTATTGTCAATAGTTGTATTTTGTCTTTGGCCTATTTTCCCTTGCCCATCTACCTCCCCTCTCCTGACCCTCTTTCCGATTATCCTGAATACCGATGCCTATCCAAAGAACGGATCCCTAACCTTCTTTCCCCACTGAGGTCTCGGAGGCCTGTGTAACTTTTACCTTGCAGGCGCCCAGAACATGGTGGGGGTGGTTGGTTTGTGCCACTCCTGCGCCTGGAGACCGAGCTGTGACACTACCCATCAGTTGCTGTATCCTCATTTATTATTGTGTACTGAAAATGCTACCCATCCTGTTGAACCATTGTTGAACTGTGCTACCTGGTTTGTACTTCTATCTTTCTGCTTGGACTTGTACTTGGCAATTTTCAGCAACTTCTATTCATCTATTGGAGACTCTTGCAGGCTTTTTTTGAGGCTACAGGCTTCTTCCTGGTTTGGGGGTTTGGCTCCTTGGAGTTTCTGCGATTGGGCATTTTTACCAGTCAAGGTGGCCTCTGCGGGGGCTGAACCCTATTTACATGCAATATAGAACATGGAAACCAAGGGGTAGGGGATCCTGAAGGTAGGTAGACTAGAAGGAAGAAGGCAACGGACCCCAGACACAGTTCTTCAGAAGGTCATGGTGATGTGTCAATGAGGGAGGGCCTTTTGTTGTGGGACATTACGCTTGGGCTACAGTGTCTGGGCACTCTCTGACATTCAAATTGTGGGGTACTATGTGCATGATGTGTTCTGCTGGTCAATGGCTGTTTCTGGGTTGTGTTTACTTTTTAGGTGTCAAGAGATTGTTGTTTTATTGTGTTTTAGTTATTGTGTTATGAATCTGATAATAATTTTAAGATATTATGGGGCTGATTCATGGAACAAACATGCGCCGAAAATCCCAGCGCAAGCTGGTGCAAGCGTGAGAAAGCAAGTGCATGCACACGCGTGCGATTCAAGGAAGGCGCTGCGCGTGTTTTCCACTGGTTGTGTGCCAAATCCGTGCATGGTGCACGCGGTCGCACACGTCATAAAACGGCATGCGTTACGCACACAGGGAAAGCACACATAGCATGGCGCACACAACAAAAGTGGGCGGAACAGTGGGCGTAACACGCAGAATTTGGAATAACGGGTGAAAAAGAAGGCGTAACTGGGGAAGTACTGCAGGGAACTACACGGAACGCCCACACACACGCGAACAACCTGTATTCATGGATTTGAATACGGGAAACCCGCGCACGGTAAAAGACGTGCACAGGTGTCAACGCGTCCGCCACACGAAGGCAGGCGGAAGCGTCCTGCGCACAGTATAAAAGTGCGCGCAAACAACAAACACGTATATACAGCTAGGATGAATGCCCCATTTGTTGCAGCACTGATCGTGGGACACCGCAGGAGGAGGGGAATAGCCAGGGCCCGCATTTTTTCAACCCAGACAAGCCTTTTTGGGATGCCTGACGATGAGGTCTACAGCAGGTATAGGTTTCCACCTCGTCTCATCCTAGACCTGGTCAGGGAGTGGGAAGATGTCCTTACATCCCACACCCTCTGCTCCCAAGCATTGAGCCCCTTGGAGAAGGTGCTCAATGTCCTGCATTTTTTGGCCACTGGGTCATTTCAGCGGACTACTGCCATAGTCGGGGGTCTCACAGGCCACGCAGTCACGCTGCCTGCACCAGGTGTTGGCAATCATCACTGCACGCCCCTCAGTCCGCAGGCACATATACATGCCCAGAACACCCACAGAAAGGCAGGCCATTGTCCAGGACTTTTACAGGGTGGCACACTTCCCCAAAGTGCTCGGTGCCATAGATTGCACCCATGTGGCCCTACGTCCACCTCGGGCCACTGAGCACATCTACCGAAACCGCAAGCACTGGCATTCCATCAACGTGCAGGTGGTATGCGATGCAAAGGGAATCATCACCTCTGTCTATGCAAACTACCCTGGCTCCACCCATGACAGTTTCATATACAGAATGTCCGCCCTGAGCCGGGCCCTGGAAGCTGGGCAGCATGGCGACACAGGGCTCTTAGGTGAATACAAATGCCTGTGCACATGCATGCATGTCACACACACACAAATACACAAACCCCAATAATCACAACCATTATCACCTCCAGGGGACAGTGCCTACCCTCTGAGCAACCACATGATGACGCCAATCCGGAACCCCACCACACCAACCCAGGTAAGATACAACGCAGCCCATATTGTAACCAGGGCCATAGTGGAGCGCACATTCAGAGTGCTCAAGTCACGCTTCCGCTCCCTTGACCGCTCTGGCGGGCAGCTACTCTATGCACCCCCAGTAGTGTGCAGGATCATTGTGGCAGCATGTGTCCTGCACAATGTTGCAACAGGGCAGGGCGTACCAGTGGACATGGTGGTGCCCCCACATCCCCAACCACAGGCATAGGTGCTGCCCATGGGAGGGGATAGGGCACGTGGCAAGGAAGCCCGGACCTAGCTTGTGGCCACATTTTACACCTAAACTCCCACCCCTGTGGAGTGCACACAGGCCTGGCACATACCAGGTGACAATCGATGATGACAAAGAGACAGTCAACTGTCACAACCTTCCCACCCTGAGAATGTTGCCATGGAAGTGCCACATTGTGTGCATCCCTAGCTACTTAAACATAAGCAATCCTGTGTGACCAGAAGGCACACATTCAAGGTGTCAATCACACAGACCTGCAAAACAGGCCATGACTATCACTGTTATGTCACCCAAACCCTCCCAAACCACAACAGGACATGGCAAGCAATAGCTATACACCAACACAGTACCAATAAGGTACACATTGACATGTGAAAAATGTAAAAGTGGCATCAGACAATGATGACTGACAAGGAATCAGATGAAATGACGGACCAACAACCTCCCACCCAAAAGAAGTCATACCCAAATGCATTCCAACAGTTGTAGTTGTAACATAACAATGAATGCCTGCCTACATGCACATTGTGCATATCAAAATCAACACTGCACCTTCTGTGTGCCATGTCCACCTCATGCAACACACTGCTCAGCGCACAGCATAGTGAACAGCCATTGTGTGTGACGCACACCCTAAGCATCACATCTAAGCGACAAACTACATCAAAAAGCAAAATACGCATGTACAGGATCCACAATTGGTCATAGATCATATGCTGCAAGGACACAGTGGGCACCAGAAGGCAAACAGAGTGTACATGTGGACATGGAAGGGTGGTTGTACATGTAGTGGATCATAGTTCGAGTGTGTGGGTCAGTAGGGACATGCACTCAATATATGCATGTGCAATCAAGTGACCATCAGTTTCCTGTACACATCACATGTGAACATTCACCAGGTGTACACCCCAGCATGTCAAGCCACAACTATTCCCTCACACCTGAAAGATAAACACAACACATGAACAGGCACTGATCAGCAGAATACATCATGTACATAGGATACCGCAATTACAATGTCAGGGTGCGCATCACACTGTAGGGCAAGGCAAGTGGCAACAACAGAACACACCCCCTCACTCACAAATCACCATGACCCACTGAACAACTGCACCTGGGTTATGTAGCCTTCATCCTTGAAATTCACCTGGCCACAGGATCACCCTTCCCCTTTGTCACCATCTCCCACCTTGTGTGCAAAAAGTGTCCAGCACCCTCAGAGGCCACCTTGACTTGCAAAAACACCAAATCAAAGAGAACTGAAAGCAGGCCAACACAGAAGCCAAGCAAAATGCCTGCAGGCAGCAAAACAAACCAGAAGAGCCTCCAGTAGATGACTTGAAGTAGCAGTACGTCACAAAGCCCAAGGACTACCACAATGACGTAACAAACAAGGTAGCACAATAAAACAATGTCACAACAGGATGTGTACCATGTGTGGTACATAACACAGAATAATGCACCATGAACTGATGTGTACTGTCACAGCTCCTGTGTACAGGTGCAGGAGTGGCACAAACCAACCACCCCCACCGTGGTCTGGGTGCCTGCAAGGTCAAACTCACACAAGCCTCTGAGACCCTGGTGGGGAAGGAGGGTCAGGGATATGCAGTCGGGACAGGCATTGCTATACTGGATAACCGGAATGGGGGGCGGGAGAGGGGAGTAGATTCACACGGGAAATGCACAAAACTGTACTACTCACATTAACACATGCACAAGTACATCAAACCTGATCATCATGCACATAGTAACAAATTACTCAAATGGAAGAAGAGAAACTTATCTCTGGGGTGAGTGCTGGCCTCCTGCCTGCGCACTCTCAGGTCCGGTAACAGGAGCAGGTTCATGCTGCAAAGAGAGCCACAGTTACTAATCTGTGCGTGCCCATAACACACAAACACACCACCATATATGCCCCAAAGTAACAAAATACTCTACAAACAAACAATCTGGTGTGGATGCTTCGTACCCATACGTAACATTACCCCTGTGATGGTTCATACACAGTCAATGCAGGAAGTCATGTGCTGCTGGGTGCATTGCAAATGGAAGACCAATGTGTCACGAATCACAAAACATGCAATGTTCCCTGGGTAAGCAGCCAGACGCATATAGCAAGGTATGACTACAGAACAAGTCGTGTTCCACCATGACCCAAATAAAGTAGGTAGTGCATCTGTCAAATTCTACATGGTAATGAAATGCACTGCACACGAGTCTGTCCCTTGCTGTCTGTCCCTGAGAGCTGCTTCTTACCATGTCTTGGAATGCTACATGGCTAATACAAGTGCCTCAATGGACCATGGTGGACTGGAGGGTATGTGCCACTGGCCCTGCAGGTGCCCCAGATAACTTTCCCATCAACTAGCCATTAGTCCACCAACGCATCTCAGCTGTATTGTGCGCTTCAACACCAATATTTGTCCAAGCTCACCGTCAGTGCTGCCACTAAGCATGCATGTGCAACTGGCCACATGGAAGTTCTGCTGCGTTGTGGCCCCCCTGTGCTGCTCACCTTGCCTGCAGTCCATTGAAAAATGTCAGCTGTTTTCGGATGTATGAGCGCAATCCCTGTGCCTCTGCTTGCGCACACATGTTCATGTCGGCACCACCAAATGTGTCCAGCTTCCAGACGTCCAATGGCCCATGTCTGCTGGCAAAGGT